>NC_139020.1:84873206-86073206 GCF_964662115.1 Mustela nivalis
GAGCCACCCAGGCGCCCAATAAACGTGTTTTTATATGTAAAATACTAGAAACCAAGTCACCTCTCAAATGCTATTATCTGCTGTGACCTGGGTCCAGTGTCTGGTTCAATGTGTACACTTGGACTGGTGTTCCTCACATTTGGGGTTAGGGGTACCCTCCCGTGCTCATCCCTCCCTTCTTTATCCTCCTCTTTCCTTTTTCTTCAAAAAGTGCTACTTATTGTCCTAAGAATGTACTATTTGTTAAAAGCTTAGAAAAGGCTGCATCCTTTCAGAATTTACTCTCAGGGTTCAAACCCAGGACCCTGAGATCAAAAGTTGCATGCTCCATGCTCTGGGGACTAAACCACCCAGGCACCCATCTTTTGTAATTTTAATCTTTTCCTTTCAATTCAGTCTTTATCATCTAAAAGTATGTCTAGGTCTCTCCCATCTTCAACATATCGTTTTATAATCTTATGTCCCTCTCTAATTACTGCCGTTTCTCCTCCCAGGCGGCAAGTCTTCCTTACTTTTTTTTTTTTTTTTCCAGGTTGTATTTATTTATTTGAGAAAGAGAGTGTGTGCATGAAGGGGAGGGGGGCAGAGGAAGGAGGGA
This sequence comes from Mustela nivalis, assembly GCF_964662115.1. NCBI lineage: Eukaryota > Metazoa > Chordata > Mammalia > Carnivora > Mustelidae > Mustela > Mustela nivalis. Next base: position 84,873,805 of record NC_139020.1, read on the forward strand.
TAGCAAGAGGAGGGGCAGCAGGAAGAGGAGCAGAAGAAGGAGGGGCAGTGGGACAAGCAGATTCCCTGCTGAATAAAAAGCCTGGGGTGGGGTGGGGGGGCTCAATCCAGAACCCTGAGATCAAGACTTGAGCTGAATGGGGATACTTAAGGATTGAGCCACCTAGGTGCACAACTCTTAGTCACTTTTAAAGCTTTTCTGTTCAGTCTTCTGCCTCTGTAAGTCTATACAACTTGCTCTGGAAAATGGCACCAGGGACAGCTGGCCTACTCATTTTGTTGGTTCCTTTGCAATCTTATCTGTGCCACATTTTTTGGAGGGCTACTCTTCTTCCCCTTCCCCCTCAATGTGCTGATGTCCCCCAAGTCTCTGTCCTTGCCTCTCTTTTCGATTTCCACACTCTTAGCATCTCCCATGATGACAAACACAACCCGTATGTCCACTCTCAAGTACCAACTCCAGACCCAGCTTTCTTTTCATTGGCTATTAGCACTTAGATCCACCTCAGACAACTCCATCTCTTCATGTCTAAATGCTACTATTTCCTTTCTCTCTGCTGTGTTTACTCTCGGATTTCCTCTCCCATCCTTCTGGTTCTGGAGTTAGAATAATGGCAATCACATTCTCTCCTTCATCCCACCCATGTCATTCCGTCTGTTTAGCAAGTCGTAAAGTCCTGAAAGAAAACCACCCTTACACCACCCATATCTGCCCTTCCTTTCCCGTCCAAAGCCACTGGCCCAACTTAGTCCTATGATATTGTTAGACTCCTGACTCCGGTTACTCCGTCCCTCCTTATCACTAATGTTAGCAACCTTCAGTGCTGTTTGATGAACACTTCAAATTTCAAGAATTAGACAAAAGATCAACCCCATTAAAGTTTTCCTGACTTTCATCTTCCCAGTGTAAAATTAGACATTCTTTCTTTTGTGATGCTCTGCTGAATCATGCATACCTTTTCTCAGGGTACCTGCAATTGTATTGCATTTACAGGTCTTTCTCTCTGCATTAGACTAAAATGCACCATAAAACAGGGATGATGTTTTTATGCATGCCTTATTTGTCTTTGCCTGGATTTCTTATTCCTGGATCACTGGAAATATGAAAAAGTAGTAAATGAATGAAAACATGGCTGGATTTTTAATCTTTTCATTTACTTATTTTAAATATTTTCAGTTTACTACTTATATATAATTCTATAAACCATATAATAAAACTTTATTTGGATTTTACATTCTTTCCTATGGAAAAAAGTGATCCTCATAAGTTTCTGGGACAAACAGTAAAAATATTTTGAAGATTCTTTTTTTTTAAAAAAGATTTTATTTATTTATTTGACACAGAGAGAGCGATCACAGGTAGGAAGAGAGGCAGGCAGAGGGAAGGGGAAGCAGGCCCAATATGGGGCTCGATCACATGACCCTGAGATCATGACCTGAACTGAAGGCAGAGGCTTAACACGCTGAGCCACCCAGGCGCCCCAATATTTGAAGATTCTTGATACGTATTGCCCAAATATGTATTAGAATGTTTGATATTTTTAACAGCCCCAATCTAAGTTTCAGTAAATATTAATTTTGGAATAATGATATAATAAAATCATACATTCTTTCTAACTTCCTACTGAGGAGTTATTTTGGGGCTGGGTAAATATTCACTTTCTTTTTGCAAAGTGACATAGTAACATGCAGAATCCAGTAATATTAAATAAACTATATCTCCCAGTGCTATGGGAAATATAGTAGGTAGCTTTCAATAGAAGCCAAGTAGACAATGTACAAAAGCTTAAGTTTTTTTCTTCCTTTTACTTTTATCACAGTCTAATAAATTCCTAGTGGACTTTGATTATTAAGACACAGTGAAAGGCCTACCTTTTTAACCTTCCTTTCTGAATGGACTATTGATTCAACTTAAACTGCTTTTTAAAAATTCAATATGCGCATCTGGGGAGTTTGCTACCCCTGTGCTTTACAGGAAGGTTGTGAGGATTAATACATTTATAGAGCATTATGTGCCTCTTGGATGAAAGGTTTGGTATAAAATACAACTCTAGTATTGTTATTTAAAAGCCAACTTTCTTTGGATAAGGAAAAAAGGCTTCCACAGAAACTTTTGATTAAAAGTTATGTACTCCAGTACTTTTTTTCCAAAGGCGATCTCCAAGGATGTCTTGAAAATTGTACACGTTGCCATCTGCTTATATGATGCAGCGTAAAGGAGAAGTGATATGGACTCAATTTTTTCCATCTATTTTAAGCTCAGTATAAGCCTTGATTTGGTCTCAACCTTTCCTAGCAACCCTGAGTTTATTGTTGTATTCTACATATGTTTTGAGTCATTTCTTGATTGATTTTAATTGTTTAATTGTAACTGAATTCATGTGGATAATTCCCTAGCAGACCTCTCCCTCTCCCACTCTCTCTCTCTGTCTTTTTACAGAACAGATCCCATGTGATCAGGAACACATGGGGTTTTGGTAGCTATGGTAACCACATCATACGCCTTGATGGATGGCAGGTGCTTTAAGCACTTCAACTATTAGAACCTTATGGGCACTCGATGTGTTCAGCCAAGAATGACATTCACCCACAGGGATCATAAAACAAAAAGAACCTTTACTCTTGATTTGACAGTGAGGAGATAACTGACACATACTAACGAGGAGGTAATGAAACTGGATGAGGATTACTCTGATAAATACTACTAAAAGGGAGAAACCTGGGGCAAAAACAGAGTGTTGTTTAAATGGCAAAGCAGTGTAATCATTCTCTACACCATTAGTGTAGCTAATACTGTGTATATTATCTTTGAGTTTTGATATCCTGAGTTGCGTGTGCATCACAAATCAAACCTTAGGGATCAATTTTAGTCCAGAACTTTAAAAAATTGCAACATATTTATCTGAAAGATGAGAAAGAAAACATTCATTCGGTTTTTGATGATTTGGGAAGTGGGAATGAGGAGATGGTAGGTAGCTTGTTGGCTGACAGAATCGGGGTTCAAAATTATTCAGGTTAACTGAAGGTGAACCCATGAAAATGAGGTGAGAATGGCAGGACAGTCAAAGTGATGAGCACAGTGATAAGACGCAAGGACACATTTTTGAAAGATACTGAATATGCAAAGGAGAATAAAAATAACTAGGGACCCATAACAGAAATTACTGCATTCAGGAGAACAGACTACTGAGTGCTACTTAATACCCCAAGAAATTCAGAAGCTGGTAGGTTTGAATTGAATAACAAATACAATACACGAGCCAGTTCTGTGAGCCAGGACTGCAACAGCACAGGGTCCTAGAGGATATGAAAACAGGCAAAATCAACAGTGGACCTCAAGGACATGCCTGTGTCCCTCAGAGCTCTTGATCCACTGTTTCCTAGGCTAAAAGAAACAAACTGCAAACGGAGTATGAGAGATTCGGAAAAGTTTTAATGACATTTCTGGGAAGTGAATTCTGTTACTTATTAGAAAAACTTGATTGGAGGGAGATTTTAAAATCCTCCTCCTTAAGGATCTTGATAAAACTGGTGGTAATTGGGTTATTTTACAGAGCGAGGTAGAGTAATTGATCCAGGCGACGTGTTTCCATTTCTGATTGAGAAAACATAACATTCTCAATTTTCTCTGTGAGACTGGCTTGTAAAATTCCATGAAGTGTCAATCCACTTAATCGAATCCATTGATTACTCAAAAATTCTGTCTTAGGAGATTTCAGTGGGTCCAGGCATTGTGAGAAAATTTCCTCTTTGGGCATCCTTAATGAACTTGAGTTGGCAATTCTGCCTTTTACTTCTCTTCTCTCCTTACATCCTTTTCCATACTTAGTTGAGGTATTTATATGAGAAATGCATCAAATTTTCAAGCTCTGTCATAATATGAATGATTAGAATAGTTTTTCTGACAGCTTAAAAAGTTATAGACAAGATTAAAGTTGCTCCAAACCAATACAGTATTTTATTGGACTTGATTATTTTCTCTGTTTCTTGCAATTAGTTGGAACATTTCGGTCTTATTCAGGTTTATGTTGACTTACGTAACATAAGACAGTCAAAGTAGCTGTGGTCAAAGCAATAATTTATTAGTGGATGATGAAAATCTAATGGAACTAGAAGGCCACAAGTTCAGTTGAGCCTCACTGAAGCCTGGAGTCAAGAATTAGAAATACGTTGGGTACCAAGACCATCCTTCACATGTCCCGTACCTAGTGTCATATGTAACACTTGATTGAGGTAATTGATATAAGAACCTTGAGCTTCAATGTCAAGTTCTTTGAGAGCCAGTCTAATAAAATATTTATTTTTATTTTTTTAAACATTTTATTTGAGAGAGAGAGAGAGAGAGAGATAGATAGAGAAAGCACGAGTGGGGAGGAGGGGCGGAGGGAGAGGGGAAAGCAGGCTTCTGAGCAGGGAGCCTGATGCAGGGCCAGGATTCCGGGATCAGGACTCAAACCAAAGGCTGATGCTTAACCCACTGAGCCACCCAGGCACCCCTAATAACACATTTAGATCATCTGTGGTCTCCTGTGCTCATCAGCTCAAGGCTGGGAAGTTCTGTCATATGGCAATGGCTTCTCAAAGTTTGGTCCTCGAACATCCACATCACCTGAGAATTTGTTAGAAATGCCAATTCTTGGACCACACCATGTATCTTCTGAATAAAAAATTCTGTTGTAGGGCCCAGAAATCTGAATTTTAACAAGGCCTACACGTAATTATGATGCACTCTAAAGTTTGAAAACCAGTGTGGGATGACCAGGTCATTTGGTTTTTCCTTCTGATCTGAGTACTTGAAGGTCAAGCACCCCAGAAATCCCTCAGTCTGGGAAAAATTGGAACAGTCGGACACTTTATTCCATGTTTATTTCCTATTCAGTAGGGGCTGTGAGAGCTGGTGGTCAGACAGAGGCCTTGAAGAGTCTCTTGACAGGGGAGGTGAGAGCGGTTAAAAAAATTAGTATTTTAAAATATTTAAATATTTAATATTTTTAATATTTTAAAAATATTTACTTAATATTTAAATAAATTTAAATTTTTAATATTTTAAAATTGGTATTTTTAAGGCAAACCCCCTCAAATATTAGTTGTATTAATTGAATAGCTTTCCCAGTTTCACTGGAAAGAATTAAAATTAAAATGTCCATCCCTAAGTTATCGTGACATCCCTAATGCATTCTCGTAACTTTGTACTTTGAAGTCTCTAAAACGTGATGACCACTCCAGAGTTAGCTTATCAGAGTGTTTTATAGACTGTTAAGCTTCTAGAGTTCCTTTTGTGTTTGTTCACTCCAAGAGTTAAATAAGAAACTGCAGTAACGGTGATGAATAGACAGAAGCTACAGCTTCTCTTGTTTTGGAAACACAAGGTCAAAGTATCCTATATTTATAAATAAATTTTATTTTGTAAGAATTAGAATTCCACATTACAAAACTCAAGTCAGGGAAGTACTTTGTTGCCATGGATAGCCAAACGTGTTCCATTATTGAGCTCACTCAGGGGAAGGATACGTTTCATTGTTTGTTCTTTCCAGAAGTCTGAGACTCAAGGGAGTTATCATTCTACATTAAATCAAAAACCTCTAAACACCTTCATCGTAATGAAAAAATCTTTCACAATGGACAGTTTGAAAGGTGTAAAAGTTATTCTCTGTCACTGAGATTTTATGGGAAAAGCTGGTTCTAAGCACTACCTTTCTAAGCTTTCCAATAAATCAACACTATTGAAAACATTTAAAAGTGTCAGTGTGGCATAGAAATTATCTCCATAGAAAATTATGACTTTTTTTGCTTTTCTATTGCTTCAAGAACACTTGACAATATTGCCAATGCCTGCCACTCCTCCGAATCCTATAGCAGATGTGAATAGAATCATATATTGGAAAACATGATAGCTGTGCACTCGTAAGAAAGTCTTATCGAACAAAATGCATTAACATTTCCTAGCTGCATTGAGATTTATAGTAAGTCACCAGGAATCATATCCTGTGAGATTTAAAAGAGACTTAGAATCTCCTGATTTAAAGGAAAACAACTCTGGGGGATTTCTAGAATTTTCACATTTGCTAATACTGGAAATGTTATTATTCTCAAAAGTCTTTATTAAGCAAAATAAATAACATTTTTTATCTTTCCAGTGGGAAATTTTAACTTCTAGGAGGAAAGTACTATACAAGGAATAAATGTTGCTTTAACATTCCATTCAATTGAAGGAGCTGGCTAATGACATGCTAAAGTTTAATTATTTAAAGAGGCCCATTGGTGAGGGCTCATTTATGCATGTCTGATTTATGAGTTAATCCTGGATTAAATTAAGACTGGCAGGTAAACCTAGATCAATATATAGTTATTCTACAGACACCTTGCAGGGAAATATTAAAGTGTTTGGACATTTCTGAACCTTGAGATGTCAAATTTCCCAGAGGGAAGCTAGCCCCATATTTCTAATGTGCTTTAATTATGCACTTGATTCTTAACACCTGAGAGAAACTTTCTACCTTGTCATTAAATTATTGAGTTGGTAGAGAAATTTAGACTATTAGGTCCAACTTCCTAATCTTACGCATGGGAAAACTAGAACCATGACTTGACCAAGGTTATAAAGTGCAAAGTACTTACTTCAAGGGAAAAAACCCTGATAGTTAAATCTGACCAACTGACAATGTCTTACGTGAATTTCCTCATGACTTTTGGCCTACTGTTTGGAAAATGAGAGGTTAGTTTGGGAAAAAGAGATGTTAGAATTTAATTATGTAATACAAATAAATTCAATAATTTCATATCAGATCTGTGCAAAGTAGAACTTTTTCAATAACTTATTTTCTCTTTTGAGTATTACTGCTCATCGGCCAAAAATTGAATTTCTTTATTTCTATATATTCCAACCACTTCCACTTTAAAACACAATTGTTCTTTGGTCTGTCAGATTTGGGTATGTTTTTATAGTTCAGTTTGGGTATTGTTGATTCAGTCAACTGGTTCTCAGCACTGTTCAGTTGAAAGCGCTCTCTCTCTCTCTCTCTCTCTCTCTCTCTCTCTGCACTTCCTGTCTGCCCTCCCTTGCTCTCCCATAGCATTGATGATGTTGTATTAAGGCACCTTCAGTGGAAGATAAGACTAGACATGCTTGTCTAAATCCTGGATTGTTTTTGTTTTTAAATTGATTGATTGATTGATTGATTTTGGAGAGAAAGAGAAAGAGAGAGAAGAGAGAGTGTGTATGCAGCGGGGAGGGGGAGAGGGAGAAGGAGAGAAAGAATCTCAAGCAGACTCCCCACTGAGCATGGAGCCCTATGTAGGGCTTGATCTCACAACCTTGAGATCATGACCTTTTTCGAAATCAAGAGTCAGCTGCCTAAACAACTGAACTACCCAGGTGCTGCCTGGCTTGGCTTTTGGTACAGAACATATCTAACCACAAGTTCCTTGGAAGATGACTCTCCTCGTTGTCCAATTCGTAAGGCTCTTGAGTTAATTGTGAGATACCTGGCTCCCTTGTTTCTTATGCTTCTAGCAAACCCATGCCAAAGCCAATGTCTGATTGTTTTACCTTCTTATGATGCTGTCTACCTCTGTTATTCATGATTCCAGTTACCATTTAAAGAGGATTCTCTGGCCACAACAAAATGTCTGGAAACCTTCTACATCTGAAATGGAAGGAGAGAGATCAGACAGTGCAGGGACCCTTTCTGTCCTTACATGTTCTGTCTTCTTGTGTCACAATGGCATTTCTTTGTGGTTCCCTTTTCTTAGTGCCAGCACCAAAGGGCACACCTGCAGGTTCTATCCCTTAACCAACTCATATGGGAACAAGGAGACGATTGAAATTTCTAAATGCTTTGTCTTTGGGAATCCCCAAATTTGATGGCTAGGCTAGTTGAAAACCACCCTCTGTTGGGTGAGGACAAACACCTTCCTTCTCCAATCTCTTTAGGCTCAAACAACCTTTTATCTCTCTTAAGTTTGAAAAAGCCTAAGTCTTAGTACTAACTTATTCACATCCTTTATGGATTTAGGGCCTGACAGCCAGTGGTAAAATCCTATTTGAATTTAGATATCTTAGAATAGTGTTTTTTCTGTTTTGTTTTGTTTTGTAGACTGCAAGTTCTGTAGTAATCTATGCCTTTTTAGTTTAGCCACCAGAAGAGAGGAGAAATCAGCAGGGATCCTGAGAGAATAAAAAAGGAAATTTTTATTGATATTTTATTTTCCTGCAGCTTTAGATAATCCAGTACATATCAGAAGAGAAACAGTAACCATTTTATACAGTTGTAAAGATTCTATGGCCTGTATGTCTAATACCATTGATTAAACTGTTTGGAAGACAATGGGAAGAACATAGCTATTTTCATTTTATTTCATGGGACAGCTTTGTAAGATGAAAAATAAGTAGGTTAAGACATTAAGGGAGAATTTTTCAAACACTAGCAAAACTCCATTAAAAGTAGATCATGTCTCAACAACAGGATGGCTGACTGACCAAAATGATGACTTTTTCAAATCATGGTCAACATTTAGTGAGCAAGCAATTTTAAGTACTTTATGTGCATTCAGGAATTTAATCCTCACAATGCTATGAGATAGTTTTGTTATGTTACTCCTTGCCAGTTTATCGTTGAGGATATTCAGGCATTGGAAAGTTAAGTAACTTGCCCAAGTGTATTGACTAGTGAGTGGCAGAGATAGGACCGTGCCCCCAGGTTAACTGTACTCCTTACCACTAGACTGTACGAATGGTTTCACCAAGATACTAAATCCAGTCATTAAGATTACTTATTCTAACCTGAGTTAGGTGAAAAGAAGGCAGCACACACCTTTGAGGGCAGTTGTCTTTGCTGGGCCTGACTGAAGGTGTCCCACACTGCTCCTATCGCAAAAGGGTGGTATTGCTTTATTGGCCGCATATTTAAAAATATGGTTCTGGGACCCAGACAGAGGTTGGAGTTCTGGGATCTGCATACTTTTGATGGTGCCCACAATGGCTCTGATTTTATGCAGGTTTCTTTCTGGAGAGTGCTATTTCTCAAATTCTGGTCCCTGTGCAGTGCTTGTCCACATATTTTAGGGCAGGAATCAGCAGTATGAAGGCTCTAGGGTGGAGTGGGAATAAGATTTGCATGTTTAAAGATCAAGAAAAAGGCCAGCATGGCTGAGGCTAGGTGAGAAGTGGGAGAGGAATAGAAAATGAGATCATAGGGGGTCAGATCACATAGGGCCAGATAGACTATGGTAGGTTTGCATTTAATTCCATGTAAAATGGGACACCCTGGGGACTTTTTCACAGGGACCGACATGGTCAAATTTAACATCTTAAAAATCAAGTGAAACTCAAGCAGGTTTTTTAAAGTAAAACATTTTCACGAGGCTCTCCATCTAAGAGGAATTAGTATCTGGGCTGCTTTTCCTAAGATATTTAAATTTCTTTAGATATTTCTTTCCACAAGATTATTTTTATCTCATGTTTTTATGTGATATCATAGGCCATCCTACTGAAAAATTGAGACAGATATTTCTTAATTCTTTTTTGCTAACTTTTTTTAAACATAAATTTGAAAATTCCATGCTTTCAGATTCATGTACTATATTTGTTAGTTTTCTATTTCTGCTATAACAAATTACTGCAAACTTAGTGGCTTAAAATAACATGAATTTATCTTCTTCGAATTCTGCGGGTCAGAAGTCTGACTTAGGTCACCCTGGGTTAAGATGGAGGTGTCAGCGGGACTGCATTCCCTTCTGGGGGCTTTTGGGGAAGTTCCTTTCCTTTTTTTTTTTTTTTTCCAGCTTTTAGAGGCCATCCACGTTCCTTGGCTGCCAGACTCCCTCCTTCACCAGAAATGTTTATCTCTCTGACCATTCTTCTGTGGTCCCACATGTCCTTTCTCTGCTTTTAAGTACGCATATGATGAGCAACACAGATAACCCAGAATAATCTCCCTATGTCAAGGTCCTTAATTTAGCCACATTGGCAAAATCCCTTTTGCCATGTAAGGTATCATATTCACTGTTTTAGGGATTAGGACATGGCCATCTTTTTTAAATTTATTTTTTATTTTTTAATGTTTAAAATGATTTTATTTATTTGTCAGAGACAGAGAGAGACAGAGAGAGAGGGAGTGCACAGGCAAGCAGGGGGAGTGGCAGGTAGAAGAAGAAGCAGTCTCCCCTCCTAGTAAGGAGCCTGATGTGGGATCACTCCCAGGACCCTGGGATCATGCCATGAGCTGAAGGCAGGAGCTTAACCAAGTGAACCACCCAGGTGTCTCAGGATATGGCCATCTTTGGGTGGGGCATTATTTTGTTTACCACACTGGGCTTCTTCTAGAAGGAAATTGCCTTCAGACTCACATTTTTATGAAGAGTTCAATGTAACAGAAAAGTTAGGAGTAGGTTTGAATCTGGCATTCTGAATGGTGATTTCTCAGTGAGGTTTTCTTCTTTTTCTCTATGAAATCAACAAAATATTTCATCATTTTCTGAAACCTCTACCAGCTCTGTTATGCCTTAAATGTGTACAGAAGCTCCTATATTACACACAAATTGTTTTTCTTTCAATTGTTTCCTCTCACCAAGTATTCGTTCCTTTTATTTGTGCATTATCTTTATGTCAAAGCATTTCTCAACTTGACAATTTCTTTCCAACATTTTAGCCTCCCATTGCACAGGCATTTTATTGCTTCACAGGAGAAACTTACCACAAAGTTATTTTTATTCCCTACCTGATTACTTCACTTTCTGATGCCAACATTATTTTAACCTCTTAAAAGTACAGATGCTTCATATAATATGTATTAGTAAGAGGTCATAGAGACAATTAAAATTCTTTTGGTGTTCTTAGTTAAGTATCAGCTTTAAAATGGATAGATTTATGTTGATCTGATATAAATATATACCTACATATATATGTATTCATTTTATGAACTTTCACTTGTAATCTCTTCCCATTATATTGTGACCCGGCATCTGACTACCCGTGAGATAGACTGCCATGGATTTAAATTTTACTGAGAGTTTAAATACAGGTAAGAAGGATCTGAAATGTACAGTCACCAACTGATGATAACTCCTATTGTTGTTATCCATTTCCAAAGACCATACGAGCCCATTATATCCAAGCTCCTATTAACTCCACACAGGGATTTGGATTTAGAGCTATAGTGTTTTAAGCAAGACTTAAACTTGAAAAGTACATGACAGCCCATTTGTATGTCTACTCCACTTAGCAGGAAGGATAAAAAAAAAAAAAAACCAAAAAAACAAAACTACTTTTCTTACGGGTTTTGTCATTTAATTTGCTCTGTCCCTACATTTTTGTAAATGTTATGGCTGTTCCTTGACAAGTCTCTAATTTTTCAAATAGAGTGACTGTTCATGAGAGGATTTCAATTTTCAGCACTTGGCTTTTCTTTTTTCCTTTTTTTTTTTTTTTCCTTTGGAAATATGCAGCTTAAATTGTGCAAATGCCAGCTTGAACTTGAGCTGCTCAAATTCAAATATCAACCAAAGTCTCCTTAACTCCTTTGGTATTTCATCTTTGCTCAAATTCCTAATTTTTTATGTCACATTTGGGGAACTCTGCCCTTCCTACTCTTCAGCTTGAGGGATAGAAGAGTCAAGTTTTGCATCAGTTTGGAGATGACATTTTTCCCTCAAGTTTTTCTGGCTTTGTTTCCAAAGTTCAAATTATGGTTAAGTTTCCTTCACAGATGAGTAGCGTATTCTGAATCTCCCAGGAGGTGGGGTATGTGTCAGAGACAGCTGATAAATGAAGACTGGTATCACCATTGTGCCAGGCCGCTGGGGAAGCTGGGTTATAGGAGTGGCTTTTAGAGACTCTATTGTCTTGATCTCTGAATTAAAATATATGAATCTCTTGAAAAGTATATTTCAATAAAAACTAACCTAATTCAAGAAAATATCCAGGACCATAAAATAGTTACTGGGTAAATTCAAAATGATGTTACTGCTCAGTTTGTGAAAATATGCAGAGCAACTTACACCAATTTGGAAATATTATATTTGCAGACAAATGGCACAAATATATCACAGGCCTAAAAATTGGTTTATAAAACAATCTAAACATTGCATGCAGAGTCAAGATATTTTCAGGATGTGCTTGAGGGAGTGCAAACCTTCATTTCATGGGAAAATAAAGAACTCAGTGCTAAGGAAATTGATGTTATGCTAGAAAGTTCCTTATCTGATAATATGTATACAAGCTGTGAAGGGGAAAAGAAAAACCATCTGTCTAATGCTTGATTTCCAAGCATTGAAAACAAGTTTAGATGGTAATAGGTATGGCTCAATGTTTTAATTCTTCAATTAACAATCTTAAGATAATTGATTTTTAAATACTTGAAAATTGAGTGAAAGGCTGTGTGTTTGCTGTGGAGTATTTAAGGTTGAATCCCACATAGCCTGTGCTCCCATGGCCATTTAATTGGAGAGAAAAAGCACCTGTGAAAGTGATTACTGATTACTTGGTTTGAGAGAGTTCAAATATTGTAGGAATTTAGAGAACAAATGGTTACTTTCAACTGGTTCTGAAAAAGATTATTGGCATTAGTATTTGAATGGGGTGAGCATTGAGAAAGAACAGTACAGAGGAGGCATGAAAGTAGGGGGATGGTAGAGGATGGAGTTCAACTGCAAACATGGAAGAACAGAGTAAGAAACTAGATACATGTCCCAGACTTGCACTCCTTAGGCCTCATCTCAGCTAAAGACATAGCTTCGTTGGCTTAAAAAGTATCTGCTTTTCTTTGGAATTAGCAGTCTACGTTTAAAAATCAGAACTTTTTATATAAAAATGTTTCTGGCTTCTCTTAGACATGGGTCCACATGGTTCTATGGTAGTGGTCACCTCTCATCAGATGGGGCTATCGCCTCTGCTCTTCGTTCTATCCCAGGACCACTGCACCCATTTATGTGCCTACCGCACCCCTGCTGGGGTTTGGAACCCCTTTCCCAAGGGAGGACCTGATCATTCAGTGTCTTGTATGAACAAACTAGTACATTCAACTTTTTTTCCCCCTGTAGAAAATGGTTTTGAGGAAAGGAGTGACATAACCCGAGCAATGCTTCTGAAAGCTCTGTCTGGGAGCTGGCTTGTAGATGGCTGGGAAAGTGAGAATCAGATGTGGAGGGAATAATTAGGAAGCTGAAAATATGAGTCAGGGAGAAATCACGAGGTAAAACTAGGAGAGTGTCTAGGTAGAGGGATTGTGAAAGTGGAGTCCATTAAGATTTTGTGACTCCACACAGGTGCGGTTTGAGAGATGGAAGAATTCACGTGTCTTATTTGTCTCTGTCTCTGTCTTCCACATAATGCCTAGGTAGGATTAATTTGTGCTTAAGGGAGAACAGAGCAAACAACTCTATGTAATATTTGGCATATTTATGATAAATATGGTAAAGATTTTGTTCATACATTATATAGAATCTTTTCAGAATAACCCATTAAAGAAAATTTTTGTGGTTTTGGTATTAGGAATGGGAATGTGTATACTGAATAGGTGTGTGGTTTTTCTTGGTATGGCTCTGTGAATGATGTAGCTCCTCATATTTATTCTTTCTCCCTGGTGAATATAGAAAACTCAGAGCCACATGTGTGGCCACATTAATTTCATTACATGTACTTGTGTACTCACTTCATTCCTTAGTAATTTTTTTTTAAACTTTAAGAAAACCTAAAATAATTTAAAAATGTTTTATTTTTAACTGAAGTATAACTAACATACATGTTATATTAGTTTCAAGTGTACAGTATAGTATAATTTGTACATTTTTCAGTGCTCATCAAGATAAGTATACTTTTAATCCCCTTCACCTATTTATTCATCTCTCTACTCACCTCCCTTTTGGTAACCATCAGTTTGTTTCCTGTATTTAAGAGGAAATTTTTTGTCTTTCTCTTCTTTCCTTTGTTAATTTGTTTTCTTTCTTAAATTCTGCTTATGAGTAAAATTCTATGGTGTTTGTGTTTCTCTGACTGACTTCTTTTACTTAACATAATGTCCTCAAGGTTTATACATGTTTTTGCAAATGGCAAGAGCTCATCCTTTTTTATGGCTGAGTAATATCCCTTTGTGTGTGTGTGTGTGTGTAAGTGTGTGTGTATCACTCTTCTCTATCTATTCATCTATGGATGGACATTTGGATTGCTTTCATATGTTACCTATTATAAATATGCTGCAATAAACATGAGCATACAGGTGCATATATGTTTCCAAATTAGTGTTTTTGTCTTCTTTCGGTAAATACCTAGTAGTGGAATTACTGGGTTATACAGTAATTCTATATTACTTCTAAAGACTCCACCAAAAAACTACTGGAACTGATAAATGAATTCAGTGAAGTCATAGGATATGAAATTAATATATGGGAATCTGTTACATTTCTGTATGCTGATAGCAAAGTGACAGAAAGAGAAATTAGGAAAACAATACCCTTTATAACTGCATCAAAAATAATAAAATATCTAGGAATAAATTTAGCCCAGGAGGTAAAAGATCTGTACTCTGGAAACTATAAAACAATGATGAAAGAATTGAAGAAGACACAAACAAATGGAAAGATATCCCATGCTCATGGACTGAAAGAACCAATACTGTTAAAAACTACCTGAAGCAATCTACAGATTTAATGTAATCTCTATAAAAATATGAACAATATTTTTCACAGAACTAGAGCAAATAATCCTAAATTTTGTTTGGACCCATAGATGACCCCAAAGAGTCAAAGCAATCTTGAAAGAAAAGAACAAAACTGGAGGTCTGACAATCCCAGATTTCAAGATATACTGCAAAGCTGTAGGAATCAAAACAGCATGGTAATAGCACAGAAACAGACACACAGATCAATGGAACAGAATACAGAGCCAAGAAATAAACTCATGCTTATATGGTCCATTACTTTATAACAAAGAAGATACGAATATACAATGGGAAAGAGTGTCTCTTCAACAAATGATGTTGGGAAAACTGGACAGCTACATGCAGAAAGATGAAACTGGGCCACTTTCTTATACTATACACAAAAATAAACTCAAAATGGATTAAATGTGAGACCTGAAATCATAAAATTCTAGAAGAAAACATAGACAGTAATGTCTTTGACTCTGGCCAAAGAATCATTTTTCTAGATATGTCTCCTTTGACAAGGGAAATGAAAGCAAAATTAAACTATTGCGATTATACCAAAATGAAAAGCTTCTGCACAGTGAAGGCAACCATCAACAAAACAAAATGACAACCTACTGAAGATAGGAGAAGATATTTGCAAGTGAAATATCCCACAAGGGGTTAATATCCAAAATATTAAAAAAAATGTATACAGTCTAATACCCCAAACCAAATAATCAGATTAAAAAATGGGCAGAGGACATGAATAATCATTTTACAAAGGAGACATACAGATGGCCAACAGAAACAGGCAAAGATATTCAAGATAATTAGAGAAATGGAAATTAAGATCACAACAATGAGTTATTACTTTCTACATTTCAGAAGGCTAAAATAAAAAACTAGGAAATAACAGGTATTGGTGAGGATGTGAAGAGAAGGAAACCTTAGTGCACTGTTGATGGGAACACAAGCTGGTGTAGCCACTGTGGAAAACAGTATGGAGGTTCACCTCCAAATAAAAAATAAAAAAACCCTTTTTTTAAAAATTAAAAAAAAATTCCTTTCTCTTTGTTTTATTGGCTTTACTACTACTAACTCTAAAAGTATTTATGTAATTTCATGGTATTTTAAAAGTTTCCTTACATACTTTTTAAGAACAATTTAGAGCATAAAAGTTATTGTAATCATATTACTTAATCTCATGTTGAAACTAAGCCTGAATTTCCCCTTTTATGACTTTTAAAATATCAAATAGACAGGTAACTGGATTTGGTACAAAGTAAAATGGGAAAATATGTTATGAAGATTCTCAAGGTTGGAAAATCCAGGAAAAATTTATCGACTCAGAGACACATCAAGAAATGTTACTCAGAGAGGGAGGAGTCAAGATGGCAGAGAAGTAGCAGGCTGAGACTACTTCAGCTAGCCGGAGATCAGCTAGATAGTTTATCTAAAGATTGCAAACACCTGAAAATCCATCGGCAGATCGAAGAGAAGAAGAACAGCAATTCTGGAAACAGAAAAACAACCACTTTCTGAAAGGTAGGACCGGCGGAGAAGTGAATCCAAAGCGACGGGAAGATAGACCCCAGGGGGAGGGGCCGGCTCCCGGCAAGCGGCGCAGCAACGGGGCACAAAATCAGGACTTTTAAAAGTCTGTTCCGCTGAGGGACATCACTCCAGAGGCTAAACTGGAGCTAAGCCCACGCGGGGTCAGCGTGGCCTCAGGTCCCGCAGGGTCACAGAAGGATCAGAGGTGTCTGAGTGTCGCAGAGCTTGCGGGTATTGGAACGGGAAAGCCGGCTACAGAGACAGAGCTGACAGTAAGATCACTGCTCGGTGTTACCTTGAACCGGTCGCAGGCTCGGTGAGATCGGAGAGCGGCCGGAGGTCAGGCAGACGGGAGTAACTGGGCGCTGTTCTCTGAGGGCAGACTGAGGAGTGGGGCCTTGGGCTCTCGGCTCCTCCGGGCCAGAGACCAGGAGGCCGCCATTTGTATTCCCGTCCTTCGGAACCCTATGGAAAGCGCTCAGGGAACAAAAGCTCCTGAAAGCAAACCCAAGCGCATTACTCACCCCGGCCCCGGGTAAGGGCGGTGCAATTCCGCCTGGGGCAAAGGCACTTGAGAATCATTACAACAGGCCGCTCCCCCAGAAGATCAACAAGAAATCCAGCCGAGACAAAGTTCACCTACCAAGGAGTGCGGTTTCAATACCAAGGAGAGCAGCAGAATTCCAGAGGAGGAGAAAGCAAAGCACGGAACTCATGGCTTTTTCCCTGTGATTATTTTTTAGTCGTGCAGTTAATTTAATTCTTTTCTTTTTCATTTTTTGTTTTTTTTTTCTCGCCTTCTGGTAAATTTTTTTTTAACTTTTACCTTTTTCTTTTTTAACGTTTTTTAACTAGTTTATCCAATATATACATTTTTTCTTTTTTATATTTTTCTTATTTGTTTTCTTTTTTAAATTCTTTTCTTTTCTTTTTTTTTCTTTTTTCTTTTTTTTTCTTTCTTCCTTTTTGAACCTCTTTTTATCCCCTTTCTCCCCCCTCATGATTTGGAATCTCTTCTAATTTGGTTAAAGCATATTTTCCTGGGGTTGTTGCCACCCTTTTAGTATTTTACTTGCTCCTTCATATACTCTTATCTGGACAAAATGACAAGACGGAAAAATTAAACACAAAAAAAAGAACAAGAGGCAGTACCGAAGGCTAGGGACCTAATCAATACAGACATTGGTAATATGTCAGATCTAGAGTTCAGAATGACAATTCTCAAGGTTCTAGCCAGGCTCGAAAAAGGCATGGAAGATATTAGAGAAACCCTCTCGAGAGATATAAAAGCCCTTTCTGGAGAAATAAAAGAACTAAAATCTAACCAAGTTGAAATCAAAAAAGCTATTAATGAGGTGCAATCAAAAATGGAGGCTCTCACTGCTAGGATAAATGAGGCAGAAGAAAGAATTAGTGATATAGAAGACCAAATGACAAAGAATAAAGAAGCTGAGCAAAAGAGGGACAAACAGCTACTGGACCACGAGGGGAGAATTCGAGAGATAAGTGACACCATAAGACGAAACAACATTAGAATAATTGGGATTCCAGAAGAAGAAGAAAGAGAGAGGGGAGCAGAAGGTATATGGGAGAGAATTATTGGGGAGAATTTCCCCAATATGGCAAAGGGAACGAGCATCAAAATTCAGGAGGTTCAGAGAACACCCCTCAAAATCAATAAGAATAGGCCCACACCCCGTCACCTAATAGTAAAATTTACAAGTCTCAGTGACAAAGAGAAAATCCTGAAAGCAGCCCGGGAAAAGAAGTCTGTAACATACAATGGTAAAAATATTAGATTGGCAGCTGACTTACCCACAGAGACCTGGCAGGCCAGAAAGAGCTGGCATGATATTTTCAGAGCACTAAACGAGAAAAGCATGCAGCCAAGAATACTATATCCAGCTAGGCTATCATTGAAAATAGAAGGAGAGAGTAAAAGCTTCCAGGACAAACAAAAACTGAAAGAATTTGCAAACACCAAACCAGCTCTACAGGAAATATTGAAAGGGGTCCTCTAAGCAAAGAGAGAGCCTACAAGTAGTAGATCAGAAAGGAACAGAGACAATATACAGTAACAGTCACCTTACAGGCAATACAATGGCAATAAATTCATATCTCTCAATAGTTACCCTGAATGTGAATGGGCTAAATGCCCCTGTCAAAAGACACAGGGTATCAGAATGGATAAAAAAACAAAACCCATGTATATGTTGCCTCCAAGAAACTCATTTTAATCCCGAAGACACCTCCAGATTTAAAGTGAGGGGGTGGAAAAGAATTTACCATGCTAATGGACATCAGAAGAAAGCAGGAGTGGCAATCCTTATATCAGATCAATTAGATTTTAAGCCAAAGACTATAATAAGTGATGAGGAAGGAAACTATATCATACTCAAAGGGTCTGTCCAACAAGAAGATTTAACAATTTTAAATATCTATGCCCCCAACGTGGGAGCAGACAACTATATAAACCAATTAATAACAAAATCAAAGAAACACATCAACAAAAATACAATAATAGTAGGGGACTTTAACACTCCCCTCACTGAGATGGACAGATCATCCAAGCAAAAGATCAGCAAGGAAATAAAGGCCTTAAACGACACACTGGACCAGATGGACATCACAGATATATTCAGAACATTTCATCCCAAAGCAACAGAATACACATTCTTCTCTAGTGCACATGGAACATTCTCCAGAATAGATCACATCCTCAGTCCCAAATCAGGACTCAACCGATATCAAAAGATTAGGATCATTCCCTGCATATTTTCAGACCACAGTGCTCTGAAGCTAGAACTGAACCACAAGAGGAAGTTTGGAAAGAACCCAAATACATGGAGACTAAACAGCATCCTTCTAAAGAATGAATGGGTTAACTGGGAAATTAAAGAAGAATTGAAAAAAATCATGGAAACAAATGACAATGAAAATACAACGGTTCAAAATCTGTGGGACACAATAAAGGCAGTCCTGAGAGGAAAATATATAGCGGTACAAGCCTTTCTCAAGAAACAAGAAAGGTCTCAGGTACACAATCTAACCCTACACCTAAAGGAGCTGGAGAAAGAACAAGAAAGAAACCCTAAGCCCAGCAGGAGAAGAGAAATCATAAAGATCAGAGCAGAAATCAATGAAATAGAAACCAAAAAGATAATAGAGCAAATCAACGAAACTAGGAGCTGGTTCTTTGAAAGAATTAATAAAATTGATAAACCCCTGGCCCGACTTATCAAAAAGAAAAGAGAAAGGACCCAAATAAATAAAATCATGAATGAAAGAGGAGAGATCACAACTAACACCAAAGAAATACAAACAGTTATCAGAACATACTATGAGCAACTCTACAGCAATAAATTTGACAATCTGGAAGAAATGGATGCATTCCTAGAAACATATAAACTACCACAACTGAACCAGGAAGAAATAGAAAGCCTGAACAGACCCATAACCAGTAAGGAGATTGAAACAGTCATTAAAAATCTCCAAACAAACAAAAGCCCAGGGCCAGACGGCTTCCCGGGGGAATTCTACCAAACATTTAAAGAAGAACTAATTCCTATTGTCCTGAAACTGTTCCAAAAAATAGAAATGGAAGGAAAACTTCCAAACTCATTTTATGAGGCTAGCATCACCTTGATCCCCAAACCAGACAAGGATTCCATCAAAAAAGAGAGCTATAGACCAATATCCTTGATGAACACAGATGCGAAAATACTCAACAAAATACAAGCCAATAGGATTCAACAGTACATTAAAAGGATTATTCACCACGACCAAGTGGGATTTATTCCAGGGCTGCAAGGTTGGTTCAACATCCGCAAATCAGTCAATGTGATACAATACATCAATAAAAGAAAGAACAAGAACCATATGATACTCTCAATAGATGCTGAAAAGCATTTGACAAAGTACAGCATCCCTTCCTGATCAAAACTCTTCAAAGTGTAGGGATAGAGGGCACATTCCTCAATATCATCAAAGCCATCTATGAAAAACCCACCGCAAATATCATTCTCAATGGAGAAAAACTGAAAGCTTTTCCGCTAAGGTCAGGAACACGGCAGGGATGTCCATTATCACCACTGCTATTCAACATAGTACTAGAGGTCCTAGCCTCAGCAATCAGACAGCAAAAGGAAATTAAAGGCATCCAAATCGGCAAAGAAGAAGTCAAATTATCACTCTTCGCAGATGATATGATACTATATGTGGAAAACCCAAAAGACTCCACTCCAAAACTGCTAGAACTTATACAGGAATTCAGTAAAGTGTCAGGATATAAAACAATGCACAGAAATCAGTTGCATTTCTCTACACCAACAGCAAGACAGAAGAAAGAGAAATTATGGAGTCAATCCCATTTACAATTGCACACAAAACCATAAGATACCTAGGAATAAACCTAACCAAAGAGGCACAGAATCTATACTCAGAAAACTATAAAGTACTCATGAAAGAAATTGAGGAAGACACAAAGAAATGGAAAAATGTTCCATGCTCCTGGATTGGAAAAATAAATATTGTGAAAATGCCTATGCTACCTAAAGCAATCTACACATTTAATGCAATTCCTATCAAAGTACCATCCATATTTTTCAAAGAAATGGAACAAATAATTCTAAAATTTATATGGAACCAGAAAAGACCTCGAATAGCCAAAGGGATATTGGAAAAGAAAGCCAACGTTGGTGGCATCACAATTCCGGACTTCAAGCTCTATTACAAAGCTCAACTCTACAGTCAACTAATCTTTGACAAAGCAGGAAAGACTGTCCAATGGATAAAAGACAGCCTCTTCAATAAATGGTGCTGGGAAAATTGGACAGCCACATGCAGAAAAATGAAATTGGACCATTTCCTTACACCACACACGAAAATAGACTCAAAATGGATGAAGGACCTAAATGTGTGAAAGGAATCCATCAAAATCCTTGAGGAGAACACAGGCAGCAACCTCTTCGACCTCAGCCGCAGGAACATCTTGCTAGGAACAACGCCAAAGGCAAGGGAAGCAGGGCAAAAATGAACTATTGGGATTTCATCAAGATCAAAAGCTTTTGCACAGCAAAGGAAACAGTTAACAAAATCAAAAGACAACTGAGAGAATGGGAGAAGATATTTGCAAACGACATATCAGATAAAGGACTAGTGTCCAGAATCTATAAAGAACTTAGCAAACTCAACACCCAAAGAACAAATAATCCAATCAAGAAATGGGCAGAGGACATGAACAGACATTTCTGCAAAGAAGACATCCAGATGGCCAACAGACACATGAAAAAGTGCTCCATATCACTTGGCATCAGGGAAATACAAATCAAAACCACAATGAGATATCACCTCACACCAGTCAGAATGGCTAAAATCAACAAGTCAGGAAATGACAGATGCTGGCGAGGATGCGGAGAAAGGGGAACCCTCCTACACTGTTGGTGGGAATGCAAGCTTGTGCAGCCACTCTGGAAAACAGTATGGAGGTTCCTCAAAATGTTGAAAATAGAACTGCCCTATGACCCAGCAATTGCACTATTGGGTATTTACCCTAAAGATACAAACGTAGTGATCCGAAAGGGCATGTGCACCCGAATGTTTATAGCAGCAATGTCTACAATAGCCAAACTATGGCAAGAACCTAGATGTCCATCAACAGATGAATGGATCAAGAAGATGTGGTATATATACACAATGAAATACTATGCAGCCATCAAAAGAAATGAAATCTTGCTATTTGCAACAACATGGATGGAACTAGAGCGTATCATGGTTAGTGAAATAAGTCAAGCAGAGAAAGACAACTATCATATGATCTCCCTGATATGAGGAAGTGGTGATGCAACATGGGGGCTTAAGTGGGTAGGAGAAGAATCAATGAAACAAGATGGGATTGGGAGGGAGACAAACCATAAGTGACTCTTAATCTCACAAAACAAACTGAGGGTTGCTGGGGGGAGGGAGTTTGGGAGAAGGGGGTGGGATTATGGACATTGGGGAGGGTATGTGCTTTGGTGAGTGCTGTGAAGTGTGTAAACCTGGTGATTCACAGACCTGTACCCCTGGGGATAAAAATATATGTTTATAAAAAATAAAAAATTAAAAAAAAAGAAACGTTACTCAGAAATTAGAAAATATTGAAAATGTTATATAGCTAGTACATGATCAAAAGAAGAATTCTTATTCCATTATAAAAGACTGTTTAAAAACATACATATTCTAGCTTTAAGATGATGTTTATTCTGATTTGTATATAAATTCATCTGAAATTTATGCTTAAAAATTTTTTTTCCAGGTTTGGGATTAAAAAAACAAAAAACAAAAATCAATTCTTTGCCTGTGACTCAAAAGTGGATTAAGGACTATTAACCCACTGAATTCAGACATCTTGCTAATAAGTAGATGGTAATATGGTAGTTCTGTTTCTTGATTTTTTTTTGCTTGGATTTTTGAACAATTATTTATGTTCCTTCAACATGTTTTTTTTACATTCTGAAACTACTGCAATGAGTAAGAGATATTTCTCAACTTCAGAATGGAAAGGAACTGAACCATATTCTGATGAAAGCGTGCACAGCAAAACATTAAGCGGATGGAAACAATTCAACATGCATTTCTTATTTTATATAAGAAAACTAATTTCACTTTCAAGGACTGGAAAAATGTGTTATTACCTATTTTATTTGAAATGAATACGTCTGATAGTATTCCAGTTTACAGAAAAAATGCAGTAGCCTGGGAGTCAGGCTTGTTCCAGATCAACCTCCTATTGGCATGATGACGTTAGGCAAATTGGTTAATCTGCAATTTATTTTCTTCATTTCTAAAATGACATTGGTGTCTTTGAGCTAGCTGATCTCTTCCAATTCTAGCACTGTGTGATTTTCATCTGTATTATTCATATGTGGCTAAGAAAATTCATGCTGGATGAATCCTCTCTGTGCATGAAAAAGTCCTTTTGTTTTGTGGCTTTAGTTTTTAAGGGCTTCCTTTAGGTTTTACATTTGTTCCTTGCTTTGTGCCTGCTTACTTTAAATTTGACGCTATCATTGACAGCTTTATAGAATGAATGGAAATAGATCATGCTGAGGAGAAGGAAGATTGATTAAACAGAAGGACGAATAAGGCTGAAAAAGAATAAAAAGAAGCTGAGTAAATAGTTAATCAAGAGAGCAGCAAGATGGAGTGCCTGGGTAGCTCAGTCATTAAGCATCTGCTTTCTGCTCAGGTCATGATCCCAGTGTCCTGGGATTGAGCCCTGCATGAGGCTCCTTGCTCAGTGGGGAGCCTGCTTCTGGCTCTCGGACTCCCCCTGCTTGTTATTTCCTCCCTCACTGTGTCTTTCTCAGTCAAATAAGTAAATAAAATCTTAAAAAAAAAAAAAAAAAAAAAGGTAGCAAGAGAGGAATGAGAACCATAACCTTCAAACCCCTTTGATTCAGGAAATGTTTCTATACTTTATCACTTGATTTCAAATTAACTCTTTCATGAATTTCCTCAGACCATTTCTATGTGTCAAGAACCATGCGTCAAAGGTATTTGGCTCATCTTATTCTCTTGTTTACTTTATGCTTCTTATTGACTAAAATTCTAAAACAAATTTGTGGACTCAATTCAACCATTCTGTATTCAAATCTATTTCTGTTAAATTTTTAGAGCTGATTCCTTTTTAAAAGTCATGATTAAAAAGCTCCTTAGCTTCCAGAACACACTCTCTCCTGTTTCTCATTTGACCTCCCTGACCATTTTTTTCTGTCTTCCTTGCCAGCCCCTCCTTATCTTTGGGATGGACACCTCAAGGTTGCGCTGTCCCAGGACCCGCTCCTCGGGCCCTGTGCTATCCTCATCTGCTCTGATCCTTAGGGGACCCCATCCAGTTATGTCACACATCCTCTTTATGCTGGGCAGAACTTCCATACAGAGACCACGGGGATACCTGCTAATTATGCAAAGCCGGTTTATTAAATTTGCTCAGCAAGAGAGTCTCACCTTGACAAAGTCTCAGGGGTGTCTCAAAAGGGGGACACAGGGAAGAACACTTACAAGGCTTTAAGAGTTGGAGTTAGTGGGGCACCTGGGTGGCTCAGTGGGTTAAGCCGGCTCAGGTCATGATCTCAGGGTCCTGGGATCGAGTCCCACATCCAGCTCTCTGCTCGGCAGGGAGCCTGCTTCCCTCTCTTTCTCTCTCTGCCTGCCTCTCTGACTACTGTGATCTCTCTCTGTCAAATAAATAAATAAAATATAAAAAAAAAAAAAAGAGTTGGAGTTAGTCATACGGTAGTTTTAAGATGGATGCAGGTAAGTGTGTTTGGGAAGAATTGCTCAGATTCGAATGACTTGCTCTTGAAATGCCTCCTTGTCAGAAAGGCCTTCCTTGATTATCTTTTATGAAATAGAGCAACTCTATTCCAACTTTCTTTTCACTCAGACTGCTTTATGATTCATAGCACTTTTCCTCACTTGGCATATTTTATATCGATTTATTTTTTATTGTTGAACTCCTTCAGCTGTTATGTAAAGTTCCACTAGGGCAGGGTTCTCACCTGTCTGGCTCACTGCCAGATCCGTAGCACTTAGAACAAAGCCTACTAAGTATTCAGTGCACATTTGTGGAATAAATGAATAAATGGTACTCTTAATTAATGCTAGCTGTAATGACTACTTCTTAACTTTTAATTATTTAGTAATTATTTCCTAGCTTAAATTTGTGATTACATCTGAATCCATTTCAAAGGCTGCAAATAGTCAATGTGTCCCTAGCAGGGGCTCCTCTGTTTCAATGCCAGCTTGTCTCGATTCATGGCTGGGGTCTCCTTTTCAGTTGGTGATAGATAGTTCTAGGTGACTAGTCCCTGACAGCAGTTAGTGGACATGAGGGATATGACCTCTTGCTTTACTTTCACAGTCCTTTTTTTTTTTTAATGAAACTCAATATAAAAAGGGAAACACGTGGCTTTTCTTTTGTTCTTCTAATTTTCTTTCCCCACCTCATTTCTCATTTTCCTTCCTCCCTCTCCTCTTTTTTTTTCTTTTTCCTTTTTTTCATAAGGGAGTTTGTCAGGTTAGCAATTTACTTACCCACTGAAAAAAATTTGATCTAATTTTAGTACAGCAGAAAAATTAATCACTGGCTTGGATTTTTGCCAGAGCTCTCCAGAACCTTCTCAAAACCAAGTTCATTGTCAATAGTTACTTACATAAACTTACAGCTAGTTTTAAAAGAAATGGAAGAAACGGAGCGTGCACCATGAGTGCTCCAATTTGACCATGAAAAGCATGTGCGAGGATGTTTCATTTTATGTGGTGTAAGCACTGGATGGTTTGTGAGGGTCAGATCAAGAGAAGAGATGCTAACTAGAATTCTACATGGTACTGGAAAGAAGCTTACAGTAAGTAAGATGTGCATCTTACTTGAAATGATTTTGGGGGGTAGATTTTCTTTTGTTTTAAATTTTTATCAATATAATACATGCACAGGTCCAAAATTTTTAAGTCCCAGGAGGTTTACAATATTTAAAATGGCAACAGCAGCAGCCCCTGCCATCCTCTTTACTCTTCTGCCAAGTCTCAATGTCCAGTGATAACTGCTTTGAAGCAGATTTTTTTTCTAGCATTTACTTTTAAAAATTACTCTTTTTTTTTGTTATCTCTTGATTTATAAGTTCTAGATTCTGTCTTTACTGTCTATTAAGGCTAGTGAGTATTTGGCTTTCCTTCATCACGCCTTCAAATCTCTGACCTTATCATTCCAACAGTTACAGCATAATAAAACAATGATCCTTTATAATAACATAATTTTGCAAATGCTATCCCCTGAAAATCCAATTAGTGTGTTATGATTCTATTTCCTTTCTTAAACAATGGTTTGCTTTTCCTGTAGTTAACAACCATCTGATTTCTTTTTTCCCTCTGTACTTAGCAATTGACTAACTTATTTCTCGACAATTATCCTTAATTTCTAAAGTGTTTTATCAGCTCTCCCATTAGGGGTCTGGAGTTGGATAATTCCAGGAAGCACCATTTTCTTTGCAGTTGTATAATACTGTGGTATTGTAAACCTGTCAATAGTATTTTCCAAGTCACTTATTACATTTCCATATAAATTTTACTATCAGCTTGTCAGTTTCCACACACACATCCTCACACACACATAAACTAGGTAAAATTTTGTTTGGGATTGCATTAAATATATAGATTTGTTTGAGAAGCACTGACATCTTAATAATATTTAGTCTCCCAATCTTTAAACAAGGTATGTCCCTCCATTAATTATGTCTCCTTTAATTTCCCTCAGTATTGTTTTATAGTTTTGAGCGTAGAGGTCTTATACATCTTTCGCAGGTTTATCTCTACTGCTATTTAAATGATACTGTTTCAAAATTTCAATTTCTAATTGTTTGAAGCTGGTATGTAGAAATACAATTTATTTTCCTATCTAGATCTGGCATCCTGCTACTTGCTAAACTCACTTATTAGTTATAATGGCACTTTTGTAAATTTCATTAAATTTAACACATAGGTGATAATGTCAACTGTGAATAAAGAGAGATTTAATTTTTTATTTCTGATCTGGATGCCTTTCATTTCTCTTTCTTGCCTTATCACACTGTCTGTAATAGCTAGTATGTTGAATACAAGTAATGAGAGTGGACATTTTGTGTTGTTCCTAATCTTAAGGGTAAAACATTCAGTCCTTCATCATTAAGTATTTTTAGTGGTAGTTTTTTCGTGGGCATCTTTATCAGATTGAGGAAACTTCCTTCTATTCCTTGTGTGCTAGAGTTATTATGAGAAATGGATGTGAAATTTGGTAAAATATGTTCTCTGTGTCCATTGAAATTATAACACAGTTTTTGGTTCTTTAGTGTGATGTATTACATTGATTAGTTTTAAATGTTAAACAACACATGTATTCTTTTTTTTTTTTTTGTAAGACTTTATTTATTTAATGGAGAAGAAGAGAGGGTAGGGCTGGGGAGGAGGAACAGATGGAGAGGGACAAACAGACTCCCTTGCTGAGCTGGGAGCCCAATGTGGGGCTCAGTCCCAGAACTCTGAAATCATGACCTGAGCCAAAAACTGGCTACAGAGCCACCCAGGCATCCTTGATCATGTTTCTTTGAGTTAAGCACCACTTGGTCTCCACTTGGTTAAACTCCAGTTGAGGAATTATCCTTTTGGATACTGTATTCAACTTTCTAAACCTTTGTTCAGAATTTTTATGTCTGTTTTTGTGAGAAATATCATGTATAATTTTCTTTTTTTGTAATATCTCTATTAGGTAGAGGTATTACATTACCAGCATAACATTGCTCTGATAGGATTGGTTGAAATGCGGTACTTTTTTTTTTTTTTTTCTTCATATAATGTATTATTAGGCCCAGGGGTACAGGTCTGTGAATCGCCAGGTTTACACACTTCACAGCACTCACCTAAGCATATACCCTCCCCAATGTCCATAATCTGTAAGGCACATAACTAGAGGTGCCTCCACAGTGTGCGGCCCAGAATAAAGATGGTGCCGGCTTGCCATCTCTTCCGGCCAACAAGGCGCCAATTTCACAGTTTCGGTTCCTGAAACCTATGGCACTTCCTCCTCTCGCCCGACACGCCTTACCCAGCAACTGCTACTTGGCATAATCTTATTGGCTCTTCCCCCTCTGTCCTCACTTCCCTTCTGATGCTCTATATAAGGTGTGCCCCCGCACAATAAAGTGAGATCCTGCTTCGAGGGATCCCCTGAGCCCGGTGTCTTCTGTGGGTGCGTTCCGGGTTCGCGACACTCGCCATCCCGCTCAGCCCCAAGGAGAGGCCTCCGGCTGGCCCGGGCGCCTCCTCCCCTCGGCGGGGAGCCCAACTATAATCCAGCCACCTTCTTCCTACCCCCTTCCCCCCAGCAACCCTCAGTTTGTTTTGTGAGATTAAGAGTCTCTTATGGTTTGTCTCTCTCCCAATCCCATCTTGTTTCATTTTGTCCTTCCCTACCCCCCAAACCCCCCAAGTTGCCTCTCAAATTCTTCATATCAGAGAGACCATATGATAATTGTATTTCTCTGATTGACTTATTTCACTCAGCATAATACCCTCTAGCTCCATCCACATCATTGCAAATGGCAAGATTTCATTTCTTTTAATGGCTGCATAGTATTCCATTGTGTGTGTGTGTGTGTGTGTGTGTGTATACCACCTTTTCTTTATCCATTCATCTGCTGATGGATATCTAGGTTCTTTCCATAGTTTGGCTATTGCAGACATTGCTGCTATAAACATTTGGGTCCAGGTGCCCCTTTGGATCACTACATTTGTATCTTTAGAGTAAATAACCAGTAATGCAATTGCTGGGTCATAGGGTAGATCTATTTTCAACCTTTTGAGGAACCTTCGGGCTGTTTTCCAGAGTGGCTGCACTAGCTTACATTCCCACTAAAAGTGTAGGAGGGTTCCCCTTTCTCTGCATCCTCACCAGCATCTGTCATTTCCTGACTTGTTAATTTTAGCCATTCTGACTGGTGTGAGGTGGTATCACATTTTGGTTTTGATTTATATCTCCCTGATGTCAAGTGATGTGGAGTACTTTTTCATGTGTCTGTTGGCCATCTGGATGTCTTCTTTGTAGAAATGCCTGTTCATATCCTCTGCCCATTTCTTAATTGGATTATTTGTTCCTTGGGCATTGAGTTTGATAAGTTCTTTATAGATTTTGGATACTAGCCCTTTATCTGATATGTCATTGCAAATATTTTCATCCCTCTGTCAGTTGTCTTTTGATTTTTGACTGTTTCCTTTGCTGTGCAAAAGCTTTTGATCTTGATGAAGTACCAATAGTTCATTTTTGCACTTGCTTCCCTTGCATTTTGTGATGTTTCTAGGAAGAAGTTGTTGAGGCTGAGGTTGACCAGGTTGCTGCTTGTGTTCTCCTCAAGGATTTCGATGGATTCCTGTTTCACATTGGGGTCCTTCATCCATTTAGAGTCTGTTTTTGTGTGTGGTGTAAGAAAATGGTCCAGTTTCATTTTTCTGCATGGGGCTGTCCAATTTTCCCAACACCATTTGTTGAAGAGACTGTCTTTTTTCCATTGCATATCTTCCCTGCCTTGTTGAAGATTAATTGACCATAGAGTTGAGAGTCTATTTCTGGGCTCTCTATTCTGTTCCATTGATCTATGTGTCTGTTTTTGTGTCGGTACCATACTGTCTTGATGATGACAACTTTATAATAGAGCTTGAAGTCTGGATTGTGATGCCACCAACTTTGGCTTTATTTTTCAATATTACTCTGGCTATTCAGGGTCTTTTCTGGTTCCATATAAATTTTAGGATTATTTGTTCCATTTCTTTGAAAAAAAAAATGGATGGGATTTTGATAGAGATTGCATTAAATGTGTAGATTGCATTAGATAACCTGGACATTTTCACAATATTTGTTCTTCCAATCCATGAGCATGGAACATTTTTCCATTTCTTTGTATCTTCTTCAATTTCCTTCATGAGTACTTTATAGGTTTCTGAGTATAGAGTCTTTGCCTTTTTGGTTAGGTTTATTCCTAGGTATCTTATGGTTTTGTGTACAACTGTAAATGGGATTGACTCCTTAATTTCTCTTTCTTCTGTCTTGTTGTTTGTGTATAGAAATGTAACTGATTTTTGTGCATTGATTTTATATCCTGATACTTTAACGAATCTCTGTACAAGTTCTAGAAGATTTGGAGTGGAGTCTTTTGGGTTTTCCACATATAGGATCATATCCCCTGCAAAGAGTGATAGTTTGATTTCTTCTTTGCTGATTTGAATGCCTTTAATTTCTTTTTGTTGTCTGATTGCTGAGGCTAGGACTTCTAGTACTATGTTGAATAGCAGTGGTAATAAAGGACATCCCTGCCATGTTCCTGAACTTAGTGGAAAAGCTGTTTTTTTTTTTTTTCCCAAAGATTTTATTTATTTATTTGACAGGCGGAGATCACAAGGAGGCAGAGAGGCAGGCAGAGAGAGAAAGAGAGGGAAGCAGGCTCCCTGCTGAGCAGAGAACCCGATGTGGGACTCGATCCCAGGACCCTGAGATCATGACCTGAGCCGAAGGCAGAGGCTTAGCCCACTGAGCCACCCAGGTGCCCCGGAAAAGCTGTTTTTCCCCACTGAGAATGGCATTTGCTGTAGGTTTTTCATAGATGGCTTTGATAATACTGAGGTATGTACCCTCTACCCCTACACTGTGAAGAGTTTTGATCAAGAAAAGATGCTGTACTTTGACAAATGCTTTTTCAGCATCTATTGAGAGTATCATATGGTTCTTATTCTTTCTTTTATTAATGTATTGTATCACATTGATTGATTTGTGGATGTTGAACCAATCTTGCAGTCCAGCAGTAAATCCCACTTGGTCATGGTGAATGATCCTTTTTATGTACTGTGGGGTCCTACTGGCTAGTATTTTGGTGAGAATTCTCACATCTGTCTCATCAAGGATATTGGTCTGTAATTCTCTTTTGTGATGGGGTCTTTGTCTGGTTTTGGGATCAAGGCAATGCTGGCCTCATAAAATGAGTTTGGAAATTTTCCTTCCATTTCTATTTTTTGGAACAGTTTCAGGAGAATAGGAATTAATTCTTCTTCTATGTTTGGTAGAATTCCCCAGGGAAGCCATCTGGCCCTGGATTCTTGTTTGTTGAGAGATTTTTGATGACTGCTTCAATCTCCTTACTGGTTATGGATTTGTTCAGGTGTTCTATTTCCTCCTGGTTCAGTTTTGGTCGTTTATACATCTCCAGAAATGCATCCATTTCTTCCAGATTGTCAAATTTGCTGGGGTATAGTTGCTCTTAATATGTTCTTATAATTGTTTGTATGTTTTTGTTGTTGGTTCTGATCTCTCCTCTTTCATTCATGGCTTTACTAGTTTGGGTCCTTTCTCTTTTCTGTTTGATAAGTCTGGCCAGGGGTTTATCAATCTTATTAATTCCTTTAAAGAACCAACTCCTAGTTTCATTGATTTGTTCTATAGATTTTGTTGGTTTCTATATCATTGATTTCTGCTCTGATCTTTATGATTTCTCTTCTCCTTCTGGGGTTAGGCTTTCTTTGCTGTTGTTTCTCCAGCTCCTTTACGTGTAGGTTTAGGTTGTGTATTTGAGATCTTTCTTGTTTCTTGAGAAAGACTTGTATCGCTATATATTTTCCTCTCAGGACTGCCTTTGCTGTGTCCCACAGATTCTGAGCAGTTGTGTTTTCATTTTCATTTGTTTCCTTAAATTTTTTTTCAATTCTTCTTTAATTTCCTGGTTGACCTATGCATTCTTTAGTAGGATGCTCTTTAGTCTTCATGTATTTGGGTGTTTTCCAACTTTCCTCTTATGATTGAGTTCTAACTTCCTACCCTTGTGGTCCAAAAATATGCAGAAAGTGATCCCAATCTTTTGGTACCAGTTGAGATCTGATTTGTGACCTAGGATGTGATCTATTCTGGAGAATGTTCCATGTGCGCTAGAGAAGAATGTGTATTCTGTTGCTTTGGGATGGAATGTTCTGAATGTGTGATGTCCATCTGGTCCAGTGTGCCATTTAAGGCCTTTATTTCCTTGTTGATCTTTTTCTTGGATGACCTGTCCATTTCAGTGAGGGTGGTGTTAACATCCCCTACTATTATTGTATTATTGTTGATGTGTTTCTTTGATTTTTTTATTAATTGGTTTATATAGTTGGCCACTTCCATATTAATGACATAGTTATTTAAAATTGTTATATCTTCTTGTTGGAAAACCACTTTGGGTATGATATAGTGTCCTTCCTCATCTCTTATTATAGTCTTTAGCTTAAAATCTAATTGATCTGATATAAGGATTGCCACCCTAGCTTTATTTTGATGTCCATTAGCATGGTAAATTATTTTTCACCCTCTCACTTTAAATCTGGAGGTGTCTTTGGGTCTAATATGAGTTTCTTGCAGACAACATGTTGATGGGTTTTGTTTTTTATCCATTCTGACAGGCTGTGTCTTTTCATTGGGGTATTTAGCCCATTTACATTCAGGGTAACTATTGAGAGATACGCATTTAGTGCCATTATATTGCCTGTAAGGTGACTGTTACTGTATATTGTCTCTGTTCCTTTCTGGTCTGTTACTCTTAGTCTCTCTCTTTGCTTAGAGGACCCCTTTCAATATTTCCTGTAGAGCTGGCTTGGTGTTGGCAAATTCTTAGTTTTTGTTTTTCCTGTAAGCTTTTTATATCTCCTTCTATTTTCAGTGATTGCTTAGCTGGACATAGTATTCTTGCTGCATGTTTTTTTCATTTAGTCCTCTGAGTATATCATGCCAGTTCTTTCTGTCCTGCCAGGTCTCTGTGGATAAGTCTCCTGCCAATCTAATAATTTTGCTATTGTATGTTATAGACTTTTTATCCTGGGCTTCTTTCAGGATTTTCTCTTGTCACTAAGACTTTTAAGTTTTGCCTTTAGATGATGGGATGTGGACATATTCTTATTGATTTTGAGGGGGTTCTGCCTCCTGGATTTTGATGTTTGTTCCCTTTGCCATATTAGCAAAATTCTCTACAATAATTTGTTCCAATTTGCCTCCTGTCCCCCTCTCTCTTTCTTCTTCTTCTGGAATCCCAATTATACTAATATTGTTTTGTCTTATGGTATCACTTATCTCTCGAATTCTCCCCTCATGGTCCAGTAGTTGTTTGTTTCTCTTTTGCTCAGCTTCTTTATTCTTAATCATTTGGTCTTCTATATCACTAATTCTCTCTTTTGCTTTATTTATCCTTGCAGTAAGAGCCTCCATTTTTGATTGCACCTCATTAATAGCTTTTTTGATTTCAGCTTGGTTAGTTTTTAGTTCTTTTATTTCTCCAGAAAGGGTTTTTATTTTTCCAGACAGGGTTTCTTTAATATCTTCCATGCTTTTTTTGAGCCCAGCTAGCACCTTGAGAATCATCATTCTGAACTCTAGATCTGACATATTACCAATATCTTTCCAATGTCTATAATGATTAGGTTTCTAGCCTTCAGTGCTGCCTGTTGTTCCTTTTTTTCTGGTGAGTTTTTCTATCTTGTCATTTTATCCAGATAATAATATATGAATGAGAGAATAAAACTCTAAAAGGGTGGCAAAGACCTCAGAAAAATGTACATTAACAAAATCAGAAGAGACCCAAATTGTTGGAAAAAGAAAGGGGGTAAAAAGAAGTTAAAAAATTAAAAAAAATTAAAAAATATATATTAGACTGGTGAATAAGACAGAGCCACTCACTTAATTTTGGGTATATTTTGGTCTTTTAGAAGAAACTACCTCCCAATATTTTAAAGAAAGAAAAACTTATATATATATACAAAAGTAAGGGTAAACATGATGAAGGGATGGAATATAACTATAAAGATGAAAATTTAAAAAAAAATTCTAAAAAAAGGAGTTGATAAAGTAAGTTGGTTGGGAAAAGAAAGAAAAAGAAAGTGGAGAGAATTTGCTCAGGCTGGAGACTAGAACAATGCCCTGTGCACGATTTAGTGTATATTTCGATCTATTAGAAGAAGTTGTATCCCAAAATATTTTAGAAGCAAAAACCTTATATGTATACAGAAAATAAAGTTAGATACAATGAGGGATAAAATATGACTATAATAATGAAT
The DNA here is from genome assembly GCF_964662115.1 of Mustela nivalis. Taxonomy (NCBI): domain Eukaryota; kingdom Metazoa; phylum Chordata; class Mammalia; order Carnivora; family Mustelidae; genus Mustela; species Mustela nivalis. The sequence goes on from NC_139020.1 coordinate 84,907,604, forward strand.
GTTCAAAAAGATTTTTTAAAGAAAGCTATTGTTAAGTTAAAATAGTTAAAAATATTAAAAGAGGAAAGAGTAAAGGTTAAGAAAATTAGAATAAGAAAAAAAATAAAAATTAAAAAATTAATTAACTTTGCAAGACTAAGGAATCATGGGGAGAAAGCCATGCATTCATTGCTTTGCTTTCCCTTCCTCTGGAATTCCCCTCTTCTCTTTGAGCAGTGAGCTTGGTCATAGCTGGATGTTTTTGCAGATTTTCTGGGGGAAGGGCCTGTTGTAGTTATTCTCAAGTGTCTGCCCAGGGTGGAATTGTACTGCCTTTGCCAGGGTCTAGGGTAAGTAATCTGCTCGGGCTCACTCTCGGGAGCTTTTGTTCCCCAAATGCTTTCTGTAGAGCTCTGGAGAATGAGAATGAAAATGGTGGCCTCCCAATCTCTGGACTGCAGGAGCTGAGAGCTCGGGGCCCCACTCCTCAGTGTACCCTTGGAGAAAAGTGCTCAATCACTATCATTTCCCTGGTCTTCGGCCATGCTCCTAGCTCACCCAGGCTGTGACCAAGCATTTCTGTCTCTGGCACACAGCCCCGTTTGGAGTCTCAAACAAGCAGATTCCTACCTTCAGAGAAGGAAGGTGAGTCTCCCCAGATGTGCCACTTGTAGGGGCCCTGCTCAAAAAACAGTGGCCTGACAGCCATGGATGACAGTTTAAGATAACCCTGAGCTGAGAGCTCAGTCCTTGGCTCTTTCTCTGTAGCTGCTTTACCCGCTCTAATACCTGAGCTCTGTGACCCTGTGGGACCTGAGACCACGTTGTCCCTGTGAGGGCCCCATCCCCACTTAGCCTCTGGAGTGATGTCCCTCAGTGGAGCAGACTTAAAAATTCTGATTTTGTGCTCCATTGCTCCACTGCTTGCAGGGATCTGGACCCTCCCCCCATGGTCTATCTTCCTCTCATTTCGGATACACTTTTCCATATGTCCTACCTTTCAGAAAGTGGTCAATTTTCTGTTTCTGGAATTGCTGCTTTTCTTCTCTTTGATCTCCTGTTGGATTTGTAGGTGTTCGGAATGATTTGATAACTATCTAACTGAACTCCTCCCTGAAAACTGGTATCTTATCTTCAATTTTCTAGAATATTCTGTGTAGAAATTGTATTTTTTTCCTTAAATATTTCTTACATATGTCTTCAAATTTATTATTTCACCAGAAGAGCAGTCTGAATCTGGAGTTGTCTTTGTCAGAAAAATTCTGATTAGAAATTAAATTTTCTTAGTAGATTTGGGGCTGAGGTTAGTTCTTCTTGGTGGTCTTTGATAGTTTCTGTCATTCAAGGAAATTTTCCATTTCATGTAAGTTTTTGAATTTACTGGATAAAGTTACTCATACTATTGCCTTGTCATTTTTTAAATAGCAGTATAACTTATGTCACTTCTCTCATGTCTAATATTGGCAATTCATTTATTTTCTTTTTTTTTTCCTGATCAGTCTGGCTAGCAGTTTATGAATTTATTGACTGTAAAGTGCAATTCATATAAGCAGCATAATTTGGATCTTGCTTTATTTAACCAATATGACAATCTTGGTCTTTTAATTGGTGGTATTTTTTATTTTTTTAAAGATTTTATTTATTTATTTGAGAGATAGAATGAGAGGAGAGAGCATGAGAGGGGAGAGATGAGTGGGAGAAGCAGATTCCCCCCTCCCCCGCCGGCAGGAAGCCTGATGTGGGACTTGATCCTGGGGTTCTGGGATCATGACCTGAGCCAAAGGCAGTTGCTTAACCGATGAGCCACCCAGATGCCCCTGGTTGTATTTATTTTTAATGTGATTATTGATGTGGTAAGATTTAGATCTATCATCTTATGATTTGTTTTCTATTGTTTATTTGTTATTTGTTACTTTTTTTTATTACTTCTTTTGAATTAATTGAATTAATTTTTCATGATTCCATTTACCCCCTTTTGAGGCTTATTTAGATATAACTCCTTTAAAAATTTTTGTTATTTCAGTGATTTTAGTACTTGCCTTTGGGCTAATAGTGTATTTCAGTCTGCTGTCAAGAGATTGTATACCACCTTCCATGTGGTATAGTATAGTATAGTATAGTATAGTATAGTATAGTATAGTATACTTCTTGCAGTGATATACTTCCATTTCACTTCTTCTGACCTCTCTGCTATTGTTGTCATATATTTTACTGTTATATTCATTACAAATTCCATCATACATTGTTTCTCTTTTTGTTTAAATGTTTAATTATCTTCAAAGAGATTTAAGTAATATGATTAAGTCTTGTATATTGACCCATATAACTACTATTTCTTGGATTCTTCCTTCTTTTGTTACAGATTTCCATCTAGTCTTATTTCCTTCTACCTGAAGGAATTTCTTTAATGGTTTTTGTAACATGGGTCTCCTGGTAATAAATGCTTTTAGCTTTTATATGCCTGAAAACATCATTTTTTTGGCCTTCATTTTTGAGAGAGAGTCTTGCTGAGTATAGAATTAGTCTTCTAGCACCCAGTGTTGTTTGCTAAGAAGCCCAATTACTTTCTAATTCTTGTTAAATGTATCTCTTGGAAGCTTTTAGGATAATGTCTTTATCTCTGATGAGTAAAAATTTCAAAGTGATGCTCCTTGGTATCTTCTTGTGAGCACGGTTTTCTGACCTTTCCATCTAGAGACTAGTGATCTTTAGTTCTGGGAAATTTTATGTTTCTTTAACAATTTTTCCTCTTCTAATAATGTTTTTCTTTCCTACAACTAGTAGTTCAATGTTAGCATCCTTGATTGACTCTCTATGACTTATCATTCTTTCCTTAACAAAAAAATAGAGAGAGAGAGAATGAGTGTGTGTGTGTGTGTGTGTGTGTGTGTGTGTGTGTGTGTGTATATGACTTACTTTATTTTCTGGGTAATTTTTGGGCAATTTTTGACCTGGGAAATTTCCTAAATTTTATATTCCCTTGTTATAGGTCTGTTTCTGTTCTCATAATCCACCCCCCACTCCCGCTCTTACAGTTTTAATGTTCCAGAGTTCTTTCTTTCTAATTTTTTCTCGTGTTTTAAACATTCTTTTCTTTTTTTGAAAAATCTTTTTTGTTTTTCTATTTCAATATATTTTATTAGTTTTTTATGCTTAGAACTTTATTCTTTTATTGCTGTTTTGTCTATTTGGATGCTTTTTTTACTCTATATCTATATCATCTTGACATCTTTCCTCAATTATTAGTGATTGTTTCTTGCCTGCCAATTCACATTTAAGTGAGACACTACAGAATGGAATGTTATCTCTTGAATATTTAAGGGACGTGTCATTGTGGCAGGTGTTCTTCAGGGAACCAATTTATTTTACTGGGGGACTCCTAATTGTCATTATGGAAAGATATGTTTATGTATTTTCTCTAAGGCCATTTCTTTTCTCCAGAAAAAAAAAAGATCCATTTTCTTCATGGGAGGAATAGCTTGGCTATAGGATTTTTTTGGAAGCAGGAAGGGGCATGGGGCTCCCAAGATTCACATGTAGATTTCCTTTTAAAGTCATGTTTAATGTTGCTCTTTATTGTATTGATGTCCTTGAGTCCCAAACTCCTTCCTTTTTATTTCTCCTGAGAATAAATCAAACTCATGTCTAAAGTGGGCTAAGGTGTGCAAGTCACCCTTTATGGGAGTGTTATCCAGGCCTGTGTGATGGAGAGGGAAACTGGAGGTCTGTCTGCTCCAAATACTGTTAGCCAATTCTGTGTTTTAGCCCTTGGTCTGTTTCCACTCCTCTGTGGTACCAGGTGTCAAGGTACGACTCTCCTAGGAGCAAATTGGCTTGCTTCTTAGATATATTTCCTTCATGTGCCTGAGGAGTAACTTTTTTTTCCTATTGTTCTGAATCAGATACAACTCTTCCATTTCATTGAAAATTCTTGTCTGCTATCATCCATACTTCTGTTCTTATTGCCCATGTGGGTTCACACACTTTTTTTTTTTTTTTTTAAATCATGTTTAAGCCTTCACTGCCAGTTTAATTGGTTTTTTTAAAAGACTATACTAGAGTTAAGTTTAAATTGCTCTAAAGACTTCTGGTTACGTTTAAAGGAATTTAGTCAGAGAAGAGGCAGTGAAAGAGTTTTTGTTCAGCATCTACCATATGTTATATATATTTTGTGTGATACACTTAAACCTACCTTGTATGTTAGGTAGCTTTATCCTCATTTAAAAGTGAGGAAACAAAGACATTTTAAGTCAAACTTTTTCCAGACCACAGAAGAAAGAACTCGGGTTTATATAGGACACAACTTCACACTTTTCTCTAGGTACCAGTGCTTCTCAACTCCTAGGGAGACCAACTGGCCCTGTTTGGAACTGTTCCAGCTTTAGAATTGGAAGCCGCACATTTCCGGTATCCTCTCAGTCCAAGGCAAATGGGATGGTTCTGGCTGCACATTTATATCACAAGAGAGGGCTTTTCAAAATATAAATTCCTGGGTCTCACCTTCTTAAGAATATGACTTACTGATTCTGGAGTGGGATCTGGTACTAGTATTTTTAAAAAGCCAGAATTATTTGATTGAAGTGTCACAACCACTGCCTTATACCATGTTGTCACCCAGGGAGTCAACAGCCTGGATTCCACTGTCTTTTAATCCCTAGCTGGCACTTAAAGCACGAAATCCTGGCTGGGGTTATTAGTATACACAGCATAACAAAGGAATTGCCTCTAGACTGGGGTGGTTGGCTAAACTGGCCTGCTGTCTGTTTTTGTAAATAAAGCTTTATTGGAATACAGCCATGTCCATTATATTCTCCATGGCTGCTTTCTTGTTGTTGCTATAGCTGCAGAGTGGAGTAGTTTGAGACTCCTGAGTCTACAGATCATGAACTATTTATAGACTGGCCTTTTACATAGAAAGTTTGCAACTCCTGCTCCTGACCATAACATGAATAAAAAATAAAAACAAAACAAAATGGAACAAAAAAAGCCTCACCATAGTAGAAGTGCCATTGCACACTCAGCAAAAAAAAGTCTTCCTTAACTCAAGACTTAGTTCTAAGCCCTGAGGTGGAAAGGAAGCTGTGAAATGTACCCTGTGCCTTTCACATATTAATATGCCTACATATGACCTGGATATCTTTTAAAATGCAGATTCTGTTTTAGTTGCATGAGGCAGAGCCAAACTGCTGCATTTCTAACAGTTTGCAGATGGTGTTAATAATGTTCCTGGTCAAGCAAACAGAGTTGGAATAGCAGATACATAGACTACTGGTTGCTTATCACAGGGAAGGGTGAGATCTCCTAAAGCCACAATAGAAAGAGCTACTGTTTATTAACCATGTCTCTGGACCAGGTAAATGAACAGAGGAATATACTCCTGTGGTAAAGAAATTGGTCTTTAGTATCACTTTGTAACAGTGGCTCTCAAAGTGCATACCGTATGTCTCAACATCAGCATTAAGAGAGAGCATCTTAGAGGACAAGCTTCCCATCTAATTCTGGGCCAGGAAATCCTTGGGAAGACACAAGTTGCTGTGCTGAAGTTGTGTCATAGGAACATTTTTTCTATGGGCCAGAGACAGCTTTACTCTGATATTCCGCAGGTGGCCGTGCACACCAAAGGTACCACAAGTTCAAAGAAAGTGCAACCCCATCCAGAGTAAAACAATAATTTTTTATCTAAAAAAAAGAAGAAAAAAAAGGAAGCCAGCTTGGTGTTTAATTTTGCACTTGAATCTATTTTTTTGCTTTTGTTGTCTGATTATGCTGTAAGTTGATACTGTCTCCTATATTTTCATTAAAAAATTATAAAATCTGTATTTATAGTAGAAAATCAAATAAAATATTAAAATATCCATAAACATACATATTATGTATGAAAATGTCTATTTTCCAAGACCTTCACCCAAATTGGTTATTATATACTTTGAAAACAAGTTCAATAGATGAAAAATGGCATCTTATTATTTTAATTGACATTATTTCAACTTGGAAATGTTGTTTACAGAAGTATTGTGTGTCCACTTAAGAAAAAATTTCAGAAATATATGACACAGATATTTAGAAATTAAAGGTTTTTTTTTTTAAATTCTAAAAATTGGATATACATAGACTAATGAATGTATGAATACATTCTTACATAACTAGACTTACTATTCTGTAGCTTGCTTTGTTCAAGACCTGGATTTAACTATGCCATTCATTGGGTGGGTAAACTTAGAAAAGTTATGTAAATTCTCTTTTCCTCTGTAAAATGCATCAATCATACAGATATGTGTAATATACGTATGTGTGTGTGTGTGTGTCTGTGTATATTTCCTGTGTTTCCAGCTGATCTTTTGCCTTTGTATGTCTTCTACTGTGCATTCTTCCTATTATGTGGTCAAATCACTTGAACTATTTTTAAGTATTTTCTTTAAGGTTTGGTGTTCTGTTTTCCATACCTTTTTTATGATAGAAGATTCATTATTACGCTTTATGCTGCTGTTTTGATAAAAAGTTTTCTATTTTTTGGAAAAGTCAAATTTCCTAGAACTTTAAGTTGAACCTAAAAAAGAAACTTGGTTTTCATCCCTTTATTACCAGAAGGATATATAGAGCAATATAGCTGATGTGTTTTCAGATTATAGATCTGAGGTCCTTGAAGTCCTGCTAGACCTCCAAGGTGGGTCCTTGATGGATGTAGCTTGGCAAATTTGCAGAAGCGTACATGTAACTGGTGTGTGTTTCAGAATTCAAGACATACCACATTCTGAACATGAGAACACTTAATCCAAAATTATTTGGAAAACATTTCTGTAAGGAAACGTGGATTTGTTGACAGCTTTCACGATCCCGCTGCCTCATGGTGAAACAGCATATATTAAATAAGATGGTGATGCTAGAATGGTGTAGTGGAAGAAAGAGGCCTTGATCTCACCACCAATTTCAGGCTAGGAGATAAAAATGAAATATGCTGCTGAAGGTCTGAATCAGAGTGAACTGGCATCTATCTGACCACAGCTTTCATCTGTCATTTTTCACTGGCCAAGCTACAACGCAGCAAATGAAAGTGTTTGGAGCCACTGTAATGATAGACTGTTTTTTAGAACCTTGTCTTTTGAGCATTCGAACTTGCTTTAACCTTGGTGGTTTCTTCCTATCACTTTGTCTGTTAAGGTATTTGACACACTATCCATTAGTTATTTGAAGTTACCTGAACTCTACCTTGTTAAACTTTTCCCTTCATTGCTATTCAAACATTTCCTTTTTTTGCGGGTATGTGTTTTGGCATGGAATTCTGGAGGAAAAACTTTCCTACTAAATTATTCTATAAAAAATAACATATATTTTCCCGAGTTCTTATTAAAATTTTAACACCTGCTGCTTGTCATTTGACATTTTCAGCAACATGAGCATTATGAGGTTTCTGTTAAGTTTTAAGTGTTTTTATGTGACCTACAGATAGCCTTGGATGTTGGTAACTTTGTTTAAATGCACACTGCAAACTTGCAAGGAAAGCAAATCAAAGTAAACACTATTTCTCTTGTCAATTGAGATGCACAAAAATCCTTGACAATGGTTTTAGCGTACAAGGAAACAAGAATCACTGAGATCATGACTAAGCAAAACCTACTAATAAGAATACTGAGTCTAGTGCTAATAAAAAAATTCTCACTTGAGGTACTTGTAGCTTGCAAGTTATTAAAGCCAAACCATTACCTTTTATTATCTACTCAAAACTTTTATTATCTGTTCAATATACTGCATTAAGGTTTGTAGAAAGGGTGAATATGTTTTATAGTTTCATAAATTCTTCTGGTTTTATTTGTCAATATTTACTATTTTGAGAGGCAATATTTTTATTAGCCTAATGCAATTAGCTTTCAACAAGGTCCTTAAATTATTATCTGCACTGCAATAAAAAAATGTAAGAGTTCGTCACTTCTGTCTACTCTTTCTATTAAGTTTATTCAATATTTAAGTCCATGCAATTGACAGATTCCTAAAAGAAAAAAAAGTGTTCAAATATACCATATCTAAGAGATGAGATTTTGTGATTCATAACAATTATTTTTGTGTCTGATATGGGATTTGCCCATGTGGGTTATTTATTAATGCTTGTGAAAACTAAGCCAACTTTATTTCTCAGACTTTTCTAACCAGGACTTATAGAGGAGGAAAAAAAAGCTCATCCATAACAATGACTGCAGTGAGTTAGATTAAAGATCAGTCGACTTTGGCCTGGATGCCACATGTAGCCCGCTGCTTGTCAAGTTGTATTGGGACATAGTTGCACTCATTTGTGATCATATTGTCTATGGTGGTTTTTGTGTTATTTTAGAAGAGTTGTTGGAGAAGTACCAGAAACCTGTGGCCTACAAAACCAAAAGGTTTGCTATCTGAACCCATCAAAAATTTTGCCAGTCCCTTAGTCTGATTACTTTTTTGGAGGGGAATTACTTAGCCACCAAAGATTATACTTTTGATGTGCTAAATTTAGGTTATTTAAAATTTTTGTATTTATTTTTCTATTTTTGAATAGGAGATACATGTGTATGGTGTAAAATTTAATAAGTACAAGGGAGTATACAGTGAAAAGTGAGCCTCTCTTCCACCCTTAAATTCCTGTTTCCCTCTGAAAGACCATAATTGTTACCTGTTTCTTGTTGTGTCTTTCCAGAAATGTTCTGTCTATATAATCTTATATGATTACAATCAAGATTTTTGGGTAGCTAACAACATATACATTGTTTTCTGCATTTTGCTTTTTTTTTTTATGCTACCATGCAACGAAACTTTTATTAACATTTTGAACAGCTATTGAGAAAACCAGTGACTCAGTTATTACTGAAACTGGTAATTTCTAAACTTAAATTGGGGCAAAATGGCTATAGTGCAGAGCAATGCCATCATTGGGCACTATGAATTCAAAACTGAAGAATTAACAGCCACCCCTCAGAGGGAGAACCAGGTGGAGAGTTGACTTTTTCTGGATGTTGTAATCAGAAAGAGTGCGGCCATCTTCTAGCTGCTTGCCGGCAAAGATAAGCCTCTGCTGGTCAGGGGGGATTCCCTCTTTATCTTGGATCTTGGCCTTTACATTTTCGATGGTGTCACTGGGCTCCACCTCCATGGTGATGGTCTTACCAGTCAGGGTCTTCACGACGATCTGCAGGCCACCCCTCAGGCTCAGGACCAGGTGCAGGGTGGACTCTTTCTGGATGTTGTAATCAGAAAGAGTGCGGCCATCTTCCAGCTGCTTGCCAGCAAAAATAAGCCTCTGCTGGTCTGCGGGGGGGGGGGGGGGATGCCCTCTTTATCTTGGATCTTGGCCTTCACATTCTCGATGGTGTCACTGGGCTCCACCTTCAGGGTGATGGTCTTGCCGGTCAGGTTCACGAAAATCTGCATTTTGACCTGTTAGCGAGTGAAGGACACTGAACGCAATCACGTCGACTCACTCAAACGCCAAGACACCCACACCCGATAATGCCAGCCACTCCTGAACTGCATTTTGCTTTTTTAAGAAAGTTTTAACTAGGTATCTTGGAGATTTTTCCACAACCATACATATAAATCTACCTTTTATTTATTTATTTATTTATTATTTATTTTTAAAAGATTTTATTTATTTATTTGACAGAGAGAAATCACAAGTAGATGGAGAGGCAGGCAAAGAGAGAGGGAAGCAGGCTCCCTGCCGAGCAGAGAGCCCAATGCGGGACTCGATCCCAGGACCCTGAGATCATGACCTGAGCCGAAGGCAGCGGCTTAATCCACTGAGCCACCCAGGCGCCCCTACCTTTTATTTTTAATAACAAATAGTATTCCATTATTGTTTAAATATAATTTATTAGCACCTTGTTAATGAACATTTTGCTTAGAGTTGTTTTTCCTCTTATAAAATCCTACAAACTTTTGGGGGGCATGTATATGTTTCTGTAAACATGTATAAATATATTTCTAGGATAATTTCCTGGAAGGGCATTCCATACTTCAAAGATATGTGTATTTTAATGTTTTTTGATTAATGTTGCCAAATTGCCCTCTACAGAGTAGGTACCAATTTATACCCCTGCTTGAGTAACACCTGTTACCACATCTAAATGCTACATAGAGTGTTCTCAGACTTATGGGATTTTCTTTCTGGTAGAGAAAACAATGCCTCTCATTTTAGGTTTTTTTTTTTTTAAAGATTTTATTTATTTATTTAACAGACAGAGATCCCAAATAGGCAGAGACACAGCCAGAGAGAGAGAGGAGGAGGCAGACTCCCTGCTGAGCAGAGAGCCTGATGTGGGGCTTGATACCAGGACCCTGAGACCATGACTCATCTTAGTTTTAATTAACATTTATGTTGTAATAAGTGAAGTTACCACATTTTAATATAGGATCAGACATTTGCATTTCCTTTTCTGTGAACAGTTAGTTTGTGTCGCTTAATTTATTATTATTTAATTTCTTTTCCTTTTCTTGTTACCAGGCTTTCTCTCCCTTCTCTGATTTTAATAAACAAATGCACACTTTACTAGAAGTCAAGTGGGTTGGATATTCTCCTCTCTGTCACTTTAAGGAGAAGGCTTCTGAACTTCACAAGTGGGGAGTGTTATCTCTTACTTCCTGTAATTTTTGTTCCTGTGTTAAACACATAACCTTCCTTTAAGAGACCTCCAGTATAACATATCCCTATCTACACTCATTATGAAAAAGAAGCTAGCTTTCAATATATGGTAGTAAATTTAAATGTATTTTCATCGTGGAAATATTTCTTCAAACAAAAGTCTGATGCACATCTCAAATATATCTAAAACAGATTTGTTTTAAAAATGGATTTTAGAAGAAACCACTTAGCTTATCAGGTTGAATATCATAAACTCTTTATTACTTCTAAAAAGCTCAAATAAATCCTTGTAGGAGGACTAGAGCTACATTGGCAGAACTAGCAGTGAGGAGGTTCTCACACATAAAAGTACCACAGTGAGGTCTAAGTACCACAGTGTGGTGCCTGGGTGGCTTAGTCAGTTAAGCATCTGCCTTCAGCTCAGGTCATGCTCTCTGGGTCCTGGGACCAAGCCCTGGTGTCAGGGCTCCCTACTCAGTGGGGAGACTGCATCTCCTTCTGCCTCAGCCCCTCCCCCTGGCTTATGCTCCCTCTCTTGTTCTTAAATAAATAAAAGTACCATAGCAAGACACTGGTGAGGGACCTAGTTGAACTTTCAGATCTAACTGGACATCTAGAAAGCCCATTTATCCCACCCTAATTATCAAGAAAGTGTACCCAAGCTTTTTGGATCTGAGGTAACCTACTGATTTTGAACAGGTTAGGCTGGTTAATTTTGGTTGAAAAATAGTGTACTCAAATCAACCAATGTAAAACTAAAAGAATTATTTGTGGCATTATATTTTGAGTGTTCTGTATATTAGTTCCAATTATTCAATTATATAGGTGTACAATTTGTAACTAATTCATATTGGAGATTCACCATGGGAAGTTCTTCCCTTAGAAGTAAATATCATATTCACAGTTGGGTCTAAGGGAATGGAATAGGTCTCTAATTGGACTAGGCTTGTCCACAGACTCAATGCTTCAAGAAGAACATGTTGCTCTTTTCTAGGGTTTCATTTTTTTCTTGGAAAAAATTAATTATTTATAAAATTATATACTTAGTAAATTTAATTATTTAATTAATATAAATTATGTGTATGTGCATATATATATGTGCATGTATATGTATGTATAAAAAATAGTAGAGACAAAAAACTAATTGTGGGAATGTTAGGAAGTGATATATGTAGGTATTACATTCTCAACTGCTGCAATGTTGCCTCTAATGGGGTAAAGATTGGTTCTTGGGAGGCCAAAAAGTTACTCCTTTTATCTATAAAGTATAAGTATATATACAGTACATAAACAGATAAATAGATATATAATATATATATTTTATAATGGATCTGTAACAGATATATTATATATAATATATGTATACATATATATAAATAAATAGATATATGTATATAATATATCTGTAGCATTAAAATTTGAGGGGACAGGGGTTGACAATTAGGAAAAACCAACTAAAGTCCTCTTAGAAATGTGCTATTGAGAAAAGGTTGAGATGCAACATTCTAAGTGAAGCACATATTTGTGTCTATTGTACCATTCTTGCAACTTTTCTGAAGGTTTGAAATAGGAGGCTCTGGTCATGATTAAGCTTGTTTTCATCCTACTTTTTCCACTATATGGGGCTAGATAGTACCAAATGATCTAGATAAATATGTGTAAACATTTTTAAAATGGTTTTATTTGTAAGTTAAAAAGCAAATCTTTTTTCTTTTAAAGTGAGGGAATCTTTTTTTTTTTTTTTTTTTTAAGATTCTATTTATTTATTTGACAGACAGAGATCACAAGTAGGCAGAGAGGCAGGCAGAGAGAGAGGAGGAAGCAGGCTCCCTGCTGAGCAGAGAGCCTGATGTGGGGCTTGATCTTGACCTGAACTGAAGGCAGAGGCTTTAAACCTCTGAGCCACCCATCTCCTTATTGACCAATCTGGTTGTTACTTGCTTTGATAGTTTAGAGGGAAAGAAAATGCTACAAGAGCAAGAGTAGCTGGAAGACTGGATGCCCAAGACAGGCACTGTAGGGCAGGTGCCCTGCACTTGAGCCAAATAATCATACCATTTAGTGCCCACACACTGGCTGTTGGAGTAAAGGAGCTGAGAGTGAGTTCCCTGAAAATCTATGGATGCTACAAAAATTCTGGAACAGATGTTTTCTTTCTTTTGAACCAGGGGTTTTAAGCTTTGATTATGTGCTAAAAAAACTGAGTAGTTCAACTTCTTGCAGTAATGGTCCCCAGACATTTTGCCTACACAATATGACTATGTCAAAGGTCCCCTTCTTCTGGTGGTGATTCATTATTAACATAATTATATCTCAAACCAGTCTTTGTGAGTGTGTGTGCTGTGGTTTTAAAGTCATTTTTCATTTGCCTTCTTAAAATAAAAGTGAAGTTAAATCTTTGACTGGTGACATTTAATGATGAAAAAGAAACACTTTGAAGTATAGGTTAAAACCATTAAAAGTAACACAGATAATGATAGAAAATTCAGAGCAAGCAGAAATCAGCAAGGGTGAAACAGATCAGACATTGTTCCTAAAGCTCCTCATAATAAACTGGCAGATATAAAAATGTACAATATATTTAACAATTTAAATAAGGGATTATCATTATAGAAACACAGATGAGCCCAAGATTTGGTATCTCTTATTTATAAAAAAAGAAGGAAAAACTCTTTAGTGGCAAATGTATGAGTTTCATGTTCTTTTAGTAGCATTTACAAATCAGAAAAATTTAGAAGAAAAATATTTTAAAAGATGAGAAAGGAGAAATATCTTGGCTAGAAAGAATATTATAGAAAGCCCAAATAGTAAAATAATGGTATTTAAAAAAATTCCTATAGTCAATTTCAGCTTCACCTTGAAAAGTGACACTTCTGTGATAGGCATCACTGTGTGACAGAAATGGCTAAATCTATTTGGATCAAAACCAAGCAGCTAAGCTAACAAAAAATGTTCCCTTATGGAGCATTGCCTATTCTAATGTGTGCAAAAGGCATCCTTTCAACACTGATTGAGAGACTGAGGTTCACTTGGTTGGATAAAAGCGTGGATAATAATAGTTACACTTATTTTCAGAATTTGGCTGTGTTTGCTATATTTATAACAATGTCTATAAAAAGAGGTTATTTTGTAAAGTGCTTCATGGATAAATAAATTTTCAGTAAGGGAATTTTAATAAAAACTGTCCAGACATTTGCACAGATGGGCCACATCTATAAAAGGAAAAGATGCTTTAGGAACCTTCAATACACCCTACCTCATACAGTCTGCCTCCTGATCTTTTCATTGTGAACCAGAACTTGGGGCAGGGGTAGGAGGGACAAAAATTATAGCTGTTTTGGAAAATAGTTTTTTGAATACTTAACTTGGTGGACAACTTTATAATGAGAGAAGTAACATGAAAGCTTGTTTATCCATATTGTAGAAGGACATTCTCAAAACTTACTTTTTTTCTTTTCCAGTAAATAGAGACATTAAGACTAAGTATAAAGGGTGGAGGGCTAAAATGAATGAATCCACTACTCATTTCATTTAATGTGGCAGAATACAACCAACAATTGTGAACAGAGGTTGTTTTGCTGCAATAATAAAAGAGATTTGAGAGTTAGATGCAGACAGCTAATTATGAGAACTATGAGTTATTTGAGATCCTAGAGCTGTAATGAGAATTAATGGAGTTAATGAATATGAAATTAGATGTCCAGCATCAAGTAGGCAGTCAAAAAAGATAGGTGGTTCATTTTGTATGTGTTAAAAACAAAGCATTAGTGAACTAAAGGACATAATTATTCATCTTTCAGTAAAAATATCATTGCATGAGTGTTTTTCTGAGGCAAAAGAACAGTCAGTGATCTGACTCCTTGGTAGATACAGTTATCAAAATTTTTACTACTGGTACCTGAAAAATTGTCATACAATGGGTGGTGTGTTGGAGCTAGTTTCTGCTTGCAAGAATCAGTTATAAAGAAATTTTTACAAGGTTGAAATTTTAGAAATTTTTGCAAGGTTGTTGACATCACATTGGTACCTTGAAATCAGCCATGATGGGAATATATACACCTTAAAAACTGGCAAAAGTGATGCTAGGACTTTTTCCTCTTTTCTTTGAGGATCGTTGTTAAACATGTATAGGTACTCCACTGCATATACGTTCTGGACTTCTGGACTTTTCAGCTTTGTGACTGACTTGACGTTTAGCAGTGAAAAAGCTCATTTTTAGTCTTAAAATTGTGAATATGAGCTTTTAAAACAAGTTGCTATCAAGTAGGAGAAAAAATTGGGGGCAAAATCTGATATGTGGTGGTACTTTTCTTAGTTTGACCCATTTTCTAAAATTGATACACATGTCTGTATGTATGTTAATAAGAAAGATAGCTACTTTTCATGATGGTATGTAAGTTTAAATCTTGGTTTTAAACTTTTAATAAATATGAATTAGAGAGTAAAACTAAATATTTATATAAATTCTTTAGCTAAAATGAGATAACAAAAAATTTTTGAGTGATGGTCTGGCTCATTCTAGTTTTGGCTTTGGTTTGGTGGAGAAGGCATGATTATTGTCTTTAGCCATTAGCTAGTGTTCCAACAAAATATTTAAGAAGAACAGATATATATATATATATATATATATATATATATATATATATATATTAAATAAGGAAACCACTTAAAACTCAAATTTGTAAGAATATATTATGAGTAATTTTTGTCTACACATATACACACATGCACACACACAGCAAATAACCTTCTTTATGAGGGCCTCTACTGGTTTCCTACTGCTGCTGTAACAAATTACCATAAAGTCAATGTCTTAAAAACAAATGTATTATCTTACAGTCTGAAGTTCAGAAGTCCAAAATAATTCTCATTGGGCAAAAATCAAGGTGTTGGAAGGTCTGCATTCTATTTTCTTGCCTTTCTAGTTTTGAGAGGTCACCTGTATCCCTTGGCTAGTGGCCCCTTCCTCTGTAGTATCTCCAAATCAATCTTTCTTTCTCTCTGTTTTGTAACTACTTTCATTGTCACATCACCTTCAATTCTGATTCTCCTGCCTCCTTCCTTTCTCTTAAAAACACATTTGTGATTATATTTTACTCAACCACATAGACGAAGATAATCTTGCCATCTTAAGATTCTTAGTCTCATCAGTAAAGTTCCTTTTGCTATTTAAGGTACATATTGTCTGCAAGACAGTCTGCCCTTTGGCCCCCTAAAATTCATGTTTGTCCCACTTGCAAAGTATAGTTATTCCATTCCAAGTTCCCAAAGTCTAAACTCAGTATAGCATCAACTCAAGTCCAAAATCTCATGTAAACCTCATCAGCCCCATGTCCAATTTTGTAAGTAAGGAGTTCATTTCTCTCAGGGTAATATAAGTCACTGGAGTATTCTAAATAGGAAGTGACATGATCTTATTTGAATTTTTAAAAGTCTCAGTGGTTGTTGTAACATAGGTTGCGTGTGTGTGTGTGTGTGTGTGTGTGTATGTGCTTGTGTGTGTATGAAGGGTTTGAGGAGTGGGTGCTCAAACATGGACATTGGAAAATCAGGAAGGCATTGTAGTAGTGCTGGTAAGAGTGGAAGGTGGCTTGGGTCAGGATCAGTGGGGGAAAGAAAGAATAAGTAGGGCTGGGTTATTTTTCATAGTTATAACTGTAAGAACTCATGAACAGATTATAAACTATGAAGAAAGAGGGCCAGAATGAGACTGAAATCCAGGAATTGTACTAGGTTTTTGCCATTAGGAATTGAGTGGCATCACCTAGTAAAATGAAAAAGACTAGGGGAAAGATTGGGTATATAGTGTGTGTGTGTGTGGGGGGGGCTATGCCAATAGTTTTCCCTTAATCATATGAAATTTGAGGAATATATTAAGGGGGAAATATCAAGCCACTTGTGGAAGGTAAGAATCTGGAACTGAATGGCAAGGACAAGCCACAGATCTGTATTTAGCCTATTGGTCGTGTCAGAGTCATGGAACTGGATCGAGTCATTTCTACAGCAAGTGTAGATAGAGCATGTTATTTGGCATTGTAGCAATTTTCTCTCTAAGCAGAGAGAGGCAAATTTTGGGTCTAGCGTTTGAGCTGAGTAGGTGGTGAAAGAATCCATGGGCAACATACTCCAGCCTAGTTTCAAAGATTTTTAATTTTTCCAACTGGGCATTTTTCCTCAACGTACAGACAGAATGGACTTCATAGCTAACTAGATTCTGGGTCTATGATTCTTGACCATTTAAAGCCATGGCCCTTTTGGGAATGTCAGAGATCTGTTGTCCCTATCCATAGAACTATTACTTTCCAGTAGATGATAACTTGACGAAAACAAATCTGTGCAGAGAAACAAAACAGAGAAATTGAAGTAAACTTATTGGTAGCAACATATATGAAGCACTTGTTAAAATTTTATTTTATAGAGTAATATATTAACCTAATATTTTTAAGCTAGTATGTTGAAAGTTAAAAATCCCCTAGCAAAATAGTTTATTTTATAAGGTTCTAGTACATAATAGGTTATTATTAAGTAGCCCAAACATTTTTTATGTAAAATTATGAAAGTGCTTGTGATTCACTTAAGCACCTAAAAATGGACTTAAAATTTTTGTTTAGAGAATCACCTATCTAGGGAAGGGCACTGATCTGCCGGGCTGTTCCCTAAACTCTCATCTGTGATATTCCTTATATTTTGGGTCCATAGAAAAACCATCTTTTGTAATGTCTGTACTCCAGGCAATACTACCTTGTAATGAGAATTTCTTCTGCTGACTTTATAATCTCTCTCTCTCTCTCTCTTTTTTTTTTTTTTTACTTTATAATCTCTTAAAGATAGTTCATGTTTGTAGCTTCTGTGTTATAAGCATGCAGATGTAAATTTGCTGGTTGAATGAAAAGACCATGGTTGGTCTCTGTAGAAGAATGTGTAGATTACAAATGCATGGCCCATAAATCCTTGGTCTCTTAAAACTCTACCTTTGTACGGACAGCCTACTGTCAAGTAGCCCCCTATTCCTCCTGTTGATGTAGGACCCACCGAAAGACTTATTGTTCTTCTCTGGAGGCTGCTAGGATGATGTTTACACTTCCTCTCTGATATCCGTGTGCTCCAAGCTCTGCCTAGGCCTTTCTGTGATTGAGACCTCGCATTTTGCTTCCCTGTGGAAAGGGTTTAAGGGATTAAATGCTTAAGGGTTTAGGGTGGTGACATTTAAACTTGCTTTTTGCAAACATATCTAGCGTGTATGTGTTTTCCTTATATAGTTTCTAGTTTATAGAAAGAAAAATAAATTGTTCCTAGTTCTATCCCTGTAACTAGGAAATTAGCCTTCAGATAGATTAAACCCTCCCCAACCACAAAGCTGAGGTTCCTAAACAAAACAATATAAAGAAAAATTTAAGATGAGGTAATTTACATTTCCAGAGGGGAAGGGGGTATATATATATATATAGAGAGAGAGAGAGAGAGAGAGAGAAAGAGAGAGAGAGAGAGAGAGAGACCAAGGTCACAGATGAACAAATGAAAGCTCTTAGATTTGCTGCACACTGAAACTAATATAGTAATATATATCAACTATACCTTAATTATAGAAAAAAAACCTTAAAAAGAAAATAAATAAATAATTAACCATTAAAATTAAAATAAAATAAATCTGACAATTAATGAAATTACATTATAGGTAATTTAAACATGGTAAGTAAGACCTGGAACTGTCTGATTGTCTATACCTTATTTGGTTTCTAGAAATTTATAGGATTTCCTTCCTTCATGATTTTAATGAGATCTTTATATGTGGATTTCTATGTTGCAGAAAATAAGTCTGTTATAAAGAATCTTCATGTGCATGATGTGTCTTGCTTCATCCAATTATTTTGTTCTGGAATTTATGAATCAATTTTAACTTCAACTTTTTGGGTAGTTTCATGATCCCAGAGACCAATTATTGAGATCTTAGAGATGGAAAAGAAGACTAAAGACTTTATTTGCCATAGCTGGTTGGGAATTTTCTAAATTCTCTAATGAAAACATGCTCTTCATTCTGTTCATCATTAAGTCAGGCTAAATGACATGACCTTGCGAACAGGGCTTGATCACTCCAAGCAGAGTGTGGGTGCTTGGAAGCTTCCCAGGCCTTTGCTGGTGAAGCATTTTTTTTCTCATTTACTTGACTTTTTCCCTTTTTTCCTTCCTTCAACTTCCAAATATTTCTAATTATTTCCAAAAGTAGAGTTCAAGCTTGGATCCTGGATAAAATTTCACACTTTTGAGGAAAAAGATGTATATGGAAATCATTCTATCTTGGTTAGCAACTCTTAGTTGAAGGGAGAAATGAAAGGCTTTGGAGTTGAAAAGACCTTTGTCAGAGGTATGGCTATGCCACTCATTATGTGGCTGTGGGAAATTATTTAATTTTTCTATCCCCCAGTTTTAAAAAATAATTACACCTTTCCACACAAGAAGTACTAAATTGGCTAATATGCAAAGAATATTTCACATACTTCCTGGTCTATTAGTGCTCAATAACTTACTAATATTAGTTACAATAAATATTATATGTATATATAACATTAAGTACACATTTAGAAAGATACACTTTCTTCTGCAATGAGTCATTTTTTAATCTTGAAAACGTCCCTGTTATAATGAAATTCTAAGCATAAATACCTTATGTCAAAAAGTTATTAATACTTTCATATAAATTGATCATAGTAAAGACTGTTACCATAGGGAGGGCCTATGAATAGCCATTCAGATGAAGATATAATAAGTAAGGAATAAAGGGTTAGGGACAAGAAGGAAAAGGGAAAAAAACCCCACAAAACCCAAAGCAGCAAACCAAGGAGGGAAAATGAGCACGTCTTCGTTGTGATGGCTAAGTTTTGAAGTATTGACACAGGGAGCTGGTTAAAACAAATATGTAAGGACTGGTACAAAAATGGATTTAGAAGTGATTGTTGGGTTTAAGGATATGAAATAATTACATTCTTTCTCCGCTTTGAGTTCTTAAACTCTAGGAAAGTATCAGCCCTATTGGGGGCTGAATTAGAGAGCACTGGCCAAATTGGCCAAATTGAATTTCCCATTCCTACCCCTTGTCTAAATATTTCACTCAGTCCTCGACCTTTTGCAGACCACCCACAGGTCTTCCCCAGAAGTGTTCTACATCTCTGTATCTCTGTTTACCAGAGGATTGGTGGAAACCAAAATGAGAATAGGTATTTCTTACAGAACGTAGAGATAGAGACAGACCGACAGATAGACACACACACACGAGAGAGAGAGGGAAAGAGAGAGATTATTCCACAAGGCAGAATGTTGCATAAGTGGCAACCAGGGAGCATATTATGAATGGAGGCAGGAGCAAGGGAAGATAGAATCATTGTTCAATGATTCTCTCATGGACAATGTTAATTGAGAAGGACTTCTGCAGTTTTTCTGTTACATTTCTGGCTGCTGCCAAGATTGTCTTTGAACAATGCTCGACAGAACTAGTTTATGAGAATGCCTTCCGGCTGATGGTTCGCTAAGATCTGGGGTTGAAGAGAATATGCTTCGGTACATTTCCACGTGGGGTGGGATTTGAGATGGTCAAAGTATGGAGTATAGTATGGGAAGTGCAGTCTACCTAACTATATTGAGGAATGTTAGAGGGACATGGAAGGATGGGGTACATACACGGAAAGGAAGAGTAGAAGGGTACCTATGATAAACTATTCCAATGGGACTTCTATATTTTTCCTTTCTGGGATTATTGAATTGTATAAGTGGAAGAATGAAATTCTTATTCTTCCCAAAACAGGTGGGGTGGAGGGTGTCATGTTGTATAAGAGTTTCTTGAGGATCTGCCAAACAGTAATTTTGGAGCTTTTTCCAAATCTTTGCTCAGCAGAGGGAGGCCCAGAGCTGAGTTGGCTGTTTGTGCGGGAAACCAAGCAACTAAATTTCTCTGCATAAGAAAGTGGAAAATTATTTTCTCCTGAGAAGATGTTGGCAGAAAACAGAATGGAGTCAGGTGGAGCCAGAAGAGAGGTACCTGACTGAACAGCAGGGCAGAATGACCAAAATTTTAAGAGCAGAGAAATCCAATCAGGTTTGTTTGTTTTGATTGCAAAGGGAATGGCAATGATCAGAGCATCTGAACTAGAAGGGAAATGCAATCGTCCTAAGATGATTGCATCCCTCTGTGAATGCCTCCTGTTTTCTTAAAACTTTTTCAATGAGTCTTAACACAATCACAGTGTTGCACTTTTCTTGAGTCCTATGCTCCCAGATAGGAGCAAAGTTAAGAAATCCTCCCACTCTTTTGTATTCCAGGAAATAGCTAGAAAAACTTGCCTTTGCATATTTCAAGAAAAGCTCCTCTGCATTCTTCTTCAGGACTCCCATAAGATTCATAGATGATTCTTTGTTTACTTGTCTCTGTAAAACCCCAGACCCTCTTCCTTTCCTTTGAGATGTTTCTCATTAATGAATGCTCTACATATAGCAATAGACTGAATAAAATCATATTTCACACAAATATAATCTAGGGAATGTTAAGCATCTTTAGGGAATTATAAACACACAAGTGTTATAGTTGTAGCTAATTGTTCTGTGCATTTCTGCATTTCGTCGTTTTGGTGCTATGACTTGAATTGAATTGGTCCTCTGGGCAGATTTTTATTTGTTTATCCCTTTATCCTCTGCTCCAGACTGGCCATATGGGTACTCAACAATGAGTCTAGTTCTTAGTTCTATGTTCTGGACATTTTTCCGTTGGAAGAATGTTAGGGGTTTGATTTTGATTCTTTTGGAGTACCTTCTCCATTTCTGGTGCTGGCTTCTTTTAGTTCATGTTTGAAAGTTTGGTGACCTCTCTAAACAGATTAATGGCTTGAAGAGATCTTATTTCTATTAAGCAAAGGAAAAGAGAAAATCTGATTTGTTAGTCTTTTCTGTTTATCTTCTAATCTATTTCGAGGTCTAATCAATTAGGAATTAGTATCCACTGAGAAGAAAACAAGTATTTGGAGGTTTTGCTTTTCTGTATTTATGCTTGATCCATGGCTGAAATTTTAGAATTGAAGATGCAGACTTTCTCTATTATCTGCTTGTTTTTAGGTCTGTGATTTGGAAAGGCCTTTATGTTTTGAGTGTATAATATTTTCCTCTCCTTGAGGGCACTTGGGTAGCTCAGTTGGCTAAGCATCTGACTCTTGATTTCTGCTCAGGTCCTGATCTTAGGGTTGTGAGACTGAACCCCACATTGGGCTCTATGTTGGTTATGAAACCTGCTTAAGATTCTCTCTCTCCTTCTACCCCTCCTCCCATCTCTCTCTTTCTCTCTCTCCCTCTCTTAAAACACACACACACACACACACACACACACTCACACACACATAGTGATACACACACATATGCATCTGAATGGTGTTACTGAGCTGGCTTATAAGTTTATAAATTAAAAAAAAATTTTAATATTTTATTTATCTATTTGAGAGAAAGATCAGGAGAGAAAGAGAGAGGATGAGCAGGTGAGGGAAAGAACGAGAGGGAGAAGCAGCCTCCCCACTGAGCAGGGAGCCCCACACAGGGTTTGATCCCAGGACCCCAGGATCATGACCTGAGCCTAAGGCATATGCTTAACCTACTGAGCCACCCAGGAGCCCCTAGATTTATAAATTTCTTAAGAGAGCTTTATTTGAGAGCTTTATTTTGATTGGCCTAGAAATAAAATATGCTTAAATAAATTAAACGTTCCTTAAATTCCCAGAATTTAGGAAAATTGAACCTCAATTTTCAATGTAAAAAAAAGGTGTTTTTATAAGAAATTAACTCAGAAATGTTTTAAGAATTCAAGTTCCCATAATTTTGGTAAATCTTTGGCAAATAAAACTACTTTAATAATTCTGGTTTAATAAAAAACAGATATGTCTTCCCTGAGTTGTCAGCCTCAAGTATAACACATATGGACATTTTTATTCTACTTGGATATTTTATTCCTTGGATTTAATCCAAGTTGAGTTAATTAATGAATATTCAGTTGATGCCTACATCATTTCTAAGTAAGATAGAGTACTGAAACATTAATCACTATGCATGATTTTTTATTGTTTTTTGCCTCTTGTTTTATATGCGACAGAGAGGCTATATACCTATGTTAGAGTCTATTAAATGTGTTTTCTATTGCTAATTTGAAAAGTTGTATTATAAGGCCTATAGAAGTCTGTGAGATGTGTATTCATGAGCCAGGCTATTCTGCTGAGAACTGCTAGTGTGTGACAGACAATTCACATTATACTGCTTCACCTTTTCTCTGAGATAAAAACTACTGTGATCTAGAGTTATACTTAATATACATGAGTGAAACTACCAGATGAAATAGTGGGGCACCTGGGTGGTGCAGTGGGTTAAGCATCAGACTCCCAGTTTTGGCACAGGTTGTGATCTCAGTGTCGTGTGATCCAAGCCCATGTCAACTCCACGCTCAGTGTGGAGTCTGTATAAGATTCTCTTTCCTGGGGCACCTGGGTGGCTCAGTCCATTAAGTGTCTGCCTTCCACTCAGGTCATGATCTAGGGGTCCTGGGATCCAGCCATGTATGGCTCCCTGCTCAGTGGGAAGTCTACTTCTTCCTCTCCCTCTGCCCCTCTCACCCCCACCCTACCCCTCCACCCCACACTCATGCTCTCTCTTTCAAATAAATAAATAAATAAATAAATAAATAAATAAATAAATAAATCTTTTTAAAAAAGCAATGGTGGTAAAGAGGAACAGCTTTATTTCTAAGATATGCAGGATGTGTTTTTGTGAAGGAAAAAAAAAGAGCAATTTTGTCTTAAAGTAACATAACTAGTTGCTCCAGAATGAGAAATGGAAAATGTAGGACAAAATTGCCTGTAAACGTTTCCCAAAGAGGGAATGTTGTTAGACTAGAGGAAGCTGGATAAGGTTTGATAAATTTATTTATATGATTTTCAAGAAAAGTTTTCACATCAAATATTATACTGATGTAAAACTAGAATTTGGTTTTCTTTTTGTCAAAATGACAGAATTTTCTTGGATTAGTGGTCTGCTCTTAATAATAGGTTGTAAATGGTTATTCTTTACCTTTTGCATACTTTATCTAGATAACAAAGATTCCATGTCTTGCCAGAATAATCTTCAATGGTTTATGTTGACTTTGTTATGTCCTTGATTATTTAAGAAAATGAAGATTTCTGGGGCACCTGGGTGGCTCAGTGGGTTAAAGCCTCTGCCTTCAGCTCAGGTCATGAACACAGGGTCCTGGGATTGAGCCCCGCATCGGGCTCTCTGCTCAATGGGGAGCCTGCTTTCCTCTCTCTCTCTCTGCCTGCCTCTCTGCCTACTTGTGATCTCTCTCTCTGTCAAATAAATAAATAAATAAATAATCTAAAAAAAAGAAAATGAAGATTTCTCATGTTAAAATTCTCTACAATCATATTACCTTTTATGTTTATTTTAAAACATTGTATTGCTCTTCCCCCCCCCCCCCCCCAAGTAGGCTCCCTGCCCACCATGGAGCACAACAAGGGGTTTGGATTCATGACCCTGAGATCAAAACCTGAACCGATATCAAGTCAGATGTTCAACCAGCTGAGCTATCCAGGGGTGCCTGTTTTGTTGCTACTTTGAAGTGAGTTGCAAAGTACTGTATTTACAATAGCCATGACTGGATTCCTATCTTAAGTGTTCAAATATCTTGACAACTTTTGATGTTTTTCTTTTCCCAATTGAGTGAAAGAAATCTTTTGCACCTGAAATTGTCTTTTCAGAGATTTCCCAGAGAGGTCTCTGGAGAATCTAGAAAGGATTTATTCTTTCACCTTCCAAAAAGAGTGATGTTAGAAATAGTTAATTTGGAGGATATGTCACTATTAATGAATTGCATGGGAAACATTGTCAAATGAGAACTAATGTTTAACCTCCCTTAGGTTATATTTATATGGTGTTATTGAAACAAATACTTCTGAAATTGTTATATGGGAAATATAGAGTTTTGTTAATGCCTTTAGTGTCCATGAGATGTTTCTGTTTATCAGTCCCAGTGCTACTTTCCCTGACATCAAATAACACCATAGAGTGATCATATTTTCATATTATAATTTCAGCTATTTAAAAAATTATTTTACAGGGGCGCTTGGGTGGCTCAGTGGGTTAAAGCCTCTGCCTTCGGCTCGGGTCATGGTCCCAGGGTTCTGGGATCGAGCCCCGCATCGGGCTCTCTGCTCCTCCTCCTCTCTCTCTCTCTCTCTCTGCCTGCCTCTCTGCCTACTTGTGATCTCTGTCTGTCAAATAAATAAATAAAATATTTAAAAAATTATGTTACATCATAATTTCATTTATTTTCAATGAATTTCATCCCTTCATTTATTTTTTAAAACATTAACTTGATCTAAACTTTTAAATTTGAACCTAGCATCGCCTATGCCAGTAGTTTTCAGGGGGATATTTACATCACTTACCTAAGGAGTTTTATTAATGCATGGATGTTTAGAACATACTTTAGACATAGACAATCTCTTTATTTGATATTTTGATATTTCACTATATATTCTAACTATATGCTTGATATATTCATAGCAAGTTATGTCTCAGGATTGATAGATGTTATCTTTTTTCTTTTTAAAGATTATGTTCATCTATTTTTCTAAATTAGCTGCAGTATCTACTCTTCTTTGAAAATGGGATCATTGTTATGTTTATTGATATATAGTCTAAAACTTTTAAAATTGACTTTTATCTACTTTTACATGATATAGAAACAACTAAATTTCCTTGTCAGTTGCATTGCTCTTATAATGAACTCTCATCTGATCTTCCTCTTTTGAAAAATTTCAGTAATATATTAACCACAGCTATTTTAAATCTTTTATCATTTACAGATAGTTTTTTTGCTTTACTTTAATACTTTCCTAAAAGCACTTGCAATCAGCTACAAGCCAGAGTACTTTGTTTTCAATAAAGGACTACTTTAGAGGTTGTGGAAAAAAAACTGTACTTTGAACTTTTGGGCACATGCTTCTGATGGCATCATTTAAGTAACTTTGAGGCCAGTGGCTCAGTCAGGTTTTCTGGAATTCTAGCTGAGAAGCTGATGGGTTTATGAGACTGCTAACACAAGATCAAGCAGAATAGGAATTAATTACATAGAACTAAATGAACTAATTAGGGATGATTGTGGGTTTTGTTTTGAATGTTATGGATATGTTAATATTCTATTTTCTGGGTATATAAGGGACTCCTTTCCCTTTTCTTAGAGTTATCTATAACTCGCATCTACTTAATAGACTATGCTTTTATAAACGGAAATAAGTATTCTTATTTTTAGGCCAATACAATTATTCACATAGGCTCAATAAGAATCTGTTCTCCTTATTTTCTTAACATAATCAAAATTATTGGTTATTCAAACAAGGCCTTACTTTGAATGTCATATTTGGTAATGTTACTGGTTTAATCAGATATGACCACATATTTATAAAGAAAAGAGCTTGACTCTATAGAATCAATTCTTATAAATTCCTCCTGGAAAAACTGATCTGGTACCTGTTTATGAGGTTCCCAATCTCTTAAGGAGGAGGTCACTTCTTGGTTGGCTTAGTGAGTGGTAAAGGATAAATTCAGCATCTGGGTCTATATCCTGCACATTATAAAGAAAGGTTTGGTCCTTGCCTGGCTTTCTGAGTGGTAACATCTAAGCTCTTGGAATATCTTGCCTGATAAGTGCCTTTTTTTCCCCCGGGGGCCTATGACCACCCCACACATTCTCTGCTAACAATGAGACTTCTGGTGGGGATCTTGGGCTGTGTGGTTTCAACTTGACTTCTGGATGGCCTATGTGACTGACTCCAGGAAAACACTCCAGACATCAGGCTTGGTTAAGTTCTCTTGGATGACAATATTCTGTTGTGTTGCTGCCCATGCTTGCTGGGAGAATTAAGTGCTGTCTGCAGGACTCCATTGGAGAAATGGTGCCTTTAATGGCTATTCTGAATTCTAAGAGGCCTTTCAGTGAATCATTGAAATAGAATCGTCTTAGGGAACCCCAAACACCACCCAGAACATGTAAAAGAATATTTTGGGAACCTCAGAAAGAGAAGAATTGTCTCAAATTTATGAGTGCTACATGTTAAATCTCATGGAGAGTTCTTGACTTAGCTTCCTAGCTTCAAGAGGCTTTTAAAAATCCAAACTGAGATTCTGTATGAAAATATCCAGCAAAGCAAATTTAGGAAGGCCTATATGGTAAATTACCATTCCTATTGCACCTAAGTAAATAATAAGACTCAATCTAATAAGACAATTTTATTTTGTGATTAAGAATAATCTTCCCACGTTATCTAAGTTATATATTTATTTCAATAGAAAACCATGCATCCTTCATAGCACCCACTCCTGTTCATTTCCTTTGAGCTATTTTGCACCTTATTTAAACTGTTGGTAAGTGATGGGTATGCAAATTCTGCCTTGCCTATACAGCTTTGGTTGACTTAATCTCTGGCTATAGAAAAACCAGTTGTACCTACCTAATTCTAGATTGAATTGGATTCTGTTACCTTGCACAAGTTGTCAATTATTACCAAATTTTTGATTCTTCCAGTTTTCTTTAAATCTGGCTATAATTCACAAAGTTTAAAAATTTTTCTCCCTTCTACCTGATTTGGCATCATCACAAACTAAAACATAACTGCCCAGAACCTTATTGGGACTTTAGGTTGCTGGGAAGCTAGCTGTCCCCTTTTCCCCAGATCTGAAGTGCCCTGGAGCTGAAGCCTGATAATTTGATATAATCCTCAATATCTCAAAAGATCATGCACAATTCATAATTCTCCATTAATAAGCCATTGCCTAGACCACTTTGCAAGTCTGGTGGAATACTAGTCATGTATGTCTTTCTCTAGGAGGTAACAGTGATTGTGTATAATACCAAAAGCATTGTCATCCTACCTTTAGGGCTTCATGAAACTTAGTGATTGGTGTTGCATAATCGAAAGATTTTCCTCAACTTACCTCTTGGGATCTTCCAGGGAGGAAAACTTTCCTTCTGCCCCTATGGTCCTTCTAGCTGGACTAAGAATCAAATTGACAAGAGACAGATTAACAGGAGAAAATAAAATTTAATAGCGTATAAATGGGGAATCCACACAGACATGGAAATTCCAAAGATAGTCAGGCAACAGTAGGCTTATGTGAGCTAAGGAGAGGGGTAAGGATAGGGATAGAGAATACAAAGGGGAGAAAGACCATTAGCAGGAAGATGAGAGGAGATGTTTGGAAAACAAAAAAAAAAATTGACCTATAATATAGAAAAGTTTCTTAGGTAAGAGGGAATGTCTGTCAGCAGCCCTCTTGTTTGTGTAAGAAGGCAGTTGAGGGGAAGGTAAAGGTTTTGTTTTTGTTTCTGTTTTTGACCTCTTTACTTGTATCTGCTCGGCTTTGCTTTTAATTCAAGATAATATTGAATTAAGTCAATTAAGTCAAAATGGCCCATCATGGGGCAGCCTGCCTTTGGCCCTTATAGATCCAGCAGACTGGTTACTCTCAGTTCAAGTTTCAACTCTTGGCTCTTTTTCTTTAAATGCAATATTTTTATTAATGTGTGTCTCTTTTTCATTTTAAGCATCCCTGTTTTAAGATGCTTTATCCCATGAACCCTAAAACAATTGACTTTTGTCATTACCTCTCAACAAATAGTTCAACCTGTTTTACAGAAAAGATGTCAACAAGAGTCCTCCAGAGATTATTCCTTAGATCCTGCTCTGTCCTACTTAGGAGGTTTAGGTATCATCTGGGTTGTTCAGCAATTAATGATGTTCATCTTGATTGACAAAGTTGAACTTTATCTGAGTCCTGTGTTCCTGAGAAATAGTGAGGGTTAAGGAATCTCATTCTTACAGGGAAACCCTCTTACACTCTTGGTGGGAATGCAAACTAATTCAGACACTCTGGAAAATAGTATTGAGGTTCCTCAAACATTTAACAGCTCTATCAACAATAGCCAAATTATGGAAAGAGTTCAAATGTCTATTGACTAATGAATGGATAAAAAAGAAGAGGTATACATATACAATGGAATACTATTCAGCCATCAAAAGATAAAATCTCACCATTTGCAATGATGTGGATTTCCTCAAGTGTATTATGCTAAGTGAAATAAATCAGTCAAAGAAAGACAAATGCCATATGGTTTTACTCATATGTGGAATATAAGAAGCAAACAGATACACATAGGGGAAGGGAAGGAAAAATAAAACAAGATGAAAACAGAGAGGGAAGCAAACCATAAGAGACTCTTAACTAAAGATAAGAAACTGAGGGTTGCTGGAGAGGAGAGAATGGGAGATGACCTAAATGGGTGATGGGCATAAAGGAGAGCACATGTTGTGAAGAGCACTGGGTGTTATATGCAAGTGATGAATCACTAAATTCTACTGTAACCTATACTATATTATATGTTAACTAAATTGAATTTAAATAAAATATTGGAATAAAAAAATGCCTCATCCTTTTTGTTCTGGAAATGTCTAATGCAAAGGATTGCCTTGTCCTTGCATATTCCAAATTAAGAGTCATCTTTAGCTCTCCTCATGATGCTCCTAAGATTTGAGGATGATTCCTTTGTTTACCTACCTCTATAAAAATCCAGATTCCCTTCCTTTTCTTTGAGACATTTTTCTCTGGTGAATGTTCTATTGCAATAACCTAAATAAAATAATCTTTTAAATTTCCCAGTGTATTTTGTTTTTCACAGCAATTATAGACCTTGCAGTGTGTGTGTGGTATAAATCAAGAAAAAGAAATTTCTACTTTCTTTCTTTTTTTTTTTTTTAAGATTTATTTATTTGACAGAGAGAAATCACAAGTAGACAGAGAGGCAGCCAGAGAGAGAGAGGGAAGCAGGCTCCCTGCTGAGCAGAGAGCCAGATGCGGGACTCGATCCCAGGACCCTGAGATCATGACCCGAGCCGAAGGCAGCGGCTTAATCCACTGAGCCACCCAGGCGCCCCTCTACTTTTTTTCTTAATTAAAGAGAAATAAAAGAACAGTTGGAAGATGCAGAGAGAATCTTAAGTATTAGTATAAAGAAGAAATCAGAGCAAAGTGACCATGAGCATTAAGCCCTCTGGGAATTTTCTGGAATCTCAGGGAGGTTTCACAGCAGTGCTTCTCAAATTTTTATGCATGGACAAATCTTATGGGAGCTTGTTAAAATGCAGATATAGATTCAATAGAGCTGGTATGGGGCCCATGTTCCTGCTTTTTCCCCCCAGATGATGTTGATGCTGTTGTCTTTAGCGTGTACTTCGTGTAGCAAAACACTGAAGGACGTGATGTGGGCATTTGATTTAATCTTTTCTAGAGCACAAGGATGACTGGAGCTGACACTGGGTTATATAATCCATTTAATGATGCCAGCTTGTTTTGGTTACTCTGTGCATTTTCAGAGAAACTTAGATCTATAGCATATAGACCACTCTCTTCGTAGTCTTAGGAGGAAGAATAGCTGACTTGCAGCTTTGTTCCCAGGAGGTAAAATTAATAACCGCAACAAAATGTAGTGACTCCTTTCAAGGCTATCATAATAGCTAAAATCAGTCAATGAGAGACCTGGGATTTCCAAGCAATCAGCTTGATGCAGTATATCACTTAAGCTTATATCTCATAAGCTATATGTTATAAATGTAGTTTTAACAGCTGCTGCCTTTACAGAGTTCTTAAAAGCAAGATCATTAGAACTCTGGAATTTCTAAACAAAGGCAAGTGTAGATTTTAGTTCTCCTATTGCCTTAAAAACAAGATGAGGAATTGGCTTTCATAACGTGGAGCCACAAGCAATATTAATATTTAAACATTTCTCTGCACATGCAAAATTATTTACTCTCTAAAAGTACAGTATCATCTTGACTTTTTATATAGGTGTGGTTATCTAAATGCAGACTTTTTACAGTTAGACCCTGCCCCATTCAATTACACAGCCAGACAGCAGATACTGTACTCATCTCCAGGAAAAATTCCCATTAGAGAGCATGAGATTGAATTTATAGTACTTCTTGAACATTCTTAGCACAGATTACACTTTTGAATTTACAGCACACTGTTTCACCTGAGATGACTGAATTACAGATGCATTACAATGAGGCTGCTGCTTCTTGTGTCCCCATTGTGACTGTGGCTCTGGGAAATTCACACCAATACATACACTGATATTAACCTTGATGCAAAACAGTTCCTGATGTCTAGAATCAAAGAGTTCAGGAAGAGTTATATGCACAAATCCAGTTAACAGAAATGAGAATTTTGGCACATAAATCCTCCATCAAAATTCAGAAGTTATTGTGCCAGTGAATTCACCCAGATGCCCACTACCTTCAAATATAATAGAAAGTGATGACTATTATTGTCACACTTTTCACCAAGATTGAATTGCAGTGTACTGCAAGGAGAGAGAAATATCCTAGACATGCTGTAATAATTTTGGCGACCTAAAGAGATGGAGAAGGTGAGTGCATATAATTATGTAGTAACTACCTCAGTACTCAGCACGCTTCATATGTAGAGAGGGAGTATGTGTTGGTACTTGTGCACACACACACACACACTGGAGCATAAAGGTCAGTCAAACTGTATCTGAAATAATAGGAGATAATTTTTTAAAAACATCTCTTATCTTCACAAAAAATAGGGTCAGAAATAAAGATTTTATGTGTACATTTCTTTGTACACATTAAAAAGAAGGAATGTTTTGTTGATTATAAAACAAATTTTCATTTACTTAGAGTCATGTATATAGAATTCAAAGAACGCGGATTTACCCTTTTTGTTCCCATATACGAGTCACATTGTACAAGCTCAGCAGTTACAAAATGATATTATTCTAAGTAAATTTTCAATAGCTCATCTCTATTGCAGATCAGGCAGAAATAAAAGAACAAGGGAAATATTTAACTGTGGGGGCATTTTGCTTTCTTGCGATAATTCGGCAAACTTGCGTAGATGGATACTGACAAAGCAAGACAATAATCTGGTGCTTGTTAAAGTTCTCTTTCAGTTTGACTTTCTTTCACCTCTCATTTCAAAATTTCCATTGTTCTGAAGACAAATTTTTGTACTCCACCAGTTTCTAGGCTCACTCCAAATATCCCAGGAATACGAACAACCCCATAGAGTTTGATGACTCTTATCATTGAATTTATAGTATATAAAGTCATCTGAATTCCTAAAATTTGGTCAGCAAGTCCCCCTGCGGTTATTCCAGATTTTCACAAGCTCTTAAGTCTTCTACTCAACCCCCAGCTTCCTCTCTTAGGAAACGCTCCTCTAGGTGACAGAGATCTAATGTCATCTCATGATGGCCAGTTGGGTGCACTGCCTCAGCTTCCTTTAGCCACATTATTAACCTCCTTCCCCATAGTGTCAGCTAAAGAGATGTTTTCCTTTGAAGGCTAATATTTTAATATTTCTTCCTGATATTTGTAGTAAGTCAGTCACACCAGCCTCAAATAATAGTTTTATCTTCCTTTTCGATGTTTATGCCTCATATTTTTCCTGTCTTGTTTTGCAATGACTATAATCTCAGGATAATGTTAAATAATGGTGTTTCTGAATTTAATGAAACCTCTTTTAACATTTCACCATTAAATATGATGTGTCCTTTCAGCCTCAGGCTCCTCTCATGCCGATTTTATAAAACAATTTCCCAAAGATAACATGTTTTTATTCTAGTGACTCTTTTGTTTTATTTACAGGTCACAGAAATAGAAATGCAAATTCCTTCATGAATATGAGTTTTGGGGAGACTTGGATATTTAATTTCACTGATGAATGAGAAAAACACATATCAAGGTAGCAGAGGCAGTTTTAGTTACCAGATAGAAAAAAAAAATAGAAACTACAAAATGTAATGAAAAAGCAAGATGGCAAAATAGAGCTGTAATCTTTAAACAACCCAGGTAATGTATGGGAGTTGAAAAAAAGAACAGTGTTAAAATATGTGGAAATAGTGTTTGAACATTTGTTTGTCTCTCTAAGTAACAGAGAATGTAAGAAAAATGGTATATGTGCATCATCCCAACTCTAAGAATAAAGTGTATGTGTAATTGTCAAAAAAAAAATATGATGTGTCCTTTAAGTTAATTTTCTTCTACTTTATTTATAGTTGTTTGATTTTTTTTTTATCAGGCTTCTCTAAAGGAATTCTTTGTGTATTTTTAAAATCTTCCTTACTTCTAATTAAATTCATTGTAATCCACCTACTTTCTTCTGGTGTTGTTTGAGTTACATCTCATAGGGCTTTTTTTTTTTTTTTTTTTTAAGATTTTATTTATTTATTTATTTATTTGACAGAGGGAGAGATCACAAGCTGGCAGAAAGGCAGGGAGGGGGTTGGGTGAGGAAGGAGGCTGAGCAGGGAGCCCAACACAGGGCTCAATCCCCAGACCCTGAGACCATGACCTGAGCTGAAGCCAGAGCCTGAGCCACCCAGGCACCCCCTCATAGGTTTTGATATGTAGTGCTTTCCTTGTTATTCATTTTAAAAATTTATAACTTGATTTAGAATGAAGTTTATAATTTCCTGTTGGACAGATATTTGTGGGAGGGTCAGAGAAGTGGTGGAGTCTTGTATTTTGGTTTGAATATATGGCTTTCATAATTTTTATGATTCTGAATTTAAAATTTCATTTGTACACAAATACATAACCAACTGTATGTGTTTTATGGGTGTTTAAGAGCTTATTATAGTTTAGATCCATGGGGCACCTGGGTAGCTCAGTGGGTTAAGGTCTCTGCCTTTGGCTTGGGTTGTGATCCCAGGGTCCTGGTATGGAGCCCCACATCCAGCTCTCTGCTCAGCAGGGAGCAGCTTCCTCCTCTCTCTATGCCTGCCTCTCTGCCTACTTGTGATCACTATCTGTCAAATAAATAAATAAAATCTCTAAATTTAAAAGAAAAATAGTTTAGATCCGTTAAAAAGAAAACCATAGGCCCAAAATGGCATCATTTAGGTTAAGGTGCCAACTTAGTAAACCCAGCCTTAATACTTAACCTAATTGCAGTTTCAACCCCCAGGAATGAAATGTTTAACCTGTCAGTCAAGAATTTTTTGGTCAGCAACAATAGGGTAATCTATGGACCCTTTTCATTTCCCTAAAGGAATATGAATTAATCTACCTACCAATACCCCTTTTCCCCAAATGGAGGTGACCACACCTGAAATAACCCTTGTTTGTTTATGACTTCCTAATCCTGACTTTAAAAATCTTTACCTTTCCATAGCCCTTTGGAGCTCCCATCTACTTGTAGATTGAATGTTACCTGATATATGAATCGATTAATAAAATCAACAAGACCTTTAAAATATACTCCATTAAATTTTTGATGTTTAATAGATCTATTCGTTAACTGGAACCTTCCACTGAGTTCTTAATAATCCTCAGGTCTCTGCTTTTACAATTCTTCCAGGACTTTGGGCTGTTCTTTTAAATATGTAGTACCTCTTTAACTTGCCAAGGCTCTTGAGAGACCGAACACTTGTT
Source organism: Mustela nivalis (assembly GCF_964662115.1). NCBI lineage: Eukaryota > Metazoa > Chordata > Mammalia > Carnivora > Mustelidae > Mustela > Mustela nivalis. The sequence goes on from NC_139020.1 coordinate 84,941,720, forward strand.
GGGTCTGCTTCTACATTTTCCATTCACTCTTCAGTATATTGCAGCTTTTCATTCCCAAAAGGCATGCTCAGTTACCAGTAATTTCATAATTACCACATATGATGGACATTTCTCAGTCCTTATCTCCCACATTGGTCTCAATTTGCAGCCACATTTTGGAAAGTAAAGATTTCTAATCGATTGTCTACTCTAAGAATATATAGTCTCCTTTATAAGTCTTATTCTGGAGAGAGATTATTTAATTTTCATAAATCTTGAAACAATACTGAAGTGACAGGAACTGGAGAAAAAAATGGTTGAGATATTTCAGTAGGAGAAATAAAGAAGTTGAAAGTTAAAATTTGTATATAGTCCTAGATTTAACTTAAGTTACTGTAAAATCCTTGCTGCATGGTTTCTGACCTTCAAGAAATGAAGTAAAGTAGCATTCTGGCTCCCCATTTCCACACACCTCCCTACTCTGTGTACCTCCACAGGTCATATGTGCTGGGAGCCGGGGGCAGAGGCAAGGTTGGCACTTTGGTTGGAACTGTCTATCAGACAGGTCCTCGGTCATGCTTTGTCCTTCAGCATAGGAGCTTTGTTCAGAGCACATTGTTTCCGGAGCTTCCCTGATCATTCCATCTGTGGTGTCACTGGGTTTCTGGAAAACTGGTATGGGGAGCAAAGACAGAAGAAAAATTCTTAAATTTCCATACTATGTATAACCCATTGACAAGTTCTTGAAGGAAGCAGAGTGACATTCTTCTAGAGACTTAACTGTCTCCATGTTAATACTTTGCTAAGGGCAAAAGGTAATCTTAGCCCAACCAATAGGATCCTGTAAGTCTATTTTAACATGTAAAAATTCCTTCGGAAACTTCCCTTATCTCTGTCCCCCAAGATACATGTTGGCAGTCATCCCCCAAGCCTATAACCCACCATATAGATCTGAAGGGTCTCATAACTCAGGTTTTATTAATCAGTAATAAGTGATCTTTTCCCAACCATAGCTAGCTCCCTCAAGATTCTCGTTCCAAAATTCCTTAAAGACTTTTGCTATCCCTAACCCTCTCCCAACTTGGAAGTACATAATGGACTACTCCTCATGACCCCTGTGCAGCTATTTCTGCCCCCGGGGTCTCATCCCTGTGTTTTAGTAAAACTGCCTTTTTGCACCAAAGATAATGAGTGCTTTTCTGAGGTCCAGTTTCTTGGTACCAGGATAGTTGTGAGTGGATGCAGATCACAGAAAGGAGCCAAAAACAGGTGTGTAAGACACTGCTGGGTCCAGCCTCTGGGTCCAAATGATGCCTTGGTATTAGGCAGAGAAGGACCAGGAGAACAGGGAAGGGTGTTTAGAAGTCTGAGTCCAAATTTAGGAAATAGAGGCATATAGGTGAAACAGTTGGGTAAAGCAAGCAGAATAAGTACCATGATGAAGAAAACCTTGATTCCTCAGCAAATTTCTCATCTAGTCAGGAGCTTTCTTTGTACCTCTTGCTTAGGTAGAAAGGAGACATATACCTCCACCCCCATGCCCACCCCAGAGGTGCAGAGTGCAGAAGGAGGAAAGTGAGAGCAGAGCTGGATTGTCAGTGTTTTCTGAATTTGCTTGGCGAGAAGCTTTTCTCAGTTCTTTCACTTTTCTCATGATCCTTGAAGCAGCAGAGGTCATTTTAACATAAATGTCTCTCCCCTTGAATGTGGCAATGTTGATGGGATTTTGAAGATGTTAATTTTAAGTGTTTCACATCCCCAAGTAGTGATAACAACACATGAAGCGGATTACCATATGGAGAATGACAAGTTTTCCCTCTGTATATTGAAGTCCACAGGATGCAGAAAAATCTATTGTTACTTGTTACTGCTGTTTTACACATTAGAAATAATGGAGATAAGCAAAGTTGGGGTCAAGCTGGGCTTCTAGTCTTCAGTTCTTCCCTTTCTCAAGGTTGCTCTGTTACTCTTTCAGAATAGACTTGAAAAGTATCTGCTGACATTTGGAAAAATGAGATTCTTTGTTATAAATCATGTAAGCACAGTATTTTTTTTCCTCCCAGAAAGTGAGAAAACTGAAATTTACCAGGTTAGAATGAGATTTAACAGACTCTGATAATTAACAGCTCAGTGTTTAGATCATAATTCCTCACTTCTTTTCTTTATGGGGAAATATCACCAACTTTGAAGCTGGAACAGGTTACCAAAAGTGAAGCTGAATTTGTGGACTAGATGTTGGAGGCTGCAGAAATACGTGTGTGGATAAGAGTGTTTTTGTTTTAACCTTCAGTAATACAATTACTTGTAGGTTCCTCCTGCTCTTTTCCCATCATCTTTTCTCAATTTTTCTCAGCTTAAGATGTCTTCAAGTGGTCGTGATACTTTTGGAACTCGGGTAATTATAAGAGGGCAATGTGGCAGGATGGAAGTGGCTGTGGGAATAGATACATTTTTATTTTAGCTTTGTGATGTAACTTACCATATTGCAAACTATCTTCTCAAAGGCAGTTTTTAAATTTTGATCTTTTTTTGCCTTTTTAATTTTTTTTACTAAAAAGTATAATACTTAACAACAAAACAAGTATTTATTGATTGTCTACTATGTGCCTGGTCTCTATATTGGGAGTTAAAATGATGGGAAATGCAGTTATTGTCTCTTTTATCAGAGTTTAGTCGTTGTTCCCCTGTGACAGAGCTATTTCGGTTTTCCTCTCCTAAACGGTAGCTATTGCACATGTGGCTAGTTGTGGGGCAACCTGATTGTGTAGAGGCTGAAAGTGTGGATAGTGATAGAATTCACCCAAGGCAGAACAAAGGAGACAGAAGTTTACTGAATACACCATAAGATGGAGCAGCCAGCAGGACAGGAAAGGAGAAACCATCTGGCAGGAAGCAGTGGTAGGGGGGATATAGGAGTGAGGAGGAATGGGAACATGTGGAATTTTCCTTTTTTGGTGACTGCCTGGTTGTAAGTAGCCCACTGGTCAGCTAGGGCCTATGGCTATTTTTAAGTGGGTCACCTAATGAGCCTGTTTACATTCAGCTGGTTGGACTGTGGGCCCTTTGACCTTACTCAGGTTTCCATTGCTCAAGCCGATTGCCTAAAGTCGGCCTCTATGCTAATGAGCATATGAAATATGGCCAGTCTAAATTGACATGTACTATATCCATAAATCATGTGCTGGATTTTGAAAAATTAGCGTAAAACGTGAAATATCTATTAATAATATTTATATTGATTACCTGTTCAAATAATAAGATTTTGGTTATATTGAGTTAAAAATAGCAAAATTTCTTTTATTTCTTTTTCTAAACTGTATTTTAAAGAGTTCTTTATTTTAATAAAAACTTCTACAGCTGTACATGGATGAGTATATTTTTACAGTATAAAATTTATTTTTTACTTTTTAGTCAAGTATAATTAACATACAGTATTATATTAGTTTCAGGTATATAATATGGTGATTTAATAAGTCTCTACATTATTCCATACTCATCATAATGAAAATATTCTTAATCCCCATCACCTATTTCACTCATTCCCCCCACCCACCTCCCTTCTGGTAACTGATGGGAACAAAGGAAAAAAAGAAATGTAGATAAAATTAAATTTCCTTATAACCTGTAGTCCATTGACAAATACTTGAGGCAGACAGTATAACCTTCTTCCAGGAACTCCCAATCTGAATGTTTATGTCTTGCTAGAGAGAAAAACAACCTTAGCTTGGCTATAGCTAGTCATCCAAGATCCCGTGTGTCTTCTCCGGCATATGAAAGTCCTTTGGGAAACTTCCTTTGTCTTCACCTTCCCTAGTTCCAAAGTATCTAATCAGTTACTCCTCACAATCACCCTGCAGCTCTTTCTGCCTGGCAGTCCAGTACCTGCGCTTTAATAAAGCCACCTTGTTTTCACCAAGGACATCTCAAGAATTCTCTCTTGGCCGGGGGCTCCAAATCCCAACATTTCCACAACAGTAACTGCCAATTTGATATTTATAGGTAATAGACTGTCTTTTTGTCTCTTTTTTCTTTTTCATTTGTTTTGTTTCTTAAATTCCACACACAAATGAAATCATTTGGTACTTGTCTTTCTCTGATTTATTTCACTTAGCGTTATACCCTCTAGATCCATCCATGTTGGTGCAAATGATAAGATTTCATTCTTCTTACAGCTGAATAATATTCCTGTGTGTGTGTGTGTATAACACATCTTTACTCATTTATCTATGGACAGACATGGGTTGTTTCTGTATTTTGGCTATTGTAAATAGTGCTGCAATAAACATAGGGGTGCATATATCTTTATGAATTAGAGTTTTTGTTTGTTTGTTTGTTACCTCTCAGTACTGGATAATATGGCAATTCTATTTTTAATATTTAGGGAATGTCCGTACTCTTCCACAGCGGCCACACTAGGTTGCATTTCCACCTATAGCAACATAGGAACATAGGTTCCTTATTCTCAACATCTTTGCCAACATGTGTTATTTCTTGTGTTTTTCATTTTACCCATTTGGACAGGTGTGAGGCGATATGTCATTGTGGTTTAGATTTGTAGTTCTCTGATTAGTGATGTTGAGCATCTTTTCATGTTTCTGTTGGCCATCTATGTATCTTCTTTGGAAAAAATATCTTTTCATGTCTTCTGCCTATTTTTAATTGGATTATTTTTTTATGTGGAATTGTATAAGTTTTTTTTATATATTTTGGATATTAATCCCTCATCAAATATATCATTTGCAAATATCCTCTCCCATTCAGTAGGTTGATTAATTTTGTTTTGTTGTTGGTTTCCTTCTCTGTGCAAAAGCTTTTTATTTTGGTGTAGTCCCAATAGTTTAATTTGCTTTTGTTTCCTTTGCCAAAGGAGACATACCTAGAGAAATGTTTCTATGGCTGATGTTAAAGAAATTACTGCTTATGTTTTCTTCTAGGTCTTGTATCGTTTCAGGTATCATATTTGTCTTTAATTCACTTTGAGTTTATTTTTGTGTGATGTAAAAATGTTGTCATGTGGCTGTCTATTTTTCCCAACATCATTTGTTGAAGAGATTGCCTTTTCCCCTTCGCACATTCTTGCCCTACAATTAACCTAATTGTAGATTAATTGATCATATAGGTGTAGGTTTATTTCTGAGCCTTCTATTCTGTTCTACTCATCTATGCATGTGTCTCTTTTTGTGCCAGTATTATACTATTTTGATTACTATAGTTTTAAAATTAGGGATTGTGGTAATTCCAGTTTTGTTCTTCTTTTGGAGATTGCTTTGTCTATTTAGGGTCTTTTGTGGTTCCATGTAAATTTTAGAAATATATATTCTAGTTCCATGAAAAATGTTATTGATATTTTGACAGGGGTTGTATTGAACGTGTAGACTGCTTTGGGTAGTATGGATATTTAAATATTATTTATTTCAAATCATGAATGTGAAACATCTTTCTACTTATGTCATCTTCAGTTTCTTTTATCAGTGTTTTATTGTTTTCAGTGAACAGGTATTTTACCTCCTTGGTTAAGTTTATTTCTATGTATTGTGTTATTTTTGGTACAACAGTAAATGGGATTTTCTTAATTTCTCTTTCTACCTCTTCATTATTAGTGTAAAGAAATGCAACAGATTTCCATATATCGATAGGTGGTATGTCATCTGCAAATATTGGAGGTTTTACTTCTTTCTTACCAATTGGATGTCTTTTATTTCACTTTCTTTTCTTACTGTTTGACAAGGACTTCTAGTACTATGTTGAATAAAAGTGGTGAAAGTAGGCACCCTCGTCTATTTTCTGATCTTAGTGGTAAAGCTCTCAGTTTTTCACCATTGAGTATGTTGCTAGCTGTGGGTTTTCATATATGGTGTTTATGATGCTAAAGTATGTTCTTTCTAAGCCTACTTTGCTGAGAATTTTTATCATGAATGGATGTTGTGCTTTATCAAGTGCTTTTTCTGTAACTTTGAGATGATTATATGGTTTTTATATTTTCTCTTATTAATGTGATATATGACATTGATTGATTTATGAATATTGAACAACTCTTGCATCCCAGGAATAAATTACACTTGATTGTGGGTGAGTGATGTATTGCTGGATTTGGTTTGGTAACATTTGGTCAAGGATTTTTGCATCTCTGTTCATTAGCGATATTGCTCTGTGGCTTTTTGTAGTGTCTTTTTTTTTTTTTTTTTTAAAGCAAAGAAGTGCCTGTAATTAATTTAGCACAGGGTTGGCAGGACAATTCATGCTAGAAAGAAGCTGAAAATTAAAAGAAAATAGTGTATGAAGGCATAGTATGGGGCTATTATCCCCCTATCATTCTTTCCCCCAAGTTTTATTTAAGTTCCATATGGTTAACATACAGTGAAACATTAGTTTCAGGTGTAGAATTTAATAATTCATCACTTACATATAACACCTGTGCTCATCACAGGTGCCCTCCTGAATACCCATCACCTATTTAACCCAGGCTCTCCCAGTACCTCCACCTCCTTCCCCTCAAGAAACCATCAATTTGTTTTCTGTAGTTAAGAGTCTGTTTCTTGGTTTACCTCATTTTCTCCCTACCATGTTCATTTTTTTTTCTTAAATTCCACATATGAGTGAAATCATATGGTCTTTGTCTTTCTCTGACTTATTTCGCTCATCATAATATACTCTAGCTCCATCTATGTCATTGAAATGGCAATATTTCATTCTTTTTTATGAGTAACTAATATTCCATTGGATATACATACCACCACTTCTTTATCCATTCACCAGTTGATGGGCATTTGGACTCCTTCCATAATTTGGCTATTGCTGCTAGGGTAGTTCTATATTTAACTTTTTGAGGAATCTTCATATTGTTTTACAGAGTGGCTACACAAGTTTGCATTCCCACCAACAGTATAAGAGGATTCTTCTTTCTCCAGATCCTCTCCAATACCTGTCATTTCCTGTGCTGTTAGCCATTCTGACAGGTGTGAAGTGATATCTCATTGTGGTTTTGATTTGTATTTTCCTGATGTTGAACATCTTTTCATGTGTCTGTTAGTTATCTATATGTCTTCTTTGGAAAAATGTCTGTTCACGTCTTCTGCCTATTTTTTAACTAGATTATTTGGCTTTGAGGTGCTGAATTTGATAAGTTCTTTATAGAATTTGGATATGAAATATGTCATTCGCAAATATCTTCTCCTATTCCATAGGTTTCCCTTTAGCTTGTTTATTGTTTCCTTTGGTAGGCACAAGCTTTTTATTTTGATGAAGTCCCAATAGTTTATTTTTACTTTTGTTCCCCTGCCTCAGGAGACATATCCAGTAAGAAGCTGCTAAGGCCAATGTCAGAGAGATTGCTGCCTATGTTTTCCTCTTGGATTTTGATGGTTTCCTGTTTCACATTTAGGTCTTTCATTCATTTTGAATTTATTTTTGTGTATGGTGAAAGAAAGTGGTCCAGTTTCATTCTTTTGCATGTTGCTGTCCAGTTTTCCCAACACCAATTGTTGAAGAGACAGTGTTTTTCCCATCGGATATTCTTTCCTGCTTTGTCAAAGACTAATTGGCCATGTAGTTATGGGTTCATTTCTGGGTTTGCTATTCTGTTCCACTGATCTATGTGTCTGTTTTTGTGCTAGTACCATACTATCTTGATGACTACAGCTTTGTAATATAACTTGAAGTCTGCAATTGTGATGCCTCCAGCTTTGCTTTTCTTTTTCAAGATTGCTTTGGCTTGTCAGGATCTTTTGTGGTCCCATTCAAATTTTAATATTGCTCTAGCTCTGTGAAAAATGCTAGTGGTATTTTGATAGGGATTGTATTAAATGTGTATATTGCTTTAGGCAATATAGACATTTTAATAATATTTGTTCTTCCAATCCATTAACATGGAATGTTATTCTATTTCTCAGTGTCAGCTTCAATTTCTACCTTGTTTTCATATCAAGATAATGTTGATCTTGTAGAATGAGTCTGAAAGATTTTCTTCCTCTTCTTTTTGAAAAAGTTTGAGAAAAGCAGGTATTAACTCTTTTAAATGTTTGGTACAATTCACTTGTGAATCTGTCTAGTCCTGGACTTTTATTTTTTGGGGAATTGTTTTTGATTATAGTTTCAATTTCTTTGCTAGTAATTGGCCTATTCAAATTTTCTATTTTTTTCCTGATTCAGTTTTGGAAGGTTATATGTTTCTGGGAATTTATCCATTTCTTCTAGGTTGTGCAAGTTGTTGCCATATCTCTTTTCATAATATTCTTTTATAATCCTTTGTATTTCTATGGGATCAGTTATTTTCTTTCTTTCTTTCTTTCTTTCTTTCTTTCTTTCTTTCTTTCTTTCTAGATTTTGTTTATTTATTTGAGGTAGAGAGAGAGAGAGTGAGAGAGAGAGAACATGAGCACAAATGGGGGTGAGGGGTAGAAGGAAAGGGAGAAACAGGCTCTCCACGGAGCATGGAGCCTGATGTGGGGCTTGATTCCAGGGCTCTGGGATTATGACTGGAGAAGAAGGCAAATACTTAATAAACTGAGCCACCCAGCTGCCCTCCTCTTTCTTTTCTGACTTTATTTTTTGTGTGTGCCTGCTCTGTCTCTCTTTGATGAGTCTCATTAAGGTATATCAATTTTGTTGATCTTGTCAAAGAACCAGCTCCTGGTTTTATTGATATGTCCCATTCTCCACCCCCCCCCCAATTTCTGCTCTATTCTGCATTATTTTTTCCCCTCTACTGTCTTTGGGCTTTGTTTGCTTTTCTTTTTCCAGCTTCTTTAAGTATCAGGTTAGGTTGCTTATTTGAGATTTTTCTTGCTTCTTGGGGTAGGCCTATATTGCTATAAACTTCCCTCTTAAAATAGCTTTTGTTGCATCTGAACGATTTTGGGCTATTGGGTTTTCATTTGTGTCCATGTCTTTTTTTATTTCCTCTTTGATTTCTTTGTTGACCCATTTATCATTTAATAGTATGTTATTTAACCTCCATGTATTTGTGTTATTTTTCAGATTTTTTTCTTTTGATTGATTTCTAGTTTTATACCATTGTGGTTGGAAAAGATGCATGATAGGATTTCAATCTTGTTTGAGTTCTTTGAGATTTGTTTTGTGGCCCACTATGTGATCTCCTCTGGAGAATGTTCCATGAATCCTTGAAAATAATGTGTTTTCTGTTATTTTTGGATAAAATGTTTTGAATATATCTGTTAGATCCATCTGGTCTAAAGTGTCATTCATTGTTTCCTTGTTGATTTTCTGTCTGTAAGATCTATCCTTGATGTAAGTGGAGTTTTAAAATCCCCTACTATTATTGTATTATTATCAATATCTTTATGACTGCTAACAGTTGCCTTTTGAATTTAGGTGCTCCCACATTTTTTGGGGGGTACACAGATATTTACAGTTGTTATAACTTCTTGTTAATTGATTCCTTTATCATTATATAATGTCCTTCTTTGTATCTTTTTACAGTCTTTGTTTTAAAGTCTATTTTGTCTGATATAAGTACTGCTATTGCAGCTTTCTTTTCACTTCTATTTGCATGATAAATCTCTTCATTTTCAACCTGTGGGTTCTTTAGAACTGAAATGAGTCTCTTGTAGGCAGCATATAGGTGGGTCTTGGTTTTTTAATCCATTCATTCACCCTATCTCTTTTGATTGCAACATTTAGTACATTTATATTCAAAGTGATTATTGATAGTCCATGGTCCATGGTCAAAGGAATGAGACTGATACAGAGCGAAAGTCAAGCAAAGCTTTATTTCATGCCAAGCATCGAGAATCAAACAGACCATTTGGGGCTGTCTCTTGCAAAGAGGTGACCCCTCTCTGCCTTACAGACTAGCTTTTAAGGGCAAAGACCATGTGGTTGGGTCTGGACACGCACAGGTGGCCAATGAGATTGTAACACACAGAGAAAGCTGCACAGTCATACTAGGTCACACATAAGTGACCAATTGAACTACAATTTACTCTATAGTAGGTATTTGAACTAGCCTATCACCTTGGTCAGAATTGGCACCCAAAAGGCACCCAAAGGTGGGGCCCATACTCCTTGGTAGGTAGGGAGACAGTATGCGCCCCCACTGATTGGATACCTCCACCTGGCCTGACCCAACCTTGTATTTGGGCTTTGTTACCTGGGACTGGTTTCTGGGACTTGTTTTTAAGTCAGTCCCGTGGGGGGAAGGGGAGCAGGGACAGTTTAAGTTTTACTGTATAAACAACAAAATCACTGTTTAACTGGATGGAATCGCTCTGGCTAAATAGGGGCCTTACAATAGGTATGTATTTATTGCCATGTTGTTACTTGTTATATGGTTGTTTTTGTATTTCTTCTCTGTTCCTTTCTTTTTTTGCTTTCTTCCCCTGTGGTTTGATGACTTTCTTTAGCGTTATCCATGGATTCCTTTTTTCTTATATTTTGCATATCTGATAAAGGTTTTTGATTTATAGTTACCATTAGATTGATATATAACATTTCATGTATATAATAGTTTATATTAAGTTGCTGGTTGCTTAAGTTTGAACCCATGTAAATGATATCATACTTTGCATCCTTTTATTTTGGGAATTCCCTGATTTTTATAGGTGTAGTTGATTTTTTACTGCTTTTGTGCTTTAACCTCCTTACTGATTTTACAAGTGATTCGTATACAACCTTTACTATGTTTGTATTTATCTGTTAATTTTTTTCCATTCCTAATTACCTTACTCCTGATTGTAGCCTTTTCTCTCTACTCAAAGAATTCTTGTAAGCTGGTTCAGGTGTGATGAACTCTTTTAACTTTTGTTTGATTGGAAAACTCTATCTCTCTGTTCTAAATGATAGCCTTACTGGATAGAATATTCTTGGTTTCAGGTTTTTTTCCTTTCAACACTGAATCTATCATGTCATTCTCTTCTGTCCTGTAAATTTTCTGCTAAAAAAAAATCAGCTGATAGCCTTATGGTGTTTCCCTTTTATATAACTGTTATATTTTCTCTTCCTGTTTTAGAAATTCTCTCCTTAATATTAGCTTTTGCCATTTTCATTATTATGTGTCTTGGTGTGGACCTCCTTCAGTTGTTTTTGTTTGTGGCTATGTATACTGGATTTGGACTTCTCTTTCCTTCCCCAGACTGGCAAGTTTTCAGCTACTTTTTCTTCAAATAAAATTTCTGCTCTCTTTCTCTCTGTTCTCCCTCTGGGATCCCTATAAGAAATGTTATTATGCTTGATGATATCACTGAGTTCCCTTACTTTATCCTCATTTTTTATACTTTTTCTTCCCTTTTTAATTTTTTTTTTCATTTTCTGTTCAACTTGGTTGCTTGACATTACCCTGTCTTCCAGCTCATGGATTTATTCTTCTGCCTTCTCTAATGTATTGATTCTTTCTAGTGTATTTTTAATTTCAGTTATTCAATTCTTCATCTTTGATTAGTTCTTTTAAAATTTTTCTCTCTGTGTTGAATGTCTCTTTGAGATTCTCACTCTTTTCCGAAGTCCAGTGAATATCTTTATGGCCATTACTTTGCAATCCCTGCCAGATATATTGCTTATTTCTGTTTCATTTAGATTTGTTGTCACTCTATTGTTCTTTCATTTGGGAAATATTCCTCTCTCTCTTCATTTTGTCTGTTTCTCTGTGTCTGTTTCTACATGTTAGGAAGGTTAGCTACCTCTCCTGCTCTTGAAAGTGGTGGCCTTAGGAGGAAGAGGTTCTTTGGTGTCCTGTAGTGTAATATCCCCTCTTCACCAGAATCAGGCACTCCAGGGGTATCTCCTATGTATATTGTGTGTGCCCTACTGTTGTGGTTGGTTTGCATTTACCTTTAGTCCAGTCAGTTATAATGGCCCTTTTTGCCGTGTGGACAGGGTTTGATCTCTGTATTGTTAAGGGGCCAGTCTAGGGCCACCTTGGGCTGGTAGTTGGGTCAGATACCCTCAGCCCTTCTGCCAGGACTGTGGTGACTTTCTTTGTGTTGTCCCCCTAAGTGGCTTTCATTGATAGGTGTGGCCTACAGTCAGATCAGATGTCTGCCTCTGGTCTATTAGATTTGCAGTGACCCTAATCTGTAGGGTTCTCTACTTGTGCTGCCCCTTTTGAGGTTTTTCTTAGTGGGTAGGGCTGACAGATCAGATGTCTGCTCCCAGCCCCCTGCTGGGGCTGCTGTAGAACTGGTGTGTGTGGTTATCTTCCCTTCTCCACAGGGCAAGAGTCACTTTGGAGTGTGCCTGACACTTTCGGGGTTACTTATAGAATGAGACACATCAAGTGATGATTTGGAGGCAGTGCCGGTGAGTGGGTGGTTTGGTTGGGGCAGTCCGCAAGAGAATGTGTTGGTGGGTGCAATGTTAGCAAGGTGGGTGGTTAAGTGTTTTCTTTTCTTTTCTTAAGATTTTTATTTATTTGACAGAAATCACAAGTAGGCAGGCAGAGAGAGAAGGGGAGGCAGGCTCCCTGTTGCGCAGACAGCCCGATGAGGGCTCGATCCCCGGACCCTGGGATCATGACCTAAGCCAAAGGCAGAGGTTTTAACCCACTAAGCCACCCAAGCTCTTCAGTGGTAAGTGTTTTTGCTGCTTCCCACAGGTGTATTTGGGTCAAGCCTGGGCGCAGGGGGGGAAATGGTGTCTGCCAATTCTTTTGTTACTGGAGAAGTCTCCTAAAGATTCCAGCCCCTTTAGTAAAAGTTCTAAGATTAGTAAATAAATCTCCTTTTTGCATACTGTAGGCACTTTTCAAGCTGCTGCTTCTATCCTATATCTCCAAGTGGTTGTTTGTTATGCTGGTTCTGTAAGGGAGGGAACTCAGTTTCCTATACTTTTTGGCTGCCTGAGAGAGCTAAGGCTGCTGATTTTTAAAGTTCCAGGTGTTATGCCCCACTGATTATAAAAACTCACAATGTTAAGCCCCTCTGGTTTTCCAAATCAAATGTTATGGGGACACATATTCCCAGGTGTCTTGTGTCTGGAGAAACTTGTGTGGGGTCAGTTCTTTTCCCTTGTTTATACTTATGGTGTCCCTCCCATTTATGGTTAGTTTCATAAATTAGCTTATTTCCCAATCAGGATTCTGTCTTTCATACCACTTTTGATGTGGTAGGACTTCCATTGATTAACTATGTAGAGACTATTCTGCCAATCTTTGGTTAATTTTCTGGGTTAGTTGCACTGATCTGGCTATTATCTGGTTATATCCAGAAGACAAAGTGAACTTAGGATCCTCCTACTCCATCATCTTCCCCTGCCAGATTTTCATCTATTTCTTTTTATCTTTTTAAATGTGGCTATTAGAAAATTTAAGATTATATTGGTGCTTATATTTTTGGCTCACATTAGATTTCTATCAGGTAGAACTAGTCTGGGTGTTAAAATAGCATATTTTCATATTCCATTCTCAAAGATTCTGATTTGTGCCTAAGGTTAGTGTTGAGGAGGAAAAATTCTCTTTCACTTTTAATATCATTCTAGCTGAACTAAGAATCAAATTGACATGAGACAGACCAACAGGATAAAAATCAAATTTAATAGCATACCTATGGTGAATCCACATAGACATGGAAATTCCAAAGATAGTCAAGCAACATAAGGCTTACCTGAGCCAAGGAGAGGGGTAGGGGTCTGAAGGCACAAACGGGTAAAAAGTCATTAGCAAGGAGGTGAGAGGAGATGTTTGGAAAACAAAGTTTGCCCTGTAATATAGATAAGTATGTTAGGTAGAAGAATCTCTGTTAATAGGTATCTTCTATTTGAGGAGGCAAAGGGCTTTTCCTGAATCAGATGGGTTTTGATTATTTTTAACTCAAAATAATATCCATGCCAAAGTAACCCATATTGGGGTGGATTGCCCTTACATTAGTAACTAGAAATCTGGATTTTAAGACAAGCATCCTAGATGTGATCTAAGGATGAAATCTTAAAAAAAATAAAATAAAATAAAACTTAAGTACAGGGTGTCAGTGAGACATACAATTTGGTGATTGGTAAAGAGATTGTCCTAGTCCATTTGGGCTACTGTTTAACAAAATACTGGGCTGAATAGTTTATAAACAACAAAAACTTTTCTCACAGAGCTGGAGAATCTGAGTTCAGGGTACCAGTCTTCTCAGGTGAGGTCCCTCTTTCAGTTCACAAATTTCTTGTATTGTCACATGGCATATGGAGGAAGAGAGCTCTCTGGAACCTCTTTTATAAAGACACAAATCCCATTTATAGGGGCTCTCTCCTCATGATCTAATCAGCTCCGAAAAGGCCTACCTCTTAATGCTATGGTTTTTAACATATGAATTTATGGGAGGGACACAAACTTTTAGATTCTATCAGTGATTAAATAAAAGGTGATGAAGTCTATGACAGGAGACAACCCAGTGTATGATACAATATGATATACAGAGACATCTGTCTGAGGGGAGGTGATTCAAAGTAGGCTTTCCAGAAAGCTATCCATCATCTTAAATACTGAAGAGAAATTAGTCAGGTGAGGGTGGGATCTTTATTCCAATTAGAGGGACCAGTGCAAAGATCAAAGGTGAAATGGGGAGAGCTTGGTGCATTGCAGGACACTAAAATTTGTACTATCATTGAGAGAGAAAATGGCAGTTGGGAAGAATGAGAGACACTTTCTAGAAAAATAGGTAAGACCCAGTCATGAAGGATTTTTAAACTATGTTAAGGGATCTGGATTTTACGTTAAGATAATGGGCAAATTTGAAGAGGTTTTAAAGAATGGACTGGCATTTTAAAGTGAATAGGAGAAATGCCTCTAGGCTGTGATGTATCAGTTGCAAGGTTGCCATGGAGTCCATGTGTGAGAATATTCATTTGAAATTAGTGGGGATAATGGAGAGAGGGAGAAATTAAAAGAATTTGGAGAATTTTTAGGAAGAAAAATCAACAAAATTTGAGGTTGATAAGATGTGAAGAGATAAGGTAGAGGAAGTAGTCAAAGATTACTCCAAGATATGAAGATGCTAAAAATATCTAGATACAGACTAATAATACATAGTCAATTAAAGTGATAGTTATTAAGATTAAAGCCTCCTTTAGAAAGATTTTTTGTGGAGTAAAGGAAATAATACATGTGAAATTTAAGGACTTATAACAGAAATTTCCTTGAAGCTTTAATTTTGGGCAAAGCTGTGCCTCACCATCTTTAGTTTGTTTTTAATCAAAACTGAATCCTATGATTTTGTTTTCTCTTTGTTGTTATGGTTTGGAAATGTAAACCCAAATTTATATCCCTATTTAGGCCTATACATGACAAAATGGTTGAGATTTCTGCATTCCAGCTTTCTAGTTGAATTGCTATTTTTCTCCCCTTAAATTCCTTGGACTCCTATATTCTCAATTAATTTATTCTTTTGTGTTTTATGCAATATTAAACAACCTCATTTTGTGTGTGTTTTGAACACAGCAAGGTATAAATAAGCATGGAATAATTTGACTCTGGGAAAATGATGCTGTATAAACCAACAATGTAATTATAAAAAGTACTTTTTTAAACTGTGAAAATTAAGAGCAATAGTATATATTTTTGGAAACCACAGATACTGCCTTGATTTTTGCAAACATCAGATGTTGCCTTGATGATGTTGTAGGGACCTAGGTCAGGTCCCCCAAGATAGGCCACTTTGATATGTACATTATTTTGAGTTAAAAATAGTCAAAACCCAACAGATTCAGGAGAAGCTCTTTGCCTCTTCCTCAACTCCCTGCTTATACCAGAAAGAGAGTTATTAACAGAAATTCACCTTTATCTAAGATAAATATCAACATCATAGGGCAACTTTAGTTTTCCAACCATCTCCCCTCACTTTCCAGCTAATGTTTGTGCCTTCAGAACCCTACCTCTCTCCTTGGCTCATAGAAGCCTCATGTTGCCTGACTATCTTTGGAATTTCCAAGTCTGTGTGGGTTCCCCAAAGTTATGCTATTAAATTTGACTTTTTCCTGTTGATCTGTCTCGTGTCAATTTGATTCTTAGTTCAGCTAGAAGGATCTTAAAAGGCAGAGAGAATTCTTCCTCCTCAACAATATTTATAACTAACATCACAACAAGTATTCCTATGCCATTGCAAGTAGAAGAAGGTCTTGCTAGGCTAGAGGTAAATGTGGTTGTCCATACTGTCAATGGGATTGTGTCTGTTTTCCTTTATATATCACTTGTCAAGTATGAGTTTACTTTATTTCAGTTTTCTGTAATATATATTCCCTCAAAATGCTTTCTATTATCTAACAATCACATGGAAACTAGATTTCAATAAAAATACTATCAATCTCTTGTATTGATCTTTCTAAACTGGATGATAAAGTTATGAATTGTTTTTTTCATATCTTTGTAGTCACATGGGGAATATATTTCATATATAGTAATAGGAGTTGGCATTTAAATGATAATTTCTATTTATTGCATCTATTATATTCTACTCCAGTGAATTACAAAGTTCTGAGGAAATTGCTCTGAGGATTTCTTCCTAAGCTAGGAAAGAGTATATATCCCAAACCAAATTACAAAGTATTTTGTCAACTTTTTCACAGCAAGGTTTTAAAATTGGTGTGGAGCATTGTTACAGAGAAGTTGAAATTGGTTTTATACTTTTGGCTTTTATTTTATTAGAAAAGTATAACCATTCATTTTAAAGTAATGCATGTGGGATAAAACTCTAGGATCCACAATACTCTGGTTCCCACAATACCACAAACTCCTTGCTTGGTTATAGCTCCCTGCCCGTTCCTCGAATTTTATTTTGTTGGCCCATTTTTCTTCTTCATCTCTAAATTTGGCACTCTCAAGGACTCAAACCTTGGTCTTCCCCCACCCCCTTTCTGTCTATCTCCTTAAGCAATCTGTTCTGATTCTCTGAGCTTAAATGCATCTGTATGTTGATAACTCCCAAATTCATATGTGTAGCATTAATGTTTTGAGTTTCAGACTTGTATCTCCATTTGGATTATTCATAGACATTTTAAATGAACAGGTCCAGAGGAGAACTCTTTGTTTCTTCTTGCCTATACTTGTGTCTTTCCAGTCTATCCCATCTCAAAAGCAACTTGGTCTACCCATTTGCTCAGACAAGACCTAAAAGCCATTTTTAATTCCTCTCCATTTTGATGTTTGAATGATGAAGATAGCAATAAGTAAGATTTATTGAGCACTTTAGTATGTACTGACTCAATTTTATAAAATAATCACAGTTATTATCTTCAACTTATAGATTAGAAAACTGGGATATAAAAAGGTTGTGTGAACTTGCCCAGTTTAAGTTGTGGAGATGAGGTCCAACCCAGGAGAAAGGCTAATTGGTTCCTCCTCCAACATCTAACTAGAATTTGGCCCCTTACCTCCATTCTCATTGCTAAAGTGTAGTCCAAGTTGCAATCCTCTCTCTACTGGACTTCCTCAACATCTCCAACATTTCCAGTTCAAACCATTTTACAACAGTCTTTTTAAAATTAAGTCAAGTCGGAACACTCCAGTGACCACCCTGAAATTAAAAAGAAAAATAAACTCCTCATAGGGCCTACAGGATCTCACATGATTTGATATCCAACTTCTTCAAGTTCATTTGAACTGTTCTTCTTTCACTCTTCTTCCAGACTCCAGAGACACAGGTCTTTCTAGTCTTTGAGAAAACAACAGTTTTTCATACCCCAGTGTTTTTCTTCTTGCTGTTCTCTTCCTGGAATGATTTTTCTTTAGATTGTTTAATGTTTTGCTCTTTCCCTTCATTCAGATTTCATCTCATTTTTTATCTCCTTAGAGTCAACGTCCCAACTGTAATGCCTCTTCTCCCCCCAACTTACAAGATAAGTATGCTGCTTTATTTTCTTTAGAGCACTTGTTAATATCTCATATTACCTTATGGGTTCTTCCTCTTGACTCTAACTAAACTGCAAACACTGTGTTGGCAGAATTATATCCTAGACTTACTGTGGTATTGTCAATTCCAGAATATTACCTGACACAGAGTAGGTACTCAATAAATATTTGTTGTTGAATACATTTTCTTAATCTGATGATTAATCTGATGATTAGTTTCTTTTACTGCTGCTGCTGTAGCTTTGCAGCCCAGATGAACTGATATCTTTGACACATCATCCCCAAGGAATTTTCACTGCAGTGAAAAAATTAGTAATCGCCTTGTCAACTTTTAAAGGTATAGCTCACCAGTGGTGGGACAAGAGTGAGGTGAATAAAACACTTGCATTGTGCACCCAAACCCTTCAGTGATAAGATAAATAATATTTTAATGTGATATCGAAATGTAAAGAAACACATTTAAAAAATGAAATTGGCAAAAAGCTTCTTGCTTTTGTCAATAAAGTTTTAAGGTCACAGTGAACTGTGAGATCTATGAGGACAAAGGTCTCGTTTTGTTTAACACTCTTTCCAGTGTCTGCTTAGAATAGTGATACAGACATATTAAGCATTCAATAAATGTTTTGTGAATTACTAAATATTTTTTTCCGAGAAAAAAAAAAACTGGAGAATATCTATCTTGAACAAAGTACTGAGGATTTTACTCAGAGCTTAAAAAAAAAAAAAGTAGTTCGAGATATGGCCCCTGCCCACAAGATGGGTCTGAAGATCACAAGATGAATTGAAGATTATAAAACTCTGGTAAAGAAAACCCTGATCTTCAGCTTTCTATGCTATTTAGAAGGTTTTTTCTTTGTCTCCGTGTTCTATATTCATACTTTTTTTTGTCTTTGTGAATCCATCTTTCTTCTTTCAATCTTGCTTTTCTTTTCCTAGTCTCCTACCCATTTTCTACTTCCCTAGGCCAGTGTAATGCTGTCAAATGTAGGGAATGGGGGAAAAAAGAACACTAGTCACAATGATTTTTCTTCCTGGAATTGGTTCATCTCAGGTGAAAATACTCAGCCCCAGGCCAACAAAGAGTGACTATTCCTCTACCTTGATAATTTCTTGGTTTTCAACATCCATTCTGAATTTCATCAATACAGCTGAACTCTGCACACTAACTAGAATTAAAGTTGGATAATTTCCCTGTAGCAGAAATACAGGAAATAATAATAGTAATGGTGACTTGTTGCATATACCTCCACACACATAAAGATTGATTTTATATATATATATATATATGGAGATCTTTTTTAATCATGTGACGCCTAAACTTATCTTACCTAAGGAGGTAAGGTTTTTATAATTTCAGTTCAGTGTTTTCTAGGCTGTTAGAATTCTTTGTTCCTCTTTTGACATTTGACAGCAAAACATCATGTATTATTATCAACTCAAGGGTAAATTAATCCTAACAGTTTTAGCTGCTGGGAATCCCTTCTTTTGTCACCTCTCACTGGGAGAGAAAAGATGAAAAAGAAAATATCACAGTATCTGGTGTAATTAGTAGAGTTAAAAATCTGCTGGATTGATAGGTGAGGGGAGAATATGCTGCTCTGGGGAAAATACATTAATACAATATTTTTCAGAAAAAATTGGCAATATATATAAAAAGAGTATTAAAATGGTATAAATTATGTCCTGTAATTGCACTCTGGAAATTATATACTATGAAAATAATACAAAATGCAGAGAAGTTTATCTGCATAAAGATCGTTGTCATTGCATTATTTGGAATAGTGAAAAATTAGAAGTAATCTAGATGTGCAATAAGAAATAAACAATTGGTAAGAAAAATGTTAAAACCTAGTAGCTATTATTGTACACACCAAAATGATACTTCAAAATGTTCTAAATCACATGGGAAAATGCTTTGTAAATGACCCAGGGTACAAAATTGTATATAAACTTAAATCTTGAGTAGGTGAAGAAGAATTACACAGGTGAATTTCAGCTAAAGGGTGATTTGCCAAAGAGGTAATAAGTTCTGGATGATGATATCATGGATAATGTTTTTATTTATAGCTTTCTGTATTTTAAAAATGTCTACCGTAAATATAGGCCACATAGATAATTGGAAGAAACAAATTGTTTATAAGTGCAGTGGCTCTGCCTTTGATTTGAGATTATTCCCTGTAGTTCTGCTCCAGTTGTGATCACCTCCAGAAACTTAAGATTTCTCAGCTGCCTAATAAACCAGAGAACAGAATGATCTGGATGATTCATCCAGGATTTGGCTTGAGCTGCTTTATTCATCACATGGTCCTCCTGTTCCTGAGCAACTATTGTGGGGTTTATGAGCCCTGGAAGGGATAGCAAGTTAGAGCCAGAATTAGCCACATTTTGATCTCCATTACATAGATGTGGCTTTCATTGATTTTTATGGGAGATTTGTGCACATAATGGAGGGAAAAATGTCACTGATTTGTTTTAATTTAGCTTGAGCAGTAACCCTTTACTAATGTGACTCCTTCTATAATAGGTATTTCTGCTCTCATTTTTGTTTTTCTAGCCATAGAAAGCATTGGCTTAGATTTCCTTGACCAAAGAAAGGCTAATGACTTCAGATCGACCTAAGCACTTGCATCTGAGTCATGTTATTGTTTACTTTTATTGGCTCAGACATTTAATCATCTCAGAAGTTAATGAAACCAAAATATGTGTAATATTCTATCTCTCTTCCCATCCATCCTCTATTTCATTCAGATTAGACAAATGTTTCTCAACTTTTGCACTATCAACATTTTGAGATACATAGTTTT
Organism: Mustela nivalis; assembly: GCF_964662115.1. NCBI lineage: Eukaryota > Metazoa > Chordata > Mammalia > Carnivora > Mustelidae > Mustela > Mustela nivalis. The sequence continues at coordinate 84,962,279 of NC_139020.1, forward strand.
TTGCTGTGGGGACTGCCCTGTGCATTGCAGGATATTTAGCAGCATCTGTGGCCTCTACTCACTAAATGCTAATAATACTCCATTCCTCCATTTGTGACAAATGAAAAGTCTCCAGACATTGCCAAATATTCTCTGAAGGTCAAAATAGCCTTCAACTGAGAACTACTGTACTAGGGGTAGCTGGGTGGCTCAATCGGTTAAGCATCCAACTCTTGACTTCAGCTCAAGTCATGATCTCAGGGTTGTGAGATTGAGCCCTGTGTTGGGTTCTCTGCGGGGCATACAGCCTGCTTAAGGTTCTCTCTCTCCCTCTTCCTTTGCTCCTCTCCCCCTTCTCTCCCTCTCTTGAAAAAGAAAATTACTGGATTAGACAAAGTGTAAAGAAAAGAAAGGTAAATAGAGTACAAAATTTAAAATTATAAATATTTTATTAAAATAATTATTATTGTTTCTTGTCTAGAAAATAATTTAAGATAGCTAGATAAAACTACATATTTTCAAGCAAAATTAAAATAAAATGGCAGAAAGTCGTAACCATAGAGAAAGGATTGATAAGTTGGATTTCATCAAAATAAAAAAAAAAACTGCTTAGAAAATGCCTGCTAGGGAAATTAATAGACAAATCACAAATTTGGAGAAAATATTTGCAAAACCTATATCTGGCAAAGAACTTATGCCCTAAACACATACATATTTCCTTTGGTTCAATTAAAAAAAATCCAATGCCAAAAATGAGTAAAAGACTTGAGTAGAAAATTCACAAAGGAGGATACACAAATTGTTAATGAATGCATGAAAACAATCTCAATATCATCAGACATTAGAATAGCACAAATAAAAATGAAAGTGAAGTGACTCTACCAGCCTATCAGAATGGTTACTGTTTAAAGGCCATAGAAAGCATTGGCTTAGATTTTAGATTTTGGCTTAGTTCTAACGTCCATAAGCAGTTAGAACCACTAGAAGACGGAAGAGTAAATTATACACTTCTAAAGAGAACTCTTTCAAAGAGTTGAGCAGTTTCTCATGAGGTTAAACATATAGGAGTCCCATGATTATGCAATTATGCTCCTAGAGCATAATTTTCTCAGAGAACTATATTGGCAAAAACGTCTTGTACAAGGATGTTTGTAGTTTATGGTTCATTATAATCTAATACCAGAAACAACATTCATGTTCATCAACAGGAGAATAGGTAAACAAAATGTGACTTCTTCATACAATGGCATATTATTCTGCAACAGGAAGGAGAAATCTACTAATATACATGAAAATACGAATAAATTTCACAGATATTTTGCTGAGTGAAAGACGCAAAGTAAATAAAGGTAAACCTATTTGTTATATAATTAAATTTATTTGAAGTTCTAGAACAGGCAAAATGAATCCATGATGTTAAAAAAAAAAAAAAAAGTAGGGGGATTGAGAAGGGGCTTCAGTGAAATGTCTGGAATTGTGGATATATTTTATATTTTGATAGGAGTATGGATAAGTTAGTAGGTATATGTATCTGTCAAAATTCATCAGTCTGTATGCTTGACATTTGTGCATTTTACTGAATGTAAATTTTACCCTGTTCCTTGAAAAACCGCACTAATAAATTCTAATAGTAGGTTTGCTTGCCACACAGTAGTATGAGTTAAATGCTCAAGAATTATTTTTAGTGTATTGTAGCCTTGACAAAATGAGTAAACATATTGAGGTTAATGGGAATGGGTTTCTAAATGTTGGAGATGGGAGTTACAAATATGAAAAGACAGACCAGAATGTACCCTACAGTGTTGAATTCATTTTGGAGGTATTACAATGAACTCATTATGTGTGTATATATGTGTGTATAGGTGTGTGTTTTCATGTGTACATATACATATTTTTCCTGTCTTTCCTAGTTTTGCACACTGAGGAGGCTTAGAAATAAATTTATTCCAGTAGCAGTGAGCACACCTAGCGTCCAGGTCTTGGTTACTAAATACTGTGCTCTAATAGAAACCAGTGCCCCTTGGGGAAATGGTTGAGATCCAGAGTCAATGTGGGGAAAGGACAAAATAAGTCTGAGATATCTCCTTAGACAGTAAGGAAGTGTTTGGACAATGATGAGGACTTCTTAAGAAGATGGAAGAGGCAACTTGAGGCTACCCACTGGGACAAATTAGATTCTCAAAATGATAGTAATGGATTTTTTACTGAGTAAAATAATAACCCATGAATCTATAGTGATATCAATAAATAAGAAGCAGAAAAAGCTCTTCCTTATAATAGAATGTTGTCACAAAAAGATACATGAGTTTTGGAGTTAGGATATTATCAATAGGTATTAAAACTAGTAAGTGAAGTTTTATGACAAACAGGAAATTTACATTATTTAAAAGATTCTCCTATAAATTTCAGACCCATTAAAAGCAGTATAATGATAATTTTGCTATAAAAAGACTGTGATATACCACTTTTACTTAGTTATCAAAAATTAATGTCGCCTGTATTGAGATATACAAACATCAAGTGGTATCTGATATAACACAAAGAGAACAACAACAAAAAAAATCACTTCTTTGTGATCCTGCCCCAAACGCATATGTTGAATTTGATAATGAGAAAAACTAAAAGAAAAAATGTTAATCTTTATTTCTTCAGAACCTCTGGCCAGGGAATGCCAGAGTAGGCTAAGAAACAGTTCTAATATAAAGGAATTTATAGTGATATGACACAAGTCAAAGTGAATCTTGGGCTGAGAAGAGAAAAAAAAACTGGCTATAAAACACGTCATTGATATAATTTATGATATTTGAATATCAACTGTGGGTTAGAAAATTAAATGTTAATTTCCTATTTTTCATAATTATACTGCCATGCAAGAAGATGACATTTTTAAAGGAAAAACACATACAAATGGCTAACAGACACATGAAAAAATGTTCATCATCATTAGCCATCAGGGAGATTGAAATCAAAACCACATTGAGATTCCACCTTACACCAGTTAGAATGGCCAAAATTAACAAGATAGTTAACAATAAGTGTTGGAGAGATGTGGAGAAAGGGGAACCCTCTTACACTGTTGGTGGGAAAGCAAGTTGGTGGAGCCACTTTGAAAAACAATCTGGATATTCCTTAAGAAATTAAAAATAGAGCTACCCTATGACCTTCTAATTGCACTACTGGGTATTTACCCCAAAGATGCAGATGTAGTGAAAGGAAAGGCCATCTGTACCCCAATGTTAATAGCAGCACTGGCCACAATCTCTGAACTATGGAAAGAACCAAGATGCTCTTCAATGGACGAATGGATAAAGAAGATATGATCCATATAAATAATGAAATATTATGCCTCCATCAGAAAGGAGGAATACCCAAATTTTGTATCAATATGGATGGGACTGGAGGAGATTATGCTGAGTGAAATAAGTTAAGCAGAGAGAGTCAATTATCATATGTTTTCACTTACTTGTGGAGCATGAGGAATAACATGGAGGACATTAGGAGAAGGAAAGGAAAAGTGAATTGGGGGAAACTGGAGGGGGAGATGAAGTATGAGAGACTATGGACTCTGAGAAACAAAGTGAAGGTTTTGGAGGGGAAGGGGGTGAGGGGGATAAGTGAGCCTGGTGGTAGGTATTAAGGAGCGCTCGTATTGGATGGAGCACTGGGTATGGTGCATAAACAATGAATCTTGGAACACTGAAAAAATAAAATTAAGTTTAAAAAATAAAAATAAATAAAGGAAAAATACACTGAAAATTTTCAAGATGAAGTGTTTATCCAATTCACCCTAAAATGACTCTGAAAAAAATTTATAAGCACACATATTCACACATACATATGAGAAAAAGAGGATGATAAAACAAATGAACAAAATATAAACAATTGGTGGATATAGGACATATTGGATTTTCTTGTAGCATTTTTGCAATTTTTCTGTGGGTTTAATTAAAATAAAACTTTCAAAAAAAGTGAAGAAAAAAATGCAAAAGATAAATAAGGGTAGTAAGTTAAATTGCAATAAGCAGGTATATTAGTTTCTATTGCTGTGTAACAAATGATCACAAACTTATCAGTTTTAAACAACACACATTTTATTATCTCATTTTCTAGGGGGTTAGAATTTTAGGTAGAGCTTAGCTCAGTGTCTTATAAGGTTATAATCAAGATATTGGCTGGACGGCATTTTCATTTGGAGGCTTGATTGAGGAAGAATCTGCTTCCAAACTTTTAAAATTTGTTGACAGAGGGGCACCTGGGTGGCTCAGTGGGTTAAGCCTCTGCCTTCGGCTCAGGTCATGATCCCAGAGTCCTGGGATCGAGCCCCACATCGGGCTCTCTGCTCAGCAGAAAGCCTGCTTCCCGCTCTCTCTCTGTCTGCCTCTCTGCCTACTTGTGATCTCTGTCTGCCAAATAAATAAATAAAATCTTTAAAAAAAAAATTTGTTGACAGAATCCATTTCTTTATGGTTGTATGACAGAGTCTCAGCTTTTTATTGGCTTTTAGCTGAAGTATGATCCCAAAGGGTTCCACAATTTCCTGTCAGGTGGTCCTTTCTATGGCAGTTCAAAACATGCCTGCAGAAGAGTGTCACTCCACTCTGTTTAGGTAGACTTTTATATAACATAGCATAACCAAGGAAATACCATTCCATCCTCTTTGTCATATTTTATTAGTTGGAAACAAGTTACAGGTCCCATTCATGCTTTAGAGAAGGAATTACACAAAGGTGTGGGCACAAGAGAATGGGAATTGTGAGGGGCAGGGGGTGTTGAGTTTATCTACCACAGCCTGAAATTATTAAATCAAATGTGATTTATCAAATCCTATACAGTTTTCTATCTTCAATGTAAGTTAAGACATGGAATCATTATTTTCTAGGAACTATTGATGATATATATTTGGCAGAAATGACTTTAGATACAGAAGAGTGTCATTTTTTTGTATCCATGCAGTATCTTTAGAACATGTTTTTTAATACTACAGCAATATCTTACATTGTTAATCCTGCCTCATCAAGTTGCTTGGTCATAAATGCTGAATACTAAATATGTCTTATTTTCTATGAAGGAAATAGTGGAATTGCACTTACTTGCTTCTTTTTGAATTGGGTGTTATCATGGGACTTATAGGACTCATTGTGTGACTGGCTTTGGTCAATGAAATGCAGGTGAGAGCTTTCATTGCCCATGTGATCTGCCATGTTCGTCTTTAGCTGGTTCACAAGATTCAAAAAAACATGATACAAACAGGTTCCTGTCAGCCTGGATCTCTAAGTGATTATAATGGGGAGAGTCTCCATACTGACTCAAGATGGATGTATAATAAAGATGAGAATTGGATTCTGGTGTTAGGTAACTGTTATTTTTGGCTCTCTTTGTTATTGCCCCGATGTCATCCATCCTGACTAGTATTGAAATTTATAGTATTGAAATGTGTAGCCAGAATGGTATGCTGCTATAATAAAACCCTAAATTATGTAGTTTTGGTTTGATGGTCAGTTGATTGGTGATCAAAAAACAGAAGCTGAAAGCATGTGATCTGTCATAACCAGGAAGGAAATATTTGGTAATACTCTCATCAAGGAAGCAGATCATGTACTTAGTGATTCTTGCATTAGGGGAAAAGTTTAGAAAGAAGAATCTGAGCTCTGTGACTTGATTGCTGATTGCATTGGTAAGAAATAGCAAGAAAGAGGGGCACCTGGGTGGCTCAGTGGGTTAAGAAATAGCAAGAAAAATAGGATACTTTTGGTGTACAAATTCAGGGACAAGTGCCACCCATTATCAGCAGTGCAAGCCACAGTGTTTATGTCCAGTGAAAGTGGCAGAGGGTTCTTCTCTGGAATAGTCCCAATCTGTGATTTGAGTTGTTTCTGGCTGTAAGCCTTACAGCCTTACCTCCTAGTTCTCATGCGAGTTGTAGAAGTTACCTAATGTCATTCAGTAAATCTCATTTCTGTTTAATCTGGACTCTTGTGTTTTGTTGTTAATTATTGAGGATTCTGACTAATACAGAAAGTATGTGTACTTACAATTTCACTGAGGTATTTTTAATAAATGCTGTGTGTTAGGTACTGGGCTAGATCCTGGAAATGTGAACATGACAACCATGGACTTTGACCTCAGGAGGCTTAAACTCTAAGTTTTAGCATTGTTTTGTAAATATTCATGAAGTTATTTTAGAGTAGGAAGTTTTTTTCTTTTTCCTTTACCCATCTTAGGTTCTTCATCCAGGCACCTATGAATTGGAGTGGCAGGGACAGATTAGCAAAAGAAAAACAAATAGAAGTAGATTAATATGTACATCATATATACATGTAGGAGTACTCAGTGATGAGTAAATCAAAGGGCTGGCTGAAACAGGCTTATAGAGCATCTTTAAAAAAAAAAAAACAATACATTTCTAGACAAGTGATAAGACAAAGGCAAAGGACCATGAGTTTCTATAGTGGCAAATTGTGTGAAGATAAATATGTGGGGGAACAAATGGAATATAAGGGCTAGTTCATAAGGATTGTTTGTTATGTAGGTTCTCAGTGATGTCTCTGGGCTGATAAGGATCCAGAGTCATCTTCAGGGATTAATTTCTGTTCTCCTGGTAGAAAGGGAGGAGGGGACATCTTTATGAATTTTATGTCCTGCTGTTATGGAAATGGAGGAAGGGCAAGGAACATTTTCTTTGTATTTGCTTCTTTTTAATTACCTTCAGCTCAAAATTACCAAATGGCACATTTTGAGGTCCTATTCTGCTACCCTTCATTATATTTAATGTATACCAATAAAATATACCTCAAAGCTAGTCATTCTGAAATACTCTTTCAGAAATAAATGTGTGTCTGTTATTTATATGACATTTAATAATGGAAATTATTTTCATTTTAACTTTAAAATAAAGAAAAACATAAATAAGCAAGAATACATTTCTATCATGTATAGCATTTTTTACAGTTTTTGATGCTAATTCTAATTTACTTTTATCATACTTATCAGATGACTTTATTTCTTCCCAACACACTGTTTCACTACTGAACAATGAAACAATGCCCTTTTAAAGTTCACGCTAATTCTCGAGCTTGACATAGATGCTTTATTTATTTTTTTTAAGATTTATTTAGTTGAGAAAGAAAGTGAGTGAGCACATGTTGGGGGTGGTGGGGCAGAGGGAGAAGAGAACCTTAAGCAGACTGTGGAGTGTGATGTAGGGCTCAACCTTCCAATCCTGAGATCATTGACCCTGAGATCACCACCTGAGCTAAAATGAAAAGTCAGATGCTTAACTGACTACACCATGCAGGCGCTCCACAGGGTGTTTCATTTTGAGAAAAGGATTAGAAGAATAGAATTTTACATCTTTTAAAGATATTTCATTTAGGACCCGTGGGTGGCTGCATGGGTTAAGCATCTGCCCTTAACTCAGGTCATGATCCCAGGGTCCTGGGATAGACCCCCATGTCAGGTTCTCTGCTCGGTGGGGAGTCTGCTTCTCTCTCTCCCTCTGCCTCTCCCTCTGTTCATGTTCTCTCTGTCTTTCAAATAAATAAATAAATACAATCTTTAAAAAATATATCTCCTTTTAGCTGTTTGCTTCATATTCTGAATTATATTTGAAGAAATGAAAAAAATTAGACTTTTTATAGCAATTAGAAGGTTTGTTTATACACAGCTGCAAATTACATTTGAGAAAGTAGAGAATAACATTTCATCGGAAGCTATTTTTCAAGTAGCGCATGCTTTCCTGGAGTTTTAACTGAAATTATTTTTTTTTCCTATAAACATATAGCTGTATTTAGGAAATAACAGGATATCATTTACCTAAGTAAAATTTCTTGGATAAGTGTGACTTCAAGTGCTTGGGAACTAGATTTTGATAATCAAAATTAATTAATTGCTCAGTAAAGGATTTTTTTTCCCCTAAGAAACACCAACTGCTGAATATCAACTATGGACTTTAGTGGTAAATGTTCTTTGTGAAGCTCCATTGACACATTCCAGACCATTCAGACTTGATTTACGTGGGAGCTTCTAGTCACAGTTGTCTTTGGACACTGCATTCCAGAAGGGAGTTGGAAATAAAGCTTAAGATTTCCCCCCTAAAAACACTATGGAATAGGGAGGAAATGCAATGAAAGGATAAAAAACCAGGTCTGGGATCACGAGACCTCACTCTGCTATTAAATGTCTTACTTTTTCTTACCTGTAAAATGAATGAATTGGATTATATGATCTCCAAAGTTCCCTTGAGGTCTAAATTCTATGACTATGAAACAAATAGGTGGAAACAATAAAAATAATTGATCTTCTTTAAGTATAAATTGAAAAGGAAACTGAAAAAAGAGTTGTTCATTAACGAACTTTGACTTCACCATAGATGCTTCTTATTAGAGTTATTTAGTGCTTGGACTACTGGTGTTGATTACATGAAAATAATTATCTTGGGTTTAATTAATTCCTCAGCAAGACAAAACAAGAAATACTCCATTCACATAAGTGGAAACAAAGGGAATAAGGCCAAAGATAAAAATGAATGCTCGATTCTAAGAGATATTTTTTGATCAATCAGTTTTGTAAATAAAGCTGACACCCTGACTTGATTTAATGTGAGGCAGCTAAGAGTAGACAAGATCTGCCTCTTTTTCTGGAGTGAAAAGTAGACAAATTAAGATTTTTGAAACATATTCCTATTTAGGAATCTGGTCATGATTTGTTTTGGGTGGGATTTTGTGACCTGAAAAAAGAGTTAATAGTTATTACACTCAGTGTGATTGTAAACTAAACAGATCCACCTTATAGATAACATTAGTAAGTATTTGGAGTATTTCTCAGGATGTGTACAACTTGTTCGTATTTCTGCAAAAGAAAAGCCTTATTCTCCCTGTAAAATTTTTATTACTCTGAATTAACTTCTGATTTTTTCTGCTTTTTTCCCTCTGTTATTAGGCTGTTCTAGCTGTGGGGTCTCTAATTCTGGCACTTCTCTGCCACTAGGATGAAATCTCTCCCCTAGGAATCATTTGCTAACCTTCTTACAAATTGTATATCTGAACCCATAAGCTATTGGAACCTTTTAATATGTAAAGCACTCAAAATGGAATGACCCCAGATGAGAGTTCCCACCACGTTCCCTTACTGCATATGGAGGTCTTATTTTTAAGCTCTTTGAGTGCAGTCTCTTTTATTAGGTTCCCTGGGCATAGTGTATGCTTAATAAATAATGATAAAGGTTTTAAAATCTCATTTTACAAATGAGAAGTCAGAAGTGTTCTGGCCGGTGTGGATTAACTAGTCATCTAGTGAGTCAAACTTTATCCTCAGGATCCCCACAGAGTATATCCAGTTCAATCTGAGGTATAACATCAAGAGAGTAGATGAAATGAACATATCCATCTAGCACAGTCTGGAAGAAATAGATCTTTCCAAAAACAGAAAAAAAAATGTTCATAAATGAAGAGATTTTAGTTGTTAGTGGGAAGGAATAGGAAAAATGTGTGTTATTATATATAATGTACATAATAATAGTAATTACTTGTTTTACAAAATGAAATCAGGAATGTTTATTGCTATGTTATTTAAGGATAAATCTGTCATGTGGAGTGGAAGCAGACAAAAATAACCTGCAGACCATTTTGCATGTGCATAAAATCAAATTAAGAAAATCTGAACTCCCTGTAAGTAACACATTCTGTTCTGTACCATAATAGAAGGGCAGAAAGATGTAAATGATAGTCAATGAGCTTATAGTATATGGGGTCAGGAATGGAGTAGGAGAGGAAAAAGGATGGGCATCAAATAAACAGTTGTCTTTATTTCAAGCTTAATTAAGATAATTACCACCAAAATAATGGAGTGCAATGGGCATTCTAAGGAGAGAGACCATATGTAGCCAGGAAAATTAGAGAAATATTGCAGAGGATATACAAGGTGGATATAGGGCTAGAGATTGCAGCATTTTATATACAGTAATCAACTCTTTTTTATTCTTCAATAACAAAGTTTTAAATACATATGGCCCACTTCCCTGGGGTAACAAATGGGACCCTAAAATGAATACACATGATTTCTGATCCCTAGAAACTTCCAATCTGGACAGACTTGTCTTACTATGTCTGTGTTCTAGCAGAGATCCTTTCTGATACGGGAGATCTATGCTATTATTTATAGTGTGACCTTAGTAATTGCGGTGGGGAAAATTCCTTCTAATTCTCATTTACAAAATCTTCATAAGATGATTGGGCAGTTCACAGCTTTTCTTTCCAATTGATATCCACACTCACTAATTTTCCTTTGAACCACTTAAATTACACTGATGGGGATGCATAATGAGACAGAGGCATCCTGAAGGTAAACCGATTACAGAATTGCAAGCCCTGTGCATATTCTTTCAATTCTGACTTCTCCCTCCTCAATTTTCCCTTCTTTCTCTAGAGCCCCGTTTTCAGATCCATGGAGTCTGGTACCCTACTATCTCTCAGGAAGTTTTCTTCTCACTGTAAAATGTTCTTTCTCTTTCTGAACATTCTAGCACATTGTGAATGTAACAGACTGGAACTCCTTTTATAATTAAGTTGCCTTAGTCAGCTTAGGCTCCTATAACAAAATACCATAGACTGAGTGACTTAAACAACAGACATTTATTTATCACATTTCTGGAAACTAAAAAGTCCAAGATGAAGGCAGTGGCAGATCTGGTGTCTGGTGAGACCTGCTTGTTGTCTTATAGATGGCCACCATCTTGTTGTAATTACACAGTAGACAGCAGAGAGTGGAAGCAAGCTCTCATGTTTCTTCTTATAAGGGCACTAATCCTATGGCTAAGGGCTCCACCCTCATGGCCTAATCACCTCCCAATGGTCTTATCTTCTAATACCATCACATTGGAGGTTAGGAATTCAAAATCTGAATTTTTGGGGTACACATGCCATCCATAGCAAAGGGTTTGATGACTCCAAATATGGGCTGGGGTGTTGGTAGGGTTAGTAAGATAGGTAAAGTGGGAGTGTTATCTTAATCACATTCACTTTCTCTCCCAGCTTTCTAAGAAGAGAGCAGTTTTTCATTCTTTTACCTCCCCAAGAAAAAAACTAATCTCCTCTAATATATTGAAAAGATATTTCCCCTGTTGGCATGACTTTAGCCCTGTCCTTTGTGAAATAGCAACTCTGTAAATATTGTGTGGTAGCATTGGATTCTTAGGCCTTATTATATTGTAAGAATCACCATTATAGCTCTAATTGGCTCTCTCTTAGCCATTTGAAATGGATGGTACCAGCTCTATTTAAGTGCTTTCTGATTTCAAATTTTTCCTCATAGAAGGGATTTGTACCTCTATTAAGTGTATGGGGAGGTCAGTTTCTTTGTGAAAAGCTTAGAGGAAGTGATTAAAACAACAACAACAAAACACCTGGTGTGTCTTTTACTAGAGATGAGCTTGGCTATTAAAATAGCAAAATGAACTTGCCATCAGAGGTATCTATTAAGAGGCTGTACAACATAAATTGCATAGTGTATGCATAGATTACACAACATGGTATCAGGATGAGACCCAAGAGGTTAGTTAGCTATCACTTTTAAAATGAAGTTCTTCTCTTGTCCAGGCTTCAAATACAACTAATGTGAAGGATTGTGTAGAGGAATTTTCTTGAAAAAGGAATTTTAAATTGTGTACCCTATATATAGTTCCACACCATTTTACTCCCCCGGGAAAGATGACATTTGTTTTAGGGAGGTAAGGTTGAATAAATTTGCCTCTTTGGGCTGCTAATCAGTATGCAGTGTTTCAGCCAAGAAAAACCAATTTCTGTCCTATAATTTCAACTCTCTTGGAAAGTGTTAGGGTTTGTATTCAGTTGTGCAGGGAGCCTCCTCTCCTCCTTTTAACTGATGGTGAATATATTCAGTAGTCCCCTTTTATCCATGGGGGATATGTTGTAAGTCCCTCAGTGATACCTGAAAGTATGGATAAGTACTGAAACCTATTATATTTTGTTTTTTTCTTATACATATGTACCTATGATAAAATTTAATTTATAAGTTAGGTATAGTAAGAAATTAATGATAACTAATAATAAAATAGAATAATTACGGTGCTTTAATAAAATTTATGTGAATGTGCCTCTTCCAGATATATTATTGTATTATATTCACATTTCTTCTTGTGATGATGTGAGATGACAAAATGCCTACATGATGAGATGAAGTGAGGTGAATGATGTAGGCTTCGTGATGCAATGTTAGGCTATTATTGATCTTCTGATGATACCTTAGAAGGATCATCTGCTGGTCAATAGACAGATGAAAATATGCTCAGTATCACTAATCATCAGCGAAAAGTGAGTTAAAACCACAATGAGAAATCACCTCACACCTATCAGAATGGCTAAAATGAAAAACATAAGAAATAACAAGTGTTGGCAAGGATGTGGAAATAAAGGAACTCTTGTGCACTATTGGTGGGAATCATAGTGGTGCCACCACTGTGGAAAACAGTATGGAGTTTCCTAAAAAAATTAAAAATAGAAAAAACATATGATCAAGTAACTCCAGTAAATACCACTGGGTATTTACTCAAAGAAAATAAAAATACTAATTTGAAAAGAATATGCACACCTATGTTTATTACAATATTATTTATAATAGTCAAGACATGGAAGCAATCCAGGTGTCCATGACAGATGAATGGATAAGAAAGATGGGCAATATGTATAATGGAATATTACATGGCCATAAAAAGGAATGAAATCTTGTTATTTGTGACAACATGGATATACCCAGAGGGTATAATGCTAAGTGAATCAGTCAGTCAGAGGAATACAAATTCCATATGATTTCACTCATATATGGAATCTAAAAAAATGAGTAAGTGAAAAGTAGAATCAGAACTATAAATAGAGAACAAACTATTAATTGACAGATTTAAGGGGATAGAGAGGATCTTCAAAATGGAGGAAGGGAGATATAGGCTTCCAGTTATGGAATGAATAAATCATGAGGATAAAAGGTACACCATAGGGAATATAGTTAATGATATTACCATTTCTTTTAAGGGGGGGTTGATTTTTTCCTTAGACGTGGAATTTTCCTTCCTTTTCATATAACTTTCCTAATTAAAATATTCATCTTGGAAGTTATATTTAAATTTTGAAAATTATATTTAAATTATATTTAAATTATATTAAATTAAATTTAAATTTTGGGACCAAAATGCCAATGAAGAGCAGGATGATGCCTTGCTCCTTGAACTCTACTTCCCAGAAAGAGAAAGCCTCAAAGAAACTGCTCACAAAACGTTAATTTGTAATTTGGCGATTTGTATGTAGTGTACGGCAGGAAAGAAATTGCACACATTTTCACAAGTTAGACCAAAAGTTCAACATCATTTCATGTATCTGCTCGGCAGCTATTTCAATAACCTGCGTGAGAAGTTCGTTTAGAAATTTGGCTTTTCCTCTTCCCTGCTTACTCTTCTCACCAGGATGCATCCCTCATGCGGACACTCTTGGAGAGGGGGGAGGGAAAGATCTGGGTCCATGCAAACAGAGTTGATCAAAAATCTTTATGTGCTAAAAATGCCTAGTGCTGTTGGCATGAAAAAATAAGTATCCTTTTTTCCCTCCCTGCCAGCTGCACTTGGTGGTGAGCATAGCAACATAAAGAGTTGTCTGATCACTATGTTGTACACCTTAAATTAATGTAACATTGTATATCAACTATACTTAAATTTGCCAAAAAAAAAAAAAAAAAAAGAAAGAAAAAAGAAAGAAAAAAAAGGCAAAAAAAAAAAAAAGGCAGGGTTATCTGTTTCTGCACCACAGTTCTGAAACTGCCAGAAAGTAAAACCATGAATAAGGGGAGAATATTGTGCTAGTAATTCTTTATTAGAGGCACAGCCCTGCTTTTTGTGTCAGTGAGTTCCACAGCCATGAGAGCAGGCTTCCTACCTTGGGAGTGGTTACGAGAGCTGTGTAACGACAGTGAATCTCTGGGCTTTCAGGTCTATCCCTAGAGATGCCTCCATTCTCCTTTGTCGCCATTGTGGAGAGCCATCCAGCAGATGCAAGGAGTCACGTAGACGAAAATGCCTGAAGATTGTGGAAGTGAGAATGATTGGCTAGGTAGGGTATGGGTGCGCTCGTGGCTGATACATGAACAGCACCAGGAGCCAAGAGAGAAACATTATTACTGCTTGAGAACAATAGAGCCCTATGTGGTTACATAAGGGTCCATGAGGAGACCGCGTGCACGGGGCAGTGATTGGATAGTCGGGCTGGACTGCTTACATAAATATATTGCCAGAACTTGCTGTAGGAGGAGAACCCTAATAAAGAAGTTTGCCACTCATCACGTCTGCGGGTCATTCTTGCTGGCGAGAGCAATTATGGCCATTATGGCCATTATTTTTGTCCGGGGACCCCCTCTCCTCCTGTTGTCTTCCTGATTTGTGGACCTTCAAGACCACCCACACCACCCACATATTTGGTGATTTGCTAGGATTCACAGATTTCAGCAGCATACTTGTAGTTAAGATTTATTACAGCAGCACAGTAAGGAAATATAGCTATGTCAGTAAAAGCACATCTGGAAAAAACAAAAAACAAAAAACAAAACACATCAGGCAGAGTCTGGAGAAATCCATGTTGGCTTGCTATGCCCTTTCCCTCCTGTGAGGGGTCACACACCGCACACTCTCTCTCCAGCAGTAAAAATACATCAATACCTATATGATGTGTCAACCCAGGGAGGACTGTTTGTGACTCAGAATTCAGGCTTTTCACTGGAGGCTGATCATAGAGGCACCCATGCTCACCAAAGTTCCAGACTGTCAGATTCCAAAGAGGGTGCTCACCATAAAAAATGAAAACATAAAACATTGTTTGTATAAGCAATCTAGGCAAGCTGGCATAGTTGTCAGACCTTACTAGTCAGTGAATGTTTTAAAAGCTAAGTTCCAGACGCTAGCCAAAGGCCAATCTTGGAAAGCAAGACCTTCTAAAGGTAACAGACTCAGGACAACTGTGTTACCTCTTTCCTGCAAACTTTTCTACTTTGGTTATGGATTGCTTTGGAACCAATAATCTAGTTTTGATTCCTGAAGACGTATTTGATGTTTGTCCACTAACTTCCTTGATTCTCAATTTCCTCACTTGGAAAATGGGTTTAGAATCCAGTTACCAGTCATTGGGCACAAAATTTAGTTCAAGGCACTTTGGTATAAATTTGGTTGGTTAGCATGACAACTTTATTTCAATTGGAATAACCTTCTAAAAATGAGTTATGGAAGTTTATGTGAAAGTGTTTTGTAAACTATAAATAGAGACGCTCTACAAAATTTAATAGATTATTTAATTAGTTATTATAGGCACCCGGCGTAGCAGACCATGTCTTTTCTAAGCAGTCCCCAGCTCTTGTGTGTGCCCTGGGTCCTGGACGCTGGCAGGCAGAGATGCTGCTACAGGGTTATCTGTGGAGTGACCTTGATAGAGACATTAACACCATTTTGTGCTCAACTGTTTTGCTTTAGAAACAACACAAAGGAAATATCTTCTCTCACCTTAGAAGTTAGAAACACAGATTCTAAATCTGTATGGCCCAGGCTTGAATTCCCATTCTTCCACTGATTGCCTTTGTTATCCTGGGCAAACAACTTAATCTCTCTGAACTGCAGTTTCCTTACGAGTGAGATGAGATCAAAGTACCAATATCATTGTGTTGGCCTGAGCTTTAAATGTGTGGATATCTAAAATGTACTTACAACAGTATCTGGTACTTGGTAAGTACCTTATAAATATTTGCGATTATTAGTATTAACTCTGTTGGTGTCTTCAAAACACTGTATTGTGTAATGGAAAGAAGATAGACTTTTGAACCAGGGAGATCTGGATTTAAATCCTGGCTCAGCATTTGTTATTTGTAGGACTTTGGGAAGTTTACTCAAGCTCTTTGAACTCTTTTCTCCTTAGATAAGAAGATGGAAATACTCTTTATCTGACAGAGTGTTCTGTATTTAGGATTAGAGGTAATATAAATACAGTAGTCAGCACACGTTAGATACCAAATTTTTATTGTTGTTCATTGATTCATTTTGTATGTATACAGTGTTTATTATATGTCACCCACTATTCTGGACTTTGGAGACATGGTCTTGAATAATACAAGTCCCTGCTTTTTGCTGCCTACCTTAGAGTGAGAGAAGACACATGACAAATTAATGAAGTCACGCATACATAGTCTTATAACAGTGATGGGTGCAATGGAGATGGAAAGCCCAGAGAGATGATAAGGCCAGGATGAGGCAGGCAGAGTGACTGGAGGCCCAGGTGGTGGTTTTGGAGAAGGTGAGGAGGGATGGCCTTTACGAGGAGGTGGCATATTTACAGAGACTGGAATAGAGAAGGGGTGCAAAGTCCTGAAAGGAAAAGTGTTCTAAGAAGAGGGAATGGCAAGGGTAAGGCTCTGAGACGGAAGGTAGCTTGGCCTGTGTGAAGAACAGCAGAATGCCCAATGGGGCAGGAGAGTGGGAAGCAAGAGGAAAGATGCGGATCAGAGAGACAGGACGAGGACAGGTCAGTCAGGGTCTGACCAGCCAAGGGGAAATCCTAGGTTTCTTCCGAGAAGAAGGAGCCACTGTAGAGAATAAACAGAAAAGACATAATCTGAGTTTCATTCGAAAGCTCACTCTGGGGCACCTGGGTGGCTCAGTTGTTAAGCATCTGGTCATGATCCCAGCATCCTGGAATTGAGCCCTGCATCGGGCTCCCTGCTTCGTGGGAAGCCTGCTTCTCCTTCTCCCTCTCCCCCTGCTTGTGTTCCCTCTCTCGCTGTCTCTCTGTCAAGTAAATGAATGGGGACTTTGGGAAAAACAAACAAACAAACAAACAAACAAAAAAAAAAACCAAACCAAACCGAAACAAAAAAACCCCTCAATCAATAGCAGGGCAAGTTTGGAACCAGGGAGAGCATGTCAGGTTCTCTTTCAGAAAATGAGGTGAACGATGATGGCCAGGCCTGGGTGACGCAGAGAAGATGCTGAGACTATCTGATTGAAAATATTATCATTACTCGTATTATTTATTTTAACTTATAATTATTACTCACACTGTTAGCAGAAGACAACTTTTCTTTCACTCAAAGCACTACAAATGCAAGTTAACCTTTCCTAAAAGACTATTTTTGAAGAAGTTCTTTGGCATTCTTGAAGGGGAAATATCATAAAGGAGAAATTTTATGAAGTGGCCTTATTTTATTCTCCTCACAGCTATACAGGAGTGAGGCTTATTACTTTTTTGATTTCTCATATTTCCTCATTATAAATCCCCCAAACAACTCAGAAGAGAAAGGAGTGTAAACATCTTGGGTGTCATGTGTGCAATGATGATCCCTGAAAATGTCTCATCAACTTGTCTTTGCTGGTTATAGAGTTTTCCTTCAGGACGTCTGCTTCCTGCCCCTCTAATGGGGTGTTGAATTTCCCCAGAGTAGGTGTGAATGCAGGACGCTTATGGTGTTTTATGCAGGTTGTTGCTTGCCTACCCTGTTCCGATGTTTTTCTTTTGTCATCATTTGATTGGATTCTTTCATCTGTGATTCAGTGTTTATATTAAACTCCATTTGCTTCTCTGCTCCTTCTCAAGACTTTATTACAGAGAAAAAAGGCCTATGTCCTTTAGTGCTGATTTTCTGCTCTTTTGGGGAGGCAGTCTCTAGCAATGCTGCATAATAGTGTTTAGAGTTAATTACTATGTGCTGGATTACTGCATAAAAGGCTGGTCAGGAAAATTGTTCACCATGCTCCCAGTTAAGAATGAGGTTCAAGGAAACCTTTAAACACCCAAACAGATCACTTGGGTAATAATTGAAAATCACTCTTTAATGTCATATATTTACCTGAAGGCGGGAAACTATGGAAGTATCCATGTATGTATTTCAGCAAAGTCCTGGAGTATGGTGGACTGAAATAATTTTTCTTTGTGAGGCAACAGACTCCTTTCTAGTCAAAAGGAAGAAAAAGTAGAGCTTTTTTCCCCTTTTCTTTGAAGGGGACTGCCGGAAGCTGAAGCTTGGTGCCTGCTCTGCCAACTCGTTGTGGTATATGTGGCAACTCACTTCTCCTTTATGGATCTCATTTATAAAATAAAGGTTTAGAGCAGATAATTTTTAAGGTCTTTTTCATCATAAATAACCCTGGAGATGGGCTGATGGCTTTTCTGTAACTATTTATGTTAATATCTATAGCTATTCCTGAACATGGTTATTATTATTTATAAATAACTCATTCAAAACGTAATGTTTTAATTCCTTCTTGTCTTAAATCTGCTAGAAATGTTTAAATATTTTCTGGAGCATAACCTGGTTTTAATGAACACTATAAAAATGTCTAGTCTGATATAGTAAGTCCATTTCCACATCTCCACAAGTGGCCCAGAATAATGCTATTTTACCGAATTCTATTAAAAATTTTCAAAATAGTCTTTAAAATTAATATTCTTATGAGTTAATGATTATAAGACTTTGAAAAATGTTTGTTAAAAGTAACAACAATCGCATTTGATAGAGCCTCTTTATTGCCAGGAAAAAATGCCAGTAATTTATAGACTGCTCATTTTATCTCCCTAATAACATGTAAGTAAGTATTGATAATTTTTCAGAGGAGGCAATTGAAACAGAAAGTTTAAGCATTTTGCTTAAAATGCTTTTATTACAAAGACAAGTTCAACCATTACACATTTATTGTACACAACAGCAAACAGTGGTGTGATGAGAAGCAGAAAAGGAGAATGAGATGATCTCAGGACATGAGGAACTCGCAGTATAGAGGAAATAATTATGAGGATAAAGTCAGTCCTCCTGCTTCTGCCCTGGACCCTTCATAACACCTGTTGTATGACATGTTTACTTTTTTATTATCTCTCTCTCTCCCCACTAGAATGTGGGTTTGATAGAAATGAAAGCACATTTTTTTGGTTATCACTCCTTTATATCGAAAACCTTGAATAATGTTGGCTACATAGTAGGCATTCAAAATATATTTATTGAATGAATGAATAAATGAGTGAATATTGTGCAGTTTGGGGCCTGCTGAAAATTAATACAAGAGATTTTTAAGGGAGATGCTGTGGAGAAATAGTGCAAAGGAGATCAATTTTGACATACTTGAGGAAGACTTCACAGAGGAGGAGGTGTTTGGGTTGCATTTGGTGGAAAGTCAATGAGAAGAGTTCTTCCCGGGAGAGCAGTAAGGCAGGGAAAAGGCTGGTGTGGAAAGTTTAGGGCACAGTGAGAGTAAATTAAATAATAGGTAACACTAACTGAGCACTCATTTTGTACTACCTATTGTTCTAAACCTGTTTTACATGCATTGTGTCACTTGATCTTCACAACCGCAAGTGAAAGTAGATGCTTCATCATCCCCCTGATTGGGGGATGGTAAACTATATAAGGTGGAGAGAAAATAGAAATAAACATGTCAGTACATTTTTCTATTCTGGAACAACTTTCTTGCCATGATAAGAAATATGAACTTATTCCTGAAGGACAAGAAGAAACATTTGTAGTAAGAATGGCTTCCTCAAATCTTTGATTGAAGTAGGTGACTTTGATATCAAGGTGACAGATGTCTTAGAAGTAGAAGAGACTGCTAGCAGGTAGGTAAGTCAGGAGACTGTTTCTCCAATTCAAGAAACGAACATGTGGCTTCTCCTGGAAGAAGGGAAGGAGAGAAATGGCATTTGAGGGACACTGTGGCCTTAGGATTGACAACAGGATAAGAAAACAATCGTTACTCAGAGATTTTTATCTCTGAGTGATCCCTGGTTGCTATAAAAATTGTAAATGCCCAAGAACAATTGGGTTTATTAAACGTCTACCTTTAGTTCTTGGTCATTTTGGATATGGGGTACCTTTCAGATTGAGGTGGTGCTAGAATCACAAGCTATTATAGCTATATAGGATCATTAAAGTTATTCCATCATTTAAGGCCTTTATTTTACACATGAGGAAACTAAATCCCAGGAAGGTAAATATCCTCATCGGCAATCACATATTTAGTCAGTGGCAGAGGAAGACATTTGAAAATATAGGTTGGGAACTTAAGAAAAGATCAAGGAATACTGATGTAGATGTGACTCTTGAACCCTGACAATGTTATAGAAACTGGCATTGCTACTTTGCTGATATTACAGGGCACATAACAGAATTTGATTAAAAATACCTCTGGAAGTACTTAGGCAGGGAGAAGAGATGGGGTGGGAGAGTTTCCCTGTGTATCTTAGCAAAACTAAAAAAGGAAAACCAACAATCTGAACTCCAGAAGAGCATCATTTCCTGTACATTAGTAGTTGTAATTCTCTACTTAAGTGAAATTCTAATGTAATGAAGCAATTTTGATGTTCTGTATGGTTCATTAAAGCATAATTCTACTCCTTCTATGAATTCTTGTACTGTTGCCCAAAGCAAGTTAAATATTTTTGTGAAAACACAATCCTCACTGGTATTTCTTCAAGGTACTTTGTTTTACATAAGGCAAGACATTTAGCCAGTTGAATAAAATCTTAAATACAATTCCAGTTCAGCACAATTGTTTAACATGGTGCTGTTAGAACTCTGCATGGCACCTCATACAAAGGAATATTCTATTAAACCCTCCTTGTCTTCATCAGGCAAAGTCTCTGATTGAAACTAGTGGATAAACTCCATGGTAAATGGTCGTTGGGGTAGTACCAATAAGCAGCCTTGAAAGTACACAGGGGAGTATCAGGGAAGGGGGAGGACGTAACCTACTCCTATGCTCGTGAACACTGATGGTGATTGATGAATCATGACTGTGGGAGGGGGCTTGAATTTTGCTATCTGGCCACTAACATGCCTCCCAAATTTCCAGTGAATTCCTAATGAGTATGGACATTTCTTCTCCTCATTTGGGTTTAGAGCATCTCACTCACTATAATTGTCAGAGCAAGTACTGTGCTTAAAAGTTGATTGGACAAGACGGCTGGGTGGCTCAGTTGGTTAAGCAGCTGCCTTAGGCTCAGGTCATGACCCTAATGTCCTGGGATCGAGTCCCGCATCAGGCTCCTAGCTTGGCAGGAAGCCTGCTTCTCCCTCTGCCTCTGCCTGCCTCTCTTTCTGCCTTAGCTCGCTCGCGCTGTCTCTCTTTCTCTCTCTCTCTCTCTCTCTGTGTCTGACAAATAAATAAATAAAATCCTAAAAAAAAAAGTTGACTGGACAAGAAAGACTCAATATACTTAGGGACATATTGGGATGTCTGTGTCCCTGAAGGAAATCTTCCAAAGATGGAAGTACTGTATCTCCATTTTGTAGATAAAAAAACCCCTAGAACTGGAAATGTGAGATTATATGGTAGAAATATTAAAAGCTTAGTAAGTATCTATGTTAGAATGCATGTTCTCATATTAAAATAAAATCAGTTACTGATAGGCCTAAAGACAAAAAGGCTTAATTGTCCTGAAGTATGTGCAAAGAATTACAGTGAGAACACAATTAGTCATTTTAATTTCTACTTTGACTGCAATTAAAAAATAAGTATTTTAGATGAATTCAGAAGAATTTAAGCTATAAGTAGGTAATATTTCTGAAAGATAAGATTGTCAAAACCTGATAAAATTAATGAATAGATGCAGTCTCCCTTTCCAGAAGATTTTTAAAGGGAATGATAGATAACTGTCTGGAGTGATTTACATGTATTCTTGCTTAAGGATGTATGATATGGACATATTCATTCTCTAGAATTATTGTGTTTTTATTCCAATCCAAAAACTATATAACAGTCCCATAAAATACTTTTATAGGTAATTTTAGTATACTTTTATTGGAATTCTGAAATTGAAATATTTCTGGACTTTTCATACGTAAACAAATAAATGAATAAATTATATAATCCCACACTATGAAATACTGAGAAAATATCTACCCTATATACACTAGGGAATTATAAGCAGACTTTTACCTAGATTTGTAAGACATTATGTCATCCAGGTAACTCTTTAAGTCATACATTTGAAAAGTGTCTTATAATATTTAAAAAAATTCTACTTATATGATTTATTTGAGATATGCAGTAATGCTATGATTCTGCCTGTATCAGTTATCTATCACCACAATGTTATCATTTAAGTAGCCATAAGATTTCAGTGGCAAATAATAACCATATCTTGCTTGTGACTCTAGACAACTTGTGACCACTAGACAACTCTGCTGATTTTAGCTGAGGCTGTTCACATGACCGGGTGTTGGGTAGCTGTAGGCTAAGTGAGGATGGACTGGGCTGGGACAAGTTGGACAACTAGAGTCTGTGCCTCCTGTTTCTCATCCTCCAGCAGGCCAGTCTAGATAAATTCTCAGAATGATGACAGGGTACAAGAAAAAGCAAATGGAAGTAAGCAAGGCCTCTAGAGAACTGGGCATATTATTATTTCTGGGTCTTTAACTGGCCTTATCAAGTCCTAGACCCTAACCCCAGAGGTTAAGATGGGAAGGTACCACCAAAACAAAAGGCATGGATATAAAAAATAGAAAAAATTTGGACCATTTTGTATTCTACCACAGGGATCATAACACCCTGGCTTCTCTTCAGAGATGAGGGTCAGAGAGGATAAGTGATTTCTCTTACAATGAAGTCTCAAGGATCTAAATCTTTTAAATTCCACTTTAGAATACTCTTCTTTTCTTTTTCCTTTCCTTTCCCTTCCTTTCTTTTCTTTTCTGTTCTTTTTTCTTTTCTTTTCCCTCCCTTCCCCTCCCCCCTCCCCCCCTCCCCTCCCCTCCCCTCCCCTCTCCTTTCCTTTCCAAGTTGTACTTTCAGGGATCCAAGCACTTAATGGACAAATCTGCCTAGTGTTTTCTCTACACATTGCGCATTGATTTAGAAATTTCCCATTTAAAAAGTACTTTCACATGCACTAAAATCATCTAAGATCATTCCTGGACTTCTCTGAAAAAGTATTATTGTTGACATTATGTTCTAAGTGAGAAAATTGAGGATAACATGTGATATGTAAGAGTTCTGGTTTAAATCATTTTCACCTTCAATGCACCTTCCTTTCTCAAAAAGTAAAATGAGTGAACCTTTTATTTGTAAAAGGTTAAGGATAGATGAAAATATATGGAACACTATTAGCAATGTACCTTGATGAACCTAGAAAATGTTAGTGGTATAATCTCAGTTGCACCATGTAGGTTAAATTCCTAGCCTAATCTTCCCTTTTTAGGACTGTAGAATTAGCTCCAAGAAATATTTTATTGTCCCCTAAATTGCATTTATTATTTTTTTCCTTTAGAATTCTCATAATGTATTCCTTTCTTCATGGTAAAGATTGTGATTCAGTGCTTGCTTATCCAAACCAAGATGACATGAAAGCACACAGGATGAAATCTTTTGTCAAACTGTGGTGAAATATCTTAAGATGTAAGGAGTCCTGGTACTAGTGAGAGTCATGTTCATCTGAGTGGATATTTTTTTCCCTTAATCTCCTCTTATGTTGTTGGACACACAATATAACATTTTTGGCAGTGCCTGTGGGTATGACAATGAAATGGAACAAGATAAAAATTTGAAGAAAATATGCCTAATAGACTGGTTATTTTTCTCTCCTTGGTCTTGAGGTTAGGTATAATAACTTCTATAAATTTCATTGACTGGCATCAAAGAGTTAATGAGGTCATTTCCATAATTATTCATTTTCCTAAAGTGAAGATAAGCAGGAAGCCACTTCAACTGTCAAAATTAACTGGGGCATCAATCAAAAGCTCATAGATTTTGAGATAATTCTGTATTTAAACTCAATTTAGTTTCCACAGGGGGACTCTAACCTGCCTAGGAGGCTTAATTAGGCTAACTGCCTGAAAAACAGCATAAACCATATGGGTGGGTTCCTCTTCAAAACTGATTTTATGAGCATTCTCATAGCTCTTACAGAAAATAAATGAACTTTGTGGGATCTTCAACTAAGCCTTCTGTTTAGTAATTCCATATGGAGCATGGAAACAGCTTAGAAAGAATTGATCTTTTTAAAGTGGTCTTTATATTGTGCTTTGCTGTTTTTATATCATGATTTGAACTATATCATGAACTCTCAGAGCCCAGGAGAGACAGAATACATTCAAGTGGTATTTTTAAAGCTACAGATCAAACTGAAACTTCTAATTCCCCAAGGGTATGCCACTCTGCCATTGTACCTTCTGAAAATTTCAATAAATCAAATATTTATTAAGCATTCTACATAAGGTTCCAGGGAATATAGAGATAAATAAGATACAGTTTTTTATCCTCAAGAATCTTAATGAGATAAGAGATGCATACACAGCCAATTATAATAAATATTAGACTTTAGTGAGCAGTAAAGATATAAATAAGCATAAAGGAGAGCATAAGGTAGGGAGTGCCTAATTCTGCCTGATGAGATCAGTGAGGGCTTTGCTGAAAGTCTCCTTAGTAGTTGGGTTCTGCTGGCACCCTGCAAAAACTGGATGGACCCTTACTCAAAATTTAGATCAAATGTCAGGACTGAGAATGCCACACACACAGAAGATACGAGAAAAGTGTGTTATTGGTTACATAATGAAATTTTGGGAGCAGAGCAGGGTAGCTTCCTAAGGTCATCTGAAAATGGCTTGTGAAAGCAAGGAAGGAAGACTGGCATGGGATTTCCATTGTGGTTAAAGGGACAGAGGCTAGACTGAGGGTAGACTTGCATGGGCAAGGGCTTGCTTGGATGGAGTCTCTTACAGACACCAAAGAAAAGAGTACCCAAGTTTTATCACCTTTCCCAGATGAGGGTCTTAAGGGCAGGAGGGAATTTAAGAACTTCTTCTCCTCCCCAACTTCTAGCCTCCTGTGGCCTCACTTTCTTCTAATTCAGCTATACTCTCTAAAACATCCTCTTCATTAATTTATTCATTTGTTTAACCACTGTTTGAGCACCTGTCAAGTGCCAATCACTATTTAGACACTGAAAATCTAGTATTAAAAATAAATTTGACTTATAGTATGGAGTTTCATATTAGGGGAAGATGGCATACAATAGGCAAATAAATGGTTTATGAAATGTCACAATGTGATAAAAATTATGGAAAAAATATAAAGCAAGTTAAGAGGTCATAGAATGTGAGGACAAGGGAGTTTTTGCCACTTTACATACTAGAGTGGTCATGGAAGTCCTCATTGATGAGATGATATTAGTTAGAGACTTGAAGGAAGTAAAGGAATGAGCCATGATTATTTTGAGAGAAGGACTTTCTATTAGCAGTAGATAAAGTACACAAACTCAGAGGCTGGAGTGTGTTAACATGTTTTAGAAGAGCAGAGAGCAATGTGTCTATAGTGGAGCAAGCAATGGGGAGCATGGAGGGAGAGATATAACTACAGAGCTATGTGGGGACTAAGTAATGTAGGTCCTTGTAGACCATGGAGGATTTAAGGTGGAGAAATGACCCAGTCCAGCTTGATCTGATTTTTGTTGACATTATCTTCATCCTCAGCATTCTTGCCCTGTTTTATCTGACTCATCTTTTATTTTATTTAATGAATCTTCCTCTAAGCATATAAGCTTGCTCAAGGGTCTATCTATAGTTAAATAAACAAAGGACAAAAATAAAGACTGATCTTTCTCCTGTTTTTGACCAAGACTCTCAAAAGAGAAACAATAATTTACAGTTCTCTATACTTGCACACCCCATATTTATTATTCAGTCTGTGTGATCATATTCCACAAACTGAACCCTCTGTTGTCAAGGTTGTTGTTGAAATCGAAGGACATATTTCAGTATTAGCCTTACTTTACCCTCTCCCTCTCTTGGTGTGAATTATTGACTATTCTCTTGAAATTCTCCTCTGTTGGTTTTCAAGGCATGTTCTGTTGCCCAGGGTTCGTTTTGTACTCTTCTCCCCTCCACATTCTCTTCTCACAATGTCACTCACTTTCATGACTCCGATTGTCATCTATATGCTGATAACTCCTTAGTATATATGTAGGTCAAGTGACTTTAAAAAAATTTAGTTCCAGCCCATATATCAAAGTTCCTACTATCTCCATTTGAATTTCTCAAAGGTACTTGAAACTCCTTGTGTCCATAATTTATCTTCTTTTCTCCCACAAGCTACTTCTTTTCTCTTTATGGCTCCCATTAGTGAGGAAGCCGAGTCAACCCAAGTTTTAAAAGCAAAGTTAATTCAGGCTGCTTTTAATTGGTCACTAAGTCCTGGAGATTCAATACATAGCTGGTCCAGTTATTTCCCTGACTGAAATCTCCCTGGCCAAATTCTACTCATCCTTCCAGAATCTCAGTTGTTATCCCATTCTGGAAACTTTTTTCGCCCCTGGATCTTCATCCTAGACTGGAGTAAATGGCCTTCTTACCTGCTTCCATCACTCCATTTCCATAGCTCTTTCAAGCACTTAATATCCTCTTTGATAATGATCTTGAGCCATCCATGTGTGTCAGTGAAGGTTAAGCAAATTGATGACAAAGAGTATGTCTTTGTCATATACTGTGATAGTGCCTGAAATACTGTAGATACTACATAGATATTTGTTGAATGAATAGAGTTGACATTTAAGAAAGTGTGAGTGAGATTTCATTAGGGAGAAAATAATGTGTTAATTAGAGCTTTAATGGATCAAGTGACTGGAACCTCAATTTTGACTAATAAGCTAACATGGTAGTAGGTTAGTTCACACAAATGCTACAGGAAGGCAGTAACCAGGGTACAATGGAAACTAAGAAACTAAAACCAGAGGCTCAGTGCAATCAGGCCATTTTCATTTTCTTTTACCTCTATTTTTCTGTGTGTTGGCCTCATCCTGTCAGGTAGGGTTTCCCCATGAGCCTAAGATCATGAGTGCCTAGAGATTGTGATTGATACACATGTATCAATTACTGGACCAATGACTATAACCAGTGTAATAAAGCATGATGCTTAGCTCAGATTGCTACTAAAATTCCACTCCTGGACCAAAAGTTAAACCTGTAAATTTGGATCTTGTTAGAAGGAGGCAGTTCTCATCAAAATATGTGATAGAAATTTGAAAGTGGGGGGCAGTTCCTCAAAAATAAGGAGACTGATGGTACCAGAAGACGGGAAGGGTCTGGGAAGACATTATAATATATATTTACTTAAACTAGTAATACTGGCTAAAGCTTTCCAGTACTCATTTTGTAGCAGACACTGTGATAAGCACATTACATAAATTTTCTCATTGAATTCTCATTCAAATAACAGATAAGTGTTTCCATTAAAATTCTTTCATCTACAAAAAAATAACATCGAACTAGAAGTGGCTTAAATTTAGGACTTTATTTTGCTCACTTAACCACGTGTAAAGAGTAAGGTAGGTGATTGCAGTATTGGTGTCAACTCCTCAAAGGCATCAGGGATGTTGGTCAACCTTTCTCTAGTTCTGTTAGATTTCTACTCAGGATTACAAAATGGCTGCCATAGCTCCAAGTTTGCATCTTCACACATGAAAAGGGAATAGAAACTTCTTCTTAGCCATTTCTTATGAAGGAAAAAATCTTAATAAGAAATATCCCCATAAGCTTCCCAGCAAGAGTGACAGGACAGGATGGCATTATATACTCATGGCTGAGCACGTGAGAATGGAAAATCAAGTCTCTGACATTTCTAGTCTTATAAGGGACTGCATCTTTTATGGCAAAGAAGAAAATGGCAGAATGGTGGCTGGTACATAGTCAATAGTTTTTGCCTCAGTGTTTAATATTGTATTGGAACGTTTTGATAAAAGAAACAAAATCTGACCAACAACGACTTAAAACCAGAAAGATGTTTCTTGTTAGTCTTTAGCACAATAAACATCTTAAGTTAGTCTTTAGCACAATAAACATCTTAAGCAGTACAGATACAAAGATGACTAGTCCTTGACCTTAAGGCATTTAAGAGAAAGTATCTATCTATTTGGCCATATATTTGAGTTAAGAGTCTTCTTGCATCTTGTATTTTCTACCTAGAATTATTGTGTAATTTATAAGTGTTTAGGGAGGTGTGGTTATTTTCTTAATTATTATTAATTGAAGAAAGAGTTAGATCAAAAAAGAATTGCATTCGAGGACTTACCTATTTTTCCATGCTGTCTAAACTGTGTGAAAATTTAGTTGTTGGTTGGTGACACTAATTGGCACTCTCTTCAACAATCTCTAGGCAAGACAGCATTAATTACACATGAAAAAGAGAGTGTTTTCTTATTATCTGATCCAGCAGGTGGTTGCTGCAGTTGAGGGCTGGATGAAATTGGTGATAAAAGTTACACCTTGCCAAATCACTTTATTTTTAAGTAGAACTTAGAGATCTTACTTGCTAGTTGTAGAGCATTTAGTCAGATTCACCATGGACTCAATCCATGACTTTGCAAATTTTTCCTTTTCCTCTTGTGCAATACATATATACATAAGATATAATTTTACAAAAATTAAAAAAAAATCCCTTTCAATCATTCAGCCACTGGTTGAGCTGAGGACCATAAAATAAGGGCTAAATTAATTGAGTTTCAATCTGCATATGCAGGCATTGATCCATAGTAAATGTATGTACTGAATTGTACCCTTTCTTGATTTCTCCAATTTTTAAAGATTACTTATTTATTTATTTGACAGACAGAGAGAGAAAGGGAGCACAAGCAAGTGGAGCAGTCAGCAGAAGGAGGCTTTGCACTGAGGAGGGAGCCAGATGTGGGATTTGATCCTAGCACCCTGGGATCATGACCTGCACTGAAGACAGACACTTAAGCAACTGAGCCACCAGGCATCCCTTGATTTCTCCTCTTACCTCTCTTATCTTTCCTTCTGATTTTCTTTCTTTGGGTCTTTTCCACTACCTATCCATTCGAAGTAGTTGCAGGATTCTCTGGCCTTCTTCCTTTTCTCTAAGTCTTCTTAAATATTCTTATGATTTTTAACGACCCTGAATAGTAAGAGGCAAGCAAATAATGTGTGAATTGGATCAGTGTGAGAAATAGGAAATGATGGAGCCTGAGGCATACTGGAAATGACAAAAGATATCTAAACTTATATTTAGGGGGAAAACCCCCACTATAATGGGCCAGATGAAATGGTCTGCCAAATGAATTCAGCCCTTAGTATCTTATTTGCTAGTCCCAGTCCCCAAATCTGTGACCTCTCAGCCTCTCCCCAAAGCTTCATCCCACATGGCAAATCATCTAGTGGCTTTTGCATTGACTAATGTTTCTCTAAACCCTCTGCATTTTAGCATCACCACAAAAAAAATTTTTTATTTTTTTATTTCATTTTAAAAAATATTTTTATTTATTCTGAGAGAATCTTTCTCTCATGAGTGAGAGGTAGGGGCAGAGGGAGAGGGAGAGGGAGAAGGAAGTTCCCACTGAGCAGTGAGCTGGTTGAATGATGGACCTGGGACTTGATTCCAGGACCCCAGGATCATAACCTGAGCTGAGGGCAGATGTTAACCAACTGGTGCCCCCAAAATGTTTTTAAAATGCTGCTGTTCAGGGACAGGACCTGGGCTTTCAATTTTCTTTTTTTAGAGAGAAAGAATGCACATGCATGTGGGGCGGGGATGGGCAGCTCTGAGATCATAACCTGAGCTGAAACCAAGAGTTGGCTGAATAACCAATTCAGCCACCCAGGTACACCATGAACTTTAAACATTTTTTAATGTTCCCCAGGTGTTGAGAATCCCTGCCAATAAATTTTTCTTTTCTAAATCCTAAGCATTTCTGGTGATTTAAGAATGTAAATGGTAGATGATCAAAAACAAGTGTTCTAGAATTTACAAATGGATAGGTATTTTGGTTTATACTTTAATTTTTAATTTCCAGTTTTATTGCATTTGGTAAGAAATTATAGCTTTCTGTGACATACACTTTTTGAAACTTTAGATATTTTGTGAACAAACTCTGAAAGTTGTATTCCTACATGGAAATGTTAATTTCTGTTTAATGGGTGAAAAAATTTTAACTTATGCTTATAATTTACCTTATTTGAATCCTTTTTTAAATCTTATGTATTTCATCTGACCATTTTTAGAGACATGTATGGAAGTTTGCCTCTATGACAATTAGTTTGTAAATTTCTCCTTATACTTCTATAATTTTGTGAAATATTTTGATGCTAATTTTTTTTGTTCTATAAAGATATTTAGCTATTTGTAAATATTTTTTGGTAGATTTTTTCTTGTGTCGTTTTTAGTAATTTCTAGACATTGAATTCTATCTTACCACAGCTGCTGTTTTGGAGGGGAGGGGGCAAACATTTATCTGTGGATCCATATATATCATATATCCATCCATATAGATATATTTATGTATATGTTATTTATATATTTATATTCTTTTATATAGTTATGTATTTCTTATTTCTATCTTTTATTCTCATTCTATCTGTATCATCTTGTATTAACTATCATCTTCTGTTATCAATCTATAGCTAGATTAATAGTTTTGAATCCAGTGTGACAATCTGTGTTTTAATGGTAGAATACAACCCAGTCACATTTTCTATGTTTATGATAATTCTGAATTTATTCCATATATATATATATATATATATATATATGGAATTATATATATATATAAATTTATTATATATAAATTATATATATATAATTTATTTGGCAGAGAGACAGATCACAAGTAGACAGAGAGGCAGGCAGAGAGAGAGGAGGAAGCAGGCTCCCTGCTGAGCAGAGAGACTGATGTGGGGCTTGATCCCAGGACCCTGAGATTGTGACCTGAACCAAAGGCAGAGGGTTAACCCACTGAGCCACCCAGGCGTTCACTATTCCTACTATATTTTTATCTTATTTACCTGTTATGGTTACTTTTCTTCTTCTCCTCCTCTTCTTCCTCCTCCATTTTTTTCTTCCCAGAAATTTAGACAAAATTTAAGAAATCTGTTTGAAATTTCACTTTCTATGTGTTTAAAAAATTTTTGGAAATCTATTAATATTTTTGATACCTCTATATTCTTGCATATTTTCTTTTTATATCTAGATATTTTGAATGGAATACAATATTGGGTAAATTCTTAAAGAATTATTTCAGAAGTGCTAATATATAATGAAATTTATAAAAATGTCTTTAAATTTTCCTCATACATTTTCGTATTAGTACTCTTAAAAAATGGTGCCAATTTTTAGAAAAACTTCTTTTGTCTTTATGGATTATTAGAATTTTCTCTGTATCATTGGAATTCAGAGATTTTACCAGGGTATGTGTAGGGGAGAAATAATAATTTTCCTTAATCCTTCTAAGTTCTTGGCTGAGATAAAAGATTCTAAGATCTTGGCTGTAATAAAAGACAGAGAAAAAACAGAAACTTATTAATAAGCACACCTCATGTGTATGTGGGCGATACCCAGGGAAAAATGTATAACTCTTAGAGTTGGCTTAGAACTCTAGCTTAAACACAGTCTTCAACTAAAAACAAAAGAAAGGTGTGAGAGAGGTCAGTTCTGAGAAGGGTACCAGAAGAGG
This sequence comes from Mustela nivalis, assembly GCF_964662115.1. NCBI lineage: Eukaryota > Metazoa > Chordata > Mammalia > Carnivora > Mustelidae > Mustela > Mustela nivalis. The sequence continues at coordinate 84,993,730 of NC_139020.1, forward strand.
TATGGCAAGCAAAGGTAAGGTTTGTTATGCAGATATAAATTAGTCTCTTCTCCATTGATAAAATGTGTGTGTGTGTGTGTGTGTGTGTGTGCGCGCGTGCACGCGCTATGTGTGTGATTTGGAAAAATTCTTCTCTTCCTGGCACAGAGAGGGAAATACACTTACAAATCAAAATTTTTAAGATAAATATAAATTTCTTTTACAGAAGGATAAATTCTACTATGTTTCCAGAGTTTCTCTTGCATTTGCTGTTTCTTAAATTGATCAGCTCAGAGTAATCTCTATGCCAGAAAGATATATTTTGGGGTGGTATATCCTGCTACTTTTCAGGTACTGTCCAGGTAAATTTTTACTTAATTACTCAAAGGGCTTTTTTCATCTGAAATCTTTGTTTATTTTTACATCAAGGAAATTCTCTTCCCAGGTCTAATTCTTCCCCTTTCCTCTTTTTTTCTTTTTCCTCTGAAGTCCCTATCACTTTTATTGCAGACTTCCCAGATATAATTACATTACTTAAAAAGTTCCAGTTTTTTATTCTTTCATATTGTGTTTGAAGATTATTCCCGTGTTGGCTTCTTCAGCTGATTTATCTTTAGCTTTGATTTTTCTACTATTTGGTCTATCTATTGATCTATTGACTTTGGAAAAAAGATATAATTTTCAAAAATTCTCATTGCTTCTTTTTAATAGCAGTTTCTTCTCCTTTTTCTCCTTTGTCTCTTCTCTTTATTTTCTTTATCCTCCTCTTTTTTGTCCTCCATCTATTCCTCCTTTAATTTCTTTATAAGGATCCCTAATTTCTGAATGTTTTTATACTCATTAATCATTATACTTATTGATTATTTTTCTGAAATAATAAGCATTTTCATACATTACTTTTTCCTTTCGTGGGGCTTGAGACCACCTATTGCTTTTTCCCAAATGTTTAGTGATTCTTGGTTGTTTGTTTACACAGATAAGAATTTGGTTACTACTAATATCTGGTGCATATTTCTATAGCCCCAGTGAGAATTCTGTTCTTCTGGGAGTGAAAGGAGATTTAGATGAGTGTGAAGATTATGGAAATTATTGCAGTTGTAGGGGATGAAAAAATTCATTTCGATCTTGTAAGTTTATGGCAGTATCAAAAACTTAAAATGACAAACACAGATTAACAAGAGAAAAACATAGGGACTATTTAATGTGAATTTTACATGACATGGGAGCTTCCATAAGGGAATAAAGACCCAAGGAAATGGTTAAATCTGCATGTATTTATGCCAGATTTGATGAAGAATGGATGGATATGGAAAAATACAATAGGACGAAGAGTATGAGGTAAGTGTAGTAGCATAGGGGAAACTTAGCAAGACCTGTTTCTTTGGATGTTTCTTGGCATTCCTCCATCTAGAGATAAAGATGTTTTTTCCTCCAGGTATAGAGAGGGTTCCTCTCACATGAGGGTCTTTTGACCTGCTTCGATGGAGAGGATTAGGGGAAGGTCAGAGAGACATTCCTGTTTTTGTTGTTTTCTCAACCTCTTCCAGCTTAAAATATACAATATGCCAAGATGCCACATTTGGGGGATAATGTGTCCTGAACCCTATCACATCATAGTCAGTTTTCCCTTAGAGCAGAGGCTACAAACCAATCACTGTAGTAAAAACCGGGGAATTTTGTGTGAAATCATAGATTTCTATATTTTCTTTGAAAGTATGAAGCTGTAGCAAATCTGGACCTGTGTTGTCCCTCAGATATGACATGTGCTCTTGTTTGTCACAGTCTCCAACACTCTCTCATGTATTCTTTTTCTAAGCCACTAACTTTCTTGATTTAGAAGCAATTCTGTGTTCTTTTGGAAAGATCTCTTCTTTTGGAAGAGATTTTTTTCCCCAAAGAAATTATAATAATAAAATACTAATAGATAATAATAATATCGTCTGTCATTATATAAGGACTTATTATTTGAAAGACATGATGGGAGTTCTCTACTATTCTAGTAATGTAATCAGCTTCCTAGCTGAATAGTTAATTAGTATTATAATTATACCATTTTACAGACGGGAACTAAGACGCAAAAAAAGAGTGGAAAATCATTCAAGATAACAGTTGATGAGTAGGAGAGATAGGATTTGAACCCAGGTCACTTGATCCCAGCACTGGAGTCTTTAACCATTGCACACAACTGCTTTTATATTCAAGATTATTGCTTCCTTTATGTTTTTATGTATTTTGAATACAGCTTTTGGGAATTGCACGCTTTTTATCTGTAGATGACATTTTTCCTAATTTTTCCAAGGTAAAGTTTGACTTTCTTGGGAAGGGCCAAGTAGGTGGATGGATTGAGCAGTTATATAAATTAATGTCTCCCTTTCTAATTAAAATATACTCCTTGACAGTGGGCAGTTTGTCTTATGTATCCTTCATCCTTTAGTACTCAGCACAGTGCCTGGCTGATAACACACTTTCAACATTTGTCTAAATCGAAAGCAAATGCCTTAGTTTCTTTCATGTTTTTCAAAGACTATATGTAATGTTTTATATAACTTGTATGTGTGATATACCGTTAAAGCTAATCTATTCAGATTGTTTTTAAATCAGACCATGTTTTTTGAAAATGTTTTTACAACTTTTTCCCTTAGTGTATGCACTTTTTAAGCTTTAATAGTCTCATTTGGGGTGCTTGGGTGGCTCAGTTGGTTGGGCGACTGCCTTCAGCTAGGGTCATGATCCTGGAGTGCTGGGATTGAGTCCTGCATCTGGCTTCCTGCTCAGCAGGGAGTCTGCTTCTCCCTCTGACCCTGCCTGTTCTCATGTTCTCTCTCTCTCTCTATTCTCTCTCTATCTCAAATAAATAAATAAAATCTTTGAAAAAAAACCTCATTTAGGCTGTTTGTTCAGTTACATATCTATTTGAATATCCAAGCCTATATATTTCAGATATATCTCAAATATATACACTTCTTTCATTTTACAAAAATGTATTTTTCAGGGGCGCCTGGGTGGCTCAGGTCATGATCCCTAGGGTCCTGGGATGGAGCCTCGCATCGGGCTCTCTGCTCAGCAGGGAGCTTGCCTCCTCCTCTCTCTCTCTCTGCCTGCCTCTCTGCCTACTTGTGATCTGTCTGTCAAATAAATAAAAAATTTAAAAAAATGTATTTTTCAGTTGCTATGCATAAAGCAATTATTATTATTGGCCCTGGGAACGGGAGGTTATAATGTAAAAATAGGAGAAAACCTCAATGCAAATAATTACAAAGGATATTAAAATGTACAGAGAATAAATAATAGAGAATAAAGCTCTGAGTTTCTGGAGAGAGAGAGAGATAGTGAAAAAGCATTGAAAAACTAATATTTATTGGGTGAATCTTAAAGGATAGGAAGAGCTTGAATATGTGGTGATGCCAAGTTATTAATTTCCTATAAAGTAAAGCTATTTATATATTTATCGGTATGATCTATATCTGTCTATCTCTGTGTGATACCAAAATACCTACACGAATCATCATCCTCATCATCTTCTAACTTCTTTTTTTTTTTTTTAACATTGGTCCTGTGTTCAAGAAATTTCCTTTAGAAGTATAAAATGCTACAAGCATCTTTGAGAAGACAGCTCAGTGACTTCTCTCAGGTTTTAATTAATTTGGGACTGAAATATTTTTTTTTTCAGTTTAATGCAGTTAATACCTCAGTATGTTTCCTTACTAAGGCTGTATTTGTATATATATTTCAAATCTATTCCTTTCTCCTGTAGCAAAATAGTGATACTGTTTTATTAACTTGAGTCTAAAATTATGCTTTCTTCACACTGTTTAATCCAACTTTTCCTTGACATAGTTTTCACCTTACTTCTAATACCAGATACATTATTTAGTGAAATAATTTTTATAAACAAGGGCTTTAAATCACTTCTGAAGTGTACAATTAGAGGCACTGTTAATATAATTAGGTTGAAGTCTTCCCTCTTAACATTGGTGAAGATGGTTTTCAAATATATTTATTCAAAAGAGGCATTCACCAGGATTGTAGTTCATCTCTCTTTTTATACCAAGCCCTGTGGCTGCATCATCCCCGTGGTCCATTAATCTCTTACTGCATTACCCTGAAATTGTGTTGGTTATAAGTAATCATAAACTGTCAGCTTTCAAAAGCTAACATTTGTTAGCTTCACAGTCATGAAAAAACTAGTGATAAGTGAGGATGTTAAAAAGTCAAATTAAATGTTAATTGATGCAAGGGCACAAAGCAGTAAGGCACTTAAGAGTTTGGATGTGGGCACTACATTTTTCAGCCTTGACAAATTATCCTGAAGAGTTTCCATACATATTTGTCTTTATATTTTCTTTCATCACCATTTTCCCACATAAGCATGTCACAATTCAAAAATAGTTAAAATGTCACTCTTGCCAAGTGTTTACATAGTTGCACATGAAGCCATAGGCAAGATTCCGATTCTATTGTGTCTATTTACAATGTTTTATTTTAAGCTGTATGGTGATCTAAGAAAAGAATCAAAGAAGAGACTATCCTAGAAATTTGCATAAGGAGAAAAGAACATGCGCACTCTTGGGGAATTAAAGAGAAGATTCTTTCTTAATCATCTCATACATTTAAATTACCCAAATTTGCATAAATGCTGAAGTGTGAATTGTTGCCTTAAAAAAAAATCCTTTTAGACCACTGCTAATTATTCTTGGCTAATGTGGTAAAGTTAAAGGCACAGCAATTATTTGATATTCCTCTGTTGCCTTCCTGAGAACACTGACACAAGGCATGGTTTGCTTAAATTCTGTGGCTGATAAACAAAACAGAAGCAGAATGAAATATTATAATTAAAATAGTTTTGTTTTCTTGGCTCTTTGGTTGCTGGTAAACCACAAAAAAGGAAAAGCACTCTGGCTGACTTTAGAGGTATCGTACGTCTAAAGAAATCACTAATTACAGAAATGCTTTTGCTAGATTTTTTTTATTATTAGGACTAGTTCAGAGCCACTTCCCTGGTATAAATTTTGGATTTTGGCTGGTACCTTTTAATGTGCTACTTTTTTTTTTTTTTTAAACAAACTACTTATGAGGAAATGGGAAATGAGTTAAAAATAAAAGATCCAGTCTTTTTGAACTACACATAAGTGACTAGGTTTATTGATTTTTAATTTTTTTAGTATTTGATTTTGTGTATGGAATTTCCTGTGGTCACAAACATAGATATTCCTCAGGCACATTTGCTGTCAGGGCAGTGTGAACAGGGTCTTGTGACCTGAGACTGACACCCATTTACAGAACTTATAAGAGTTAAGGATTTTTCTTAACTGCTTGGTGGATTTTGACAGTGGAGTACTGACCTGTCATTTGAAAGCCTTGTTTTCCTGGTAAGGTTTTCTTTCTTCTCTACTAGAAACATAATTGAATTCATGCTTTCTCTCAAAGTAGAAGAACTATAGTGAGGTAGACTTTTTGCTAGAAAGAACTTCAAGAGGCCTCAAGCTGCTAGAGGGAAGCAGTTTATGTTTGAACGTAAGCATCATGAATGTACATTGGATTCAGTGGAGATTACTGAATGCCCACCATGTGGTTTACAGGGCAGACTGTAAAAAGAAATGTAAAATGCAATTCTTGCCCTATAGGCTCAACCAGTTCATTTAAAAAGGAATGGCAAGTAAAGAAGACAGTAGAGTGCCACTGCGTTTGGTTGTTCACAACACCCTGTATAAGGGGTGTGGCTGAGCCAGTGTAGGGAGGAAACCCCTGCTTTTGTTGTGCTTACTGAACCAGGTGCCTTTGAACCTAAAAGTGTACCAAAGTTCTATTAACTACTCTATTAATCAGAATGGTGCTAGTCATTGTAACAAACATTTTCCAAATTTTCAGTGGCTCAACAGAACGTTTATTTCTAGTTGACAAACCTATCCACAATTTATAATTCTGGTCAGCAGGTGGTTTTCCTTCAGGTCGTGCTTCTGGGACTAAAGCTCCTTGCATTTTGTGATTCTGCCATTTTCACAAAATGATTACCAACATTACTGTGGTTGTCTACCTCAATCCACACAGGAGAAGAGAACGTGGATGGTCACATGCAGGAAGGTATAAAAGTGCAGGCACCCCTCATTTCTGCTTACACTCCATTGGCTAGTACTTGGTGCAATGCCATACCTAACCTCAGGTGAGGATCAGAAAAGTGGTCTGGCTGTGAGCTTGGGAAGAAGAGGGAAAGGTCTGATGAATAGCTGGCCAGTCTCTGCCATACTGCTCTTCTGGTCATACATATATTATCTATGCCTGCATCTGTATCTATACATGTATCTGTATATATCTATATCATTGACAGCTGTTTCACAATCTTATCTTTTAGGAACAACTATGTCCCAGAGCAAGAAGCTAAGTTAATTTTGCTTTGGTCTTGATATTATTTTATTTTTTTTTAAATTTTATTTATTTGACAGACAGAGATCACAAATAGGTAGAGAGGCAGGCGGAGAGAGAGAGAGGAGGAAGTAGGTTCCCCGCTGAGCAGAGAGCCCGATGTGGGACTCGATCCCAGAACCCTGAGATCATGACCTGAGCTGAAGGCAGAGGCTTAACCCACTGAGCCACCCAGGTGCCCTGGTCTTGATATTATTAAACACAAGTTCAGGAAACTGTGCTCCTATGCCTCCCAATGGAGTCAACCTAAGGTAATATGTAGCTCCAAGTCAGATCCATTGTTGCACGACATCCTCCTTTTCAATTCTGAATGTCAGTCCATGTTTTCTGGTGGTTGATGAATTAAAAAGAAAAACTATACCCATGGTTTCACACATGCCTCACATAAAATGGTAAAACAAAGACAAAATAACATGCTTAAAAACTCCCATTACCAAAACAGAATATTGAGAAAGTCACAGTTGTCTCAGTTTTATAACATTAACAATTTCTTTTTTTTTTTTTTTTTTAACTTTTTATTTTTTATAAACATATATTTTTATCCCCAGGGGTACAGGTCTGTGAATCACCAGGTTTACACACTTCACAGCACTCACCAAAGCACATACCCTCCCCATAATGGCAGACCTAGACCTCTGGCCTGTGGAGGAAGTTTATTTATTAGATTTTGATTCTGCTTTCTGGAGGAGCTCTCTAGTCTAACGTTTGCTATAGCTCTTAGTTCTATCAGATGAAAGATTCTTTCTTGTCCATTATTCTCCATAGCCACAACAGAAGTAGGAACTGGGGTGTATGTCCTCCCTGGGAGGTGCAACTTTCACAATTACTATGTGCTGGTACACCAATTTTACTATGCCCAAAGGGTGCCTTAAGGCTTGAAGAAATCAAAGGAGTTTTTAAACCCCAGTCTGGTGTTTCATTGGCAACGTATTTGTCTTAGAGACATACTAAGTTTCTGATCTGTTTCTAGTTGGTTCTAATGTCAGGAACCATCCCCAGAATTCTTACATAGTTCTCTGGTTTGGTTTCTTTAACTCCTTTGCTCTTCTTGAACATGGAAATCAACATCATTTCTTGTCCCTGTAGTATACATTACTGAGACCAAGCTTCCTTTCTTGTTGCTATGTTAAACAATATTGAGACCAAGCAAATAATAACTTAGCTGCTTGCTCCAGGACATTCTTGCTCATGAAAGATAATATTATGAAACAACTAACATAGCCACATTTCATGGCTTTCTCATCAAGGCCTTTACCTTGCTGTGTCCAGCAATTTAAAGCTTTGAAAATCTCAAAATGCATTTTATTTAGCAAACACCTAGAATAAAATTAAATATGTCTTGATCATTGTTGTTTCTTCTCAGGATTGATTGGAGTTTTTCCAGCTAGAGACCTAAGTCATGATGGTAGTAAAACAATTGCTTGATTTTTGTTCGCTCTCTCTCTAGTGATAAAGCATCCGTTTTGCTGGAGTTCTCATTTGAGAGATTTTCAAGGACTTGTTACTTATTGAGATGTGTTACTTATTGAGACGTGTTACTTATTGAGACTTCATAGTCTCTAAAAGTCTCAGTCTTTGAGAAAGGAGAAAAGCACAAATGGAATTTTAAGATGAAAAATTTTAAAGATCTGAGTCCTTTGAACTTCTGTGGTTTAAAACATTTCCATTGACCTTAATGATAATGAGCTTGACTCTTTTTCACATTCATTGTCTTTTTTTGTAATGGGCTAGAAATAGGGTGATTCATGAATTTAGGGACATTACTTTTAATCCTAGACTCTGTCCTCTTGGGAGCAGACATGACCAAAAACTGCACGGGATTTATGTAGTACATTCAGTCTTATCATCACAGGTATAGGCAGCCTTTCTTTAATATCCTTTTAACAACCTTTGTATAACTTAAAATTTGGAGATTTGCTTTTCTGGAAGATATGTCAAAGATGGACAACACTTGAATTCATATGGAATAGACATTAGTAGCCATTGTTAACCATTAGTGCCATATTAAAACTTTGAGGGTTGATCCTTGATGTATATCTACCCATTTAAGAGATATAAACCATCTGCAGCTCATTGGAAGACTCCTGGACAAAGGCCTTAGGATGATTATTTTTAGGTATCCTCCAAAAGCAAATAATCTGAGAAAGACAGCTCCTAGATATTTAGACCAGGTTGACAGCTGCATGAAGTAGACAGACTCTGTACAACCCACAGACCCAGGGCCAGCTGATTAGAGCCACAGATTATCATGATTTAGTCTGCATGCACTTGTGCTTGATTTTTTCCACCTGTTTTATATATTCTGTACTACTCTAACTTTCTGGATTTACTATCAAACACTTATTATCCTTTAACTATGATATCCCCAAAGTTCCTATCATTGATACTGCTCATAACTAGTAACTCCTTTGTGTATGTCCAGGGCCTTGATATACTTTTTGTGTGATTTTGATTTATATTTTAGCTAACCCAATCAAATTAGTACCTTCTTCTGATGAATTAACCAGTATTTTGGTTGGCTGGACTCAACTACTAAGTAACTTCTTAGATCTAAGAATAATTATAATACAAAAGACCATACAGCCAAAAGTCCAAAGCTTTTACATATCACATCACTACTCCTACTGGAGGTTTCTGTCTTTCTGTCTTTGTTAAAGCAACATCTAGGAATTTTTCACAGTAGTTGGCTTTTGTAACAGACTTTTCACAAAAATAGAGCTTAAATATGACTAGGAAAAATATAGCCTACAAGTGAAAGAGCTACCTGCTGTGGACTAAATTGCATCTACCCAAAATTCATATGTAGAAGCCTTAATCCCTAGTGTGATGGTTTTTGGAGATAGGGGTCTTTGGCAAGTAATTAGGATTGGGTAAAGTCATGACCTTTACAATAAGATCAGCATGATGATAAGAAGAGACACAGGGAGTTTTATCTTTTTGTCTTTCTGTCTCTGTTTCTGCCATGTGAGGACATAAAAAAATGCAGCCATCTGCAAACCAGGATGAGAATTCTCCAGAATTCAACTCAGCATGCTGGCATGCTGATCTCAGACTTCTAGCCTCCAGAGCTTTGAGAAAATTCTGTTGTTCAGGCTACCCAGTCTATGGTATTTTGTTATGGCAGCCCATGCTAAATCACCACTCGTTTTTAACAGAGCTATAAGAAGGCTTACTTCTTAAACTTAATCTTGTGCTGTTTTACTATCCCCCTAACCTAATTTAAGTCTCACCATCTGACTCTAATCCACACTTACTGAGTGACACTAAACATTTACAAAATAATTAGATAGCCCCCAAAGGTATTTTTGGCTCAGAATACCCTCAAAACAAAAAAATACTGGGTGACTGACTCCCAACAAATGGTATTGGTCTTATTCGTGAAAAGTTTATCCATTGGCTACCACCTGCAATACTGGGTAAGGGTGTTATTAATCAGTAACTGATGCCTACATTAGGATAGTGTCTGATATCACGAAAAATTAATTTTGATACATCATTTTTTCTGTCTCAAAAAAAAAAAAAAAGAAAAACAAATGAAAGAAAAAAAACAAAGAAATCTTTAGGTAAGTTAGTTCAAAAAGAAGAAAAACTTGGCCTTTATTCAATTCCTTGGTCTTTATTAATACCTAAAACTTAGGTATTAAGAGGGTCTTTATTCAATATCTTGGTCTTTATTAATACCTAAAACTTAGGTATAAGAGGGATTTGGAGCTTCTTTCTTCTGTTCTTGAGTCTCCTCTTGCTTGCTTTATAATGTGTCTGTAAGGTGGAGGTCTGTCCAAAATGTGATAGTTCACATATTGACAAGAGAGTATGGCAATGCTATTAAGGTTTTAGATTTCCTTGCCTAAGAAGTTCATGGGACTAGATTGGTGGTGATTCAAAATAGAGTAGCCCTAGATGTTATACTATTCTCTTTAACCCTACAGAGTTTTCTAGAATCCTGACTGTTTCTAAAACATCTGACAAATAATTAAGTGTGTACTATAGGATCTTCATATTGGGAATTGGATCAATTTTCTTGCTTTAATTTAGGCACTCTTTACTCTTGGCTAGGAAGTAGATTATAAACTCTGATCATAATCCTTTTCTTAGTATTTGTCTGTGTCACAGTCCTCAAGTGTGTTATCTTCAGAGTCCTAATGATGTTATATAGCTACTTTTCTGTTAAATGATTCAGTAGATTATCATCTAACAAGGAATCTTAATACATGGCTGTGTCTCATTAAATAGCAATGCGCATTTGGATTGATCATGACCCCAGATGATAAATGACCTATCCTCTAGAATAGACTAGAGAAAGACCAAAAGTGGGAATTGATAACTGAAACCAGTGTAATTTCTTGATAATTGAAACCACCATAATTTCTTGTCTCTATGATAAACAATACTTAAACCATACTTTCCTTTCCCTGTGAATATATTTTCTTTTCTCTGAATTAATCAATGATGAAAATAAGCATATATCCCTGTCCTTATTTAAATAGTACTGAGACCAAGCACAAGGTAGTTACTTTCCCCAGAAAATACCTTTTTCTGGAATATTAAACTATAAAGCAATAAACATATTCATTAAGAACAACAGCTTGCTTATCAAGGCTGCTTCAAGGCCATTGCCCCACTATGTAATTTGAGGTACTACCAAGACTTTGTCAAGAAGATATTCTTCTTTATTGTAGTATGTTAAATAAGCCTGTCTTTGATCAATATGTTTTCCTGGTAGTGTTTGAGAGAGGGCTTCCATACCTATATATTTCTCAGTTCATTTCTCAATTTAATTGGAGACTATAGGGTATCTAAAGTAAAAAAATCTTTCATGGAAGGACATGTTCTCAATCTGATTTGCTCAAGGCTATGATACTACTTAATTGAACAATCATAGTGAGCTTTTGTCTTTCAAATTCATTTTCAGTCATTTTTTTTCTTACAGTTGAGGTCTAAAAGCAGTTAATTTTCCAATCCTTCAAGGCCTCACATTTCTGGATCATTTATTCCTCTTTATTTTTCCCTCAAGCAATTTAATTCTTAGTGTAACTCTTTAATTTTATATCTTGTGTCTTAGTCTCTTTGGGGTGCTATAACAAAACATAGATTCAGTGGATTAAACAGTAGATATTTATTTCTCCTAGTTCTGGAGACTAGAAAAGTAAAGATCAGGGTACCAATCTGGTGAAATTTGGTGGGAGCTTTTTCCTGTCTTGCAGATGGCCACCTTCTTGCTGTGTCCTCACATTGCAGAGAAACAGAGCTCTTTTCACTTCCTCTTCTTACAAGGACACTAATCTCATCATGAGGCTTTCCTCATCATGACCTCATCTAGTCTTAATCACCTGCCAAAGGCCTACCTCCTACTGCCTGGACATTGGGGGTTAGAGCTTCAACATATGAACATATGAATTTGGACAGGGGACACAAACATGCAGACCATAGCACCTTGCAAAAAAAAAAAAAAAAAAAGCAGAAAGGAAATGTAATACATACTCTAAACTTCTTGCAACCATTTCCGTAGGGATACAACCTCAATATACATATTATTTGTATTCTCTAGATTCTCTCAGGTGACCATTCCATGAACCATTTTGCCCTTGTGTAATATAGGTCTCTATCCTTTCAGCCTCCAATACCAATTCTTTTGCTATTGACTGCCTGACTGCTGATGCCACATCAGATTCCAATTTCTGTATTAATTTGGGGATTGCCAACTGTTGACCTGAGAATTACAACATGCCAGTGGATTAACACAACATAAATTTATAATATACTGATGTAATAGTCCAAAGCAGGCATTCCAGTTGGGAATACCTTTTTCTTTCTTTTTCTTTTTTAATTTTTAAGGTTTTTTTTTTTTAATTTTATTTATTTATTTGACACAGAGAGAGAGTATAAGCAGGGGGAGAGCAGGGAGAGAAAGAAGCAGGCTCCCATTGTACAGAGAGCCCGATGTGGGGATTGATCCCAGAACCCTGGGATCATGACCTGATCCTTAGGCAGATACTTAACTGACTGAACCACCCAGGCACCCCAGGAGTACCCTTTTCTACAATGTGAGTCCATATTGTGGTTCCATTATCTTTAATTTTTGTCTTTCGAGATTGATATGATTGTCTAACCCAAGATGGGGGATGTAGAAAGAGAACAAAGAATTGTATTGTGAGGTTTTTTATGGGTTAGGCCAAAATGGTACACATCACTTCCATTCAGATTTGATTGGCTACAACTCAATCATATGGCCAACTTTGACTCCAGGGAAGGTTGGAAAATGTGATAGAGCTGTAAGCCTAAGGAAACAAAGAAACAGCTGGCCAGTCTCTGCCACACTTGTGTCTTTTTTTTTTTTTTTGTAAGATTTTATTTATTTGACAGAGATCACAAGTAGGCAGAGAGGCAGGCAGGGGGAGCAGGCTCCCTGCTGAGCAGAGAGCCCGATGCGGGACTCGATGCGGGGCTTGATCCTAGGACCCTGAGATCATGACCTGAGCTGAAGGCAGAGGCTTTAACCCACTGAGCCACCCAGGCACCCCAGCACTCTTGTGTCTTTTTAAGCACACAGATTGACACATAGGTAAGTAGAAGCCCTGAGACAGTATCAGGCAGTTGGCCGTTGTGCTTGAAATAGAGATGAAGAGCTCAGCCTGTGATGTGACTGGGGAAATGCTTGGCAAGAGACACCAATTATGATATGGATAGGAAAGACATTGAATAGGACTGGATGAGAACAATATACAGAATTGATATACAGAAGTTGTGGATGAATGTATTCCTGTTGGAGGAAACATCAAATGTAAACATGTAGGGGCAGGAGACATGTTTGAAGGGCAGTGAAAAGATTGGCTTGCCTATAACAGGTTTTTCTTAGAGATCAAGAAAAGAAAATTCTTTTAAAGATTTTACTTATTTATTTGTAAGAGAGAGAGAGAGAGTGCACAAGCAGAGGTAGTAGCAGAGGGAGAGATGCAAGCAGACTCTACCGAGCAGGGAGCCCCATGCGGGACTCCATCCCAAGACCCTGAGATCATGACCTGAGCTGAAGGCAAAGGCTTAACTGCTTGAGCCACCCAAGTGCCCCCAAATCGAGAAAAATTAATGATGACTAAGGATGTTGGAATAGAGGAGAAGTCTTTTAATGCTGCTCACACTACAAAGTTGTACTCTAGAGCCTTTTAAGTAGTATTGACCATCTAGAGTCATTTCTTATTGATGATTTTATTCTCCTTATGTCTGTGGTATATATTTCAGCATTTAATGTTTTCATTTAGGTAGAAGAAAACCTGTGTGAAGAAGAGATACACAGAATCTGGAAAGAGGATAGATTGGGAATGTCCTATTATGCATTCATTATGTTCCTCCAATGTCAGCAGGAGTTTTCTGGGTCGCTGATAGTTGTGAGCATAATGGCTGGAAGATTGAATCCTAATTACTAAGACTAGCATCACAGAGGCTCTGCTAAGTACAACTTTGTTGGAACATAATATCTTTGTCTGAGGTGATTAAACAGTACAGATAGGTCATGTAAAAATGCACAGGTAAAACTCTAATTTTCTCTGTTCAATCAATGTAATTCTAGTAGATAATATGCCTGATTTTTAAAAAATAAGACATAGATAATAAAATCTTTCAAAGGATACAGTCTATTTAAAATGAGAGTCAATTCATAATGTCCTAGTGTTCACATGTGGCTTCATCATAATTAAAAAAGTTAATTTTATATTTTTGTATCCCAGTAACTTGAAATGTGTTTCAAAGGAGCAGTCAGCTGTTTAGGGATGTTGAGGAGGACAGAAATAACAGGATTCAATCCTGCATTAGTCTAGTGATTATTTTTTCCTATTTAGGTGACCTAGAATGTTCTTTGATAGGAAAAGTAATCATGACTACTCGATTTAGCCTTTTCTAGAATTGTTGACAGTGAAATCCAATGTGAAATAATCTATTTGTTTCATTATAGAACTTTAATAGTAGTGTTGTCATTTTTGATTGCTCAAAGATGCTTTTCAATAATTGTAGGTTTGTGTGTGAAATATCTATTCCATATTACAGAAAATCTTCACTCACCATTCACCATATATTAGCAAAGTGGTATGTGAACAGAAGTACCTCATGACCTTGAAAAGAACATCTGATTTCTTTCTCTTTTTATGTTAATGCTATTATTAATAAGTAGTGTAACCATATAATTTATCAACTTCATTGGGACACTTTGGAAAGTGAAAGTAGTAACTAGGACATATGGTACCTACTGAAAAATCTACATGGATAACTGAAATTGGTGAGGAAGTTGAAAAATCAGGCCTTCATTCACGTTAGCATTTATCAAACACTTCTATGTAATGGAGACTCTACTGGGCACTGTATATGTATTATCTCATCTAATTCATGCTTTAATTGTTATTATTACAGCCATATTCTAAATAAGGAAAATGTGGTTTACAGAGGCTAAATAACTTCTCCAAGATTCCAAATCTAGTACATGGCAAAGCCTGATTTAAAATTTTGTGTATTTATGTAAATTATGGAAAATAACAATAAGGTAATTTGACAGTAAAGATATAAATGAACCACTATTCTATTATCTCTAATATCACTATTTGTAAAATTTTATTTGTGGTACATTTTATTTATTTATTTTTTTAAGATTTCATTCATTTATTAAACAGAGAGAGAGAGAGAGGAAGAGGAACGGGAGGAACAAGGGGAGAGGGAGAAGCAGACTCCCTGCTGAGCAGGAAGCCCAAATGGGACTTGATCCTAGGACTCTGGGATCAAGACCTTAGCCGAAGGCAGACGCTTAACTGACTATGCCCCCCAGGTGCCCTATTTATACCCTATTTTAAGGAGTGTTATTTTCCCTCAAAGAAATTAAGAAAATGTTACCAGACTAATAACACATAGGATTAAATAAACTTAAACAGTACTGAGAAACATAAATGAACTCCAAAAGGAACTATCCCTACTCACCATTCTTACCTTAAGCTTTACATTCTGGAAATAATAATTTTTAGTTTATTCTTCTTCTAAAGGTTATCTTAAAAGCTTTAACATGCTGGGGTGCCTAGGTGGCAGAGTTGGTTAAGCATCCAGCTCTTGGTTTCAGCTCAGGTTGTGATCTCAGGGTTGTGAGATTGAGCCCCAAGTTCGTCTCCCAGCATTTGGCTCCCAGTGTGGGGCTCCCTGCTCAGTGCAGATTCTGCTGAAGATTCTCTCTCCCTTCTTCTCCTGCCAATCTCTCTCTCCCAAATAAATAAATAGATCTTTTAAAAAAAAGTGTTCATTTGCCATTTTGTGATTTAATAAACTTTACACAGTATCTTATCAATCCCTGCTATGAAAGGTAAGGTATTAGTTTCTTATTTTGATTTTTCTCTCATTTTATAAGAACAATATCATTTTAGTTTATTCTAATGACTACTTGTATAACTTTTTATAATAAGTATATATTTTCTGAGTCTAAGAATGAAATATGATCATTGGAAAACTGAAAAAAACAGTAGAAGTACATGGAAGGAAACGTCACCTGAAATACCATCTCACTGTCATTATATGAACACATTACATTAGCACATTACTACATTGACCCATTGAGGCTATATTGCATGTAATCATTTGCTAATGCATTAACATACAAATAATCAAATTAAAAAACCTGTATTAGATTAAAACACCTACATGGTTATTTTTACATAATTAGGGCTACAAGTACCCTAGGTTGGGTTCCCCAGAAAACAGACTCTGAGATTGGGATTTGTGTGCTGGAAATTAACTGGACACAGTATGTAGAAGCAAGGAAAGAAAGGCGAGGCAGTGGGAGAAATTGAACTTTTATGTGGATACCACAAAACCTTAACCAATTCAGTGGGGAGCTCTGGAAGGGAACTAGGAAACTAGGGAACTAGGACTTTGTACTCCTCTATCAACTAACTACCCGATACTGGACTAGCCTCTCTCAGTAAGGGATATGACCTTGTAAAGGAGTACCCACCCCAACCCGCCCCGCTTTGCTGTTATTCTCACCAATTCTAACACCAAACATATGGATTTTTCCCATACCAAGCAATTTTTACATGCTGGGGTGCCTCAGTGGGTGTCTGGTTGGGTATCCTCCAATTTAACTTATGTTTACATTAACCCTCTAGAGTTAGTGCAGACCCCCAGGTAAGGGCTCAGTCCTACAAGACTGTCCCTCACTTTAAGTGCCAATTGTGAGTCTGAGCATCTCATTCTTTTGATAGACCAGCTACATTTTTCTCATGACCAGATTCTTTCATTGAATAATTTGTTAGAATGGCTCACGGAACTTAGGCAAGTGTTTTGTTCACTGTTATCCATAAAAGATGCAATTCAAGAGAAGCCAAGTGGACACGATGCATAGAGCAAGGCATGGGAAAGGGTCACAGACCTTCTATGTCTTCTCACTGTATAAATTCTATCAGTATTTATACGGTATAAATTCTATCATTCTATATGTTCACCAACCTGGAAGTTCTTCAAACCCCTTTGGTTAGGATTTTTTTATGGAGGTTCCATTATGAAGGCAGGATTGATTAAATAATTGGCTTCTGGTGATTGAAATCAGTCTCTAGATCCTCTTCCCTCCCTAGAGGATGGGTAGTGGGATTTGCTCACATAGATAAAGAAGTAAACCAAGTTAAGCTCAAAGTTGTGAAAAAGATGAGTTCATAGTGGAATAGCAGAGGAATTGTAGTTTGAGACATGTAAACTGTAGCAAGTTAGGGGCAAATCCATTGTAGGTTTGGGGTAGCAAGGAATGTAAAGAGAGGAGTGTTCACTTAGAGTCTGTTAAAAGTAAATAAACAGACCAGCTTTCTCTAAGCAGGCAAAACCAGCCCAGTCATACAAACAAAGCTCCATTCAGCTTTTTTTTGTGAGACCAGGCCAACCTGGATTATTGCTTTTTCACACCTTTGGAAATCATAAGTAAATCTTCCCAAGGTGGATACGAACCAATTCCTGACCAACTCCTTATATTTTAAGAAAATCCCAATATTTTCAGTTTTCTATGAATCAGTCATTTAGGAAATCAGTTTCAGTTCTTAAGTTTTGTTTTCTTGAGGGTGCATGCACGAGACTTTACATTTTATATCTTCTGGTTCCATTTTAGATCAAAATTCTTTTGTAGGCTTACAGTTTCAAGCTTCCAGTCATGGCTTGATGCTTCTAGTGACCATCTTCTGTCCTAAATCTATCCAGGACTGCCCCTTCCAACCTCCCCACTGAGAGTCACCTCATTAAAACAAAAGATAGTCTTATCATCAGAAAATGTCAAGGGATTTAGGAGCTCTGTGTCAGGAATAGGGGTCAAAGACCAATTATTAGAACAAAAGATGCTCCTAGCACTTCTATCCCTCAGGAAATTATAAGGGTTTTAGGAGTTCTGCACTGGGAACCAGGAACAAGGACCAAATATACAGTCCTTATTATGTTACAATATTACACCCTGGGGTGAAGCAGTTCCTTTCTGCCAAGGACAATTTCTGGGAAAAGAATTAGCTGTGAGGTTTGCTCTTACTCCAGACAGTAAGTGTCAACATGAGTTAAATTGGAGGCTACCCAATTGGTATTCAGGGTGGGCATGGCAAGTAAGACTTACACATCATCTAAACACCAGGAGACCTAGATCTTTTGTAAGATATCTCCCATCTATTTCTTTGGTCTTGGAATCAATTTTTTGTCCTTGTTGAAAAAGGCTGCTTTATTTATGGGAGAACAAAATGCCGGTGCTAATTCCAAAGTTCTCAGTATGAATTTGTGTGAGTGTGAGTGTATGTATGTGCATGGCAAACAAGTGAAGAGTCTCTGTGAAGTTGCCCAGTATTGGTGAAATAGAAGATTAAAAAAAGTGTTTTTCATATATACACTGTATATAAGGGTAAAACTAAAATCTTTCAAAATCAGCATTTCTTTCTTCATTTAGCTTTTGCACACTTACAGAGAAAAGAGCAGAGCTTAAACAAACAAAACAGCATAGCATACATATATAATAATTCACATTGCTGGTGAATTCTGACTAGCTGAGTAGATTATCAACAGCAACATAAACATGATCATAGATGTTCCTTGAAACATTAACTGTGATGTCTGTTGGAGAAGATTGAGAAAAATTAATTGGTAAAATTTAATTATATATGAGGACAGGAGTTCAGGTAAATATTTGAGGTTAAAGTTAATGTATGTAGAATATATATATAATTCCATACTAATTGTAGTGAATCCTTTTGTCTTGTATCCAGGAGCAACATTTTAATCCCCATTAATTTTGGTTGCTTTTTGTTAGTGTATGTTGAACATTGTTTACAATTTGCATGAGGCTTTGCAGCTATGACTTACTATTCTCTGGAATTATCTATGTTTTTAACCTTTTATTATAGGATAGCACCTTATAAAGATTTCTATCACACCAGTTTTTACCTTTAATAGTTTGTTTTTACTTGACCTTCCGCACATGGGTTAATCATGTAAGTCTTTCTATTTCACACATGCCTGGCGTTAGCTGCACTCCATAAATTTGTGAGTGCTACTTTTTTATATGTACATCTTGACCTTTGATATAAGTTAATATCTCATAAAAGTCTACAGGTTTAATTTAATTTTGTTTTTTTTTTTAAAGGTTGGATTGTGTACTATATTATTGGGGCTGCTGATAACATACAAGTTTAAACAACAGAAATTTATTTTCTAGAAGTCAGAGGTCAGGGTGTTGATAGACTTGGTTTCTTCTGCGACCTTTCTCTTCAGCTTATAAGTTGCCTTATCCCTGTTAGTATATTTACAGGGTCTTTCCTCTGTGGCTATTTACATCCTGATTGCCTCTTCCTATAAGGACATCAGTCATTTTGGATTAGAGCTGGCCCCAATGACCTCATTTTAATTTTAGTGCCTTAAAAGCCCTCCAAATACAAACTTGTATCTCCAAATACAATCACATTCTGAGACACTGAGGGTTAGGACATCATCATATGAATTTTGATAGATATAATTTATCCCCTAAAAATTTTACTAGTAACAGTAAATTTTAGTTACTTGGAATTAAAAACAAAGCTCCTGATTTTCATCATAAGGGTTTTTTCTTTTTTTAAACATTAATTAAAACCTCATCTGGTTAGATTCAAGCATACTGCATTTAATGTAGGAAAATAGATCTTTATGGTATCTTTTAGTTCTGAAATTCTATAATTTTACTCTCTCTCTCTCCAATTTTTCCCATCTTCACCTGTATCCTATAAATTGACAAGACTGTTTCTTCATTGTTAATATCTGGGAATATAAACCTAGAAATGTCACATTTGAAAAATATGATTTGAAGAATTGAACTTTTATAATTAAAAATTATAACAACCATTATTCATGAATAAATGGAGGAAGATATTTGATAAACTATTTGCTTGTGTGGTTGGATAAACATTTACTTTAGTTTTAAAAATATTTTGGTTTACTGAAAATTATTTAATATATCATGATTACTAAAGAAAAAAGCAGGAAAGAAAGTACTTAAAGTATATTAAATGTTAATTTGAAAGTAATTTCATTGTTTTTTAAATAGTTTAAATGGCAGTTCAAGATCTTGCTTTGACTCAATGGCCATATTATGAATAATAGCTTTTTTTGTCACACAAAACAGTGACATATGTTATTTATTGCATTCCTGATACCTATTTTACATACGTAATATCGTTTGGTATATAAAAGAAATACGTGAAGTGGATATTATTTCTTTTATTTTGAACATGAGAAAAATGGGCTCATTTAAAATTTTAAGAAAAAGCTAAGTAAATTACAAAGCTGGGAGGTGAAAGACTAGAATTCCAAAAAAAGCTACTTTGTCTTCAAAGTCTGTTCTTCTAACCATTATGCTGAAATATTGTTACCAGGACTTGCCAGATGTTGAAAAGAAAAGTTCCAAGGACTTACAGGTCAAATATGGGATAATATAGAAGCCTATGAACATAGTATCATGTGGTAAGATGTTAGGATATAGCAATATTGCCAGATGTAGCAAGAATGAGGCATGGCCAATAGAGATTCAGGTATAGACACATATTTACTTCAGATGTTTGCCTTAGGATATAGACTGAGAGGAAGAGCCATGTTTTTTTATCCTGATTCATGTTTTGTTGCATCAAAGAATTGTAAAAATCATTATAATATTAATGATTGAGAAGTGTTTCCAACCCATAGCTATTGCAAGCAAATATCTCAATTTTCTATATTGACACTTAGAGTGAAAAATTTATCAGAAGAGTGAAAAAATGAGACCAAGAGTCATGCAGTAATGGTCATCTCCTAACAGCTAGGAAACACTAATCTAGAAATAGGAGGCATGGGGTTTCATTTGTATCCAATCAGAGTTGAACATGTGACTGTTGTAGGTTGTTTTGTTTTGTTTTCTTGGCCTTAGGGTGAAGGTGGCTTTTAGGAGAAGAGGGAAGCGAGCTTTCTCAAGCAAACCTACCTGAATAAAGAATGGTTGTACTCCCACAGATTGGGGCTGGAGGAGCCAGACAATCATTCAGAAGGGATTCTCTGCATCCACTTCTGGGCTTGGGCTGCTTGAGTGAAAGGTACTATCTATGTATTTATTCTGCAAGCTCAGTAACCTTACTAAGCTCACTAAAACGTTTGAAATAAGATTAACATCAAGAAACAAAGTAACAGTGTTATATACAAGTGAGCCCTTTATCTAGGAACCTTTCTGTGCAAGGATAGAGTGGAATCCAGGCTCGAAGAGGGAGCCACCAAAACCACCCATGTGATCACATGTTAGATGGCATATTTCCTGGGGGTTGCTGGTGGGGAATAGGCAGGAAGAGTGGCCATCAGCAGTTAGACATCCCTTGAGAACAGCATGTCTCCCAGTCACAGAGTTGCTATGCACTGGATGTGGGGAGACTCAATGAGGGACCATACACTGACACTTGCATCTTCACACATCCTCTAACTTTTTTTGTTTTACATACGATTGCTTTATTTATTTTTTAAAAAATACCCTTCATTTTTATTTGGAGTAAACCTTACAGTGATTTTGTAATTGAAAGGACTTGTCTGCATGGTGTTGGCTTACTATTTTCTCTCCCTCTTTCTTTTTCTTTCTTTTTTATGATGTTCTACTCTGGTGTTTTTCTTATATTTTCCTAAGTTAGCATTTTTAAAAAAGACTTTATTTATTTTATTTTATTTGAGAGAGAGGAAGTAAGAGAAAGCATGAAAGGGGAGAAGGTCAGAGGGAGAAGCAGATTCCCCATGGAGCTGGGAGCCTGATGTGAGACTCGATCCTGGGACTCTAGGATCATGACCTGAGCCAAAGGCAGTTGCTTAACCAACTGAGACACCCAGGTGACCCCAGAGTTAGCATTTTATAAAAAATGCCAGATTTCCTTTCCTTTGGTTTTTACCATTTGTCTCCTTCTCTGAAAGATTTTAGGACTTCCAACTTCTATATATTTTATATGCTATTGCATCTTTTCATCATCTGTTAATTATCTTTTAACTGTAAAATATTTTATTAAAAAAACTAGAAAGTTCCTGTCTCAGCAATTTCTCTCATACAAAAAGATGAACTTTCTTCCCCTTTGTTCTTTTCCTTAAAATATCTCTCCAAAAAAAGGAGTTTTATGTCACGGTTCCCTCATTCTCTATGGACACTTTGCAGCTATTGTTGATGTGTTAATAATCGAGCCTGACTCCTTAGGGCAAAAGAATTTTCTTTTTCTTGGTAATGTTTTATTTATTAAACAGTATAGCAAGCCATAAAGGAACCAAAGAAACATCACAAAGTAATTAAAATTTGTTTCCTAACATGTTTATGATTTTGTATATGTATAATATAACCAATGATCAAGAAAATATTGTTTTATATGTTTATATATATATGCAAATCAATTAAACAACAAGCAAGAGATTGCACAAAGTTTCATTAAGAAATTATCTAAACTATAATATCACAACCCACTAAAATCAATTTTTTTGTTTTCACAACCAAGTAATTAAAACTGAATATAAAAATCACATGGTTGCTGTCTTTAGCACCGCCACTAAAATATAGTTCCATTCTTGTAAGCCTAAGGCATTGACTATTCTAATACATTTGCTATTATCCATCACCCAAATAGAGCCCTCCTTCCATAGCTTCTATTCCTTACTTATCAAGTCTATCTTTTTCTTGGGTAATTTTAACAGTTGTTTATATCTATTGTTTTTTTTCAATAAACAATTTTATTTAAATTGTTTATTTTATTTAAATTTATTTAAATTTAAATTTAAGACATTTGCATGTAATAATATTTGGGGGGAAATAACAATGCATATCAAAGCATACAGATACTGTTATGATAGCTGCTACATGTATTCCTGATTTTATTGTAAAAAACACATGAACTATAATTTACCATCTTAACCATTTTCAAGTGTAGAGTAGTGTTAAATTTATTCACATTATTGTGTAATGGATCTCTACAAATCTTTTATCTTATAAAATGGAAACTCTATTCTCATTAGAAAATAAGTCCCATTTCCCCCTTCCCTATGCCCCTGGTAATTACCAATCTACTTTCTGTTTCCATGAATTTGACTCCTTTAGATACCTCATGTAAATGGACTCATACTTTTTGTGACTGGCTTATTTTATTTAGCATAATGTCCTCAAGGTTCATTCATGTTATAGCATGTGACAGGGTTTCCTAACTTTTTAAGGCTGAGCAATATTCCATTGCATGCATATACCACATTTCACTTATGCATTCATTCATTGATGGGCATTTGTGTTGCTTTTATCTCTTGAGTATTTTAAATAATGGTGTTACAAACATGGATATATAGATACCTCTTTGAGAACCTGCTTTCAATCCTTTTTGACATATATCTGGTGGTGGAATTCCTGGATTAGATGGTAGTTAATTTTGTGAGGAACCACAGTACTGTTTTGCACAGCAGTTACACCATTTTATTTTCCCACCAACAGTCCATATCCTCCCAAACGATTAATATTTTCTGCTACATGTATTCTTAAATTGAATTTACAACATGAAGTACCCTCTCCAGAGTTATGAAAAAAGCAATATGTCAAGTAAACTGTTTGAAACACTCTAGGTTTCAGAAATTTAATTCCTTTCCTTATTAGTGAAAAGACAGTGCTATTTCATTTGTGGGTAAAGCATAAATGTTGTGTAATGATCTTAAGAGACTTGGATTCCCTTGTGTACTCAACTCTGGAGAAATCCAGAGTTAACATGTGGTCTGTTATTTTTATAAGAATAACAATTTTAGTAAGATATTTCAATAATTTTGTAAGAATTTTAATTTTCTAAGTCTCCAAATATTATGAGAGCAGAAGGGTAACTTAATAGCTTTATTTAGATGTAATTCTTAAAGATTATCCTAGGTTGAATGTTGAAAGTCTCATGCAACAACTAATATTCTTTTTGGGGGGGGGGAATGTTTTAGAAAACTCTTGCCCAACCTAGAATGTTTAGTGAAGTTAGAAACGATAAATCGAACACATTCTCCCAGCTCTGAGGCAACTCTTTAAAGTGAAATAAATAGTTATGGAGGCTTATCCTGACCTATTTCCTTTATGTTTTCAAGATTTCTTTGTTCAATGCCAAAAGAAAAGAAAAGAAAAGTTTAACGCTTGTGATTAATGGCTATGCTGTATGAAGTTACACAGCATAATTTATGGGGTAACTTCTCATGCAAGCACCTCAAGGCTTTGTATAATAAAATAAAAAAGGATATAAACACAGAACTCATCCATAAATTAAAAATCCAATATCCAGTGTTATATTAGTTGAAATGAGAGTACAAATATTTCTTCAACACCCAAATATAAGTTTTTATTTAACCCAAAATTTTCATCCCTAATACATGTCTTATCTGTTACCCTAAGTTTTCATTTTTATCTTGAGTTTTTCTTCAATTTTCCCCATTTTACAATATTAAATTCATTATATATCTTAGTATCTGAATCTTGTCAAAAACTTATAATAGAACAAATTTAGCCTATATAGACATACAAATTTGATGTTAGTGAATTTTTTTTCATTTTCTCTTGTTATAATTTGAAGGGTTTTGTCGTACACAGGTAGGAATTTATAGATTGTAACATTTAAATAGTCTTTTGTCTCTAGTTTTAATGGCTTTGGATTTAATCATAATCTTATATCACTTTGCAATTGTATAGCAATATATGCTTTTACAGAATCTTTCACATTAATTTTATCTGTGTATCATCACAATTATTGAATTGTATGAAGAAGGAAGGGCAAGTATCATTACAGCTCCATTTATAGATAAGGAAATGAAGTCAGAGGACAATTCCATGACCTGCTCAATGTCACTCAGTAATTTAGTGGTAAAAGCAGAGCTGGAGTTCTTGGCTCCTGATTCTGACACAGATTGTGTTTCATTGTATAATGTGGATCTAGAGCATCACAAAATGTGACCAATTCAGAGGAATAATTCCCAATCATATTGATAGAGAAGTACATTATTTCTTACATTCTGACATAATCTCTTTAAATCAATTTCCTGTTGTTACTAAGGGCAGATGGTCTACCATGATCATGATCATTTTAAGCACTTTTTTTTTTTTTTTTTGGTGTCCAACTTTATGGTCTGGATGATGACAAAAGCAGAGCACATGCCTTCTTTGGTGCTATGGCCTTTGCATGTTGGGGTCTTCTGCATTGCCAGGAGTTGAGAAAAATAAGGATAGCAAAGCAGAAGATACAGTCTTTGCTTATTGAGAGATGAACCCATTCGAAAAAGAACCTGTGTTTAAGTATGTATAGCAAGGATGATTCATTCACAGTTAATAAACATAAGCTATTTCTTAGAGCTGGGTATTGTAATTTTTCATTCAATATCAGGTATATCCCAGGTCGGAAGTGAGAAGTTGGGAACGGGAGAGACATTAAGGCACTGCTTCTGTATGTCCGTGACATACAAAAATCGTGCTTTCTGTACCATCATATAAGTTGTACTTAACAGGGTCACCAGTGACACTGTATTGTTCAATCTGATAGCAATTTCTCAGTCCTTCTTTTACTCAATTTATCAGCGTATTTTGCACAGTTGATTACCCCAGGCTTCCCTGGAAAATTTTCTTTGATTTGGTCTCTGGGATGCTATTATCTCTTATTATTATCCTTCTATCTCCATCCCTTTTGGTAGAGTCAGTTCATTTTCCTGAACTGTAACCATTACAGTGTCTTGCGGTTCAAACTTTAAAACTCTATTCTGCTTTTTCAACACTATTTTCTTAGGTGACATCTTCTAGCCCTTTGAAAAGAACCATGATTGGTATGCTGGTGATTTCTAAATTTATTTCACTAGACAGACACTTTTCCTGGAAAATATAAGATGCTCAATATGTATTTGTTAAGGTGTAAAATTAAAAAAGTAAAAGGTAAATTATAGATAAAATATGTCAGGATGGTTAAAATCATCAAATTTTAGAAACCAGTAGACTTTAGTATCTAAAGAAAAACAGATTCTCCTGAAAAAAAAAAATATAAGGAAGTATAAAGATACAAAAAATTATGTTGATTTTAATACCAACTGATGAATATAAGACATGATAAAAAGTAATATTGATATTATGCCAGACTTTGGGTCCTAGAAATAAATTATGTAGACTATAACATAGAAAAAAATAAACTAGCATTATGACTGTCATCAACGAAGGACCTGACCATGTTTGCTTAGGACACCATGCCAGTGTTCATCATATAAAAGGGGTAAAGCAAGAACTGAAAGTACAAATTAACTTGTACTCTGTGGTAGTAGCACTATGGCATTACCTAAGGGGTGAAACCGCTGACCCCAAGGGAAGTAGTGGGTGGAAATCCAGGATAGAGTTAAGAAAAAGACCCTGAAAGGAAGAAATTTTGGGTCTAGAAAATATGTGAATTCAAATATGCTTGAGAATTTGAGATTCTACGAGAATTCTACGAGACTACCCCCCACCCCCCGTCCCAGTCATCAGTGATACTGACTCACTTCTCCAGCATTCTTATCTTTATCACAAGGACTGGTTGTCAGGTGAGCAAGTGAGGCAGAGCTTGCCCTTAGTGGTGCTTCCACCCATGATATGTGAGATCACCTAGAGGAGCAGATAGATGGAAGCTGCCAACAGAAGTAGTTGACTGAATGAAAAATAGATTCGAAGAGTAGCAGGAACCTGTTCCCTGCTTCCCCTCTGAGACCTGAGGGGTAGATAGTTCTGCTGCAGGATGTTTCACTGGGTGTAGGCAGAAAGTCCTGAGGAAACTTCATGGGACCCCATGAGACCCAAAAGGATTCTAGGAGCAGTCAAATATTTTCCTGGGTGAGTAAGTGTTGTTTATGTGGTCCAAGAAGCAACCAAAGGGAGGGTCCTTTAGACAGGGCATAGGGACATTGGTATCTACATAACCAGAGACTGAGAAGGAAAGCAGATGTTTCAGCGTAGGCTAACATGGGGGTGGAGTCAGAGCTTGTTTCTCTCTCATATTCTTTGTTGGGTAGATCACTAACTCTGAAGACCATAAACCAACTTGCAAAACTAGGTTGGTAACCTATGGTATGAGGTTTTTGTATGTGATTTGGGTTTCAGCTGTTTCTTCTCCATGGCTTTGTCAAATTTATTTTTCTGCTGTACCTTTAGATAAGATTGTGAATGGTTTGGGGCCCCTGGGTGGCTTAGTTGTTAAACATCTGCATTTGGCTCAGGTCATGATCCCAGAATTCTGGGATAGAGCCCCACATCGGGCTCCATGCTCAGTGGAGAGCCTGTGTCTCCCTCTCCCTTTTGCTGCTCCCCCTGCTTGTGCTCTCTCTCGTGGTCTCTTTCTGTCAAATGAACATAAATAAAATATTAATAAAAAAAAAAAAGACTGTGAATGGTTTTACTTGGTCTAAGTGTGTATAATGCCTCCTGACTTTCCTTGTAGAGAGGATAGACCTCAAGATAGTTCCCAAAGAGGACAAGCATGTTCTATGGGTGCAATTCCTCTTCCTGTTTCCTCCCCATATTCTCTGAAAACCAGTGGCACCCCTGCTTATTTTTGGAAATCAATCTATTGATTGCAGTTGTGCTCAAAGGAGCTTTTAAGGTCCTTTCAAGGAGATTTCTTCACAGGAAGAGCACAGCAGGGTCAAACTATTAGTTGATCTTAAAGGCTGCTGCTACTTTTTGAGCTAATAAAGTGTGCAAGGTCATTTTTTTTTTAAGATTTATTTATTTATTTGACAGAGATCCCAAGTAGGCAGAGGCAGGCAGAGAGAGAGGAGGAAGCAGGCTCCTTGCTGATCAGAGAGCCAGATGTGGGGCTTGATCCCAGAACCCTGAGATCATGACCCGAGCCAAAGGCAGAGGCTTTAGCCTATTGAGCCACCAAGGTGCCCCAAGTTCATTTATTCTAAGTCATTCATTTATTGATTTATCAGTCAATACCTTTTATATTCCTTGTAGCATTTTAACACACTATCAAATATGTGCCCAGTCAGTAGATTCTCGTAGAATTACAAACAGGCATTTATTTATGGCTCACATGTGCATACACATGTGCATCACATTCTTAATGCAAGGTCATTCTCCATTTCAAAAGGCACCATATTCAAATATTTGGGCCTGTGTTTTCTAGATAAGGTAATCATGTTCTTTTCGTTCCTTATCCGTCGTCTGTGTATCTGCCGTTAATTCCTTTAAAATTCTGCTTCCTTGGACCCCAAAGTTTGCTACACATTGGAATCACCTGAAGATCTTTAAAATTCCTGACGCCTGGCTCCCACTTGGTAGGGGATTGGATCGGAGCAGTTTTACAGGAGATTCTAATATGTAGCAAATGTTAGGAACTACCATTCTACTTTGTTGCCTTTTGAAGGGCTGGATATAAATAACTGGCCATAAAAAGCTTTATTAGAGAAACCTTATTTTCTGTAGGCCCTTCCTGGCTCCATGCAGGAGTAGCTGAAATTAGGGTGGTTGGTTTAAGTAATGAGTGATTCATCCTCTGATTTACCTGGAAGTGGTTTAATCCTGGGTTGAGCCTTATAAATAGCTGCGTCCTGCCCGGGAAACCTAGTGCTCTTCCTACATAATGGCCCTGTGGTTTCTCGTTGAGGAAGGAGCCACTACTAACTTGCCCTGGTTTAGAGCCTACTTGGAGCCTTCAAAGTATTATAAGATTAATTCCCATTTATGTGCCATACTTAAAAATTGCATTTCAGATACTCTAAAATGACTTAGCATGAAAATGACATAGCTTTATGTTTAAACTTTGTTAACAGCTTCCAGAAAACTAAAGCCTCATGGGAGCCTTGTTTACTTAAGAAGTTTAGAAATTAAATGTTATATGGACAATTTGCTGAAGCCTTTCATTTGAAACACCCCACATTTTCTTGCTTGAATTTGTTACTTCCTTTATGCCTACTCTTAAATCTTAAAGCAAAAATAAAACAACAGCAACAGCAATAAAACCTGCCAAACAAAACCCAGACTAGAACTCAGGGACTTGCTTGTTTTAATAATGCTGGGCTGGTATTGTCAAGAGAGCCTGAAGGACTTCTGTTAAGTTCCACTATTGATGTATCAGAATAGGTTTTTAATTGTAACTTAAGTTTTGATTGGGTGGGAATTCAAATTGATTGATGTGTTGAGAAAGTTGTTAAACATACAGAAATTCTTCTGAGAGGTGTAATGCTGTCTATCCTTCTCTGTGCCAAACATGCCTGAAAAATGTACCCCATTTCTTTCAAATACTGCACAAAAGCAGTCATTGTTTAGAAGAACCAAAACAAAAGGTATGTGAATAAGAAAAAGGATTTTTCTTCTAACACTAATTAATTCACACATTCCCTTGAACTGGAGTGCATCCCTTTTGTGGTCTGAATTAATTCTCCTTGGGGAAAAAAAGCTACTGTTTTATTTTAAGACCGGAAAAATGGCCAAGAAAGTTCAAAACAATTAAGGTGGATGTCTAAATGAGTAAGAAGTTAATTCTTTGTCTTTCTTTGGAAAATAATGTGTGCCAAATGAAAAATAAATGACTGATGTTACTTAGAGAAGATAAATAAAACTGTCACCCAGTAAGTCACCTTTTAGAGTGCCTAATCTTATTTGATTAGGGTTTGATAAGAAAAGAGATACTTCTGGACTATCCAAAATCCTATTATACCTCATTTGGCTCTTAGCCACACTTATGGTAAGAAGATGTTCCTGCATTTGCAGGAAATGCTTGAATAAAAGAAAAAAAAAATCAACCCAGTTGCTTTTTGAAATTAGTAATTCCATTATTTTATTTATTTAAATATGAATTCTATTTCTTATATTATGGACTAGGTAACTCTGACTTACTGGAGTGAATTTTAATTGAAGAATTGTGCCTTGGAGCATCTGGGTGGCTCAGTTGGTTAAACGTCTGCCTTTGGCTCAGGTCGTGATCTCAGGGTCCTCGGATGAAGCCCCACATGGGAGACTGCTTCTTCCTCTCATTCTGTCCCCGCCTCCATCCCCTTCAACCCCCACTCATACTCTAGCTCTCCAATAAATAAATAAAATCTTTTAAAAAAAATTTGACTTAAACCTAGTCTTCTAAGCCTTTGGTGATCTTGAATTGTCAAGATGGAAGAGATGGTTCTATGTCATAAACTTTAATATCTGCCACTCACATTTTAAACTATAACTTTTATCTTGAAAGAAAATTAATAGCTTTGACGTAAGAAATGATAAGTGGGGCATCTGGGTGGCTCAGAGGGTTAAGCATCTCCATTCGGCTCGGGTCATGATCCTGGGGTCCTGGGAATGAGCCCTGCATCGGGCTCCCTGATCAGCCGGGAGTCTGCTTTCCCTTCTGCCTTTGACTCTCTCCCCTGCCCATGCTCTCCCTCTCTCAAATGAATAAATAAAATCTTAAAAAACAAATAGAAATGATAAGTAATTTAGGAAATGACAAATTGCCTCCAGAATTTGACTCTCTTCCTTTACACAACTATTTAAAGTCATTGAATAAAACCATACTTTGAAAAATTGACATAAAAACAAGAAAACAACATTCCTTGGCTATTCATAAAAAATATTCAGAAGAGTTGAAAGTAGTTTTTTTTTTTTAAATTTTGTACATATAATCTATATATCAGACACATATATGTGTAAGTATTTATATGTAAACTAGTGTATATAGAACAAGCAAAATACATGTATAGTTTGCTGGGGCTACAATAGCCAAGATCAAAAACTGAGTGGCTTAAAACAACAGCAACTTTTTGTCTCACAGTTTTGGGGCTGAAATCTGAGATCAAGGTGTTGGCAGAGTTGATTCCTTTTGAGGGCTGTGGGGGAAAATCTGTTCTGCACATGTTCCCTGGCTTCTGGTGCTTTGCAATAGTTTGGCATTCCTTGGCTTGTTGAAGCATCATTCCATCTAGTTGTCTTTACAAAGTATTTTTCCTGAGGGTGTTCTGTCTCTAGGTCTAAATGCAGTCTCCTCCTACCCCCACAACTGTCCAAGTGGATTAAGGCAACCCTAATGACTTCATTTTAACCTGATTATCTCTGGTCAGAAGTCAGGCTCAGAACCATGGCAGGAAATATTTGAGTAGGGTTTGGAGGGTAATCTCAAGATAGAGCAATTTGCCCATGCAGATGTTTAGCTGAAACTGATCCAAAGACTTTTTTTAGTATGGATATGTGTGTATTTTGTCACTAGATGTGACCAGAGGATTAAAAAATTACCTAAGACTAACTGGAAATTATTGAGGCAGTTCCAAGATCTTCTCAAAAAGGACAGTGAAGTGAGTCCAAATGCTGAGTTAAAAGGTAGAGTGAGGGGAGAATGATAAAATTTCATTGAATTGTATAGAGTTCTACTTTCCCAACTTTGATTGTTTATAAAACAAAAGCTAATCTTTGGGGCACATGGCTGGCTTAGTTAAGTGTCCAACTCTGGATCTCAGCTCAGGTCTTGATCTCAGAGTTGTGAGTTCAAGCCCTGCACTGGGCTCCATGCTGGACATGGAGTGGACTTAAACAACAACAACAACAACAAAAACAACCCAAAAAACAGGAGAAAGAAAAAGCCACTTTTCACTAAATCCCAGTAGATATGTACTGTGTCAGTCCCAATGACAAACTTCTAAGAATCATTTTCTTTAACTTTGATTTAAACAATTGAAGGTATTATTAGGTATTAGTACTTAACTTGGTTGAGATAATTACATTGCAGGAAGGTTGAATAACTTGACCAAATTGCTGGAAGTTTTGTCTGGCTCAAAATTTTTTTCCGTAAGCTCTATACTATGTATATTTATCTTTCATACTTTCTTGCACACCCCCTGCCCTCCACCAAATAAAGAAAAGTACTTATTTCTTTTCCTACAGTGAATAATCAATAGAGACTGAAGTGTAATCTAATTTAATAGAATTGGGGTTAGACTCTGAATGTGGTGATGAAAATTTGTGGCAATAGGCATTGCTTCTTATTGTTTGGAGATAAATAGGTAAATATCATTTAAGCAACTGATCTAATCTTTTTCTTAGTTTTCAAGTGTCTCAAAATGTTCATACTTACAAAAATCTGGTCCTGATGATTTTTTTAATATTTCTTCATCCAGTACCTAGCTGGTGACAAGCTCGTATCAAACCTATCTTGTGATCAAGCTAGCCTGGGATGGAAAAATAAACTCAATAGAACAATTTTCCCAAAGAATAATTGTTTATTTTCTAAAGATAGAATTTATTTATATCTTCAGGAGAAAACAGAGGGAGTAAAGGAAGGAGAGACTTGGTCTCTTGTTAAGTTCCCAAAATATAGTTAACTTTATATTATCTTTATTCTGAGCTGGAGATATATTTTAGAGTCCCGAAGTTGGCATTGCTGAAAGTCAGTACAGAGAAAGAATATTGGCATTTATAATATAGGCTGGATGGAATATACCACCAGACTTCTGTGATTCCAGTGATTCTGAGTGACTTAATTTGTACATAGTAACTCAAGATGCCTGCACACAAACCCAGAGACACCGTATCTACATCGAGAATGGAAAAGACACTTTCCTCACCTGCCTTACAAAGTGGTTGTGAGGGTTAAATAATGTACACCATCATCTATAAATGATAAACCAGCACAATTGTTGCTATCTGAGATGTGTTTATATACACAGGTATCCACTTGTACATTTGAGCTATTTTTTATGTCCTACTTAATTTTGAATTCCCTGGACAATGCTTAGTACAAAGAATCTATTTAAAATGTATTATCTTACTAGAAAGACAAGATTTATTTTCAAAGGTCTTTTGGGACAATATGAGAGACTATACTTAGGTGATCTGGGGAAGTGATTCAGATATGCCGGGTTGGAGCACTTGCTCTTGCAGTGAAGGGGTCTCATTACTGGTGCTCTGGAAAGCAGAAATGCTGGATTAGGGAACCTGTGCACTCTTCCCTAAAGCTTCCTTTTGCCTGGTGGCTGGAGATAGGGCTAATAACCCAGAGAATTTATGCATGAATTCCTCCCCCAGTGCTTCCTCTCCATTCTGCCTTTCTCTTAACTCCTTCTAATTATGACCAGAGCTTGTTGACTACCTGCCTGGCTTTCCTGTCCTAAAACTTCCCAGCTTTGGTTTTTGGACTCTAATTTCCCTAAGTGACCCACGGTTTATGTCTGACATTTCTCCTGATTGCTCTCCAGCCTTGTTCCTCTTGGTTATGTTGAACAAGTAAGTGGGTGTCTTAGTTTGTGTTCTTCCAGACAGATTCTGAAAGAAGGATTTGAGTGCACATAGTTTATTGGGAGGTGATCTCAGGAAACATTGGTAAGACGTATGGAAGGGACTAAGGGAGGGAAGCTAATGAAAGTGAGTTACCAAGCAAATGATCACTGTGTGCAACTGGAGCTCAATTCTTTGAGGTAACTCTGGGAATCACTGTAGAACATTCCTTTGAATGTCCCACTTGAAGGACAAGAGGGCTATGGTATACATTCAACAAACCTCACTCAGCATTTGTTGAGGGCTATTCTTAGGGCATGGTAACTTCTCAGCACTTCTGGCCTGTTTGGTGTAAGGGCAGAGTATATACTGGTCCAGAAAAAGTGCTTAGGCAAAGTGCTTGCAGGTGGAAGGAAGGAAGGAGGTGCGTCCAAAAATAGTGACTACTAAAAATATGAATAGTGCACCAGCAGCATCTGTTATGGTGGATACCCATTCTCATGTGATTAGGGCTTAGCAAAATGTATTTTTCCCTTTAAAGCTAGTCTTCCCTTGAGAGTCCTGGTATATGAAGGTAGATTATTCTATGTCAGCATCACTGGACCCTGTGGAAGGGAAGGAATCTGTACTTCAAACTTCATTTCCCAGGAATGAAGTTGGGAAAACCGGTTAAAGGTGGACTAGAATTGCTCTGGACAAGGTTCTGATGCGAAGGACAGTGAGGCTCTTGAAATACAATTGTCTTGAACAAAATTAGCTTGAGAGAAATTTTAGGTTAATGTCAGATTCCAGACAAAGGCTTTGCAATGAATGAAAGAGTTGGATTTTGGCAGAAAACGTGCCTACTACTGAAAGCCCTCTCAAACTCTGTCCCTGTGGCACAAGCTTGAACTTTTGGGAGCAATGCCCAAGCATAATGGTATCCGCTCCTAAGGGAGTCCAAGCCTGGGAAGGGTTTACCATCCCCAAGGAACCATGTGTTTATGAATGAGTCAGGCAAGCGGAACAGTTGCCAGTTGCACTGTGGTGACAGTGGGTGGCAACAAGAAACAATGACAGTGGTAGACTCATCGGGTCCCTGTGATCACCTGGATTGCATACCCCTTTCTTGGCTCCTAGACTGCTCTAATCAACTCCCCTTCCCCAATAATTCAGGGGGAGGGAGAAAACGCAAGTGACAGACTTGAATAGACTTACAGCTATTTGGTGTTTGATGGATTGAATAAGAGACTGGAAGAGGGTAAAGAATTATAGCCATAATTGAACTTTGAGTTTGTGAAGCAGGCTGTACTACTTAAACGAGGGAGATAATTTAGTTTTAATCCAGTTAATTTGATTATTTTGTCAGGCTCATGGTAAATCGTTATGAGTGTGATAGTATGTTGTAATCCTGTGATGGTGTTTTACGTGCGACATAAAGGCTTCTCTATGACCCTCTTTCGTGTGCCAACATTCTGTAAGCATAATTAATTATAATGTGGACTCTAAAATTGTGATGTGAGTTGGAGGATTTTATGAAGTACAGGGAAAATACTCAGCAAGTATCCTTTATGTTGGTTCCACCAAGAGTTTTGAGAAGAGTTTTAACATCTGATTCCATAAAATTTTCAGGTTGAACCATCAGTAACTGTAATATTCCTGACAACTCTGCATGCAGTAGCCCATTTCATTTTCTGTGAGGAGACAGTTACCTCCAACTTGTCTGCATTTCCTTGTTTTATTCCCCTTAGTGCCAGGTTTATAAAAACACAGACTTTCATCTTTTCTTGGATGACATCCTGGTTCTACAACCCTTTTTAAGATGCCAGTTTTAATTTAATTTGTGCTAGTAAAAATCATATTTCAGTGTTTTAGATAAATGAGTGAAACTGAACTTGATTTTAAGGTAGAAACTTTATTTTTAAAACTCTTGATGAATTTCATTTATATTTTGTGTGTGGTTATAATAAACATTTTCCTGTGACATTTATTATTTAAGTCAATTTTATTGAGGCCAATTTATATAGAATAAAATGTATTTAAAACTGTATAATTTGGTTAGGTTTGACTGTTCTATACCATGAGACTACCACCCTAATAAATATACAGATCATTTCCATCACCTTGAAATTTTCTTGTGGCCCTTCACAGTCCTCCTCCCTCCCACTCTACCCCTAGGCAACTGCTGACATGCTTTTCATTATTATAGATTATTTTGCATTTTCTAGAAATTTATATGGAATCAAAGCATATACTTATTTGTGTCTGGCCTTTTTCTTTCTTCTTGCGACTTAAATGAAGTAGAAAAATTTTAACGTAAAACGTTAAGATCTATAATTGCAACTCTACTGAGAACACTGGTGACCCATTCATAGGTACCTGGTCCAGTGTATACTACTAATTTGAAGGGTAATCCCTTATGAGTTTAAGTGAGAAGTGTCTTGTGTATAAGCATGCATATAGGAAAATGTTGAATGAGCCTGTGTTTTCTCTACAAAATAACCTTCTGTGGAGAACATAAAATTCCAAATACTTAAAAAGATTTAGCTTTTAGTTCCTGGTAGAAAAGAAATGACCTCAGTGAAGGTACCGATTAAATTAATGCTGCTTATAGGAATGTTGGCTAACAGGACCTGGGCCAGGAAATCTGCCATTTGTTTTCTGCCTATCTTGTGTATTGAATTGGTTTATATAAACAGTAAACTTAATGCCCATAGCAATGTTCACAATGTTGGTCAAAAATTTATATACTTAATGGAGAACTGACAATCCTCTGGGATTCTTTCAATAATTCAACAGCAAAGATGGTCTAAGTTGCCCTTTTTATATGCTTATTTTAATCAAGTTAACGAATATTTTTTTAAGATGATGCAAAAGTATATATAGATTATAACATGACTGTGCTTCAGATCTAACAGACATTTATAGATATTTAGCTCCTCTGATTATTAAACTCTATAATGTAATACCATCCTTAGCCTCCTTTTACAGATGAGCAACCTGAGGGTAAGAGGCAGAGTAACTTATCAAATGGCAAACTACTGGTCAGTGATGGAGTAAGAATTCAGAATTCTGGAACTGGTGTTATGCTCTTAATCAGATTAGCTGCTTTTCCCTTTCTTTGTAATTCCTCTGTGGTTTATGCTGAATATACTCA
This sequence comes from Mustela nivalis, assembly GCF_964662115.1. Classification (NCBI taxonomy): domain Eukaryota; kingdom Metazoa; phylum Chordata; class Mammalia; order Carnivora; family Mustelidae; genus Mustela; species Mustela nivalis. Next base: position 85,029,960 of record NC_139020.1, read on the forward strand.
GCCTTTGTCTCTGCATGTTATGTTCTAGTTACTAGTCATTTCTGGTATTGTCTCTCTGTTCTTTCATTCAACTCAGATTTCTTATATTCTTAGAAATGAGACAAGGATAGAGAAGGTTAGTGGTGTGTGTATGTGTGTGTGTGTGTGTGTGTGTCGGCAGAAGTGAGGCAGTGACTGGTACCTTAGAACTTTAGGTATGTGATTTGGAGTTTGGTTGTTTGCAAACAGTTACTTCATGGTTTTAGCTTACATATTTTCAGTCAGGATTAAGATAGTGCATGAAGACCATATCTAAGATCCTGGCATAACATCACTTTTTCATGGTAATGAAAATGTGGAATTTTTTGATGAGGAATTCCTTAATTTTAGACTTTATGGAGGGAAAAGTTTTGTTAAAATTGATTGAATCCATACTCTGTAATGAGAATTATATATACTTTATTTGGTATACGTTCATAAAACATTTGATAGAGACAAATAGTTTTTTCTGAAACCAATTTCAGAACCCAGGACTTTCTCACTCTGGGATTGGTGATAATCCTTACCTGTTGGGTCCCTGTGGGAAATCTCAGTTGTCCTGCATTGGTTCTGAGGATCTAATGAGTATCTCTTCATTGTGTCCCACATCACTTCGTTTTGGGCTAATCTGCACATGGTTGCCACATTTTTGTTTCAAGACTTACTAATCACAAACTTTTGTTTCTCCTTATATGATGGTACCTCATCAAGGTACCATCTTTGACAATGGGGTCTTTGTTAATTCATTTCTTTTGGATGCCTCTGCTTTCCTTCAATACACTATTCATATTTTAACTGTGCCTATTTCTTATAAAACCTCAAAATTGTTTTTGATAATTTGTTTGGTCTTGAGGCTCCTTCTTACTTGGAATTTCTTAATCTTTTTCATTTCATGTCTTCTTTGGTAACCATCGGCCACCAAAGGTTCATTGCCCTAGGGAGTCATACTGCTCTTGTTAACCAAAAAAGACTTCTGTGATTTGTGGCTTATATTTTAAAGTATATATAGATGAAATTTAAAAATAATTATAAAAATTGGATGTACTATTTCAAATTATTCTCTACCCCAAATATTCTAATACTTCCCTGGAAGCACTTTTCCCTATTTCCCCTTTTTAGTCTATGGTGAAGTGTTCTCCTAACTAAACTATTACTTTTCTTCCCTTCACACTCCTCTAGCTCTGACTTTCTTGTGCTTCCCATTTCTGCAAATGGCATCATACTTATTTCATAATTCCAACCAGAAACCAGCAAGTGACTCTGACTCCTTACTCAGACATATCCAGCATCTCTATCACCAGGCCTACTGTGGCTTCTTTAAGGTCTTAACAATTATCATATGATCTCCCTGATAAGAGGAAATTGAGTGGCAACTTGGGGGGGTTGGGGCGTTGGAAAAGAATAAATGAAACAAGATGGGATCAGGAAGGAGACAAACCATAAGAGACTCTTAATCTCACAAAACAAACTGAGGGTTGCCAGGGGGAGGGGGATAAGAAGAGGGTGGTTGTGTTATGGACATTGGGGAAGGTATGTGCTATGGAGAGTGCTGTGAAGTCTGTAAACCTGGCGATTCACAGACCTGTACCTCTGGGGCTAATAATAATATATTATATGTTAATTAAAAGATTAAAACAAACAAAAAAACACAAACAAAAAGAATAGGTCTTAGGGCGCCTGGGTGGCTCAGTGGGTTAAGCCGCTGTCATGATCTCAGGGTCCTGGGATCGAGTCCCGCATCGGGCTCTCTGCTCAGCAGGGAGCCTGCTTCCTCCTCTCTCTCTCTCTCTGCCTGCCTCTCTGCCTGCTTGTAATCTCTCTCTGTCAAATAAATAAATAAAATCTAAAAAAAAAAAAATAGGTCTTAAATGCATCTACTTTTCTCCACATCTCTCACCTAGTCTAAGCCACTAACATGCTTCATTTAGACCACTACGGTTCCTACTAACTCATCCTTTCATATACCCTTATGTGCTGTTGTGCTCTATACAGAACTGTGCCAATTCTTTATGAAAGGGAAATCCAATGATTTCACCCCTTCTGCTCAAAACCATTCATTGGCACTCCCATTGCACTTAGGATATGTTAAAAATTCCTTATGTGGCCTGTATGCTCTAGCTATGTATTTTTATTATCTTCCCTTGAGTTGGTCTACACTAGCCTCGCTACCTGCATTTCTTTCTTTTTTTTTAAAGTAACATATCATGCATTATTTATTTCAGGGGTACAGGTCTGTGATTCATCCGTCTCCCACAATACCCAGCACTCACCACCATATATACCCTCCCCAGTGTCCATCACCCAGCCACCCCATCCTCCCATCCCCTCCCCTCCAACAACCCACAGTGTGTTTCCTAAGGTTAAGTCTTTGATTGTCTCCCTCTCTGGTTTCATCTTGGTTCATTTTTTCCTCTCTTCCCTAGGATCCTTAAATTCCACATATCAGTGAGATCATGTGACAATTGTCTTTCTCTGATGGACTTATTTTCTTAGCACAAGACCCTCTAGTTCCATCCACATCTTTGCAATGGCAAGATTTCATTTTTTGGATGGCTGAGTAGTATTCCATTGTATATCTATACCACCTCTTTATCCATTCATCCCAGATGGACATCTGGGTTTGGCTGTTTTGGACATTGCTGCTCTTACTTGGGGTGCAAGTGGCCCTTCAGATCACTACATTTGTGCTTTTTGGTTAAATACCCAGTAGGGCAATTACTTGTTCATAGGGTTACCTTTCCATTCTGCAGCTACTTCAACTTTTCTTCCTCTCTTCCTCTTTACCTCAGGGCCTTTGCCTCACAATATTTATTTATCCTACTCTTTGTGGCTGTTACTAGTCTTTTAGGTTAGAGCTCGATTCTACTTCTTCAGTCGAAATCCAGTTCCTTTTCATCATGGCACAAGCTGTCTGTCTTCGGCAATATCTAATTTTCTTGCTGGATTTTAAGTTCCTTAGGGCCAGAGATTGTATACTTTTCCCCTCTGCAACTTGGGGGCCTTGCACAATGCCTGGCTGCACTGGACATTTCATAAATATTTATCAGATCATCAGTGATTAAAGTACTTTACTAATAAGCTTTTACAATGTGGGTCAAATATCCTCTCTACCTGTTTAGACCAGATGTCAAGTGTAAACACCCAGCCTAGAGCTAGCAGGGTATAGCTGAGTATAATAATCTATTATAGTTTAATTAGGGATGATCCTAGGAATAGGATCCCTTTTGGCATGTTTTGGGTTAGATTTATCTTTGTTTTGTGCTTAGGGTCTTTTGGAAACTCTTACCTGCCTTCTGAGTCTGATTCTTCATTTTTCCTTAAAATGTACCACCTTGCATTTACTAAGTTGTCCATACCCAGTATGGATGAGACATAGTGACTTTTGTCTCTGGCATCCCTGGCAATAGCTAATTTCAAGTAAAAGCACTCACCCATATTGTGGCATCTACTTCCAATTAAGTGAAGTCATAGTTTATTCTCCCTTGGCTGCTTCCAGCCTAGCCTTACTGAACAACCATAAAGCCATCCATAAGCTGTACCCATTTCTGTTTGCAATTTTATCATTTTATGTTTGAGACTTGTTCCTGACTCTCTTGAGTTTTGCTCTTAAATAATTGACAACTGCAACTGGAGAGATGCGGTTCTCATTTCCCTGGTCTAGTAAAGAAAAAGAGAGAGAGGGAGAGAGAGAGAGAGATTGAGAGAGAGAGAGAGAGAGAGAGACTGCCTTACATGCTGCTAAAAATGGCTTTCATGCTCCTGTGACAGTTTTCTGTCTAATCAGAGAGCTTTCTTAGGCAAAGAGGCGATCCCTTAAGCTCACAAAGGCCCTCTGCTTTCTGGACTTCTCTAATACATTTCTGCCTGCCTCCTAACAGCCTCTCTCCCCCTTCCTAGTCAGGAAAAAAGCTTTCTGCACAATAATCCTTAATTAAGATACGTCCCCAGAAGCTGTCAGCTGCTGTAGTTTAGAACTACAGAAATCTCTTACAGGAAAACAACTATACATGACCATAACAATTAAACAGCATTATTTACATAGTCCTAACAATCCTCTAAAAAGTGTCATCTTCTTCCTTAGAATCATTTGAGGGAAGAGTCAGGATGGATAAGTGGAATTTTAACCCGGGTTGACAAAACAGGAGAGATGAATAGATGTCTTTTGAAAGTTTCTTTCAGGCTTTTGAGTCTATGATGAAACATGGCTTTTTGGTTTTTGCACAAAGAGCATGATGATGATGACCATTACCATTTTTCCTTTTTTTTTTTTTTTTTTTTTTTGAGCAGCCACCCTATGCAAAGCTTTGAACTCAACATTTTATAATTATCCAATTAATCCTTTTAGCTGGCTCAGGAGCTAGATATTATTTTCCATATTTTATAGGGAAGGGAACTGAAGTTTGAAGAGATTGAGAGAGTTGTTGCTACCCTTACTCTTCCCAGAACTACTTTGTGATTGGTATGACTTAATTGTTAGAAGGCTTCAAGTGTTTTAGATAAATTATCCCCAAAATAATTTTTAAAACTGTAGGAGTCTGAATTTTCAGATCAAAGAAACACCTATCATATTTTTGCCCTAAAATGATGAGTTAGAAAGATCAATGTCTATGTGTCATGACCACTGATTTCCACTTCCTGCAGTTACCCTGTGATAATGGGAGTGTTATAGTACTACTGTTGGCTTCCATTGCCTTATTTGAATATTTGAAACTGGACGGTTTATAATGTCTTACAACTTTCTGAATTTAAGATGGCCGAAGATATTCAAATTTACATTGGAGATTAGGATATCAGAGTGAATCTTACACGGTATACCAGCCCTTATAGACATAACTCTGGGTGAAGCCTTTGATCATTTCATGAGTTATAAAATGATACTTACCTTTAAATTTCTGCTGGCCATTCCCATTCACAACCCACTTCTTGAGTAATGCCTCATGCAGTTTCATAACAGCATCAGGATGCCAGATAGAGAAACAATATTGCCCTGCTAGATGATCATCAGTGTCAGGAGATGAAGCCGATTCCTGTTGCTTGATCAAGATGTTTAAAATCCCATTCTGCACAAACGGAAATGCTCAGAAGGATATAATGAGAGGTAATAGTAATTTTTAGATTGCCTGTCAACCCTAAGCCCATTTCTATCCATCATGGAAATGATATAACTCTTACTGCTTATGCTTTTCTAATTTGCATAACCAACAGCATTAATACCACCCACAATTCTTTTTTCCTCTGGCTTCCCACTAAAACAGAACTTAGATTTGCATTACCTTAATGCATTCTTAGACTTATTCCTTTTTTGAAAAGCATGTTAGTCAACTACCAGTTAAGCACAGAAATCAGTAATAAAGTGGAACACCAAATAAAACATCTACATATTCACTCCAGTAATATGGTTGATAGCAAAATATCTTTGTGCAATTGTATGGAACCATAGAAGCCATCTTATTGTTATGTTTTCTGCCATCTGGTTTTAATTTGCTAATTCTTACACTTGGAAAATTCTCACAGTTAAGTTTGAGTGGGGGGAAAAACAGCTTTCCTGCTAGTTGATTCAGTATATTAATTAAAATTGTACATAGTTATTATTTGCTAAAGTTACATAAAAAAAAAAAAAACAGACTCCTATGAATTGAGATCTAAAGGTAATGAACTTGGCTCACAGAGAGGAAAGGCATGTCACCAGGGGGAAAGTCAGCTGTCCTTCCTGACAGGTCCCCTCCGAGATGGCCTTTTCCTCAGTGGATTTGCCACAGTTCAGTATGATGCTGTCAGCTTTAAAGACTTAAAAACTCAGTCTTGTCAGTGTCTCGAAGTACTCAGATTTAGGAGGCTGTTTTCTGCTAACAAAACTCACAAGAGACCAAGATACAAAAACAGAATGTGTCAATCTTTTAGTTAATGAGAAATATGACTTTCAATTTGAACTGTCCTTGCTCTTCTTCAAGGCTAGAGCAGGAAGTTGCTCATATATCCTACTCTTTCTTACTGACTTTAAGTACTTGGCATCTGCAATTCTCTGGCTTTCTCCTCTATCAACAAGTTTCCCCTCATTATTCTGTCATCTTTAAGCATACTACATAATATCTCCAATGTTAACAGAAACTCTCTTTAGATCTTATAATCCTCTTCAGGTACCACCTCATTTATCTGATTCATTTCCCAGAAAAACTCCTCACAGAAGTGATACACATACTTGACTCTGCTTCTTCATTTCCCATTCTCTCTTCAACCCACTTCAAAAAGGATTTCCCCTTCTTCATTCCACTAGAACGCAATAGAATAGAAAAGCATGAAAAAAAAATTTAGCATTGTGAATGGCATACCTTCTCCTCAGATGAAACTGTATTTATAAAACTCTCCTTTTCAAATTGTATTTGAAGAAAAAAAGGTCATTACTTTTTCAATAAATAGGCTGGCTCAACTACACAGACATTCAGTCAAGGTTCTTTCCCTTAACTGCTTCTGTTTGCTAAGAGCTATTTGGAGAGATGTAGCTTGCTAACCAGTCAGGAAAATAGTGTGGAGTATAGATATTTGTGCTATTCTTGTGACTCATGATATATACAGATCTTCTGTAAGAGTCAGTGACGTGAAACAAAGCCCGCATGTGTCTGTGTAGTATTGGTCTCATTGGCTCACTTCAGAACATGGTCCGTCTTTGCCTTAGACAAAGTCTTTCCTATAGAGTGCCACAGCAATAAAACCTTTCATTAGTGACTAATTAGCAGTGAGCTGAGGGTCAGTCATGTCCTGTGCTGTGATTCACTTCAGTCAAGGTCAGGATCAGCCTCCATATTGCCAAATTCAATGATGAATTCATCTCAATTTCCTCAGCTTTTCAAGAGCATTTGACATGGTTGATTCTGTGAATCCTTTTCCTCCCTAGCATTCTGGGCTTCCAAATAGCCTCACTGACCACTTGGTGTCAGAGTTTTTTGATGGCTCTCTTGACTCTTTCTTGCCTCTACAAGATGGAATGCTCCTGGGATCATTTCTTGGCTCTTCTGTCTATATTTTCTCATAAAAGGATAGCTCCATTCTCCATGACTTTAAATACCAACTATACCTTCATGTCTTCCAAGTTTATATACCTAGTCTTGGTTTCATTTCTGAATTTCATGTTAATTAGCACTACTCTTAGACCAGAAGTATGCAGAATAAAGCAAAGGAGTTATGAATGATATGCCCAACTAAGCCAGTGTTACCTTACTAGGATGGCATATGTTGTATGGGATATGAAAATGTTTGAAAACATACCTAGATTAAGCCAGGCAGTTGCCCTGGATTAGTTGAGATTATCTAGATTCTGATAACATTGGTTCTTTATAGGGCAAGAGTCCTGGGAAATGTTCTGCTTGCTTGACATTTTTCTTGATAGATGCTCGTAGGCTTACTATTCATTGGTAATTGTCAACGGGTCACTTGAAATAAAGTATTTGCTGTTGCACATGCCCTATTGTGATTTCATGCTGATGTGGCTAATTAAGTGACTTACATGGCCACTTGGGTGTCAAATAGGCATCTCATAACAGGTTTATAAAACCTTCATTCTTCTCTCAATCTTCTCCATCTCAGTAAACAATATGACAATCAACTCTAATTATTCAGGCCCCAAATTTGTTATCCTTGTAGATTTTCTGTCCCTCACCCTTCTCATCTGTAACCAAGCTGACAGCAGTTCTTATCAGTCTCTACTTTAAAAATGAATCTTGAAAATGATTACTTTTCACACTTCCCATTGTCTCGGCCCTAGGCCAAGCCACTATTTTTTTCTTTCTAGTATTACTGCAATGTTTCTTGAAGCTATGCTTCACAAAATTATATCTGTGAATCATCTGGGAATATATATATGTTTAAAAATTTTATTTATTTATTTGGCAGCAGAGATCACAAGTAGGCAGAGAGGCAGGCAGCGAGAGAAGGGGGAAAGCAGGCTCCCTACTGAGCAGAGAGCCTGATGCGGGGCTTGATCAAGGACCCTGAGATCATGACCTGAGCTGAAGGCGGAGGCTTAACCCACTGAGCCACCCAGGTGCCCCTCTACTGGGAAAATTAAATGCAGATTCTCAGTCATGGATATGGCCCAAGATTCTGTATTTCTAACAAGCTCCCAAGTAATATGAGTGCTGTGGTCAATGGCACTCACTAGAATAAAATTTTTAAAATTTCAGGAAATGATTAGGCTATGAGGAGCTTCAAACAGGGTAAGAGAAAAGATAATAATTTCTCTTCAATCATCTTCAGTCTATTTTTTATTTAGCTAGTGTGATGTCCTAAAGTATATCAGATCATGTATGTCCCTGTATCAATACCATTCACCTCCTTGGCTTCCCATTATACCTTGAATAAAACCCAATTTACTTATCATAAGGCCTTATAAGATCTGCTCTCAAGTATTTTTGAGGTCTGCCACTACCACATCTTACTCAGTACATTCTACCCAAAGCAGTTTTTCTCTTCCCTGAACAGGTCCAACTTTTTCTGTTTTGGGTCTTAACACTTCCTAGTCTTTCAGTCTAGATTAGATTACTCCTCATCATTGGGGTTTCTGCTCAAAGAAATAATCTAAGAGACGGTATCTCTGACTGTACATCATAAAATATTCCCTTATCTTCATTATTTGTGTTCAGAAAATAAACATGTGATGCGTTAAATAATTCCTAGGAATCTGTGAGTGTTACCTGACACGGTAACAGGGATTTTGCAGATGTGTTTGAGAATCTTGACATGGAAAGATGAGCTTGGATTATCTGAGTGGGTCCAGTGTAATCACAAGGTCCTTACAAGGAGAAAAAGGAGGGCCAGTGTCAGAAAGAGGAGATAGGACAATGGAAACAGAGGTTGGAGTGATGTACTATGAAGATGGAGACTGACAAACCAAGGAATGCAGGGGCCTCTAGAAATCAGAAAAGGCAAACCATATGGATTCTCCCCTAGATTATCCAAAATCGTTTTGGACTTCTGACCACTAACTTTGTTACAACAGCAATAGGAAGCTAATATATTATCTAATAACTTTATGCTTGCTTAATTGTATCCTAATTTTCATCTTCCCAATTACTATTCAATTTCCATGAAGGAAAAGACATCTTGCTATATCCATGTGTCCAGTACCTAGAATAATATTTGACACAGAGTGGGTGCTAAATAATTCTTGGTTAAATGAATGATTAGACTGGGTACTCATGCTAGTTGACTTGGACAGTATATATATCAGTCTGGGTATAATCAGAGGAGCAGAACCACTAGGATAAACACGAATTCTACGTTACGCATTTCGGGAATTAGGTCTTCTCTGTGCTGTTCATTTTCTTCACATTTGATCTGATGTTGGAGCCTAAAGTCCACAGGACAAGCAGTTCAGGAAGAAAGATAGATATGCATTGAAAGAGAATAAGAGCAAGCTGGAATATACCAACTAGAGTCCGTGAGGTCTGATTGAAGTGTCAGTTCTTTTTTTTTTTTTTTTTAAGTGTCAGTTCTTGTTGCTTTTGTTTTGGATGGTATGTGCATTCTGCTGACATCAAGGGTTCTCTTGTCATGTTGCTGAATACACACGCCTGGTCTAGGAGTTGGTAATGGTGAAGGAGAACCAAAGGCAAGCTGTAGCAGGTGCAGGCCTGGATTCAGTCTCCTGCCAACAGCATGAGTTAGAAGATAAGTCATATGAATGAGCAACACAATGACTCCTGCTTGAATTCCACCCTGTAGTTCCCCGGTGAGACTCTCTAATATGGTAAGTTCACTGCAACCAGAAACACACGGAGAAGGGAATTCTGAGAAGTGTAGTTTAGCCTAGCTACACTGGCACAGTATAAAATCACTACAGTGTATTCTCTTTTGATGTCAGATTTTTAAAAATTGTTAATAAGCATAAATTTATAACCAGGAATAACACATAATCAGGATATTAAATGATATCAGGTTTTGATGATCTTATTATTGCTATACTTTCAAACTGGACACATTTCCACCCACACACGTGTGTGTCTCTGCCAAGCATTCTAAAGTATGCTTAGAACTGTACTTTCAAGGCCAATGAAAGATATGGCTCTTTGACTCATTTTTCCTCCTTTCATTATAGGCATTTTTCTCTCTTAACCATTACATTATTTTTTAAGATAGTATCTTCAGTCAGGGTCTAATGTAATTTGTCTCTTTAAGAGCTTTTTTTTTTTTTTTGAACACACTTACTACATTGATTTATGTGACATCTTTGCTAAGTTCTTGATATTTGAAGAGTAGGAAGGTACTATCCATTACCAAAAATAGCTCATATTTGATGGTCAAACAAAATTGGCATTGAGCAGATGGAGGAAAACTAGTACTTTTCCCACTGAGGATGCAGGTAAATTCATTGAGTCCTCCTTGGTAACAGGAATCTCCTGTTGAATCTTCTTCCCTCTTTTTCCCTTTCCACCTTGTTAAATGGTGTGGATAAAAATTTTGCACATATCAGGGTAGGAGAAGAATAAATGAAACAAGATGGGATTGGGAGGGAGACAAACCATAAGTGACTCTTAATCTCACAAAAGAAACTGAGGGTTGCTGGGGGGAGGGGGTTTGGGAAAAGGGGGTGGGATTATGGACATTGGGGAGGGTATGTGCTTTGGTGAGTGCTGTGAAGTGTGTAAACCTGGTGATTCACAGACCTGTACCCCTGGGGATAAAAATATATGTTTATAAAAAATAAAAAATTAATAAAAAAATAGCACATATTAAAAAAAAATTTGCACATAATGGTCTCGATTCAAAAATATCATTATATAATATAGAACTGGGGTGAAATAAGACCAGTTCCCATGGAACTTGTTCTGCCTACATGCTAGGTTAGAGGCATTTTTTTTTTTTTTTAAGGATTTTATTTGAGAGAGAGGTAGTGATAGTGTGTACGTGTGAGCAGGCAGGAGGGCAGAGGGAGAGGCGGAAGGGAGCCTGACACGGGCTCCATCTCAGGACCCTAGGACCGTGGTATGAGCCTAAGGTAGATGCTTAACTGACTGAACCACCCAGATGCCTCGGCTTAGCAGGCTTTTAGGAATTTCTTTCAAAATATAGCACTTTGTTAAGGCAAGTAAGACTTCCTCTCTGGATTAGAGATAGTTATTACATAGTACCCAGTAATTCCATTTTATTGTGCTCCAGATAGTAACTGGATTGAAACCTCTGGTAAGATTAATCACAGTAAGATTCTGTATTTTTCCCCTTTTCTTACTAAATAGAGATGCAGGTGAAAAAATCAACCACTTTATTACTAGTCTTTTTCTTCTTAGTTTCTTCACTTACTTTGGGAATAATATATGTTTTTTCTGCACTGCTTTGTTATTTTGTACTTTGCCAGTGAGTGCTCACTGATGAAAATGCATTAGCACAGCAGCACATTTATAACCAGACATTATAAGTATATTGAATTATACTTAAACATTTGTAGTAAGTGTAACTTTATTTTCTAGAGTCAAAGCTAGATGGAGATCATAACTCAGGACTGCCTGTTCATTTGTACTATTCTTATGTTCAGTTAGGCTTGAAACTGGAATCCTTGATTCTTGACTTCCCTTCACTGCTTGTAGACAGTCAGTAGTTTTTATACATTTCTTTTCTTCAGAATTTTTCTAATCCATACATTTGTTTCCATTATTATGGCCTCTACCCCAAAATAAGGACTTCATTCTTATGATCTTATAGCAACCCTCTAACAGAGCCCAAGCCTTGGATATCTTTCCTTTTCTCCAATTTGATCTGTGAAATATCACCTACTTAACTTTTCATACAATACTGCTGTCGTCCTGACATTGCTCAAAACTTTTCATGTCCTATTGCATGCACAGGATGAACTAACACGATTTAAATAGACATGCAAGATGTATCTGTGTCCTCTGCTCACTATCTTTTTCATCCGTGCCTCTGAAACTTTGTTGAGAAGAATTAGAATAATCATTAGAGCCCATGAATTGAAAGGAGCCCAAATTTGGAACTTGAGAGCTCTACAGTGAGAGAGGTTGGAGAGGGAAGAAAGGTGCAGCAGAAGTGGGCTTTGGGAGGGGGTTTTATGAAGTTAGGAGAGAAAGAGAGCTTCTGGTAGAAGCTGTGCTGCCAGTGAGATACTGAGTGTAAGAGAGCAGAAAAGTGAGATAAAGAGTTTTTAGATACTTTTTTGTGGATTATGAGTAGAAAAACCTCTTGTTATTTTGAATGACTCAGGAAAGATTAATACAGTTTTCAATTTTTTCCCCCTGCCTAACGACTTTTTACAATGTGTCCAGTACCTTGGGAGGAAGTCAGAGAAGGAAGAGCCAGTTTCATTTCCCTCATGGGATGTTTCACCCAAAAAGTAGAGAATCTAAAACTGAAAGGAGTAACCGTGAGGGAAGACAATAGCTTATGATGAGCCACAGCATGGGGGTCTGGTAGGGCTGAGGAGGCCAAAGAACACTTCCCTGAGAAAGTGACATTTAGGCAGAAACTTGTCAGATGACAGCTATGGGAATAACCGATATAATCCATGTGAAATGTTCAGCACAGTGTATGCCAAATGGATGTTAAGAATATTAGAGTTATCAATGATTAACCATCATTAGGCATTCTTGTATCTTCCCTAAAGCTAGATAGTAAAATAGTTCATGGTAGAGCAGATGTTTTCTGCTATTTTAAATCTCTATAATGTCCAGCTCTCAACATTGCAGTGAAGTGAGGTTGAGAGAGCGCCAGACTGATTCCTCGACACAAGGATTAAAATCATGATTTACGAACTGGGCAACTCTAGGGAAAAAATCCACCTGGGATTTTTTGTAAAATAAAATAAGTTTCTTGTTTGTAAAATAAGAATCCCATTGCTTGTAATGTGCTGTCTGATATACATGCATGGTAAAAGGTAGTTTACTAATATTTTGTATTTATAAGTCATGTTTATAAAATAAGAATATACCATTAAAATGGATATGAATAATTTGAAATTCATGATAATTTGGTTGTAGGTGAGAGAAGTTATATCACAATTTGATCAACAGAGAGATATAATGTTCATATAATGTTATCATAAAAGATTGTACTTTTTTAGAGATAGAACTTCTGTCTGGTATCCCAAAATGTGTAACAGGGGAAAAAAACAAAAATCATCCAAATCTTACTCTCCACCTAGTCCTTGCTTATGAAACTATATGTTTCAGGTTATCTAAAAGTATATGATGAGTAACCAGAAGTACTATCTATTAATTAAAGTCCTTTAAAGATCTCTACTCAAAAATGCCACCATAGTTCATTTTCTTTGCCAGTTGAAAATAATCTACTACATTGTTTAACAAATTTTCTATTTTGGAGTAGCTTATTTTTCATTTTAATTAGTAAGTTCATTGTAATTATTATGTAAAGACTTTACACTTAGATGAAGTAAGTTATTCGTTTTAATTCTTCCTTAATGCTGTATGGACTCAGATTTTTTTTTTAAAGAAGTGCATGTCCTGTTAAAGGAAAGGTTAAATATCATTGCTGTAGAAGTATGCTCCTGGCTCTCTGGGAAAGGTATTACTTTGGAGGATGATTTTTATCTATAATTACATTTCCTTTCTGCTGTCATAGAGAGCCTGATCCTTATTATAATATGCATTGCTTCATATTCACTAAACTGTATAGAAAAACCCTTTTGTTTATAATTTGAGAAGAGTTTTGAGATTACTGCATGAAGATGCTTGAAACTTTTGCCTCATTGAAAAGCGCTGGATGTTTTGAGAAAAATCAATAAACCGTATTCCTACCATAACCCAAAGGGAACAAAGGTATTGAGGTTTGAAATAGCTTACCCCCAAATCATAATTCTTCTAGCATGGGGATTTGTGAGTACCCGTTGCAGCTAACAGCTAATCATACTGTACTTGGTGAATTACTTTCATTATATAAAATAAACTTAGTCATTGCACATTATAAGGAATGTTCAAATCCTTTCATTAAAAACACACCGTTATGCATGCTATTAATTTTTAAGATGCATTACCAAATGGGTCATGAATATTAAGTGAATACATTTATTCTGTCCTTTAAAAAAAAACACATTAATTTGTAGTTAAGATAGAAACTCCATCTTCACAGTATAAAACAGAAGACAGGGATAATATACATGGTTTGTTCCACTTAGCCACAAGATAATTCACCTGAAAAATCTCAAATCATTCAAAAAATTTAGCATGACTGATTTTTTTTCTGCTGACATCGATTGTCAACTGTTCTCAGTCCCAAATAAGCAATCCTCAGCTGTTTTGAGCCTCAGAGATTGCAATGTGAGTGGTTGCCAGTGGGTGGCAGAGTAACTTGTGGGTCATGCGTACAAATTAATCCTAACCATTTGAGAGATTATCTCCGAAATAAAATTTGAGATCAGTCAGATGCAAGTGTCTGTAGGTTTGTAAGACTCAAAAGATAATGTTTACGATAGCACATTTTCAAAATAGAAATTTCTATTTATATCCATGTATTCTTTGAGAAATAGGGTCTGTAATGGGTATTTCCTATTTAATAAGTAGTGGATATTGCTCATAAATTGAGTCTTTATGTATGAAATGAGGTGCATTTGGTACATTTATTATTAAAATACAAGAACGGTGGTTGTCTCTCTACCACTGGCTCAAAACTTTATTCATAAGTCTAAGGCTGAAAAGAGGGATACATCTGTGTTCAGTAATTCTAATATAAGCAGGTGAGTGCTATAGATTTGAATAGTGGAGGTAGAAGCTGGATCAGCGGGGGCTGGGAACAATGAAGAATGAGGAGAAAGCCAAAGAGTGTGCTAGAACTTCACCTGCTAGTCCTGTTTCTAATCCACTACTTCCTTCTCTGTATTTGAAAAAGTTTACTTTGGCAATTAAAAAAGGAAGTCCCCCTATCAATTTTATGATCATTTAGTGTACTATGTATTTACCATTATTTCTTTCTGGCTCCCATCTCCCCTCCCCAACCAGAATATGAACTTTGTGAAGGCAAGCGTCAGTAGGTATTTTTGCTGCTATATCCTGTGTCTAACAGAATGACTGGCAGAGTGTAGGTGTCGAATAGATATCCATTGAATGAAAGATTGAATAAAAGATAAATTATAGAAGATTTGCAAATTGTACCAAAAAGTAAGGGGGAAAAAATCAGTTCTATCATACCATTGATAAATTTTTTTGTGTGAAATTTTAAGGATTATTTGCTTATGTTGTTTACCTTATTGTGATCATAGACTATAAAGAAAATTGCACATTCTAATTAGGTCAGTTTTCCTAATAGTCCGTATTGTAGACATTTTTGAGAATAAGGATCAAAGTAAAAGTTGCCTAGGATACTATTACCTGATAGAACTCAATATATTAACATCTTCTTTTCCAGGGTTTCTCTTTTTGTTTTTCCTATGCCAAGTCTTGTCAATTCTGTCCGCTGAACAATATTTAGATCTACTTCTTTCTCTTCCCATACTAGTAGTCTAAGCCACTTTACTCTCTGAACTTCTGCTTGGATTGTTACAGTTGGTTCCTAATTTACTTTTTCTACGTGCAGTCTTACCTTTCCTCAGTGCCCAGTTTTTGTTTTTAACACCATATACTTTTCATGAGAGACCAAATGATTTCCTCCACAAAACATTTACTTATTTCAGTTCCCTACCAGACATTCTTCAGTGGCTTCCAATTGCCCTTCGAATAAAATCCCCAAAGCCCCTGCACGATGCAGTCGGTGACTCCATCTCCAGCCTCAGCCTGGGTCCTCTTTCGTCTTCTCTGGTCTGTACATATTGCCCCATATTAGCTATATTTGTTTGGTTAAATCCTCTTTATTCAAATTTCTGTTCAAATGCTTTGGGTGTAGGAGTGGTTCTTTCCTAACCACCGAATGCAGTGCCCATCACATGGTGGGTGCTGTTCTTGTTGAACTTGTGTTTGTCTTACCTCCTACTGTATAGACTGATCATGAAGGATATTTATCACAAGCACCGTTAACAGATCCAAGAAGAAAGATGAGACCAAGAGTGACACACTCTTTGTAATTGGATCATTTAATTATCATTTGAAATTTTTAAATAACATGACTCAGGTTGTTTAATACGGATTTTACAGATGGAGAAAATCATCACTCAAGTTATTTGACAATGAAATGGTCATTATGTTGTTTTATGAAGCTCTTGTGTAGGAAGAAAAACACTTCTTGTGTGATAAATCATCTAACAATGCCCCATCCATGCAGCCTAGACGTAGTTCTAATAGTTTAAATGTAATAGCAATTGTTGGAATGCCTTGTACCAGCCATTGCCTAGGTCAGCGATTCTCAATACCTGTTTGAGAGTTTTATATTAAACAAAAGGGATCTAGAGTAAAAGAGTTGAAGAAATTTGTTCTAGACTACAAGGAGGGATTTGGAAAATTTGTATAGAGCCACTGGATAATCTCCTATATATGTGTGACATGTGTTGCAGAGGGATAAATACTGAGTGAGATTGTATTAAGTTCCCAGCCTGTTTGCAATATTAATATACCTGAAGATGTTCCAGGGGATGGAATGTGAAAAGAATGAATTAATGAAATAGTGAGTCAGGTGGTAGAAGAGCTGGTTAGGAAAGGAAGGTGATAGGGAAGGAGCGATTGATAAAGATGACTTGGAAAGTGTGATAGGGAGCCTGGGCGACAGGAAGGACAGGTGGTCAGTCCTACAGGGAGCAAGTTTGGGGATAACAAGGCTTGAAGGCATAGGGTCACAAAACATTCCTTGTCTACATGACAGTTCTGGAGTATGAATATTGATCTAGGGAAATTACTCATTTGTCTTTGTTTAGATGACAGTTATGTTCTAGAGGGATTTTAAAAAGGAATACTTACAAAATAGTTTGTGATATATTTAAGCATGTTCCCCATACAATCATTAGTAAGACTTTCTAAAATTAATAAATTATTTCTTTGGGATTCATTTCTTGGGGGGCGTGTGTGTGTGTGTGTGTGTGTGTGTGTGTGTATTTCCATCATGAATATACTGAAGTAGATCCAACCTTGGGATGCATGAAATGGTCACACTCTGCTTCAAAAAGTGCATAAACTGCACATGGACAGTCTTGATGGCCTTTGATCTACTTCTACTCAGTTGTCCAGCCTTATCTCTAGCCATGTTTCTGTATATGTCTCAAAGGCTCTAACCATTTTGAATTTCATAAAATTTCCCAGACTTTATGACACTTTGTGAGTTTTTTTTTTTCCTATGTCCTCTTGGAAATTCCTTCTGTCTCTTGTCTGCCTACTGAACTTTTAAAAAAAGATTTTATTTATTCATTTGACAGAGATCACAAGTAGGCAGAGAAGCAGGCAGAGAGAGAGGGGGGCAGAAGCAGGCTCCCTGGGGAGCAGAGAGCCAGAGGGGGGGCTCAATCCCAGAACTCTGAGATCATGACCTGAGGCAAAAGCAGAGGCTTAACCCACTGAGCCACCCAGGTGCCCCTGCCAACTGAACTTTTAAAGTTCCAGATCAGGGCTCCATTTCTTGGCACTTCCCTGTGATAGTAGCACTTACACTACTCCTTTATTAAGGCACTTACACACTGTGCAGTTGGTTTGCTGGACTCTGGCCTCCTGGATGGTGCAATTATATCTTGTTCATATCTATCTCTTCTGAATACCATGCTTTGCACAGGGTCAATTCAAAAAATATTTACTGAGTTCTAATTGTGTACTAAGCACTGTACCATGCACTGGTCATAGATGAATCAAATACAAGGTAACATAAGGCAGCCCAGAAACCAATTAAAGAGAAAAATATTCATTAATTACAAAGTGCCAAGTTTGTAGAAATTTCTATGAAACAAGGGGCAGATGTAGTACAGAGGGAAAAGTAATTAGTCCTGAGTTAGTCAGGAAGACTACCTAGAAGTTATTCTTGAGTTGGTTTTGAAATACTTACAGAAACTTGCAAGTGAGGGAAATAATTGCAGAATGCATGTGTGTAGTAGACACTGTGGGTTAAAACAGTGAGTGGGTTTGGAAATTCTAGACAGTTTAGTATATCAGTGTGCTCATTCAACTTGCATGCAGTTATGAGTACTCTTATTATGTAGACAATAAAAGCAATTACGATTAAAGGAAACATTGTGAGCAGAGGCTTTGAGAAGCCAAAGACGGTGTATTAAGACAATGGTGATTCAATAAACATTCTTTTTTCTTTTCTTTCTCTTTTCTTTCTCTGTAATTTCTTGCTTCCCTGCTTCAGACTTGATTCCTATTTTCTTTCTCCTGTGATGTCTTGCTCCATTTGTCTCACATGAGTTTGGGTTAGGCAGGAAGGAACAGACAGACACCTGGACAGATGAACATGAAAGACCGAAAATGTGTGACATAGCTGCCACATCTGCCCTTTATCTTTCCGGAAGTGGTTGGCACTTTTCAAACTGTTTCTTTGGGTTTACAAACTACATTCTTTGATGGAAGTTCAGGGTGACAAAGATCATATATCATTCTGTTAAACTAGGGAGGAGGCAAACAATTTCCCAATGGTTACCTTGAGAGGCAGAATTTTGTAGTCACTAATAATGTAGACTCTGGAGCTGAGTTTGAATCCTGACTCTGTCCCCTACTAGCTGTGTGACCATAGGCAACTTATATAATCTTTCCTGTAACATCAGTATCTACCTCACAAGTTCTTTAAAAGAGTAAATGAAATAATTCCTGTGTAAGTACTTAGAACAGTGACTGAAATAGAAGCAGACTCAGTAAATATTAGCTATTAAAAATCTAGTACCTTTATGTTTTTGTATCCAACTACACACACCCAAAAGAATTTTTCTTTCCTCCAATAAATTATTCTAGATAGCTGGAATTTTGTTAACATATTCTATAGCCAATTTCTGTAAAAATGATAATGAAATGCATGTAAAGATCCAACTTATGGACACGCATACACAGGGTAAATATCTGGTTTGACTTTCAAAATCTTCCATAACCTGAACCCTTTGTATCAATGTAGCTTTCTATTTTATTCTTCAACTTGTTTATCATACTTCCTTCTATAACATCCTTGATAAATAACAATCACTTTTTTTTTGATTACTTCTCTCAGTAAGCAATTTTGAGAATATTACATATGATTACATTAAAATAATGATCCTGTACACCTGTATTAAAGTAGTTTGTACATTATAAATTGTATTCAGAATTAAAAATTAGAGTGACAGAAAAACTCATTTTCTCTTACTCAGTGGATCATTTTATATACAATTCATTTTTGGAAAACCCATTGGTTCAGGCTGTATCTAAACAGGTCCAATAATAAGGAGGAGATTCCTCCATGAGTTGATCTATTCTGTTGATGGACAGGCCTAAGTCGTTAGGAAGTTTTTGCTTTGATTCATCTGAAAAAAATTTCAAAATTTAACAGCTACCAACAATGTATTCATGATCCTGGGCTTGGTGCTTTAACCACATTATTTCTATTTTCATAAATAACTGAAAGTTAGATAATTTTTTCTTGTGTAATGTCCCTGCCCCCCATTATAGATAGAGCTATTAAAGAGAAACAACTTGCTCAGTAGAAAATCCTTGCTCATCCTTTTGTTTCAGTTCTACTTTCTGTATAGGATATGAAACAAAATAGAAGTCTTATCCCTCTACTGGGACTATAGCTTCCACATGCTGTTATAGTTCCATGCACTATGTTCTATGCATCCAGGTTTAGCTTTTGTTCAGACTGTCCCTTGAACCTGAATGTCCTCTTTCCTTTCTCCTTCCTCTCTTTCTGTTCCCAGTTCTTTCAGAATCGGTTCCTCCCACCTTCTCTATAAAGCCAGTGCTTATCTTCTGCACAGTGCCCTGGCCCTTGGGTGAAAGAGCAATATGTGACGTCTACACCACATCATTAAAATTTTAGCATTAAATTTATGGTCATTGCTTGCTTAAATGGCTTCAAATTGGTTTATAAATTACTTTCTGATGTAGACCATGCTTTCTAATTCTGTATTCCCCCTGTACTAGGCATATTTTGGGGGTTATAGATTTTTGCTCATATTTTAGATTTTTTTCTATTTATTTCTGTCCCTGTTTTGCAGACACGCAAAAATTAAGCCAAGCATGGGAAAAATCAATAATGAATCACAGAAGGAAATCTTTCTATTTCAAAGTTAGCTCTTGCGGTGTAGCTTCATATATCCCTTTCTGTGTGTGATCAGTCTTAATCTTAGTTTCCATATCTAGTCCTGAGGGTCTTCATTAGACCTTAGAACTGGACCTTCTAGTTCTTTTTCTCTTTAGCTAGTGTTTCATATTACCTTTAAGACCTTCCTTTATCACATGTACAATTCCTTGTATTCATTTCTTCAGCGTCCAGACCAGTTACAAGCTATTGATTACAGAAGATGGAAAGGTCCCTGAGACTTTGGGTGATCTCTGAAGTCATTAAGAAAGAATGGTCTTGATTTGGGCCTTATCAGTGGGTAGAAGAGAAGGAGAGGTGTATTTCTTGTAAAGGTTTTGATAGGAATGGATTTCTGAGGGAAAGTATTTGGTCAGTCTGCTAACATAGTGAGGAGTCATGAAATAATAATGGGGCTAGGGGTTAGCTTATATGCCCCCTTTTGTTATATTTGTTGTTTTTTCTACACAGAATGTTATTAACAATGATGGTGTATGAGATCTTGACTTCAGTATATTAAGATGAGATTAAGTGGATTAGATAAAATAGAGGACAGATCTAAAAGCTCTGCTACACATCACCCGCTTCTTCAGCAGGGACCAGTCCCCTCCTTGAAGCTGTTGATTTTGATAGTTTAAGGTCAATCACCAGTGACTGATTTCCAAAATTGGTTTAAACATTCTCATCTTTTTAAAAGTTGAAATTAGGATCTTTTCCATCTTCTAGTTGAATAGCTTTTGCTTTTTGTTCTACTTCTCGCACCTTTACACATGGTACACATTTTACACTTCTTTTAAAAAGCCCTTAAAGCAGGTACATAGGGAAACAGAGCCATAGCATGACCAAATTACTTTTACAAAATTACCTAATTAGTTAGAGACTCATGCAGCTACAATCCAGTTCTCCTGCCTCCCAGTTTAGGAATTAAGTGCTTTCTAGATTTTAAAGGAGAGTGGGTCTTTAAATTCAGCTCGAGGTGGCACGAGGGAGATTCCAAAACACACAGAGAAATACAATTTTTAGGGACATAGAGTAGTTCCTGCAGCAATCTATTCAGGGTGGAATGGATGTGTCACTTTACTTGAGTAAACTGGTTCCCTCTGCAGGACTTGCATGACAATAAAGGAGGATTGCTGCTAACAAAGAAATAGCTTTCATCCATCACCTGAGGAGTGAATGCGACCCTTCTCAGATGAGCTGCTGATTTTCCTTTTCCATCATCCATCTCACTAATGGTGGATACCAAGATGTTTCAGCAGATGCAGTGAGATTGGTAGATTATTAGGGATAGCTTTGTCCCTTCACCTTTCTGAAATTTTGAAAGGTCAAATGAGGAGACGTTGACAATCTGGCATGATAAAATATATACTTGGTGGAGAACATTTAGCTTTTGAAAGCAGAGATTCTTTATCTACCCTGCTCATTAGTCTCTGCCTGGACCAAATTTCTTAAGTCATACTTTAACAAAAATGTTTGTTTAAAGACAAGAGGTCCCAGTAAGGAAGGTGATCTGTTACCAGACTATGATAGCTGCAAAAGCCCCACAATAACTAGAGTGGATTCCTTTGACCTGTGTTAATCTTTTCTAAACATACAAAAATCATTTTCTGGTGCAGTGATCAGATAAAACACATCTTGTAAATATATCTGATGAACTTAAACTGGGAGATACTGAATTAAGAGTGATATTCACATTGTTGAGAATAAAGTTGCTGTTCTCTGAATTGATACGGCCTTTCAGACCCTGTTGTGTTCCCCTTGAGGTATGACCCTCCATCTTTGCATTGCATGATCGCATGAATTGTGGGGTTAGTTACCATCACATATTAACATTGATAATAAGCAGTCATGTCAGAATGATTTTGTTTGTGAAAGTTTGTTACTTGTGTCCTGTAATTTTTTTTTAACAAAATACATTCAGTAACCATTCGTTGAGTAACTATCATATGCTAGAAACTACTACAGACATTTTGGGACATATAGTGATGTAAAACAGCTTTAGAGTGTGATTTAAAAATTGCCACCTCTTCATGATCTCAAAGTCCTGGGATCGAGCCCCACATCCAGGTTCTCTGCTCAGCAGGGAGCCTGCTTCCCCCCTCACCTCCCACGCCCCTGACTCCCCGCCTGCCTCTCTGCCTACTTGTGATCTCTT
Source organism: Mustela nivalis (assembly GCF_964662115.1). Classification (NCBI taxonomy): domain Eukaryota; kingdom Metazoa; phylum Chordata; class Mammalia; order Carnivora; family Mustelidae; genus Mustela; species Mustela nivalis. The sequence goes on from NC_139020.1 coordinate 85,052,260, forward strand.
TCTCTGTTTCTGTCAAATAAATGAGATCTTAAAAAAAAAAATTGCTGCCTGTTTTGGAACATTCTTTCAAATTCAAGCTAGAATATATTGATTAGTTCCCATAAGATTTGACTGATAACTTTATTGCAGACATACTTCATTCTTAATAAAAATAATATAATTTACACAACTGTCTTCTCTATCTGCATTTCTAACAATGCTTCCTAGTGCTTTGATTTAGCATGTGGACACAATGAATGACACAAATATGATCCTTGCCAAGTAAGAGAGGGAAAAATCCGTGAATGATAGAGTTGCATCATATACATATTTAATTTACACCATCAGAATAACTCTAATTCTGAAGATGTCATAATGTTTGGATCACACAGTAATGTTGACTTGAATTAAGAAAGGAACTTTTGATGGCTGGCTCTTTCCTTCAATATGAGTTTTTTTTTTTCTTTTCTTTTTTTTCTCTTTTTTGGTATGAGTCCTACTGGAAATAAAAGAGAATTTTAACTGAGTTATGACTGATACACCACATGAAGAGCTATTTTGTTTAGAATAATAATTTAATTAATAATTCTGTATATATCATGTTTTTCTTTCTTATTTTAATACATAAAATGGGAAATATTTAGTTCTTAAATAATTTAACAACTTTTACATGACTTCTGCTTTTGTTACTTTTGTAATAAAACACTAGTGACTTGGAATTTTTTGAACCGTTACAAAAATGGTGTTTGAGATGCAAGACAAATATTCTAATATGTATTTCTACTTCTGGTAAGAAGCTGACTTTATTCACAGGTTTTATTTTTGTTGCGTGGAATTGGTTGATCTCTGAAGAGCTGATACAAATTTACATGCAGAGTTTAAGCCTACTTTTTTTTTTATTTTTATTTTTCTCCTGGTAGCCAGATGGGAAATCAAAAACCTAATCTCATGAGATAAGCTCCCATTAAATGTAACCTCATAACTGAGATTCCCATAGTTTCACTATGATAGGAATTGGATTAAAAATGTCTATAACAGAAATAAAAAGATAACCTTATTTACTCCACAGGTTCAGACCCTTAAAAATAAAACTTAGGAACAAAGTAGATATTTTTTGTAACTCCAAGAAGGGCAAACATATTTAAATTACTGAGAATAGCAATAAAATACATTTATTTCTTTAGAATAGCATTCCTTTTTATAGAAATTCTGTCACTGCAATATTTTTCATTGTTGGTGCTAACTTGTTTTGATTTAGACAGAAACTATATCATGACTAGGAATAATAAAAATTTATCAGATATAGTTCTATAGAATATAGACTGAAACAGTCTATTGTTTATAGCAATATAAGTTTTGGTTAATATCAGAGATTGGTAGAAAAGACCTTAAAAAAAAACCCAACAAAAAGATAAAGGAGAAACTGTTGAGTAACAATATTTTAACATACTAGATATGTTTCTAATAAGTTTATGCAAACTAAATATTTATAGTAGATATTCACTAAATGAGTTACTTAAGTTACTTATTCCACAAACATTTACTGAGAACCTACTATGTAGCAGGTATTTTGTACTACTTGGTAAGTAGAAGAATTCTATTTTTAGGTAAATCTTTGTTTAAATGTTCATGTGTCTGTGTTTTATAGGTAAAATATGTATATAGATAACTTAAAGCCACTAATTCTATGTTTTTGAGAACAACTTGTCTTAATTGAAGATCATGAGATTAAATTCAATGATCTCAATAAGTACGTCTTAAAGTTTAGGGATATAACTTCATTTGAAGTAGATATTTTATCAGTCACATTCTGAGATTAAATAAAACATTCTCAATTCTGGGGCACCTGGGTGGCTCAGTGGGTTAAAGCCTCTGCCTTCGGCTTGGGTCATGATCCCAGGGTCCTGGGATCGAGCCCCACATCGGGCTCTCTGCTCAGTGGGGAGCCTCTTCCTCCTCTCTCTCTGCCTCTCTGCCTACTTGTGATCTCTATCTGTCAAATAAATAAATAAAATATTAAAAAAAAAAAACCAAAACCAAAACAAACCAAAACAAAAAAACATTCTCAATTCTATCCCTTGGATCACAGATCTTGTTTTCTGGCTGAGAGGATACCATCAAAAAGTAGGCTGTATATTCTAGGATAAAATCTAAATCTCATGAAGCATTGTCTTTGAGTTGACATTGTTATTGAGTCTTGAAAAGACCATTCCAATATTCCATAAGGCCACTTGTTTCTGGAGTATGAGACTACCTAATTCCATGAATATCAACCTACTGCCTTACTTCTTGCATTGTCGATTGAGCTTTCTTAGTCAGAAATGATATTGTTTGGTTTAAGTTGATGATGACTAGACATTCAGTAAGTCAACAGATGGTGTTGCTGGCAAAGCATGGCAATCAGAGAAGTCAAATCCAAACCCTGAATCAGTGTTTATTCCAATAAGGAAAAATCCACTGTGGAGAGGGGTCCAAAATAATCAACTTGCTGCCAAGTGGCTATCTGGTCTCCTCAGGATATGGGCACCTCTCAGGGGCTCAGGGATAGCTTCTGGAAAGCAAGACACTCAGTAGTGATGAAAGCCAAGTGCTCATTGGTGTGGGGAGGTCCATATGTTGAGTCTATTCAAAATCTCCTTATGCCACCATGGCAACTTTTTAAATGAGTCTGTTGAGTAAACACTACTGAGATAGGGGGGAAAAAAAGACTGATTGGCATCCACATGTTAGAACAATTGCCCCCCTAATTATTGAGGCCTCCTCTTCACTAGGAACTTTTTGCTGGACATTTGCATAGTACAAAAATGTTCTGAGTTAATTCTGAGAGGTTTATCCAAACCTCTTTGTCTCAGACCATCTGGTCAAACCATTAGTCATTGTCCTTGAATTGTTCCTCATGCAATCTCTCTTCCTAGGACAAGTGGATCATGGGGGGAATAGCTTTCCTTCTATTCCTCAGAGACACCTAAACTAAAGCTTTAGGGCACACCAGTCCATTTTAAACTAACACCAGCTTATTGGGCAGAACTCTGCGAATCAGAGAGCTTTTCTCTGTAATCAGCAGTACGAACTTCCCATGTGGTCGTGGGAATGGGTTGAGGAAGTGATGACACTGTAGTAGTTCAAGACACACAGAAGATTGAGCTACCTGGTGAGGAAAGCTTCTTGTGATCCCAGAAACTGCATTTGTTGCTGGAACATTGATGGGTATGCTCAGCTTAACTCAGGTAGATGTTCACTGTTTAATGGACAGCTCAGGCTGCAGTGTTAGGTGTTCATTCCCTAATGGAGACCAATATAAAGCTAATAGAGACTAACTTCTAGCTAAAGAGGGTATAATTTCTTTCAAACCTGACTTGTGGATTTCCTATTAGGGCTTAACTTCCGCCAAGCAGTGTGAGTGCCATGGATACCTTAAGCACCATTGGTTCTGTTGGGTCATATGGGTTTAGAGAAAGGTCTGCTTGCACTAAAGTGTGGACTAGCTGGGAACCATCTCTAACTATTGCCCTATTTCATGTTTACACCCAAAGGCACTTAGTAAATGGCTTCCAGCAGCACATAAAATGTAGTTTTAAGTGGATTTCTTTCTTTTTTTCCTTAAGATTTAAGTGTCCTGTCCTTTTCTTGGAGGTTAGAATTACATGGTACAGCAACTAGTCTCTAACTACCTCAGGCTACTGTATTCCAAAAATACATGGAGTGACAGGCTTCTGAAATTTTCTGGGATTATTTTTTTCAGCCCCTCATGCCCATATGCTACCAGGGCAGTTCTTTTTCTTCATTGGGACCTGGACATATGATATTCTCAGTACAGTGAACAGCATGATATTTGGTGATATGGGAAATCAAGGTCTTTTACATTATATTATGACAGAAAACGAAATAGTTGACTTGTCCTAGAAGTGGGACAGTGAAAGTATACCATTGGCCTGCTCCAGAATAATAAACTTCATCTTAAATTTTCTACTTGTGTGAAAACAGCAAAAACTTAAAAAAATTGTCAGATCAGTATTTATAAACCATCAGGCAGGCAGGGGCAGTGCTTATTTGCTCCCCAAATGAGACTAAATTTTGGAAAACTGCTGCAATGGGAGAAATTGCCTAATTAAGTATATGATAATCTTTGTCATTGAAAAAGATTTTCATTTGGGAGCCAGTGTGGAGATGTTTTCCAGTTACTGAGTGCATCTATTCCAACTATATACTTTAGAACCAGATAAATAATGTAAGAGTAATTTGAAACATCTTTTTTAAATGACAGCCATGATTTTTTTCTGGTTCCATATAATCTTCCAAAACCCTGTTATTTCCTCATCAAGAGAAAAGTCTATGTTCCTGCCCCTTGAATACTGTCAGATCTTTGGTACCTCTTTGGCACCTCTTTGGCAAATAGAATATGGCAAAACTGACAGTGCCTGTTTCCAAGCCTGTGCTACAAAAGGAGATATAGCTTCCTCCTCTTTTGTCTCCCTCCCTGCCTCTTGATGCTTGTGCTCATTGGAACATACTTACCATGTTTTCAGGAAGTCCAGACCACATCCAGTGCCTATGTATAGGTGCTCTGGCAAACAGCCTCATTTAAAACTTATAAGGGCTCTGGCTAACAGCCAGGATCAACTGTGAGACATGAGTAAAGGAGCCTACCAATGACTCTAGCTCCCAGTTGATGCTGAACAAAATAGAGATAAGCTTTTTCTGCCAAGTCCTGCCCAAATAGCAAATTTATGAGCACCATAGGTATTGTAGAAATCCACCAAGTTTAGAATGATTTGGTACTATAACAGATGGGATTGGAAGTCCATAAGACCCACTTGAATTGGTCTCTGGTCACAACTTTATTTAAACAACAACAAAACCCACATTCTTACCAGTAGATATTCTGTGCCTTCAGGGATATGAGTTTAAAGCTAATTAATAATCTAATACTCTCTGAAATATCTTGCTATGTCCCTTTCCCTGGTAAGCACTAGTTATTGATGTAGGCCCATGTGGGAAAGCTATATAGAAAGATTTAAAGTAGGTGCTTTTGGTGTTATAAGATACTCCCCAATTATATAGGGTCTCTTTCTTATAAAAGACACACCAACTCTATGAACTAACTCAAGTGAACTACCCATCTGCTTAGGCCCCAAGAACCTAGTGATCAGACATCTACCACAGAAGATCTCTGTAGGTCAGATCATTCTGATAGCCATGCTGACTCTGTCAACATAACCATGCCTACATTCTCTCTTCTGTTTACAAGCCACTTGTATCACTCAGGGGGTTCACCATCATCTTTGACATAAAAAGCCTGTTTCAAAAGCATTATACCCATGCATATTCACAGACAACAGAGAATAGTCACTTTAGCCCTTTTAATATATTTTGGTGCTCTGCAAGGCAATGCTATTCTTAGTACTATTGTGAAAGGCTTTTCTTATGGGCTTTTTGGAGGAACGTGGTTTGAGGTCCTGAAGACACCAGGGGAGTAGATGTTAGTCTACCCATTATAAATCCACTTCAGTTCAACTCTGTAAGATATTGGATTCCTTCTATGTTATACCAAGAATTTCTTACCCTTTAACTTTATTTTCCACTGTGAATTCTGGTTTTAGCCAACTAACCTGGAAATATTTAGGCCCATTTTTGTTGTTTGAATAGATAAAAGTAAGTCTCTGTTAACTGTACCTATGATGAGAAATTTAGTTTATTTAAAAACAGTTTCCTTCTTAGCATGTCAGGTTCTATTCCCATACATATTCTCTAGGATTTTATTAATTCAATTAGTAAAATTTTACAATTATTTTTGTAGAGTAAAGTTTTTCCTCCTGAAGTCAAACATGTAGGTTGCTTCCCCTTACCTCTACCCAACAGAGTCAACAAAATCTGACTCTTGCCTTAGAAGAGCAGATAATAATGGGTGATGCATAACAGGCCTTCTTTTCCAAGGCAAGGATCCTAGACTAAGGCCTTGATAGGTATTTATATAGGGAGGCACTGCTCAGCAAAAGAGGATAAACTGCTTTCATTGGTAAAGGGGTCTCAGTAGGGTTTGGAAATTCAGAGTACTTAGAGATCATACAAATCCTCTAGTGTGACCCAATTTTCAGGGTTCTACTCTTTCCCAGTCAGTGGTCTCAATTTCACTTAAGAGACCTGGCAAGGATGAACATTCTGATGTCATTTGACAAACTTTAATTATTTGCTTCCCTTAGTTATGTGACTACATGAGAGAAGAGGGTTTTCTTAAGATAGTCATGGAAGGTTCCTGCTTCTCTCACTGTACTTTGAGCTGAGAATTTGGACCTTTGATTTGATAATATCCTTTTCCTTCCCTTCCCTTCTGTGAGTCTCTAATATAATTAGAAGTAGACCATGTATGCTATAGGGATTGTGATCTTTTTGTCCTCCACACTGCTGTGTGGCAGTGGCTTCTCAATACTCAGAAACCAGCCTTCAATTAGTTCTGCATTCCAGATAGCTGTAGGTGATAATTTAAATAAATTTTCAATCACCGTGTTTCATGGGCTGCCAGAGGCTGGATCCTTATTACCTCTAAACCCAACCTGTCCATATAACCAATCTCCAATTTCGATTTTCTTAAGGATATGGTGTCTGTATCCATGTTTACAGGTAGTTTGGTGTCTGTCAACATTGTGGTTGGAAGTAAGAGAACCTACTTAGCTTGTTAAAACAGAAAAAGAATTGTTAAACCACATTAGGTAAATTCTGTAATCTTTGGGAGGGTTAGAGATCTAGGCTTTGAAGCTCCACAGCCAGAGAAAATGTACAAACAGTCCTGGGAATACCGCCTCAGCAACTGCACCACAGCTGCTGCCTTTGGGAGAGAGTGCTTCACTTGTGCTAGTGACATTAGGTGTTAAGACAGCAGAAACTCTGTTCATGCCGCTTCCTAGAGCCTGATTTTCTCTCAGCCCTTGTGAGCAGAAAATGAATTCCCTGTGGTGGCTGTGTCCTCACGTTGCTCATTTCCAAACTGAAGTTTTCCGGCCGATGTATCTGATTATCCTAGCCGAAGTCACATGCCAGTTTCTATCTGTAGAGGTGGCAGGGAAATGAGTCCAGCTTCTTACTTTGGTAGTGAGAGGTAGGGTTAATTGTCTATGACATGCTTCCTGTGGGCGGATCTCCCAGAAAGAGAATTTACCTCCTTTTTGGCAGATGATTTAGGATCTAAACATTGCTCTGTGAAGCTGGTGACAGCTCATTGCTTAAGGCAATTATCCTTGGTAGAATGTAGAGGTGGTGAGTCAGGTCTGGGGGCCTGGATAATGCTATATCCACAAGGCTTGTGCCCTTGTTGTGCCAGGGGATGGGTTGTTCCCCCTGCTGGTTGGCTTGAATGCCTCTGGCCCAAGTACCAAAACCTGTAAGTTTGATGGCTGTCTTGCTAAATTCTCGCAAACTACTTTAGACTGTTAAGAGCAATGAGGGAACAACCCTCCCACTCCTATCTTTGTGAATCTTATTAAAAATATGCTCTTCTAGAAGATCAAATGTGTGTGATTTCTGATCATTTGCTTATTTGCCTATGATTGGGATGCAGGTTGGCAAGGTTCACTCAGTATTACTATGGAAAGATGATGAGAAATTACAGGCTTAATCAATTTCCTCTGTGGATTAGAAAACCTGTCTAATAATTTAATTTTCTGTCCTTAAATTGAAACAAATACTAATTTTAGTTATTAATAACTGGCTAGGTTCATGAGATTTTTGTAAGTGACTAAAAAGTTGAGGTCTTTGATGTCTTGATATCTTGGAAGCTTTGTAATAAAATTTAGAAGATAAAAGGAAATAAAGAAGAAATACAGATACAAAATAATGTGATTCCCTGGTTCATATCCAGTGTGGTCTGGTCTCATTTTTGCAGGAGATGGATAAATCTGTCATCAATGATTCTATGGAAATTTGTTATAAGAACCCTAAAAATGGCTGCTCAGCCTGAAAGACTAACAGTGGCTTCATTATACTGTCTTTTTTACAGAATGGAATGGCTCTGGCAGCATCTCTCAGCTCTCTCATTTATTGTAATACTGCATGTGTCTGTCTATACATATTTAGACATATTTACTAGTCTTATTCAGTGTGTAAGCTTTTATTTTCCTTTGCTGCAGGGAGAAAAATGGAAAAGAAGTAGAGACAGAAATGTTTGTGAGTGGCTGAAATGATGAATTTCTAAGGAGTATTTTCTTCTGGCTACTCTGGGTTATATATTAGCATTCAGATGTCCTAGATATCACCAACTTCTTGCTTAATGCTTTCTCTTCAATGTCTGTATGATTGTAGTCCAAATTCTTTTTTTTTTTTTTAAAGATTTTATTTATTTATTTGACAGAGAGAAATCACAAGTAGGCAGAGAGGCAGGCAGAGAGAGAGAGAGAGGAGGAAGCAGGCTCCCTGCTGAGCAGAGAGCCCGATGCGGGACTCAGATCCCAGGACCCTGAGATCATGACCTGAGCCAAAGGCAGCGGCTTAACCACTGAGCCACCCAGGCGCCCGATTGTAGTCCAAATTCTTGATTGCATAAAGTCTGCTCTTGAACTTGGTTCACCTTCCCCAAATATTTGAGGATTCTTAGAGTATAAATAGTACATTTAGTATTTACCCTTGCCATGCTTTTCTTTATATTTTTATTGCAAAGTAATTTAATCCTCAATAATATATAACATGTCATTATACATCATAAAGTTTAAATAAATTGTATTATTTTATGTATATACTTTTATGATTAATTTTATTGTATTTTTTGCAATATATATAATTTTATATATGGAATTTATTTTGACAGTTTTATAGTATTTCATTGTTTGGGGATGCTACAAATGTTTATCCATTTCTCTGTTGGCATGTTTAGATTGTTTTCAAATTTTTACTGTTATAAAACTGCTTAAAAATCTGTTCCCCTCCAAATCTGCTAGAACTTGTACAGGAATTCAGTAAAGTGTCAAGATATAAAATCAATGCACATAAATCAGTTGCATTTCTATACACCAACAACAAGACAGAAGAAAGAGATATTAAGCAGTCAATCCCATTTCTAATCGCACCCAAAACCATAAGATACCTAGGAATAAACTTAATCAAAGAGGCAAAGAATCTATACTCAGAAAACTATAAAGTACTGATGAAAGAAATTGAGAAAGACAGAAAGTAATGGAAAAACATTCCATGCTCATGGATTGGAAGAACAAATATTGTGAAAATGTTTATGCTACCTAAAGGAATCTACACATTGAATGCAATCCCTATCAAAATCCCACCCATTTTTTTCAAAGAAATGGAACAAATAATTCTAAAATTTATATGGAATCAGAAAAGACCCCAAATAGCCAGAGGAATGTTGAAAAAGAAAGCCAGAGTTGGTGGCATCATAATCCAGACTTCAAGCTCTATTACAAAGTTGTCATCATCAAGACAGTATGGTTCTGTCACAAAAACAGACACATAGACCAATGGAACAGGATAGAGAGCCCAGAAACAGACCCTCAACTCTATGGTCAACTAATCTTCAACAAAGCAGGAAAGAATGTCCAATGGAAAAAAGACAGTCTCTTCAACAAATGGTGTTGGGAAAATTGGACAGCCACATGCAGAAAAATGAAACTGGACCATTTCCTTATACCACACATGAAAATAGACTCAAAATGGATGAAGGGCCTCAATGTGAGAAAGGGATTCACCAAATTCCTTGAGGAGAACACAGGAAGCAACTTCTTTGACCTCAGCTGCAGCAAGTTCTTCCTAGAAACATCACCAAAGTCAAGGGAAGCGAGGGCAAAAATGAACTATGGGGATTTCATCAAGATCAAAAGCTTTTGCACAGAAAGGAAACAGTCAACAAAACCAAAAGACAACTGACAGAATGGGAGAAGATATTTGTAAATGACATATCAGATAAAGGGCTAGTATCCAAAATCTATAAAGAACTTATCAAACTCAACACCCAAAGAACAAAGAATCCAATCAAGAAATGGGCAGAGGACATGAACAGACATTTCTGCAAAGACATCCAGATGTCCAACAGACACATGAAAACATGCTCCACATCACTGGGGATCAGGGAAATACGAATCAAAACCACAGTGAGATACCACATCACACCTGTCAGAATGGCTAAAATTAACAAGTCAGAAAATGACAGATGCTGGCGAGGATGCGGAAAAAGGGGAACCCTCCTACACTTTTGGTGGGAATGCAAGCTGATGCAACCACTGTGGAAAACAGCATGGAGGTGCCTCAAAAAAGTTGAAAATAGAGCTACCCTACGACCCAACAATTGCACTACTGGATATTTGCCGTAAAGATACAAATGTAGTCATCTGAAGGGGCATGTGCACCTGAATGTTTATAACAGTAATGTCCACAATAGTCGAACTATGGAAAGAACCTAGATACCCAGCAGATGAATGGATAAAGAAGAGGCGGTATATACAATAGAATACCATGCAGCCATCAAAAGAAACAAAATCTTGCCATTTGCAATGAGGTGGATGGAACTAGAGGGAACTAGATGCAACTAGAAGGTATTATGCTGAGCAAAATAAGTCAATCAGAGAAAGACAATTATTCATGTAATCTCCCTGATATGAGGAAGTTGAGGGGCAATGTGAGCGGTTAGAGGGGGTAGGAAAGGAATAAATGAAACAAATTGGGATCAGGAAGAAGACAAACCATAAGAGACTCTTAATCTCACAAAACAAACTGAGGGTCCCTGGGGGAGGAGGGTAGGGAGACGGTGGTAAGGTTATGGACATTGGGGAAGGTATGTGCTATGGTGAGTGCTGTGAAGTGTGTAAACCTTGTGATTCACAGACCTGTATCCCTGGGGCTAATAATACATTATATGTTAATTTAAAAAAAAAAAAAAAAACAAGAACAGATGGGGGAAAAAAAACTGTTCTTGAACAAGTGTTTTATAAAATATATAGGTAAAAATGTAATTAGTGGGTCTTCAAACTGACAATTGTCAAATTGTTTTCAAGGTATTTGCACAAAATTATGCACACTTAAGAGTAAGAACTTGTCTCTCATTACCTATTCCATGTTTTGTAAAGTTAGCTTTAAGAATTTTTGTCCACCTGACTAGCATTGGAATAAAGCATCTTTTATTATGTTTATTTGGTCATTTGAATTTCTCCTAGAAATTACCTTTTATAAGGGTGGTTTCTATTAGACTGCTGTGTTTTTGCTATGATTTGTATAAATTCTTTATATCATATAGTCTAATTTTGTATTTGTTTATATAATATACAGCTATATTCTCAAAGTAGACAGCATGCCTTTCCATTATTTTTAAAAATAGTACTTAGTATGTCTAGCTTTAAATTTTCTATTGGATAATTTGCTTAAGAAGTCCATTTATAGGAGTTCTGGTTAAATGAAGGGGCATAGAGTCAACTTTTACTCCTCCTGAAAAATATGGGATACTGAGAAACCTTTTTATCTACTTGATTGAGTGAAACTGGAGCAAAACTGAAATATAAACCAAAATAGAGATCAAAATGGTACCAAGTAATGGTGACTATCGGGCAGGGGGTGTGAGAAGAAGCAGAGAAGAAATACCTCTGGGTGCAAAAAGAAGACACAAAGAAAATATTTCAAAGTGAGAAGACAAGATTCAGTGTTTAAAACTTTCTCTGTATGGGTAGGTGGGAATTGGATGCAGAAACCGGATGAGAGTTGGATATTGAGAGTTTCCCTGTACCTAAGTATGGCTGAAGTAGAAATAACAAAGACTGGCTATATTTTTAGGAATTAGTATGTCAACAGAAAGTGCAAGAAAAAATGCTTTCTAGTTCGGGAAGAAATAAAGACTAAAATAACATTCACAAAGTTGTCATAATGGGAATTCCAACCAAAAGGAAAGGGGCATCTTCTCCCCATCATGAATCAAATACAGATAGCTTGATAGGAAAAACTTACCCCCTAAAATATTTGGGAAATGAAAAATGAATTGGTACAAGATATATTCAAAGATACAAGGACAAATGAGGAAAGAACTAACAGTAACATTAGATAAATGGAAAGTAAATACCAATCCACAGAAAAATGTTCCCATTAAACAAATAAAAACTGTGGTCATACACTTCTTAAGAATTAAAAAATTACATATATGAAAAATGAGTCTATGAAATGGGAACTTTAAGTAGATATAAAGGAAAGTGATGATGAGACAATAGAAAAGGTAAAATATGAATTGGCAAAATTCAAGTGAAAGCAAAAGGAAGGAAATAAGTACAGAAATAGAGAAATTGGTTGCTGTAGAACTGGAGGAGAACATAAAGGATGAAAATAAGTGAGAAAAATATAGAAATAGAATGGATTGAAGAGAAAAGATAGATATTGAAGACAAGAGGAGGAAAGCAAAGAAATACATAATTGTCTCCTCAGATAAGATGATAATGGAACAAAACAATTTTTTTTTTTTAAAGATTTTATTTATTTATTTGACAGACAGAGATCACGAGCAGGCAGAGAGGCAGGCAGAGATAGAGAGAGGAGGAAGCAGGCTCCCTGCTGAGCAGAGAGCCCGATGCGGGACTCGATCCCAGGACCCCGAGATCACGACCCGAGCCGAAGGCAGTGGCTCAACCCACTGAGCCACCCAGGCGCCCAACAAAACAATTTTTTATAGACGTTCCTCATTTTCTGAAGCTTTGGTTTATTGTGCTCTGGGAACACTGTGTTTTTTCTTTTTTTCTTTCTTTTTTTTTTTTTCTTCTTCAGAAATTAAAGGTTTGTGGCAGTCAAGTCTGTCAGTGCCACTTTTCCAATGCATTTGCTTGCTTTGTCTCTGTGTCACATTTGTGTAATTCTCTGAATATTTCAAACTTTTTTTCATGATTCTATTTCTTGTGATCTGTGATCAGTGGTCTTTGTTAGTATTTTAATGTTTTGGTATGTACATTGTTGTTTGAGCCATAATGTATCACATACCTAAGAGACTACAATCTAGTATAAACTTAATTTTTACACACATTTGGAAGCCAAAAAATTCACTGGACTTGCTTCACTGTGATATTTGCTTTATTGCAGTGGTCTGGAACTGAGCCTATAATAATTCTGAGGTATGCCTATATTAAAACTTTACAGAAGCTGGGCGCCTGGGTGGCTCAGTGGGTTAAGCCCTGCCTTCAGCTCAGGTCATGATCTCAGGGTCCTGGGATCGAGTCCCGCATCAGGCTCTCTGCTCAGCAGGGAGCCTGCTTCTTCCTCTCTCTCTGCCTGCCTCTCTGCCTCCTTGTGATCTCTGTCTGTCAAATAAATAAATAAAATCTTTAAAAAAAAAACTTTACAGAAGTAAATGAAGATTTTAATCTATAGATTAAAAAGACATGCTATGTCTGAGGAAAAACTCACATTGCCTAATAAAGAGGAGCTTTGAAAAGAACTATGTAACAATTTGGATAGCATGGCAAGTTAAATTATAAGAGAAAAGGTATCTTTCTGGCTTCAGACAATGCCATATCTATGTTCAGGTTCTAGAAGACAATGTAATAATTTCTACAAGGTACTCAGAAAAATGATCCTAGAATTTTATTCTGAGTCCAATTGTTTCAAAGATATGATAATTCAAAGATAAAAAAATGATGTTAATATAGTATTGTCATATGAGTAGTGAACCCTAACAATGAAACCTAAATAAGAACATAAATGGAATCAGATACATATTGTATAAGGAAGTGACATTTCAAACCAACAGAGGTAAAGAGAGTGATATAATGGTCAGTATAAGTTTTGGGACAAGTAGATGATCATGTAAAAAAAAAATGAAAGTTGGATTCATACTTTATACCTTATACCAGATTAAATGAATAATAACCAAAGATCAATGGTTTTAAAAAATATACACTTAAACTTGACTAAATTGTGGGAATTAAAAAATGCAATATCCTTTCCAAGGATAAAAAACTGAGAAAGCATAAAAGACTAATGAGTTAGATGACATAAATATAAAAATTCTTCATGAGAAAGCTACCATAAATAAAAACCAAAGAATAAATAAGGAAAATACTTTCAGTTTATGTAACAATATCACAATGTACAAATTTGCCCAATAAAGAAGAATCTGCATTGATAAGAAAATGACACCATTGAACAATGAGCAAAGGAACAGACAATTCATAGAAAAGAAAATAGGAAATATCCTTAAATGAAAAAGAGAAACCACTGGCTTATATCAACAAGTATGATAATCCATTTGGTGAAAATGTGGGACAACTCTCATATTAAGCTTAAGGAAGTGTGACTTGATACAGACTCTAAAGGAAATTTGAAATATTTAATTGCTGTCACAACTATGTATCTATAGTCACATTATACAAAAGGATTGGAAACAGACTGAATCCTGTCAGTAGTGGGATCAATACATTTTCATATATTTACATAATAGTGTTGTATACATTTTTTCTTTATTGAAGTAAAAGTGACAAAATTATATTTGAAGTATACATCCTGTTGATTTGATGTGTATATACATTGTGAAAGGGTTCTTGTCATCTAGCTGACTAACATTTCTTTCTTCCTCTAGCAGTCCATCTATAGAATTTAGGGAGAACACTTAAATTCTATTCTCTTAGCTGATTTCAGTTACACAATACAATGTTTACAACTATAATCACCATGTTTTACGTTAGATCCTCCAACCTTATCCACTTTATAGCAGAAAATCTGTGCCTTTTTATCAACTGCTGCTTACCACCTTTCCTCTTTCCCATCAACCCCTGGCAACCACTTCTATATGCTACTTATATGAGTTTAGATTTTTTTTTTTAATTTCAAATGTACATATACCCTGTAGTACTTGTCTTTTTCTGACTTCTTTCACTTAGCAGAATGCCCTGAAGATTCATCCGTGTTGCTGCAAAAGCAGGATTTTCTTATTATGACTGAATAAGATTCCATTGTATATATGAATAACAGCTTTCATTATTCATTAATGGACATTCAGCTTGTTTCCATATCTTTGTTATTGTATGGAATAAGTGTGTAGTTTTTAAAAAATGAATTATTTTACTTTATATATTGATACTAAACCATCTCAAATATGTAGAAAAAATGCTTAACAGTGTATATATATATTCTGTTATTTATATAAGAAGAAATTGTTTGTATATATACAAGAATAGATATAGTATATAGGAATTGGTGATATGACTTTGGATATATGAGAAACTCAAAGGATGCATAAGAAAGTATAGTCTTAGTGGAAATACACATAAAACAAATTCTCATATGACTTGTAAAGGAAAGTAAGCTTGTCTGAGAGTCATTAATGGGAGGAAAAATATACTGGATATGATTTTGTACTTCAAAATTTTTGTAACAAAGGGGTGTTTTATCAAGTTAATTTTTATGTAAGTATGATATTTTATCATTCCTCATCACTGGGCTATAAGATTTTCTCATAACATTATTGAAAATTCAGTTTAAATCTCTCATGAAACAAGAATTAATTTCTATATATATGAGGTAGGGATCTAGTTATATTTTTTCACTGTAGATCATAAATTGTTCCAGCAGTAGTTGCTGAACAGTTGATTCTTCAGTGATAAGAAATGTTACCAGTTTTCATACATACATGGATCAGTTTCTGGAACCTTCATTCTATTTTTCAGGTATAGTAAATCTATACACCACATTCTTCTTTAGAATCTCTTGCTCATCTTAGTTCTGTGATTTCCTTTATAATTTTTAGAATAACTTTATCAGGTTTAATAAAAATTAATCTCAGAGTATTAGACTCGCTTTAATTCTATGTAATATTTTAAACATTTAATTTAATTTTTCAGTATTCCAAGATTCATTGTTTATGCATCATACCCAGGGCTCCATGCAATACGTGACCTCCTTAATACCGACCACCAGGCTCACCCATTTCCCACCCCCCTCCTCTCCAAAACCCTCAGTTTGTTTCTCAGAGTCCACAGTTTCTCATGGTTCATCTTGCCCTCTGATTTCCCCCAATTCACTTTTCATTTCCTTCTCCTAATGTCCTCTATGTTATTCCTTATGCTCCACATGTAAGTGAAACCATATGATAATTGACTCTCTGTGCTTGACTTATTTCACTCATCATAATCTCCTCCAGTCCTGTCCATGTTGATACAAAAGTTGGGTATTCATCTTTTCTGATGGAGGGGTAATATTCCATTGTGCTTTGATTCTATGTAATAATTTGAGGAAAAATTGATTGATTTATACATTGGAACTTCCCAACTGTGAATGTAGTAAGTCTCTTTGTTTATATAAATGTTTAATGCCAGTGGTTTTGTAATTTTCTTTATTAAGGCTCACATATATTAAATTTATTCCAAGATACCTTATAATTATTCCTGCCATTTTAAATTACAGTTTTCATTTAATATTTTATTTTTAGCATTTGTATAGCACAGGAACATGCTTGCAATTTTTTTGTAGATTCTCTTGGGATATTGACAATCCTATGGATAGGCATGCTAACATTATTTCATTTGTGTTAATCCTTATAACTTTGATTATTTTTCCTTGTATTGTTGTACAGACTAGACTTTTGATATAATCTTGACTAGAACAAGCAAAAGATAGAAGGAACCATGTGTTACTGCTGACTTTAATGGGAATATTTCAAAAACTTCACTATAAATGAGCTGTTTGTGGTTGCCTTTTCCAACTTAACCATTATCATGTTAAAGTTCCCTTTTTATAGTTTATATTTTTCATGAACAAGTTTTAAATTTTTATTAAAGACCTTTTCTTATCTGTTGAGATAATTACATATCATTCTTCATTTGGTTTAGCTTAGTGAAATACAGTAATCAAGTATCTAATATTAAATTATCCTTGTATTTTCCTAGAGAGATTTTGTTTTTTGCTTTCTCTATGAGCTCAAAAATGCTACCAATCAGGGAACAATTTTTTCTAGAGTTCTTTTTGAGATATAGTTGACATTTAATATTATATTAATTACATATGTATAACATAATGACTTAATATTTTTATATATTGTGAAATGATCACCATAGTAAATCTAGTGGATATCCATCACCACATATAATTACAAATATTTTTTATGTGATGAGAACTTTTAAGATTTACTCTTACCAGCTTTCAAATATACAATATAGTATTGCTAATTATAGTCACCAAGCTGTACATTATATCCCCAGGACTCATTTATTTTACCTTTGTGTCCACTCCACTCTTTGTTCACCCTCTACCCACTGTCTCCAGCAACCGTCAATTTTTTTTCCTTATCTGTTTGTTTTCATCTTGTTTTTAGATTCCACATATTTGTCTTTCTCTGACTTATTTCACTTAGCATAATGCCCTCAAGGTCCATCCATGTTGTCATAAATGGTATGATTTTCTTCTTTTTTATGGCTGAATAATATTCTACTATATATATACTATGTTTTCTTTATCCATTCGACTATTGGTGGACACCAAGTTTGTTTCCATATCTTGGTTCTAGTAAAGAATGCTGCAGGGAACATTAAGGTACATATATCTTTTCACAATTGTGTCTTATTTTCCTTTGGATAAATACCAGTTGTGGAATTGCTGGGTTATATGGTGGTTCAATTTTTAATTTTTAAAGGAACTTCTGTACTGTTTTCCATGGTGGTTGCACCAATTTACATTCCCCCCAGCAGTATGCAAGGGTTGCCTTTTCTCTGCATCCTTTCCAGCATTTGTTATTTCTTGCCTTTTTGGTCATAGCTGTTCTGACAAGTCTAAGGTGATACCTCATTGTGATTATGACTTGCATTTCCCTGATGATGAGTGATTTTGGACACCTTTTCATGTACAAGTTGGTCACCCATATGTCTTCTTGGGAACATTTTAATGATAATTTCTCAGAGGCTTGGGGCTTCTAGGAAATGTGAGTCATTTAAATCTGAACCACAAAACCTATATAATGGCACCTCTCTGCTTATTAATTCTCTGTGGTCTCTCTGTCTTTTTCCTTTCTTCTTTTCCTCTCCCTCTGTATCTTTTTACTTTTCTACTTTTTCTTCCTTGCTTTCCACTTGGAACGCACTGCTCTTAACAGATAAGCTTCCTTCTGTCCTTTGTTTATTGATCAGTTTATTCTTCTCTACCCTCTCACTGCCTCTGTTGTCCTTTGGGTTCCTCACATAGAGTGAAAATTGATTCCTCACTTCCTTCTTTCCAAAAGCCCTAGATCTAGCCATCTCTTTTTCCATGGTATTTAAACTCAAACCTTCTCGTTATTCTCAGGGCATCCAAAATACTTAAATGCCAACTTCACTCTAGTGTTCAGCTTCTACTTAACTTGGGGGCGCTGGGAATTTTCCTCCTTTTTGAGTTTCACTTTTCAGAGCATGCTTTCTATACTTTAACAAGTATTTCCAAGTATTTTGATAGAAGGAGTTTTTGGTTACTTAGTTTGCCATAGTGAGAAATAGTTGTCGACATGATATCTTTGAAGTTAGTTAATGCTATTAGTCTTGAGTCTATCATTCCGGAAATGTTTGCATGTTCTCTTTTTAAAATAGTCTTAATTACTTTACAATTTATTTTATTCAACTTCATTTCAATTCTGGATTCTTTGGTATCATGTTTATTTACACACATTGTTTTAATCTCATATAAAATTCTTGACTTACTGTGTGCCTAGTCCTTGACATAATTGTTTTAAATTAATAATTTGATATAATTACAAGTTTTTTTTTTTTTTTTTATTCTTTTTGATGTATGCAAATATCTTAGTTCTTCCCTGAAAATGTTGCTCTGCTATATTAAACAATGAGGTCAAGTTGTTGCCTTTTTTCTTTTCTTGGATATATTCATATTAATAACTCTTTTGTTTTATGCCAAAGTGCAATAGTTTTAATGAGAGAATCTTAATTTGAATTAGCTTAATGTTGTTAATGTACTTAGCTAGAGAGAATTACAAAGGGTCAGTTAAAAAGAATTAAACTATTATTTCATGATGCATAATTTGCAGCTTTTGATAGTACTGAAAAATAACATTAAGTTAAATTTCTTTAAATCTAACTTTATAGTTGTGCTGTATATCAAATCTATCTGAATTGGATAAAGAAGGAACTTACTTTTAATACAAATTCATGCATAATAATAGCAAACTAGGATTGCAGTAACTATATGCAGGCATTTTCCCAAGTACTTTACATTTGTTCACTTACTTAATGCTCATAACAGATGCCTTATGAAGCAGATATCATTAATCTTCTCCATTTAAGTTGTGGACACTAAAGCACAGTGAGGCAAAGTAGCTTAGCCAAGGTCACACCATTGGTTAGGATGGAGTTGAGAGAGTCAAACTCAACTATAGTCTAGTTCCTTAACTGCATTATATTCTTTTCTTTCTCCTGCTTTGAAATATATTTTCCATGATTTCTATGATTTAGACTATATCAGATAATGTCTTTGAATGGGTATAACCAATTTTAATACTCAGCCTATTTTCAAAGAAAGCTTATATTCATTCCCACGGCAATTTAGTGTTTAAAATTGCTATGCAATATTAGCTTTCTTAAATCCTTGACACCCATATGTTCATATTAAGAGCTTCATATAACTATTTCAAAACATGAATTGTAACTTGACTCATTTTTCTTGATAAGTTTTTGGAAATTTCTTGGTTTATTCAGTTTTTATCAATTCTATTACCTAAGAAAATGCAGATTGTAGTAATAATTTAGATGTATAGGCTTAGTATAAAAGAGTCAGAATGAACATTAAAGATTATCATGCACAATGTTTTCATTTCAATAAATGAGGAAATTGAATTCCAGAGACGTAGAGACTGAACATGGCAGATCTGAGGGGAGAGCCTCTATCATCTTTTTAGCACACGGGAGTCATGTTTTAGGCAGGTATTAGCTGCTATGTTGGTTAGTAAGGAAAAAAGTAAAAGCTATCATTTAAAATCCCAAAGGAAGGAATGTACTATTTTTTTTTTTCCCCAACATTGAAACATTGGTTGTTTCTTTTGGGGAGCTCTGGTTTACTGAGTTGGCCCATGTTTTCATTAGACCAGGCAATATATTCTTTTGTCAGAAAGGCCATAACAGATGGCCTTAAAATCTTAATGCCTTCATGTAAAGTTTTTTTTTTTTTTTTGCCTGGGCTTTTTGGGTTGGTGGCTCTATTCAGAGCAATCACTCAGGTAAACCAGATTATATCCAACCCGTGGCCATCCTGTCTCACTATTTTGTGGCATCCTGGTCACTGGGGCATTATCGTTTTAGCAAAATGGGAGAAGAAAGAGAGCACAAAATGTTAAGGGGGTTGTCTTAGAGGTCAGACCTAGATCAGCCTTCATCCCTTCTACTCAGTTTACATTGTCCAGAACTCAGTCACATAATTCTATTTATATGCAGTAGGTATTGGGAAATGTAGCCCTACCCAGGAAGATACTTAAGTGACTTCATGAATATGTAACATTATCTTAGCTAATGCTTACATTTAGGGAACCATGTTATACCAAAAAACATAGATTCTAGCACTAGAATAGCCCTCTGCATGGGGAGATGCTCATACTTTTAAAGGTAAGCAGAGATGGCAGTCATATTTTCCATCTTATACTCACAGCAAGGCATAACTATTTTGAGAGGAATATTTATTATTGATCTCATGATTCACACACACTCTCTCTCTCTTTCTCTCTCTTTAGACTGAGCGAGTGTGTGAGCAGAAAGGGGCAGAGGGAGGAGGAAAGAAACAATCTGAAGTAGGCTCCATGTTCAGCGCAGAGCCCTATGTGAGGATTGATCCCATGAAACCATGACTCAGGCTGAAATCAAGTGCTGATGCTTAACTAATTGAGCCATTCAGTTGTCCCATATGATTCTCTTGTTTAAATGAAAAGTTTCTATTTTTGTTTTTCAGTAACAATTAAGGGAAGCACTAAGAACCAAAGTTTTTTTTATTTTATTTTTTTTAAGGTGTAAGCCCAGATCATAAGAAATTAGGAGAACAGTAGCAGAAACAGAAAATAAGTTGTTTTAAGGCAAGGAGTATTGTGTTTTCAAAAAAGACTAATTAAAGACAAAACCTAGTGGTCATGCTTGCCTATTCATGCATGTTCTTATATGTGAAATTCTCTCTATCTGAAAGAAGAATATTAATTTATAATTATTTAGATGTCAGGAAGAAAAAAGAAATAGACATAGTATACGCACATTCAATATAAAGAAAAAGCCCTTGTTGGGTGGAAGTAAAATTCTTCAACTGTAATTGTACCTTCTAAAAGCATACTTTTATGATGAAGTTAAAATGGATTAGGCACAGATTTTGAAAGTGGAGGTGATTCAAAAGAGAGCTTAGAATCTATTAAAAGCTTCTCCCCTACCCCCGGCTGGACATAAAGAACTTAAGGGTAGACCTGCATATTTTAAATCTGGGAGCTTTGATCATCTATAAGAAGTTCTTAGTAATTAGATTCTGAGTAGAATTTCATACATAGGTCTGATGTAATAATCTAAGCTTTCCTTCAACAATTTTACATTGCTATGTGTAAAGCAGAGTTGAATTGAGCTTTTCATTAGCCAGCTGTCATAAATTACTGTATGCCTGTACATATATATTTTGGATTTTTCTTCTTTTGTGCTTACAGCTATTACTGTTTTTATCTTAGAGATGAAAACGTTGTGGCTCAGAGAATTCAGATGATTTCTGGGTAGCCAGAGAATTAAAAAGTAGAAAATTGGGACCAGATAGGAGATATCTTGATTCCCAGTTGAGTTCTTGAATCATCTTTCTACATTTCAAAAATGAGAGGGATGCCTACACTTTATCTCTAAAAGCTCTTGGTGCAGAATGAATTTGTATGATGACACCTTCCTTATCTCAACCTTGAGTTATGATAATGAACTTCACTTCATATCCAATGGACCTGTGGTTATCTGTGCCTAGAAAGTAAGCTCCAGTCTGCTTTATTCTCTAAGTACTCCAAGGATATTTCTAGATTAGAAAAATGCCATGGAGTGTGGTAGATAAATAAGTGCTTGTTGATTAAATGACATGTTATCAAGTGTCAAATATTTTCACATTAATTCTATTACATATGTAAAATATGTTTATCCAGGTATTTAGCGCTGTCTGGGATATTTCAACATTGGCAATGTAATATTTGTTTGTGGACCAAAATTCCCTTGTCATTTTTAGAAATTACGTTCCTTTACTTAAATATCCACTGATAGGGATATGGACAATTAAACATACATCTCTTGAATTAGGTAGTCATTAAACAGGTTGATAATAAAATCTGTTTGAAACCTTAAGTGATGCAGGACATAAATGTATTTGTACCCTCTAGTACAACTATTTAAAAAACATAGGGATGCTGAAGTAACCTCGAAGAAACACACTATCGATGAGTGGTTAGAGGAAGACTGATGTTTTTGTTTTTACTCAATGTTTTTTTTTTTTTTTTTTTTTTTTTTTTTTTTTTTCCTTGTTCCTGATTTTTTTTTTTTAATTTATTTTTTATTTTCAGCATAACAGTATTCATTATTTTTCACCACACCCAGTGCTCCATGCAATTCGTGCCCTTTATAATACCCACCACCTAGTACCCCAACCTCCCACCCCCCACCCCTTCAAAACCCTCAGATTGTTTTTCAGAGTCCAATGTTTTTTATTGCATTATCTATTAGTAAAAAGGACACTTTTTAATCTATATTTCTTTTGCTTTTACTTTATTTTTTCGCCTTCATCCTAGTCTACGTTTTAATTATAGTGAGGAAAAAGGAGGTTTCTCTTTTTTACTTATAGTGACAAACATTTAATATTCAACAAATGGACTACAACACAAACAACTCATTTAAAAATGCTATTGTTTTTCAGGTCTGTGTTATTCCTCATGGATTGCTCTCTTGATCCAGTTTAACTAAAAGACTCATTTCCTTTGTGAACCTCCTCTGTGTCAATCCCTGTTCAATGCAGCATGTTTCTGAGGCTCGTTCCTCTTTTTAAATAAACTGTGGGTGCTTTTATTTTCTCACTTACCAGGAGATAAAGCATAAAATAAATCTTAGCAGAGATGGAGAGAAATTCTTTGTTGCAGTTGAGGGTATGTAGAAGTTAGGGCATATATTTTCATGACATTTAAGGCTAGCTTTTATCATTAGTTGGTTTTAGGAAAAAATTTTCTACAGATTTTAGTTTATTGTCACCACTTTTATGTGGGAGATTCTGCTCAAGAAAAATTTGACCTGTAGTTTCTTTTCCTATTTCCTGGTGCGTATTTCTTTTCTATGTCTGCCACTTTAAAATCAAGATTCAGATGTTGTACTGTCCAATGCGAATCCAATTTCAGACGATCTTGTATCTGATCTGCTGCTGTAAAATTGAGACAACTGAGTACTTCTTTTAAAGCATGCCAGGCAAATCAGTTGAGCCAAAGAAAAAATTTTCTGAAACTAAACCAAACATTTCTTGGACATATTTGTAGATGAGTTGTGCCTCTCTGTTTTCATTTAAACTGAATGGTCATCCATGTGTGAGGAAATAAATTTGAAAGCTAACTGAATGTTCTGGCCCGTCTTTTCCAAGTATCTCCTGCATCATCTGGACTTTAAAATTTATTCCATCACACATGGCTGGCTGGGTGCTCCAAATAAAGTTGGCAAGAAGCGATTCTTTTATGTTTGTGTTAATCTCAACTCACTGAGGAGGCAACTGCTTTTGTGTAGAAGATTATGGCCCTTACAAACTTTCAGTGTGAGCAATTTCTTCTTTATTCCCAAGTTCTTATCCAGATACTTCTTGACAGAAAGCAGGTACTGTTCTTCAAGACTCAGAATAAACAAATGAATGATCAACTATCAGATGACATTAGGGAGAAAAGTGAAATTTTGACATGTTCACCAACAAAATAACTTCAGAAACATTATGTTTGAAGAATTACCCTTTCCTCTGCCTCCGAACACACACACACACACACACACCTGGAATACTAGCATTGGGTGGCCTAAAACAAATTATTATTATTATTATTATTATTATTAACCATCTAAGTAGGACACTAACAAACTATTAAACTTGCTCACACCAGTTAGCAAGTTATGTTTGGGAAAATATCTATAGAATTAGTACAATACTTATTGTTCAACTCCTTTTTCTCTTTAAAAAGATTTCATTTATTTATTTATTTATTTATTTGAGAGAGGGTATGGGCAGGGGCAGAGAGAGAATGGGAGAAACAGACTCTGCTGAGCAAGAAGCCCAACACCCGGCTTCATCCTAGGACTCTGGGATCATGACTTGAGCTAAAGGAAGATGCTTAACCCACTGAGCCAACCAGGTGCCCCTTTTCATCCTCTTTTGAAACAAACATTTTCCTTGTGGTAAGAGCATTTAATATAAAATTTACCCTCCTGGGGCGCCTGGGTGGCTCAGTGGGTTAAGCTTCTGCCTTTGGCTCAGGTCATGATCTCAGGGTCCTGGGACTGAGCCCCACAGCAAGGCTCTCTGTTCAGCAGGGAGCCTGCTTCCCCTTCTCTCTCTGCCTGCCTCTCTGCCTACTTGTGATCTCTCTCTGCCAAATAAATAAATAAAATCTTTAAAAAATTAAATTTACCCTCCTAACAAATTAAGTATATAATACAGTATTGACTATAGGTACAGCAGATCTCTAGAGTTATTCATCTTGCTTTACAGCAGTTGTATGTCTGTGGATCGATAATTCCCTTCTCCCCTTCTTCTCAGCCCCTGGAACCCCCATTCCATGCTTTGATTCTACAAATTTGAGTATTTGAAATCCCGCAATTAAGTGGAGCATACATTATTTGTCCTTCTGTGACTGGTTTATGTCACTTAGCATAAGGTCTTCAAGGTTTACCAAAAATGTGGCATATGTATGCACTGGAACACCATTCAACCCTAAAAAGGGAATTTTACAATCTGTGGCAACATGGTGTACCCTTTACAGATAGCAGTGTTTATACATTGTGTTTTTATTTGTCTTGTGCCTTTTGTTAGAAGTAAAGGCTGTGGGCAGAGCAGATATTTCCATCCCACATATTGAACTGAACTGACCCACTGCAGTGTACTTGGAGTTTTTACGTTGAAATTATGTTGAGTGATGGAAGCAGTCTTCATAGTTATGTTAAACATGGGGAAATGTACATTTTTTGTAATTTTGAGGTGTGGCATATTGTGGCATTTTCCTCTAAAGTAAAACTATTAAAAATATATGGTCAAGTGTATAAAAAATAAAGAAATTCTTTATTTAATTAAGTAAAGTCTACATCTTAGAAGATTTTATGTAGTGGTTTCCAATTCCTGAATAATAAAAATAGATACACTGACACAAAAACAGGATATAAAATACATGAAATAAAAAAGCCAACTTTCTAGTGAGGAGTAATACAGTAAAAACTGATTGTGATCCTAGATTGTGTGACCTTATGTTAAATTAGCTTTTAGAAGTTAATCTTGGTGCACCTATTGAACTGCATGTAACTCTAATTAACCTTGATTTTTAAAAAAGTCCAACTTATAAATCCGTCTTCACAAATGTGAGTCAAGCCCTTTCTGTATTTTGCTTAATGCCATAAGAGTTGCTTTGATTCTACAGAAATGACTGTGTCCAAAACATTTTTGTTCTAGCATAAGATTTCTTCCTTCAAGTAGGTTTGTAAAAATATTGCAAGAAGGCCAATTACGATAAATTTCTATTTGTAGCATCCGTAAAGACATAGCATTCTATTTGTGCACATTTTCTCCCAGGAAGCTCTGGGAGAATTTTTGTTTCAAGGTTTTCCATATTTTAAAAGCATTTTTCTAAAATCTTTAAGAGGCCTTATGAAAATAACGTGATTTATAACACCGAGAAATCAAAAGGTAAAGGAAATTGACTAAACATCTTAAATTTCAATCTTGTTGCTAAGAAATTAAAGCATGCTTCCTGTCAGGAAGCTAGGATGCAACACTTACAGTGTTACAATTTTGAGGATGGGATGAAGGTAACGGGATTTTAGGAAAGGGGGGGGTAAGAGTAATTGCTCTTTTTAATTTTGAAATTTTTAAAGTACAGTGTTTGTAATTTTGAAAATCTCAAATTTTCCAACAAGCTACAAGTACAGTTCAGAGAACTTTTTTCTCCTGAACCATTTGAGACTAAGTTGCTGACATGATGTCACATCCTTCCTAAATATTTTTGTATTTTCTATGAAGACATTTTGCCCACATATTGCAATAAAGCCACCAAAATCAGTATATTAGGATTGGTATGTGATGCCACCTGATTGTGAGACCCTGTCTGCATTTCAGTCATTGTCCCTGCTGTATTTTTTATACGAAAATGATGCAGTCCAGAATCACACTTTGCACTAGTCTTCTCTTTCTCTCTAGAACAATCTCTAAGCCTTTCTTTGACTTTCATGACCTTGATCCTTTTGAGGTGTACTTCCAGTTATTTTAGAGAATATCCTGCAAATTTGGGTTTGTCTGACTTTCCTATAATTAGATTCAGGTTGTTCATTTTGGCAGGAACCTTTTAGAAGTGATACTGTATTCTTCCTGCATCTATCAGGGGATGCACTATTTCCATTTGTCCTGTTACTGATGATGTGTTTTTGATCATTTGATTATAGTGGTGTCTACCTTGATTCTCTTCTGTAAAATTATACTTCCTCCCCTTTGTAATTATTATATATTTTGTAGGGGAGTATTTTGAAACTATATAAATATTCTGTTTGTCATCAAACTCTCAATTTACTCACTTATCAATATGAATTTTTTCCTGTTTTAATCATTGGTTTATAGTCTCTTACTATTTTCATAAATGTTGAAGCAAAAATTGATCTATTTTGGCCAATGGGTACTCCTGCAGACTGGATTTTTTTTTGATCTTATGGAAATGTCCCCTTAGTTGTTGAAGCACTTTTCTGCTCTTTGGCACAATACCATTGTCCTTTTGTATTTTTCCTACCCCAGACTTTTTTCCAAGGAGCACTGATTTCCTTTAGTGGAAAATGGTGTTTAAATATCAGGACGTTTCTTGCTTTTGGGGTCTCATTGCTCACAGAGCTAAATGGAAAAACACACACACACACACAGACACTCTCTCTCGAATGATACACATATGTATGTAAACATATGTATGTGGACATATATATGCACATTTATATTTTTCTCTACACATGATTGTATAATATACATATGATTTTAATATACATATGCATATATATTTTAATATACATATGATTGTATATTAAAAGCTATGAGTTTCAACCAATATATCCGATTCCATTTAATAGAACAGAATTCATTCGGAATTTCTCCTTTTCCCTATTTGCAACTATCTTTTCCGGCACTGAGAAACTTGCTTCTATTATGTTTAATACATTGACTTATTTGATCAACCTTGTAAGTATTCCATTTTCTATTCTACCATCACACCTTCACTTGGACATGCCCTCCCTGCCTGGTTCTGACTCCAGGGATGTCCATGTGGAGACTATCCCCAGCCAGCTGGGTCTCTTGGCCACTCACTACCCGGTTACCCCTCCCGCTTTAATTGAATGTCTTCCTCATCCTGTTTTGGCTCAGACACCTCAAACTGGTTTGCCCTGACTTGTCTGGATACCCTCCTCATCCTGCTTAATCTCTGAAACTCCTTGCTGGGCTGCCCTCCTATGCAGAAGCTTTCCTTTGCCCTTGCTGGGCTCTGTCGCTCCCATGCAGAGCCTCTGAATAGGTAGATTACCTGCCACAGCCTTAAGTGCTAAACCCTACCCCACAACATTCTGGCTGCATTCCTCTCCTTTTGCCAGGTGTGGATGTGTATGTTGCTTGGCCCATGCTATTGGCCTGGCCTGACATTGTTCATGAAGCAAAGAAAGGAAGAAGAGGTTTGCATTGTTTCTAAATTCTTTCTTGCATGTGTTTGGTATGTTTTACTTCCCAACTGGAAGCCTCACAATATTTCCAAGAAATCAGCAGCAGGGGTTTTACTATGTAGTTGTGAGTTAGTGCTTTTAATATAATCAGTAAATCATTTGTAAACAGAAATACTAAACAAAATAGCTCCCATTGGTATTAGGTACCAACTTTTGCCCTGAAAATGATACACGAATATTGTACAATTGATATCAAGTACAAACCTAATTTTTGAGTTTAATCTTTTGATCTCAAACAATTTCTAAACTGTCCTAATGCCAAGTCTGTATCTCAACAAATGTACTAATAGGGGAATTGGAAGGAAAATAATTCAAAATATTTGAAATGAGTAATATAATACATGTAGATCCTTACAATTTTATGGGACTCATTAAGAGACTAGAAAGTGTAGCTTTTAGTATAGCTTTTTCCAAAACTGTGAACTTGAGTTTTTCCATTGAATTTAATATTAAAATTTAAAAAAGGACTTTTTAAAAAAGAGGTATATAAAAAACAATCAACAATAAAAACAGCCCTCACATAACATGATCAAATATTAATGAGTGTTGAATCTCAATTGAAAATGTCATTGTTAGTCATGAGTTTCTTTGCACTTTTGATGTTATATTTGTGCACTCACGAATACACTTCCAGTTGTTTGATCATGGCTATTGTGTTTCATGTATCTGAAGTTTAAAATGAAATGAAGGCCAAAGTCTACTTGATTGGCAATGAATCTCACAGTCACCATAGTAACTTTGGCCATGTGACAGCACTTCAAGTATTTGTGATTTCTTTCTGGGGTATCTTATGTTTTCATATTCACCTCTTCTGTGTCTAAAGTCACGTGAAATAAAATTTTGTTTTAATTTTCATGAAGATGAAAATAAGAACAGATTATCACTTTTAAGATATTACGGTACTTTTCATTAAACTTTAAAATGTCGCTTTTTTGGTTAGGTTAATTCCTAGGTATCTTATGGTTTTGGGTGCAATTGTAAATGGGATTGACTCCTTAATTTCTCTTTCTTCTGTCTTGCTGTTGGTGTAGAGAAATGCAACTGATTTCTGTGCATTGATTTTATATCCTGACACTTTACTGAATTCCTGTATCACTTGGCATCAGGGAAATACAAATCAAAACC
The DNA here is from genome assembly GCF_964662115.1 of Mustela nivalis. Lineage (NCBI taxonomy): Eukaryota > Metazoa > Chordata > Mammalia > Carnivora > Mustelidae > Mustela > Mustela nivalis. The sequence goes on from NC_139020.1 coordinate 85,081,248, forward strand.
ACAATGAGATATCACCTCACACCAGTCAGAATGGCTAAAATCAACAAGTCAGGAAATGACAGATGCTGGCGAGGATGCAGAGAAAGGGGAACCCTCCTACACTGTTGGTGGGAATACAAGCTGGTGCAGCCACTCTGGAAAACAGCATGGAGGTTCCTCAAAATGTTGAAAATAGAACTGCCCTATGACCCAGCAGTTGCACTATTGGGTATTTACCCTAAAGATACAAATGTAGTGATTCAAAGGGGCACATGCACCCGAATGTTTATAGCAACAATGTCTACAATAGCCAAACTATGGAAAGAACCTAGATGTCCATCAACAGATGAATGGATCAAGAAGATGTGGTATATATACACAATGGAATACTATGCAGCCATCAAAAGAAATGAAATCTTGCCATTTGCAACAACATGGATGGAACTAGAGCGTATCATGCTTAGTGAAATAAGTCAAGCAGAGAAAGACAACTATCATATGATCTCCCTGATATGAGGAAGTGGTGATGCAACATGGGGGCTTAAGTGGGTAGGAGAAGAATAAATGAAACAAGATGGGATTGGGAGGGAGACAAACCATAAGTGACTCTTAATTTCACAAAACAAATTGAGGGTTGCTGTGGGGAGGGGGTTTGGGAGAAGGGGGTGGGATTATGGACATTGGGGAGGTTATGTGCTTTGGTGAGTGCTGTGAAGTGTGTAAACCTGGTGATTCACAGACCTGTACCCCTGGGGATAAAAATATATGTTTATAAAAAATTAAAAATAAAAAAAAATGTCGCTTTTTTCATTTCTTTCAATAATTATAATTTCCAAGATCAGTTCATATCCAGCTTGCATTTGGTTGTGTTCTTATGTTAGCAGATTATCTGCATTATATAATTGTAGATTCTGGTTGCCTTGGCAACAAAATGCTTGCTTTATATTTAGAAACTCATATATTTTCTGTCACTTTATTCTTTACCATTAAGAAGACAAGCTGTTTTCTGTTAAAAAAGAGAGAGAGAGATAGTATTATAATGGGTGAATTGTCAAGATTTGGTCTTTGTTACTTAGCTTAGATTAAGCTAAGGGGGGAAGGAACAGTCCATTTGACAGGAATTAAAAGACTTATTTATATATATAAGAGAAGTACGTAGAGGGAGAAACTAAATTGCTTAGATACAGAGCACATGGAAATGTGATCAGTGCCACCTATTAAATTTGTTTTAACAAGGTAGAGCTTTAAAATGTAGAGATCTGACTTAGAGGGGCTTTGACAATGCTTCCCTAAAGGAAGTTTCTCTGTCCAGGAGTATCCCACTTTTGAAAACACAGTTTTCAAACTGCTTAAAACATAGTCTTATACAAATAGATAACCAGCATGGGCTAATGTTTTATTTAGCTCATTAATGAAGTAACAAGCAGAACAGCCAAAACCGATTTGAAGGGGCTGTAAGGAACTAGAATTTATAGTCTGGGAGGAAAGGAATGACAAATGTGGTTTATGTCCCATAGAACAATGCAAGCACGAACTTTGGGGTTGCTTTCTCTACCAAAGAAAAAAGATTACCCCTTATCAATTTTATATAAACTAACTCCTGACTTTATAGGTTTGTAAAATGTTCAGGTGTGAACCACTTCTGGGTAGTAAGTCATACAAAGTTACATTTCCTGAAGGGAATAAAAGTAATTAATAAGGCAGGATTATTAGAAAGTGTTCTCTTATATTAAAAAAAAAATCACCATCCTCATCATTCTACCTTATTCCCAACTTTTGGATAACTTTTGCTACCACATTTCTACTCTTTAATACTTTTAAATAAAAAATGTAGTTGAATGTACCACTTGGGGAAATGAAGTTATTAAGAAAATAGAAATAATTTTAAGCTCCTCAGATTCTATGGGGGAATCACTCACATATTGGAGAACAAACGTATTCTTATGTCATAAGATGAACAGATTTCACTTTATCCTTACTTTCTAACTCTTATTTTGCAGAGCCTCTTAGAGTAGGTGGGTTTGTTTGGTTTCTGTATAGTCAGAGAATTGGAGTATAAAATCAGGAAGCGATATTTGTAAACCTATATTCACTTTTGGTACAGTGAGGACAACTTAGGTCTGGAAATTGCAACTTGCCTAAGATCTCACAGCAAGTTGGTGACTAAATGGCTCTCTTGTAACAACTAACAATACATCTTTCTTCCTTTAGCTCATTTATCAATTTGAATCGCATAAATAAATGCACCAGAGAACTTGCTCAGGGCCTGGGAAAAAGAAAATAAATACATCTCCTAGGGAACTAACAAAGTAGAACTAATAATGAAGTTGAACATAACAGTGATCTTAGATCAGAAGAGTATCAGTGTGTAGCACCGATTTCCAAATTTGAATTGGCTCCTCCCAGTAGTTTCTACAGAGCATTGTGGATTTCTTAGCAGAAATCCATGAACACTAAAGTAAATTTTTTTTCACTATGCCTTCAAAAGAGGAACTTTTCCTTGACTTATCAGATTAATAATAAATACTAATTCCAAGAATGGCTAAAGATGACAAATTGGAATTTCTTGCATCGTCTGTTGCAAGTGAGGATAGGCTGTAGAAAGCACAAAAACATAAATAAGTACATCCTAATGGGACAGAATTTGCAAAGTAAAAGCACTTATTTTTAGGAAAAAAGGGGATTTTTGAATATTTTGGTTCCCAAATGTTAGATGAGAGTTAAATGCCAAAGTATTATTTCAAAGTTCAGCAGCTTCAAAATCCTACAATTCTGAAAGTGCCTGGGTGGCTCCATGGGTTAAGCCTCTGCCTTTGGCTCAGGTCATGATCCCAGGGTCCTGGGATCGAGCGCTGCATTCGTCTCTCTTCTTGGTGGGGAGCCTGCTTCCCTCTCTCTCTCTCTGCCTGCCTTTCTGGTTACTTGTGATCTCTCTCACTCTGTCAAATAAATAATAACTTAAAAAAATCTTTAAAAAAATTCTACAATTCTGGGTTAAAATTATTCTGTACAATCAGGAATATGGTAGTGCATTTGTGCTACATGATGCTCATGCTCAAAAGCATGTACAAATTTTATTGAGGAAGAAAATGTAGAAGAAATATCACAGTATTCTATATAGTGGTGTGTGTGTGTGTGTATAAAATCTGATTTTTAACCTCTCATTTAAACTGTCATGGGCTTGATGGGAAATTCAGTCTTAGTCATTACTGGGTTTTTCCCTCTCCCCTTCGGTGAGTAGTCTTGCAAACTCTAAGTCTTGGAAAAGTTGGGAGGATCTAATGCAGACTGAGGTATTTCAGTCACTGGATTTGGAGGTCATATTGTTTAAAACTCACAGGGTGTCTTGAGGCAACATTTGCTGAGGCTGAGGCCTTTGATATCTGGCATCCAGACTCCCTAGATTTGTTGAAAAGGCATTTCCCTCTGAGACACTGCCAGTTCTCGCCTCTGGGAAGGCAAAAAGCTTTGGTAATGATGCTTTCAAAACTTTAAGACAGTCTTGTCTCTCTAACCTAGGAGCTAATGTCTAACACTTGTCTTCACCTCAGGTACTTTCCTGTCTTTCTTCCCTGTAGGATAATTTGACATAGTTCCTTAAAAAAAACCCTATGTTTTCAGAAATAAAAGAATAGAGATTGTTCTTCAGACAACTACAGAGTTCAAACCCAGCTAATTTTTATTTTTTAATAGAAGAGGAGGGGAAAATATAAGCAGAATTAAACACAAGTAATAAATCAATAGATTATCCTTTCATAATAACTGTAAAAATTATATCTGTCTCGGGAAATGTTTCAAAAATGTAAAATGTTGATGTTGCTATAGCAAAACCAGATGTCACAGATTAGTTTTCAATAATAATGTAAAGTAGTAATACCCCAATAACTCAGAAAATAGGTTATGCTACTGTCAAAATAGCCTTCTCCATGGAGGAAAACTCCAAGTATTTGACTTCCTTCTGACTGCTATATCTCTGTATGGTTTCACTATATTGATCTTATTCACTGAGCATGATTTTATTTTGACCATGACAAAATGGTAAAGAGTGCTTATGACTTTGTCTTCCTGACTTATGCCTTCTGGGTCTTATCATTGTCTCGGAAAATCACGGTATTTCTATGTGTGAGATGTGGGAAGGAAACCCAATCACCTTAAAATTTATGGTTAGTTTTTATTCTGTCTATCCTTATTGAAGAGAGTTTGCAGATTTATCAAGAGAAGCTCTCAAAGTCTCTTTCCGCAACACAATGTTTGATTTTAGTTCTCTTCTTTATAGCTTCCTGCAGATATGACAGGATAGACCTTCTTGGCTTTGTCATCCCCTCTTTCCACATCTTTCTGAACCTGATGCAGAAAGACAAGATACATCTGACCTGTTTTCTGAATTTGTCCCGTGGCTGCCTGCAAGTCCGTCATGTTTTACTGCTGTATCTGCGTCACTTATTTCTGTATTCAATCTTTACATACAATTCTTTTCAAACCAGTTTATAGGACAGTTTTTAATTTGTTGCAATGCCGAAGCTGGGTGACAAAGAACTGAATGCCTCATGTGCATGTCTTTTATAATTTCTGCATGTGCGTACTGAGGAGAATAAGCCAGTTGTCACCCCGTGTGTTACAAATCAGATCATCAGCACCTCTCTACTGTGATAGATCTATGTATAAAATATTCCCAGAATATTTTAACAGTATTTTTACTGGACAGCTGGGGAAAATTGTGTTCGTATTGTGAAATCATTTTGTGTAAGCAATGAAGTTCCATTGTACTAAAAATACTTAGTTTCTCTAAATGTATGGTGCAATGTCCATTTCATGGTTTGGGTCTAATAAACTCTACAGAGATGTTTAATTATAGTGGCATTAAGGAACTGATCTGCACCAATTCACATGTAGACCTGTGCAAGCTTCATTTTCTTAATCAGAATCAGACTTCTTATTTTAACTGATTTATTAGGAATCTTGATTTTTAACCTCCCCTTCCAACTTCTGTTTGAAGTTGTTTATTTACTCTGCATTGCTTCCACAAACAATTTTTAGGGTTTTTGCCTTCTCTGCCTTTGTCCGTTCTTTTAAAAAATTTTTTAAAAAAGATTTTGTCTGTTTATTTGAGAGAGAAAGAGAGGGAGAGGGAAAGACCCAGGGGTGGGGGGCGGGGGCAGAAGGAGAGGGAGAGGGAGAAGCAGACTCCCGGCCACACAGGGAGCCCTACATGGGGCTCTGGGATCATGACCTGAAGTGAAGGCTTTGCTTAACTGATTGAGCCACCCAGGCACCCTGCATATCCTACAATTAATTTCTTATTAGGTTGCCTAAACTTTGCCAGTAAAGCCTCTTCTCCTAACCTGGGGAGCAAACATTCCCAGGGAGATGTCTAGATAGATTACCATCAAGCACTTAAGCAGTCCCAATGACTCTTTCAATGATCTCAATTGAAGACAATATTACCTCAAATACTTGCATAGGAACTGGAGAAAGCCAGCAATTTAACAGTTTTTAGTTAGATTATTTCTAATTGTTGCAGGTTAAATGATTTTTAATTTCTCTACCTAATTGATAAGGGTACAGGGGACTCAGTGCATGGTTCTTTTGTTTAAATGCCGCTGGGCAAGTGACTGAAGATCTTGAGGCTCGGTGATATCACCTATTTAATCTGTTTCAGGGTGTAATTCCCATTTTTACTGACAGACCCAACTTTCTCACTTTTCTCAGCTTCTCACCCTCACCCACTGGTAAACTTGAAGCAGAAGTGGCAATATTCAGCTTGTCTAGAGGAAGCGCAGGTGGAAGGCATGATCTGAGGGAAGTCATGGGACAGGAAGGAAGGAGGAGCCCAATGCACAGCCTGGGGGTAAATAACTTTCTACTGTCAAGAGGAGATGAAGATTAATAATATCTATCAAGAAGGAAAGGAGTAACAGCAATTAAAGGTCAAGAAAAGCAGGAATGAGAAATGCAAATATGTAAGTAGCTTGATGCATGATACGAGCAAATTGAAAAACCCTGGTTGATCTGGATACGAAGACATTCACTCTTTGTCCTTGACCTTCTTGTCATACCTCTTGCCTAAGGTGGGAAGAATGAGAAAAAAATCAGAGTCAAGAGAATATAGATTAAATGGGAGAAACAACCATAATAAGAAAGAAAAGAAACTTGTTTTGTAATGATTAAGCTTCAACACACTTTTATTTATCTTTGTTTTGATTATGTTCTTAGGCTGACTTTGAGACTACAGATGACCTTGAGAGCAATAGCTGTATGTAGTCTTTACCATTCACTCCACAAATGAATACTGAATAACTTACATTCATAGAACTGGAACAGAATCTGTTCCAAAATACACAGTAGTGGGTCTTGCTCACCAAGACTCTTAGAATCTAATAAGAAAGATATCACTTGTATTCAAACAAAAGAACAACTAAAGTTCTATAAGAATTCAGAGGGGACAGAGCATATCCCAGCTAGGATACTGAGATGCCTGCCTCAAGGTAGCAAGACTAAAACTAACCCATAAAGGATGGGCAAGATTTAAGTACGTAGAAATGAAGGAGAAATTGAATAAAAAAAGAATGTCCTGGGGCATCTGGGTTGCTCATTTGGTTAAGCCTCTGCCTGCAGCTCAGGTCATGATCCCAGAGCCCTGTGTTGGGCTCCCCGCATGGTGGGGAGTCTGCTTCTCTCTCTGCCTGCCACTTGCCCTGCCTGTGCTCTCTCTCTCTCTCTCTCTGACACCTAAATAAATAAAATCTTTAGAAAAAATGTAGGATATGCACAGTGGTAGTTTTAAACAAAATTTCAAAACTCACTTTTTTTTTTTTTTTTTTCAAGTGATGGAGTTTTATCTGGACCTTCAGTCTGGAAGGTGATAAATCTCCCAGGAAGTTTGTATGTCTAATCATACGAATGCACCATTTAATCGTCTATGTACTTTGGCACAGCTACCACATTTCTAGCCTAATAGGGTATATTTTTAGGAGGTTTGAGGATAAACCTTAATGGAGTCACATATAGGAAAGTGGGCAGATGCTTTATTATATGGATGTCATAATGGGTGTTTTTTGTTTTGAAAAGTTATGGCAAAGGCTTGGAAGATAAACTGCCATCAGCCAAAAGCTAGAAAAGCTTGCTTTTCATATTTATTCTCTCTGATTTTCTTCGTGTTGACAGTGAGTTTACAGTGCTGAACTCACTCTTGTTAGCATATAATTTTCTTGTTCAATGCTAAATTCCATTGGTTGAAAGATGGCCAAGTGGAAAAAATATTCCATATCTATTTGGAAAATGTTTTACAATCTCCCCCAAATTATTTCAAAAACAACATTACTTTTATTATGTTAAAAGAAAAAAAAAACCTAGCAAGTTAGGAAAGGCAGGGAAAGCTGCTACTTTTACATATCAAGAAACTGAGGAGCAGGCGATTATGAGACCTGCCTTAGATACCACAGTCCGCATGTGGAAAACAAGAAGAAAAGGAACCACTTCCCATTAAGAAACTCTTGACTCCTTCCTGTGTCTGCTAGACCATAAACTCCACCAGGGGTGAGATCTTATCTAACTTTCAAAAATCTTATTTTATTTTTTATTGAAATAGAGTTGATACACAATGCTACATTCATTTCAGGTGTACAACATAGTGATTTGACAGTTTTACATATTATGCTATATTCAGCACAAGTGCAGCTACTTTCTGTTACTCTACAGCACAATTAAAATACCATTGAGTATGTTCCCCATGCTGTAACTTTTATTCCCATGATTTCTTTATTCCATAACTGGAAGCCTTTATCTCCCACTCTCCTTCACTCATTTGCCCACTGCTTTCCCCCACACCTCTCACCTGGTGACTGTAATTCGTATTTATTTTGTTTCTGCTTGCTTAATTCTTGTTTTTGCCTTTTATATTCCACGTATACATGAAATCATATACATCTGTCTTTTTCTACCCGACTTATTTCACTTAACATAATACCCTTTAGGTTGTCACAAATGGCAAGATCACATTCGTTCTATGGCTGAGTAATGTTCTATTACACACACACAAACATCATCATCGTCTTTATCTATTGATGGACATCAATATCTTTCACATCTTGGCTGCAACAAACATAGGGGTGCATCTATCTTCTTAAAGTCGAGTTTGTGTTTTCTTAGGTCAATACCTAGTTGTAGAATGGCTGGATCATATGGTAATTCTATTTGTAACTTTTTGAGGAACTCCCAGACTGTTATCCACAGTGGTTGCACCAATTTATGTTTCCCCCAGTAACGCACAAGGATTCCTTTTTCTCTATACTTTCACCAGCACGTGTTATTTCTCATCTTACTGATTTTAGCCATTCTGTCAGGTGTAAGGAGATATCTCATTGTGGTTTTGATTTACATTTTCCTGATGGTTACTGATATTGAGTACCTTTTTTTTTTTCCTTGTTCAATTTTTATTTAAATTCCAGTTAGTTAACATATAGTACAGTCGTTTCAGGTGTATGTTGAGCATCTTCTCATGTATCTGTTGTTATCTAATATTTTTAAGATAGTATTTCCAGCCCTGATTTTTTAAAAATTCATTGTTGATTAAATAAATTAACAAAGTAATCCACCCCCCACCATGAAAAAAAAAAAAAGTCTGGGTAGAGTGGACCATTCATTTATATCTGTTCTGTATGAAATACTTTCCTCTCCCACACACTTTCTTTCTGTCCTGTCTCCCTTCCCACTCCCCTCTTCCCTCCCTTCTCCTTCCTCTCCCTCCCTCCTTCCTTTCTTGTTCCTCATCCCTTTCATTCTTTACTTTTTTTTCTCAAAAGGACAGGTCTTAGTTGTTTCCAAAGGCCCAGATTTTAGCGCAGTGTCTCCTATAAAAGTGTTTATTGAATGAGGAAACAAATCCAGTACCACGTTCACAACCTTTCACACTGGAAGATCCTGTGTCCTGAGCAAATTTAATTCTTAATTATCTGCCTTTATTTAATAACCGCCATTCATTTTGTAAAGCATGCTGCCACCGATTCCAGAACCTTTTATTATAAGATGTAACACAGATCGCGTTGGGATGAGTGGTATACAAGCACCCACCGGCGAAAGATCATAGAGGCGCACTGTTTCCAAACTGTCCAGCTACTCTGCTCTCTTCCTTGCATTCTTGCAACTTGAATGATCTCTCCTATAAATCAGTCTCAAGTAGCCTGAAAGGGTTGAATAATCTGTTCATTCTATGGCTGTGGTGTTCATTAGAGAACTACTCAAAGGACAACATGAGCCATGACAAACAGTTGGAATCTTATTCGGGAGAGTAATTATGACTCATTTTATTGGTGATTGTTAAGTATTGAAACAATCTTCCTTTTGACATTTATTCTCCCTCTGAGTTCCTAGGGTACTTATTGTAGGATAATAAGTATTGTAGGATACTTATTGTATCACTCTTTTGGCACTTATTAGCTGTATTAAAAATGATTTAAGTCTTCCTGTTATTTTCTTCTTTTTAATTGTAATTTAGTTAGAAGCAGATTTAGGGGGCACCTGGGTGGCTCAGTGGGTTAAAGCCTCTGCCTTTGGCTTAGGTCATGATCCCAGGGTCCTGAGATAGTGCCTCACATTTGGCTCTCTGCTCGGTGGGGAACCTGCTTCCGCCCCCACACCCGACCTTTCTCTCTGCCTTCCTCTCTGCCTACTTGTGATCTCTATCAAATAAATAAATAAAATCTTAAAAAAAAAAAACAGATTTAGTTAATATACTAGCCAATAGAGGAAATGAAATAAAGTGGAAAAATAAAGTGTTTCGGGTCATGTATGGCATTTAATCCTGTCTTTCCAATTACCAGCTGCTTGAATTTAGGCATGTTAATTTTTTTTTCCAAAGTGAGGATAATGGTTTAAATCCTATAATATTTTTGTGTGATTAAACAATGAATTTTAGATTTAAAGATGACTTCAAAACAAAGGTGGTTATAGCATCTCTGAATATCTAGCTCTTGGGGTGGTGTGTATGTGTTTGTGTGTGTGTATTTCCATAGAAGTGGCAGCTACCTTGGAATAGTGAGGAAGGGAAGGGTATCTCTTACATGGATGGAATTTTAGAAACTATGGTAGACAAGTGTCTGGTTTTCTGTGTAACTTGGTTCATACAGAAAAGGAAATTTCACAATTTCTGAAAAGCTAAAGATGTATTTTTCTGCATGTCTAGACCACTATTTAAGCAACACCCTTCTTAACTGAAAGCATGCTGATACCAGAACAACAGGTCAGCCATGGCAACCCTGTAGTGGAGGAGTCAGAAGAAACTTTGAGGGTAGCCTGGGAAGGAAGTGGTGACATGGAGAAGCAGTCTCTGGAACAAACAAAGCACAATGATTTTAGTAGATCCTGGGGTTGACCTAATAGCCAGAAGAGCTTTTGAATCCGGGTAACTACTTGTTTCACTTAAGAAAATATTCATCAGCAAGCCACAGAGAAGATGACAAGGAGTAACCTGAATACTGATTTTTTTTTTTTTTAACATAATAAGAATTCCAAAATAGTCAGTCAGAGAGCTTGGCATAGCTAGTCAAAGTGTCATCAGGGAACCTAGATATTTTTTGTTTTTCACTAGACATTCTTAGTTGGTGACTTTTTCCCATATGGCTTCAAAATGGTTGCTGAGCCCCATAGATTTGCATTAAGGTTCTGGAAAGAAAGTCCTTTTCTTCTAAAGGACTTTTTTTTTTTTTTTTTTTTAAATTCAGAAAAAGAAGCCCATTCCAGAGGAAAACTGGTTGGGAATAAGTGTTGAGTGAGGAGATTACCAATTTGACCACATAGCAGAAACATTATTATTGGTTTACATAGGACGAAATAATTAGTGGGAGTTGGTACAGGTCAGGTAGGTTTCTCCTCATTGTGCTGGTGTGGAACTCAAAATGAAAAATAAGTTTTATTACCACTGGAAATAGGTTAGATTCACACATCAATTGCTTTGCTTATTAGTGACTCAATAGATGATATCTCTGTATACATTTTAAGGTCTAAATATACTGACATACCTGATATGAAGTAAATATTTTAAAAAATCAGCTCTCTTTCTCCCTATTTTTGTGTTTCTGTTAGCTTATTTTGCTCATTGTCCTTTTGGTGGCTATGAACAGAAGCACACTAAATTAGCTTAAGGAAAAGTAAGGTTACTACTCTTTTATCTCTCTTCCTTTTATTTCCCTCTTTGTTTGACTGTGGACCAGCTTTCTCTATATGTGGGTAATGCTGATTACCAAGAAGGTCCCCACTACAAAAATTTCCTAGGACTCAATTTTGTCAATAAAATGAAAGTAATATAAGCTTTTTTCTTCACATGTGATAATATGGGCTTTTAAAAAGGATTAAGTTTATGCAAATGTCTGCTTGGCATTCTTAGCTGTCTCCCACTTTCCATTTTTGTTTTCCTCCTTAGTAATAACCTCTGTTTTTAGTTGGGCATATCGTCAATGTGGTAAAGGTCTATACTCCCCATTTTGTCTTATAACCAAGGCTCAGTCATGTGACAAAGTTTCAGCTATTGGGTTTTGGTGAAACTATTGTGTGTGACATTTGGAAAATCTTGAAGAGGGAAGCCATGTGAGACCTGAAATAAGGATGGGTATCTGGAGTTCTGGCAGTCATCTTGGACTAAGAGAATGGCGGCTTTATTTAAGGGATGGGGAAGAGAGCAGAAAGGGCTGGGGAGAGTTGCCATTTCAGCCCATCCTTAGGAAATAAAGGGGTATTGTTATTTAAGTCCAGCTGGAAATTCTCATTACTAATCAAACTGACAGTCTAATAAGTAGTACAGAAATTATAGGATGGTCAGCATCTAAACTCTGAAGCTAGAGAATTTTTCTCTGAGGCAGGAGCAGCTGCTGCTATTACATTTGACGTTGATAGTGATGAGTGGTGTATAATGACAGTTTAAGACAAGATGCTCCAGCACAGTGAAAAGAAATTCCTAAATGTGAATCTCTTGGCACAAAAATAAGAACTTATAAACTCAACCTTTATGGCTGAGTGAAAAGAAGGTAAAAAATCCTGGCCTGTCATTAATCCTAGAGATGGACCATAAACTTCGGGTTCATTGAGTTTTGGATACTTTATTTTTAGAAATGTTTATCTAGTATCATCAGCATAATTTTTGAAGTAACATATAATTTAGCAGAGATTGAATTCATATCTTATTCATTAAGGCTTATGTAATTTAAATAAGTATTTTGCATAAAACACTTCGATGCCCAAGAAATACTTTTATTTTTTAAATCCTCTGAAGCCTTATATCTTAAAACATGTACTGTGATTTTTCTAGGAAAAATGAATAAAAGAAATAATATTTTAAAACACGATATTTAAGTCTATTTTAGATGTGGCAAAACATTATTTTATCTTTAATTGAACGGACCTATCCTTCAACTGCTGACTTGAGAGTTTTTATATCTTCACGTCTCAAGGGGTTTTCTTTAGAGTCATGCACACACAAGGTAGTTCTTTACTTCTGAAGACCTTAATCAGACTATTTAGGAAAATGTTAATGCTTCATTATTTAAAAAGAAATAATTCAGGAGAGAAGAGCTGTGACTAATAGTCTTTTCGAACCCCCCTTCCTCAACCCTCAGCCCATCTGGGGACTTGAGCTTAGTGCTGGCAATAATTACTGCAGGCATTCTACCTATTACAAAGGAATATAAACATTTTACTGTCAGTATTCTAGAGAACTAGGGAATATTATGTTTTGTTTTTGTCATTCAGGGATTGTGTGTGTGTGTGTGTGTGTGTGTGTGTGTGTGTGGTGTGTGTTTTATGTGATATGGCTGCCTATTTCTCTCTTAATCAATACATGGCTGTAATTCTCTCTAACCAAACCCATATAAAAATATTTGCTCCTTTTTTCTTAAGTCTCATTATATAGTAAGAGTTTCCTCTTCCTTCAGCTTAGGGTATTCATCCAAGCCCTCTCTCTCTGCTTAAATGACTGCTCCTTCAGGTGACTTTCCTGCCATAAGTATCCTTCCCTTGTGATTCTCTCTCATCTTTCCTTTTACACCCTATGCACTTATATAGTAAGAGTTATTCATTCAGTTATTCAACATTAAATTTTATTCTTGAATCTCAAATACTGAAGAGTAGACTGAAATCACGAAAGTGATCTGTGGATTATACAGTATGAACTGCAGGAGTTATGACTGTTTTCACAGATAGCAACAGTCAACTTTGTGCACTACCATATCCACAACACTGAGAATGTTGTCTAGTCCATTGTGAGTGCTTAATAAGTATTTATTAAGGGAATCAATCAGGTATTTTTGGCTGGAAATAGAGAAATCTAATTCAAACTAAAAGGCAAAAGAGGTTTGGCCAAAGGATCCAACCAGGACAGCAAATTAGCTCCAGGTAGAGTTAATATTAAAAATAATAGACTACATTGCAAAACAGATAGTGACCAATCTGTATGGATACTGACCCGGTCACATTAGGGCTGAACAATCAAGATGTGGTAAAGTTATACTGAATATTAATTAGCCCATCTTCCAGGAAACCACTGGAAATAGAACTGTAGATCTTGACAGACTGTTTCTGTCTCTTTTCTTTTATTATAGCGTAGTCCCTGTATTTCCTTCCCAATGAAGAGTGGCTGAATCCCAGTGGCGACTGACAGCTGGAGAAGTTCACATGTACAAATTATCATTGGACAGATACTGATTTTCCCACTCTGTTTTAGTGAAAATTTCTAGGGAGGGAAGGAAATTTTATTGAGCAGATCAAATGATATATATAATATATATTATACATATGTATAATATAAATACCTTATAATATATTTGCCATTAAAATTTTGGTAATGTGCTTCTTCAAAATACAAAACTCTTTACTTGATAGAAGACATCAGAGGATTGAAATATTAAGCAGTGATTTAGTTCGACATAGACAAAGTTCATGGAATACCTATTTGTTCTCCTTGAGATCCCCAGCCTCCCTTGCAATCAAGTTTGTGTCATGTGACTGTTTTGGACCAGTGGGTTTTCCATGGGTGTGTTTGTGTGATTCTGGCTGAGCCATTTAAAAACTCTGTACCTTCCCCATCTCTCTTATGCCCTGCTCTGGTAACTGTGGAGCCCACGTGTTCCATCTGGTATAGCTTCAGACTGGAAAAGGATTACCTGCTCTATCTATATCAGATCAGATTAGGCTGTCCAATGCTAACAAACCTCTACTTAAGACCCTAAAATTGAGTCTTTTTTTTTTTTCCCTTTGGGAAACCTGCCATTCATTATCCTGACACATGTGTTTTAAACATGGAGTATAAAAGAATGGAGACTGGACTTCAGAGAATTTAGATGAAAATCCAAGTTTTGCTATTTATTGTGGTGTGATCTTTGGCCAGTTCTTTGGTTTCTTTGAGCTTCAGTTATCTTATTGGGAAGATGAGGATGACGATATTGGCCGCCTCATGAGCTTGCTGTAAACAGTAGGTATAGTAATAATTATAAAACATCTAACTCAGTGCCTGGTATAACAACAGCTAGCGTTTATATGACCAGGAACAGGCAGATAAATGTTTTACTTATATTAACATATTTAACCCTCAAAATAGACTTATGGTATAGGCATTACCATTATCTCCATGGTGACCAAGATATAGTGAGGTTGAGGGTCTTACCCTAGGTCATGAAACTGAAACTTGATCCCAGGCCTCTGGCGCCCTCTAACCTAATGCCTTGTGGAGTGATTTAGAATTGGGTTTCTTAAGTGTGGGTAAGGGTAGAGGTATAGGGAGGAAAGGGTTTTTGGAATAAAATTAGCATTCAGATCTTGCTTTTAAGCATGTACTTGTCAAGGGACAGTTGAATAAGTTACTCTCACTTAGTCTTCAGTTCTTTCTTTATGAAATGTCTCATATCAAAATGGTACTTATTTTAGATAGTTGTTTTGAGGGTTCAGTGAGCGTATGTATGTTATCTATGTAAAGCACCAGGAACATTGAATGGTAGCAGTGGATACTGGTTCCTCTCCTCTGGTTCTTCTCTGATCAGTACAGTAAAAATACAGAGCGCATTGGCTTCTCTCTGGAAGAATCAGTCACATCAAGGAGAAAAATTAATGTATGGGCTTTTACTCATTAAATGCACATGTACTAAAACATAATGCTAATCCTCATTTCTATTAGAATTCTCACTCCATCCATGTTGTTGCATATCTAAGCAACCCTTTAATTACCTTAAATAGTCATCAGAGACACAGAGAATGCTTCTTGAACAAGCCTAAGCAATGCAAGGGGGGCAGCTTGCTCTGATGGATAAGTAGCTCAACTTTCTCTGTGTCCTTATTCTTTTATACTTAGTTTTCTTTGTAAGTTATTGCACTGTTGCTTTAGTACAATGGAATTTGATAAAAACAGGAATGAGAAATAGAAGGAATGTTCTAGATGATCTGACCTTAGGTTGCTGTCTCCCAGGTGGGGAACAGAGATCTGGCAACTTGGGAGTTACCTGTGAAGATATGGCTATCGAGCACTGCTGCAGACACCTGTGTCTTCTCTATTCTAGCGTTCTCTCTAAAAACACACCTCCCCTTTATTGGTAGTTGTTTTAAATGCTCCTTATGGGTAAATATTCACTGAAATAATGGTCCTTAAAAGTATTTTAGAGCTCAGATATTTGTCTGTTTTTCTCTGACTAAAGGGACTCATATGGATTCATCTTAGAGATTAATTCAAAATGTTATCAGAATGTATTAAATGCTGAAAAGCAGGTCTCAATATATCCATACAATATGAATTAATATTAACATATTAATTCATATTAATATGTATTAATATATATTACATATTACACATGTCATATTAATATGTATTAATATATATTACATATGTAATATATATTACATATTACATATGTTACATATGTTACACACATATTACACATTATATATGTATTAATATGTATGTATTAATATGTATTAATATATTAATTCATATTAATATGTATTAAATGCTGAAAAGCAGGCACTCAATATATACAATATGAAGCTGGGAATGGTTGCTTGGATCTTCTGGGGAGGCTGGGAAGGTTTCTGTTCTAGTGTCTAGTCCTATCCCTCTACCTTCTTGGTAGATGTTTCTACAAAGTACTTTTTTTTTTTTTTTTTTGGTCCTTAACAGCTTTATTGAGGTGTTTTAATAACACCCCAGAGTCAGTAGGTCTAAATTAGAATTCTTTCCTTTCTAAAACAGCTTCCTTCTGATCTGTCCTGACTCCCTCGTATCCGTCAATAATATCCTCATTGCTCCAGCTGCCCCAGCTGGAAACCTCTGTGCTGTCTGTCATGTCTTTCTTCCTCAGCCATATTTAATCAGTCAATATATTCTGCTAGTTTTCATTACCATTCCTAATCTTTATATTATATTCACCATATTCTCACTGGATTCACTGCCCTCAGTAGTATCTACTTTCTTGCGAGCAATCTTAAAACCTTCTTACAAATTGATCTTTCTTCTCCTTAATAATTACAAAACTCACAGTTGCTCCCTGCTGCTTTAAAAGAGATTCTGAACTTAAGTATGAAAAATAGCTATCTTCTAGGACAGGGCCTGACTTCTCTTTCTTATTTTGCCTTTCCCATTTTTTTTTCCCCCTTGGGTACTGATTTTTCACTTTCATAAATTGTTCTTCTCATTAGTCCTTGAAATTTACCACATATTTCTAGTTCTGGACCCTAGCTCATATTTGTTATTCCAGCAAGATATTCCCTGTCCTTCTTTTCTGTCCTAGCTTGATATATAGCTTAAATTCTGTGTTTTCTAAGAAATGTTCTCCAGTGACTCTTGCATAATGTTAATCTCTCTTTCCTTTGAACTGCTTTGATATTTTTTAATATATTCTATATATTTGGCACCTATTTTGATATTTTTATATTATATTATTCAATAATTAGCTTGCCAACTCCCCAAAGGTAGGATTTTACAAAGTGAGTTTTTAAAAAGCAAAAAAAATCCACAAATTATAAATTAATTATACTAAAAGTGTTAGAGATTCTGCATCAAAACACAAAAGATTTTAGGAAGCAGGGCAACTGCAAATTGAAGGTACAATTTTAACATTTGTTGAGAATCTATAATTTTCTAGCCACTTTGCTGAGTGCTGAGGATAGAGAGATAAATTCGACATAGTCCTTGATATAAAGGAAAAGAATGAGAACAAGAAGAATGTGAAGCTTCTGAACACGAAGGTGAGTTTATGTGGTGGAGGTGGGGGGCCGGGTGAGGTCACATAGGGTGCTGACAAACACAAAGGGTGCAGGAGGGGAAGCATTTTCTTTTCAAAAGGTGGTCAGCCCAGTTTCGGGTTGGTTTCAACATGGAGTAAGATGATGCTGTGTGAGGGCATTACATTCATCTTTCTCAAGCCCTGAGCTATGCCTGCAGCTGGTGGCAGCAAGCCTAGTTTTCCATTGTTTATAACAACAAATGATTTACAATGAATAAAAGTTCCCTAAGTTCTGTTGTAAGATGATAATAATAAGAACACAACAACATAAAAACACACCAAAATTATCATTAGGTTCAGTGTACTTGCCCATATGTAACTGTAGCCATATATCAGCATTTTATTGCTTAATTTAGAAAGAGGTAACCTTAGCTGCAGAAAACAATTGAGAATGTCCAGTGTAGAGGGACCAAACAAAGCATATGCGCCATTGCCATGCATGTTAGAGAGTGAACTTAGTTGCCATGTTCCTTTTCAATGCCTGAGAGTTAAAGGTCTCCAGCATCTTATGGCGAAATAATTTATCTGCAGGAAAAGAAACTTTATGCTTTTTGTATATTTACATATTCTAAGAACAAATGTTACACATTTAGTTGTAAATACTTGATATTGATAGTGATTGAGTAAGCACATAATGATAATAACAAGAATAGTAATATGACAATATAGTTGTCATTCTGTTTTATAATAAAACTTTTATAATACAGACAACCAAATTTGCATCATTCTAGCTCTCTTATAAAAGATATTTTTAAGCCCTGATTTTCTTTTTGCTTCATCTGGAGATTCGATTTTGGTTTTCTTTGCTGGTTTTTCTTTCTTCTATATTTGTCCTTAATGGTGTTCTATCCCAGATTTGATTGTTCAGTTCTTTGCTCCTTTTGCTCATAAATTATGTCAGTACCAAGCTACAAATGCCACCTGTATGCCAGTGATGCCCAAATTTATATTTCCAGCTCTAATTTTCTTTCTGAACTCTGTAAAGTCTGCTCTCAAACTGCATTCTAGACCTCTCCAACAGAATTCATGATTTCTTTCCTCTGGAACTATTTTTCCTCCAGGATAACTTTTGTCAAATGGCTTAAGCCACCTAAAGGTGAGTCCGTGAGTCCTCTCTTTTGCTTCTACTTGTGTCACTCCATCCCCCAGGCTATGGCCTGGTACCACTACCATCTCTCCTCTGGATCTTGCCAACACCTCTTAGCAGCTCTTCCTGTTTTCTTCCTGGCCTGGCTGCAATTCATTCTTTATATCACTTCCAAAGAGAGGTTTAAAAATATGTATCAGATCCCATCATTTGCTCACTTAGATTCTCATAGGGCTTCCATTTATACTTAAAGTACAAATCCCCTACCAGGGCCCCAAACCCCTGACTCCCTCCTTCCTCCTACTACCTGCCTCCAAAAGTGTTCCAGCTACACTGGCCTTTTATTCTCTTGGAAAATACCAAGCCTAATCTTTCCTTAGGTTTTTATGCTCACTGTCTCTGCCTGGAATCCTCCTCTTCTTCTATTTTTTCCATGGCTGGCTTCTTCTGGATATTCAGGGCTCAGCACAAATGCTACCACATCCAAGAGGATCATTCTGACCATCTAATCTTAAGTAGTCTCATTCCCCAGTAATCTTTCTTTTTCTTCATGGAATTTAATATTTAAACCCACCTTGTTTAATGATACTTTTATTTGCTTGTTATGTGTCTTTTAAAAAAATTTATTTATTTATTTATTTACTTGAGAGAGAGAAAGAGAAGGACAGGGGAGAGGGAAAGAGAATCCTCAAGCAGACTCCCTACTGCATGTGGAACCTGACGTGGGGCTCCATCCCAGGACCCTAAAGTTCTAACCTGAGCCTAAGTCAAGAGTTGGCTGTTTAACCTACTGAGCCACCTGTATGCCCCATTATGTGTCTTTTTTCCATCTAGAATAGTTCTTCACAACTTTTTTTACATGATAGCACACCTAAGAAATATTTCAGTTGATTTTTCTTAATAATGGTAGTTATGTTTAATAAAGCCACTATAAACACTGACTTAGTGAATACTGACCCATTGCTCCTACAGAAAATACAGGGTTAGGTTCCTATGAACCTCTTGTCACACAATTCTCAACCCATTATACTTAAACTTTTATTTGTTTCTCTTTAAAGAACTTTATTTAAAAATATGTTGGTGGTATATAATGTTCAACTCATGTCCAAAAGCACTAAAATGTCTGAAACTTTTCTAATACAGTCATTTTCCCCCCCTTCTGTAAAACATAATGCACTGCATTAGAAAGCACGTGAGGGGGCGCCTGGGTGGCTCAGTGGGTTAAAGCCTCTGCCTTCGGCTTGTCATGATCTCAGAGTCCTAGGATCGAGCCCCTGCTCAGCAGAGAGCCCTGCTTCCTCCTCTCTCTCTGCCTGCCTCTCTGCCTACTTGTAATCTCTGTCTGTCAAATAAATAAATAAAATCTTAAAAAAAAAAAAAAGAAAAAAAAAGCGCTGTGAGAATATGCTTGGGAGTCATATTAAACAGCAAACCACCAACCGAAAGCAGAAATGTGGAAGATATAGCACTAAACTAAAACTACAGAAAAGGCACTTGCTTAGGGT
Organism: Mustela nivalis; assembly: GCF_964662115.1. Classification (NCBI taxonomy): domain Eukaryota; kingdom Metazoa; phylum Chordata; class Mammalia; order Carnivora; family Mustelidae; genus Mustela; species Mustela nivalis. The sequence goes on from NC_139020.1 coordinate 85,101,071, forward strand.
ATGAGCTAAAAAAAGAAAAAAAAAAAAAAAGACTATCACCTTGTTCAGACTTAGTCTGGAATATTCATATTACATAATTCAAAATCTTAACTGCTCTGCATATTTGTGAATGACTGTAAGAAGTAAGGAATATTGATTTTGGTGTTATGAATTTTGGTGAATAAATATGAAATTCTTGAATAATGCAGGTGGACTGTATTTGGTATTTGGAGATAAATGTAGTGGTGGTTTGCATGTCTACTAAACACCAAGTAATGGTATCTACTATGCAATTGGGGATGTGATTCTTGAGTTCAGTGTTCCAGGGCCCAGTCTTACCCTAACAAACCAAAAGACTGAGAGGATCGATCTTTGGTACAACTCTAGCTCGTTGGTGTACCCTACCTGGAAAGGAAAGATCTGCTCTGAAATGTCATTCTCAGGAGAATTTGCTTTTCTTCTTTACTACTGTAATCCTACTTCCCAGGATAAAGCCTGGAACATTATATTTACTGAACGAATGGAATGATGTTGGTTTTTACTCTGTGATGTTGGAATAAAGATAAAGGAGAGAGGAAGAGAGGAGAGAAAAAGAGGATACTTTTTTGTGCATATATCAATGCATTTATTTATATTCTATTTCACAAAAGGATTGAGGCAGTTTACAATAAATTATTGACATTATAAATCAAAAACTTTAGGTGAAAGACAAAAGCCAAGTAGCAAAAGGGAAATCAGGAAGAGGGAACTGTATGTATACATCTAGCCATCAATTTACCATCCTTCCGTCTGTCCATCCATCTACATAGCAGACTGACCAGGGCTCAATTCCTATTACATCAATACCCTACTGGCTCTCTTTCTCTCAGAGTTTGAGGACAAGAAATTCCTTTTTTTTTTAAATTATATTTATTTTATATAGATTATTTTCTATTAAATTCATGCTTCTATAGTATGCTGCTTTATAATGCTTTGAAGAGACAGGTAAGCATACTTAAATGAATGAAAAAAATAAAATAACCTCTGTTCGGTTCAAGGAAGAGTAATTTAGCAGAAACAACACTGAGATTTCTTGTAGCTAGGATAAAGAGGGAAGTGCAGTAGACTGTACAGCCTCCATTGCTTGGCAGAAGTGAATATCTAATTTACAAGGAGAGGAAGCTTTCCTGAAATCTTTTCTTGAATGAAATTTGTTCTTAAGCTCTTTAAGTAAGGAAACTTAAGTAACATTAAAATTGAAGGAATATTGCTAATGTGTATTGAATTTTACTATATTCTATATAATTTATTAAACTGCCCTTAATTTCTCTCATCCCTTATATTAATCTGTATAGCAAATCAATGAAATAGATATTATCTCCCCAATGTACAGTGAAAGGACAAAAGACTCTTGGTATATCTTTATTGGCCCTTACTGAATATTGAAAAAGTAATTTTATATCTTAGATCTGCAAAGACAGTTCTGTGAGAAGCCAGAGTGAGATCGTCATGGTATATAGCTTACTGGGCTTTGTTAAACTATGGGGTTAAAGCTTTAAAATGAGTATTTTATTTATTATTTTATTTTCCAAGGAAAATACTCTTCTATCTTTCCATGCCCAAAATAGTTTCATTGGTACTAAGGCTGCATTAAAGAGACTAATGGCCCTGGAACTTATCTTTGTAAGAAAGGTGAGACCTCGCCATTCAGAATTGGTGTCAACTCGAGTGGGCGATTCTAAAATATCACTCCATTGAAAGCAGATGATTCATGGAGACACTGAAAAGCATTTAGGAATCCTTTTCATCCAGCTCTCTTTTAAAGGCTGTTAAATTTTGCTATCATTGATATGCTGCTGCACTGACCATGCTGAGGTACATGTGTCCTAGGGTAAAATTGAAATTGAAGTGGACGTGACACGAGACACTTGGTACTGATGTGCCAGGGAGCCTGCAAAAGAAAGGAATTATTTTCTGTTATCAGGATGTCAGAGACACAGAGCCTGGTTGATTGAATGGCCGTTCTGAGTAAAATAGAATTCTGTGTGTGTTTAGAACTCCTTCACTTCTTCATTTCCCTTCCTAGAAGATTACCAGGAGCCAGATATGAAATCCAATGACAGAGAGCCTGAAATGAGAAATATTTGCAGTAGGGATGGGTGTTGTCTCTGTTTTTCAGGGCAGTGGAGGCATCACGTTGCACAAACGGGCATGGGCTGTAGTGCATCATGGTCCTGGGATAGAATCGTATTTTGGTCAGCTTTGGGCGAGTTATCAGAGCTTCAGCTTTTTCCTCTATAAAATGGAGACCTAAAATCTATCTCAAAGACATAAATAGGATCCAGTGAAACAGTATAGCTTCAGATTCCGTCACAACCCAGCCTTCATTCAACTATTGCTAATACAGTTCTACCTTCCTTACGGAAAGGTTTGGACTAATTAAACATGGGCACAACCTTCCTCTCCAAAGGTCTGAAGTTTTTATATCAGAAGGCTACTTTGCTGTACCCCAGAATACTGGTTGTTAAATGTAGCTGCACATTGGAGTCACTTGGGGGAGTTTTAGAACTACTGGTTCTAAACTGACTTAGTCTGAAGTATATTCTAACATCAGAATAAAAAAAAAACCTCACCGCATGAATTTAATATGCAGCTTAGGCTGATAAGCTGAGGTCTGAAAGATTGTAATAGGGTGTATCCTACTTATCATCTGCCATATACTTATTACTTTTTTATCCCAGTGTTGTGTATCCAAAGGGTCATGGTATTTTGCTTTTTCTTTCAGGGTCATAACTTCCATGAAAGCTCCTATTCATTTCCTCTCCAGCCCAGAGTCACCGGGTTAAACAGTTGGTCAAATATTTGTTGGAGGGAACAGACAGGACCCTAAGAGATCGGCTTTACTTCACACTCAGGGCAGGCAGTGCCTCATGGTGAAGGCAAAATAAAGAATACACACTTTCTTAAATACTGAACAGATACAACAAAAGGAGATACTAAAGTAAGTTCAGAGATTTGGAGAGTAAAGAAAAATACCTGAATGACAAACAAATGAATAGTAGTGTTTATGAGATTATCAGAAATAATTCACAACTGGTATTTGCCTAAGGAAATCATCAGTAAGTGGAAAAAGTTGTATGTAGCAGCATAGATTTTATAATTTTATATTATATATATATATGCATACACACACACATATATATGTGCATATATATATATATATATATATATATATAATTATGGATACATAAAGTGGCCAAAACCAATAAATTATTAATTATCCAGAGACTTATTTAAAAGTTTATAGATATTCTCTAAAGACTTTTAAAGGTAATGCATTTGTGAAAGAAAAGTTGCTAACTCAGTGAGTCATCTATATATATTTATTGGCAGGCTGCTCAAGTTTGGGTTCATAGTAACCAGTTGAATCCACAGGGTGCTTACCACAATTCAGGAATGCTGTTGCCCTTAGACTAATAGCTAGAGAGTTCATAGGAGTGAGGAGTGCCTTCTCAATGAATATGTCTGATTGATATTGGAAATTTGGAAGGAGCACAAGTTGAGTGTCATAAGATGGCTGAAGAACATACAGAGAGAGGTGCTGTGAGGAATTTTAAAGACCAAAGTGGTTGAATTAAAGTTGAGTGAAGACAATAGCCAGCTAATTTTTCTGAATATCCCCTTGCAATGTTTTTACTATAAGTACCAGAAATTTTTGGTTAAAGGAAGGCTTATAAATTGAAAGGACATGGTGAAATTGAAGAAAGGTATTTTCAAGTTTTTATTTAAATGTTGATTTTGCAACCAAGCTGAGTGTGTGCATGCTCTCATTTCCCTGATGTCTTGAGAACTTCAAGGTCTCCAAAGATTCTGTGAGCCAGACTACCTTTTGTCTTCTTCTGGCTTTCCCAACATCAAAGGGACATATAGAAGGTTTGGGGAAAAAAATAAATATTACAAGCATAATAAAAATATCCCATAAGCCTATTCTCTCTCTATCTATCTACCTATCTTATATATACTTCTCTTTGTATGGAAAGAGAGAGGGAAAAGGAGGGAAAGGGAGACTGACACTCACATACAGAGATACGGAGGAGACATGCAAAGAGAGCAACTCTATGAAAATTCATATACTCTTAAATAACCATGAAATTCCCTCATTCATAGATGTGAGACCATCAAAGATGGCATAAATGAACATTTGGGAGTAATTTCTATGAGCCTGTCTTTGTGCTAGAATTGATTGAAGTAATCATGAAACTAAAAGTTCTTCTGGCCCTCCTCATTTGAAGACACTTGGGTGATTTCCTTAATTCCTCAAAGAAACTCATTCCATTTTTGAGTAAATGCTATTAGAAAGTCACTCTTTTGTTCATTGCAGCATTGTTGCTGCAGCTAAAAACTGGAAATGAAATGAGCATCCATTAGAGAACACTTAAATGAATTATGGTATATGCATATGTGTCTGCTAAACAGAATGAAGATCTATCTTCACATGAAAATATAACAAACTTTCCAAAATATATACATAAAAACAGCAAGATGCAGCACAGTATGGTATCATTGATGAGGTAGACATTCAAATTTCTGGAGAGACACACACAATGTTTTATTACTTATCTCTGGAGAGAGAATGTGGAACTGAGGGGAGTGCAGTTTTTTCATTTTACATTTTTTTGATAGTTGATTATTTAAAAACCACACATGCAAAATGTTTTTAAAGAAAAAAATGAGTAAGAAAGAAGCACTTTTTTTCTCTTTAATGTTGAAACAAACTTTTACTCTATGGGCTCAATTTTGGTTTTGTTTGTTAAGATTTTATGTATTTATTTGACAAAAGAGACAGCAAGAGAGGGAACACACACAGGGGAGTGGGAGGGGGAGAAGCAGGCTCCCTGCTGAGCAGAAAGCCCAATGCAGGGCTTGATCCCAGGACCCTGGGATCATGACCTGGGCTGAAGGCATTTACTTAATGACTGAGCCACCCAAGTACTCTATCTATGGGCTCAAGTTTTAACAAGAAGTCTCTGCAGAGGTTTAATTCTTAAATATAATCTTTAAATTTGCTTAGAAAGAATGCGTATAAGAGCAGAAATTATATTCTTGGTCAAGTGCAGTGTTTTGATCCTAATATATGTTAGTAAATGCTAGTCTCCATTGAAACTGCTGTTGGCTTAGCAAGTATCATTTCTTCATCAACAATCTGACCAGTGGTTCAGGATTGAAAGAATTTGTTTAGTCGGACCCATAGTAATATTCTAACCCAGAGTATCTGCACATGGAAAATAAAGTGGGTTTCAACTGTTTATTTATTATTATTAGATTAATTTTTGTATATTTTGTCAAGGCTCTGATTACAGTGTTCATTTAACTCTGTCATGAATGTAAAAGGCAGTGGCAACTGATGTGTGTTCTGACAAGCTATTTGCTCCAGTCTTGAAGTCAGATTCAATTGCCTAATTATGTTAAAGAATAGTCTGCTTTTACAATGATCTAATATGTCAATCAATGAACTGAAAACTACCTCTGATTTTCATACAGTGCAAAATGAAAAGCTTATTAGATGACTAATATGTACCCACAAGGTGGAGAGCAGAATATATCTGTTTTGGAACTTTTGACCTCTTTTTCAGAGAGGTAACAGAGACCGACCATATCTGTTTGTCGTGGCAAGGTGCCATTGGCAAGTGATCTTTCCAGGCTAGCTATTGGATGTTGTGCAGTCCGTCAGTAATTTGACAGTACTTCATTATAAGACACTCAAGTAGGGAAGTGTTCCCCTGAAGAAATCAGGGAGGTGCAGTGACAACTTTATTGTAGAATGACACGAACTCAGATATCTTCTTCGGGTAGAATTGCTAGATGTGCTGAAATGCTAGCAGTTCGGTTTCTTGAGTGTATTATTGGTAATCGATCACTTGATGGACATGGGAAGGAATCATGGTAGAGAGTGTCACTAATCTCGCTATTAACTAGAACATCAAAATATCACCACCTTAAAATATATCCCCCAAGGATCATGCTGGAAGTAATGCATTGAAAAGAAAGGAGATGGAAAATAAAATATATAGCATTAGTTTAACTACACCTTGGAGAATATATAGGATTTCTACTGCAATAGATTTTAACCATATTCTCACTCAGTAATATTATTGCCATCAGCTGGTTGCCAGTAGCTGCAGGCATAATTTTCTTTTTTTACTGCTCACTGGACCCAAGCCTACTCAATTTAGTGTAGTTGGCTATGGCACCCCTCACTTTCTTAAAACACAAGGCTTTCCAATTTCCAACGATGTTTATAGTATCAGAATAATTTGAAACAGGTGTTTAAGCCTCACGCCTATGCTGTGCAACAGAAGGTTTATATATTTTTCATTATATATTGAGACAGACCACAACACTTGGAATGACCATCTGTCACCAAATGCATGCTGTGTGTTCAGTGTAAGAGAAATGGGCTTTTTCATTGCAAACTCCTTTGAAAGTAATGGGATGCATTCTTCTGCCTTTTGAGTCCCCGCTCATTGCTTTGGATGAAACATTAAGTATTTGTGTTTCTTTTCTCACAGAATGTCACCAATGAGAAATCCTTAGAATATGGTATAGCATTTCTATTTGGTTTGGTCATAAAAACTGTAGTCTCCAAACTTGAGAGAGCATATAGCCAGTGGATTTCCCCCAGAAGAGTCGCATTTCAGCCTCTGTATGTTCTTCTCCGTTTCACCACATTAAGCAGTCTGGGTCTTAAGTACTACTTCTCTTTGCAAGAATCCTAGGACTCTCTTTGAGTCCTAGTTGCCAACTTAAGTCCTCACAGAGACTAGCAAGGCAGTGTGAGTTGGCGAATCTGACAAGATAGCAATTGTGGCAACCTGGAGAGAGCATTGCCTATCAGGAGGGAGCAGGTGATCGATGCGTTTGCCTGTTGTGCAAAAGTGCAGGCTCAGAACCATCTGATCTTTCTGTTGTTGAGAATGAACTGGAAATCTGGATTTTTACATGCTATCTCCTGATATTTAAATATTGGCATTGCATTGAAAGAACTAAAAGACCAAGTAGATCAAACAAATATGTATGTAGTTTGAGATCTGCCAGTTTTGAGCCTCTTGCTTAGAGTAAACATCTTGCAGTTTAAATAGATCTTCTTTTGGAGTTAATATGATATTCTATGCTTACATCATACACCCATAATTTTTTAGGGCAAAAATTTCCAAACTAGGTATTATCAGCACTTTGATAATTATGGTAGTAGTGATGCTAATAATGTTTGGCATTATTGGCGATCAATTATTTGATGGACTTAGGAAGGAATAATAGTAGAGAGTATCTACTTCTCTTGTTGCCTGGCCCGGAGACTCTGAGGTCATTCACATTTGCTTTCTTACAGACTTCCACACTGTAGCCTTACTGAGACTTGGAAAACAAATAAGACAGTCTGGAGGTAATCCAGAAACTGCAGGGTTATAACACTGCTCAGAAATTTGGGAGATTGCAAAGGAATCTGTTTTATGGATTATTAGGTAATAATTTGTTATTTGTCACCAAATATTTATTAAGTGCCTACCTTGTGTTAGGCACTGTTCCACTTATTCAACACAGGTTTACTGAGTGCCTACTGTGTACCAAGCATCATTCTGGAAAATGAGGGTGTAAGCAGTGAAGAAAAAAAAAAAAAATCTGACAAAATCTTTATCTTTCTAATGGGGCTCTGGGTGACAAATAGTTGGCAGAATAAATAGGTAAAATATATTGTGTTCTATGATGGTAAGGACAGTGGAGAAAATATAATAGAGAAAGGTATGGGAGTGTAGGAGAAGGAGGGAATTAAAGTAAAAGATGATGTCCCATTTGGGCTCGAGTAACTGGGCTGTCCAGTTGCCATTGCTGAGATTGGAAAATTGAAAGAGGAGTATGTTTGAAGATGAAAGTCAGGAACTCAGTTTTGGATTTTTTATGTGTTGGATGCCTAATAGACATTCAGTAGATATCAAGTAGGCAGTTGAGTTTCAAGGGTGATGTCCAAGCTGGAGCTATAAATATGGGAGTAACCAGATGGTATTTAAAATCACGAGATTGCAGGGAAATAAATGTAGATAGAAAGAGAGGAATTTTAAGGACTGAGCAGTGACTTACTAGTCAGCATATAAAAGAGAACCAACAAACCAACACTGGCAAAGAACGAATGGTTGAGGTAAGAGGAAGAACAGGAGAATCTGGGATCCTATAAAATGTAAAAATCACCATGAGGGCACTTCATGAAATTCAGACTCTGACATTCCACCCTAGAACTCATTCTTTCTCTCCCTCACCCTCTGTACCAGCTGACACACTTTGATTCTGCTGTCTAGGTGGGGCCCAGAAACCAAGTGATTCTGATGCAGGCACTCACTGACCACACTTTATCAAACTTCAAATAGATGAATGATTCTGGGGGGGTTCTGGCTTGTTTAGATGGTTCGGTGATAAGAAACAAAGAATAGGGAGATAGAGAGGTGAGGAAAGTGAATCTCAGGAGGACCATACTTACCAAACAGAAAGACAATGGCATTGCTGATTTGAGGGAACTCATTTAACTGGGCTCTATATTTCTTCCAGGTATTGGGAGACAGCTCAGTCTATAGGTGGGGGTTGAGTAATTGCACATGCCAAGATAGAGCATATGGAACTGGGAATCATGCAGACCATGCTACAGAATTTGCCTGCCAAATCAATATAAAACCAATCCCAAATCAATGGAACAACAGTCAGACTGTGTGTTCTACTAGCTTGACAATCTGCTCAAACGGTTTATACATCTGCTGAGTTGTATGAAGAAGACAGCGAACCTTTTTCATCCGTGCTGTCCAGCTCTTAGCAGGGTGTCTGACACTTTGCAGGCTCAGAGTCAGCATTTGCCAAGTGCATGAAAGTAGACTCAGCCAAAGAGAAGTGAACATATGATGTATTTATGCAGATAGCTCACTTTCAAGTGCTATTTTGTGTTTATTGCAACTTTTTTTTTTGTATGCTGAATAAATGTAGTTGAACTATGAGTTCTGGAAGAACACTGTGATTTGATATTTAGCTATGATTTTTAAAGTTATCGATAAATCTTTACAAAGATGGTTAGTTACTGAGACTATGTCAACTCCAACAGCAAATCCTTGACAGCCTTTTGATTATAACTGGCTTCTCCAAGTTTAGTGTCACCTTTGGCTAGAAGTCTACTTAGCCTAAGGCAGGGGAAACTTTTGTAGAAGAAAAAAACATTATTAATAAGATTGATGTTCATCTGGACACTAGCAAACTATGTTTACAGTTGCCCTTCCCACAAAATCTGCTCAGATTGGATATTTTATAATTCTAAAACAGAAAAATTTTTTTCTCAGTTTCAGGCTCCATACATGATTTAAATTTTCGAGCTATTTCTGTGTATCTTGTATAATGACATAGTTTTGACTCTGTTGCTTAGAAGATCTACTTCAGTGCTTAGAACAACAGAGCCACTCTCCATTTCATGTAGGTACGCAGGGTACTCTCTGCCTCTCTTCCCTTCTTCTCAGAGGCTTCCTTCTCCTCAGAAGGTTTCCCCTCTGTAAGTCTGACAGACCATATTTCTAATTACTAAATGAAGACTTTCATTGAATATACTGGGTTCTATATCTATATTCATTGAATATACTGGGTTCTATATCTCAGGATATAGAACCCAGTATATTCTATAGTTTTAGAACTATATTTAAAACTATATTTAAAAAGAACTATAGAACTATAAAGAACTTTAGAGCTATATTTAAAAACCATATTTAAAACTATATTCTTAAAGTTTTCTATGTAACGGCGTACTATCTTGACTATCTTGACTATAATTTTAATTTGGCTCTTCTCCTTAATATGTGGCTTTTATAAGCACATCTTTGTTTTCTGTATCCCTGAAATTATAATATTTTATAGAAAATAAATTTTTTCTATAAAAAAGTTATTGTAACCAGAGAGTATTTAGTATGAACTGATAAGCTTTAGTGTAAAAATTAGTTCTCACTCAAGTGTCCCTTTTTGCTTAGTGCTAGTATCTAGGGCCCATTGTTCCAACATCTTTGAGGATCACTCTTAATAGAGCTTTGGACAGTACAACAATGAATGAAAACTAAATGATTATAAAGTGAAATTACAATTTTCATAAGAGTTATTAGATAAATCACTTGCAAGTAAAACTGGTAAGTTACTTAAATCAGAACAAAGCTATTGACAAGTAAGGATGTAGAAGTTAAACCAAAAATAATAAGATAAAAATTGGCAAAGATGAGGCCAAGACAATTATCTTGATTTGATAATTAAAGAGTATGATTTGACTTTGAAAATGTTATAAGGGGACTTTGAGAAAATTAATGAAACCTGTGAATACATCTGTGAAACTGACCCTTTATTTATAGTCACACTATGAAAGTTAACTGTGAATGTGAAGTTCTGTGGTGTGATCAATTAAAAAAAAAATCAGCCCTGCCCCATTGGTATACTTATAGTTTATTTTAAGAATCCAGAATAGTTTTAATTATAATATAAATCTTTTAAACACAAGATAAAAATTAATGCAGTATTTTTGGTATTACTTGTTCAATATAAAATCTGCACTAAACATTTAAAAATAGTTATGAAGTTTTGGTTTTTCATTTTCTATGGATTCCCTTTAAATGGTCTTTCTCAGTTCTAATTATTCTTGGGAAACAGACTTCCTGTACTTCCTTCCACTATTTTGCTGTTCATCAGGGTGTATTTCTCTCCCTTGCTCCCTCCCATTTTTATCACACAAGTAAAATCAATTTTAATAATATATTTTATTTAACCCAATATATTCAGATATTATAATCTCAAAATTTAAACATTTTTTAGGGATGGAGACCCAGGGAGCTCACTTGTGTTTCTCAGGCACATAAGCAGGTTTTTGGGAAATAGGGGCCAGTGGGGCCTTCTGCTGGGAAAGAGTACCCTGAGTTAGTAAGAACATATGTGAAGGAGAATGCAGAAGCGGCTGACGTGATGGGTGCAGGTGCTTCCCTACATGTGTTCACTCTAAGTATGAACAGCCTCTTAGAATTGTCCAAGGAGGTAGTGGGTTCCTGCAAATATGGCCTTAACACTACATTTAAGACCTGGAAAAGTAGCACATCAAGAACCTCTTTAATGTAGCCTTTCTGAAATGTATATATTTTCTTCTAGGAAAAAAACTCCTCTTGCCTCCTGTTTATATTTCTTGGATTCTATCTCTTCATGTGTTGCTTTTTAAAGATTTAATATCTGGTTTTATTTGTTACTCTTAGAAAATCTCATTTTTGACAGGACTCAAATTGAGAGGTGGAAGCTTTCAGAAAGGACAGCTTCAGTGTCTTGGAAATCTGTTCTGATGCTCTTCTTTGGCCTCCTTTATGCTATTGACCAAAAGTTTACCACATTCTGTAGCTTCTGTCTTATTTTTCTCAGTATGCTATTTCTTTAGACCAGTATGCCAACATTTGTGTTATAGGACCTGTGGAGTAACAAGATGTCAAACCGTGGGTGCTTTGGTCCTATTTCTCTTACCTTTTTTGTTTAGGGTCCTTCTCACAAAATACTGGGAGATATCATCTTCTTTAGAGGACTTGAAAAGTTTGCAGCTTCTGCTAACTCATTGAGCCTCAAGCAACAAGGCACAGTAACATGTAGTCAAAGGGAAAATTATTGAGATATTTTACATTCTTTTTTTTTTTCATATTAAGTCTTTGAAATCTGGTGTGTATGTTATACTTACAACATATCTCAACTTGGCCCAGGCACATTTTAAGTGTCTAATAGCTATGTGTTCAATGCCACACTGGCGTCAATATGGAAAAAACATTGTTCTGGGAAGGGGAGTTGGTGGAGTCAGGGAAAATGATTATAGCCCTTGCAAGAATCCAGTCCAGAGAAGATAAGTCCTTGAACTAAACAAATCCAAGGCAGTAGGGATAATAAAGAGGAGATAGAATTGACAGATAGTTAGAGGATGGTGAGATGTAATGGAGAAGAATATGAACTCTGGGGCCATATATGCTTCTTAAAATCATGGTTTTACATATTTACATTTGTGTTTCATGCAGGTTACTCAATCCATTTATCTCTTATTGGGTCAAATATAAAATAAGGATTATAATAGTAATGTGCCTACAAAGTAGGGAGGTTGTGAGGATTAAATGAGTTAATAGATATAAAACTTAAAGATGGCTAACTGGAGCATTTAGGTATGTTAGTTATCATGATTTGTTTTAAAAGGTTTTATTTTTTTATTTGACAGAGATCACAAGTAGGCAGAGAGGCAGGCAGAGAGAGGAGGAAGCAGGCTCCCTGCTGAAAGAGCCCAATGCGGGGACTCAATCCCAGGACTCTGGGATCATGACCTGAGCTGAAGGCAGAGGTTTTAACCCACTGAGCCATCCAGGAACCCCAGTTATCATGATTTTAATTAATAGGACTTGGTCATCAACTGGCCAGTGGGATTAGAATAGGAGTCAAGAACTCCAAAGCCTAGACTGTTTTTCTTGTTATATCCAAAAACTGATTCATAATAATCCTTTACAGAAGTTCTAGATCAGTGCTCCATGTTCTTGCTTAGTAAATGGATCCTGATGACCAACACAACAATGCCTTTCTCTTCCCAAGACCTTTGTTTCTATGGGTCTCTGCAGGGGAGGAAGGAAGAAATTTTCCTCTGCTCAAGATTCTTCCAGCTGGACTAAGAAGTAATTTACCTGAAACATATTAACAGGGAAAAAACTCCCAAGTTCCATTACATATGCTTCGAGGACCAATAAGGAAATTAACAACTCAAATGACCAAGGCAGGAAGTTTTTATACTTTCTAGATAAAGAGACAATAAATCTGTGAGGAACCGAAAGAACAAAGGAAACTTAACTTGCGAGCTTCAGTTAGTAAGGAATTCTAAGTGGAATTTGGGCTGAGGTAGTAGATTAGTAAAAATAACAAGCTTTGTTTATACAGTTTTCTCAGCTTTAACATCCCTATCTCTGGTGATAAAGATGTCTATTTACTGTTTAGTACAGGGAGGGTACTTTTCTTTTTTTTTTAAAAGATTTTATTTATTTATCAGAGAGAGAGGGAGAGAGAGCGAGCACAGGCAGACAGAGGCCGAGGGAGAAGCAGGCTCCCTGCTGAGCAAGGAGCCTGATGCGGGACTCGATCCCAGGACGGTGGGATCACGACCTGAGCCAAAGGCAGCAGCTTAACCAACTGAGCCACCCAGGCATCCCAAGGAGGGTTCTTTTCGTAGAGAAGATTTATTTCTTGCATTCAGGAGGATAGAGGAGGGTCTGAGAGTCCTTACACAGGCTGTCTCTAACTTTTATTTAAAAAATAATGTCATCAAATTGGCATAGTTTGGCCTGTCCTTGCCTTTACATCCCTCTGCTGAGAATGCACATTCCCCAGCTCTTTACATTATTGGCTTATGGCTTATTTTCAGGTATCAGCTTGAAATCTTAAGTCTCTAAAGAGGGCTTTCTTGATCACTCAGCTATATCTCAGCCACCTTCACACCTTACCATACTCCATATCTATCTTACTTTATTTATTATCTGTCTCCTCCACTAGTTATGAGATCTATGATATTTATGATAGCTTCTCTATATGGTTTATTACTGCATCCCTACTGCCTAGGAACAGTCCCTGGCATAAAACTGATGATATAAAATGACGCATTCAATGAATAAACAAATGCTTAATTTTTTAATTAAAAAATGCTTAATTTTTTGTGCTTTTGAAAGGTAAGAAATAGAATGAATACTAGAAAACCAAAGGCAACTGGTAGGGTGTAGGGGAAATATTCTAATTTTGTTTTATTGTATGGACATTATTTCATTATTTTTTCTTATTTTATTAAAGTACTGGTACCAAGAAGAATATATTTAACATCCTTGTGGTTAAGATGTAGATTATCTTAGCACTATAGTCTTTCATCATGTAAGATCATAAAGGCTTGGACTGTTATTACTGGAAGCCCACGTCCAAAATTCATCTAGTCCAAGCATCTGTCTTTTCTTCATCTGACATCAATTCTAAAGGGATAGAGTGACCATAAGGCATAAAGTGAGTTAAAGTCAGGATGATGAATTTAAAATCAGATCTCTGGGCTCTCAAGCATCTGTTATTTATATCACATCAAATTGACATTAGTGTGTGCAAATATATATATGTGTGTGTATATATATATGCATATATATGTATGTATATTCAGATATATGTAATAAATTATGTTGGTGGGAAATTGTTGCTATATTTTATAATGTATATTTATGTCAATTAATTTGATAAAATAGATATTATCCCATGAAGTGAATGTAGACGGTTTCTAAAAACTCTTGTTCAAACTAGAATTTTGCCATTTGATTGTTGCTTAAGAAAAGCCTGTGGTTAGGTTACTTAAGCAAATTTTTATTTTTTTATTTTTGCAGTCATAGTGTTTGTTAAAATATATTTGTCTATAGGTCAATTTATTATATTGGTACTAGGAAAAAAATCTAAGTTTTCACTTAGAAGTTTTTCCCAACTTAAATTGTATTTCAGCAATTATGATGGAAGTATATAAATAATTAGTGGCTCAAGTGCCGAACTTCTTTTCTCTAACTTAAGTTGTTTTTTATTAGAGTCCTTTGGGGGAATCAATTGCCTACTTCCTTTAAGTGGTTTTTAACTAGTGCAGATTGAGTTAGGCTCACCAAGCTTACTCCAGGTCAAACCATTTTGAAATGAATTAGTGACCTGAGGACTGGTTAAGTAATTTGCTATTTTGGCCCAAACCTACTTTGGCATCTGTAGCCACTATAGATTTTGCATCATTTCTGAAATGCTCTTTCTGAAATCAAACTCCATTTCCTCTGGTGATGCCCTATAGTTGAAAGAGTTGATTAGCTTTTGTTAGGTTGTTATTCATGATCACGGTAACTAGAAGCGAAAATCCTAAGGCACCAGAAATGGTTATGGAAGCCCATTAGACTGATTAATTTCATTTTTAAAATTTGGGTTAGAAGAGGAACATTTTTATTGCTATTCCTTCTAAGTCAAGGATTGTTTATGAAATATTTTCTTGGATTTATTCTTATTTTTACTCTTAAGCCTACTCCTAATTTGTGCCAACTCTAGCTGCCACCGTTTTCTAGTTTTCTCATAAAAATTTCAAGTTTGAGGTATAATATTAATTTGTTAATTAACAAAGAGTTCCCAAGTGAGAAAGATTGTGTTAGGTATTAGATAGATATGACCTATGAATAGGGTATTAGCAATTGATGAGTACCTGAAGGCTGATGTATTCCTATATTACCATGAGAATTCAGTAGGAGAAATGTTTCCAAAAAAGTTGGGTAATGAAGCTAGTAATGATGGCAGATTTTATGGAAATGGTTGTGTTGGACATTAAAGGATTAGGAGAATCTTACCAGACAGACTTAGAATCTCATGACAGGATGAATCAAGAGAGTGGTAAGAAGACCTGAGGTAAGAAGTCCTGTGAAATTCAATTAATAGACACAGTCCTGTTGGCTTTTAATATCGCAAAGAGGATGAAGATCAAGGTGAGGTGAGCTTGAAAAGAGAGGTTGAAAGCTGGTAGTGAGATACTTGACTACCCACGTCCTCGGGCATTATTTAGTAGGCTGTTGAAAACCAATACAGTCTGGGCTGATCCACTAAGTTATTTATGGTGCTGTTCTATTTACCTGACATGTCCTTATGATTTCATCTTGCTTAGAGACTCTCAGAAGTATAAATATCTCTTAATAATGATTGGGAGAAAGATGAAAAAGAAAGATAGAGGTTATATCAGGCTTGTATAGGAATTTACATCTAGCCTGATCACCAGCTTGATTATCTTGTTTAATAGAATGGGTTTTTGGGTTGAATCAAGAAGATAAATTTGACAGCAATAACTGTGCACTCTTGTATTTAGTTCATAAAAGTCAGTGGCACAGTGCAGGATAGTTTTGACAGTAGACCATGGGAAAGGAGAATTTATCTGATGAGAAGCTAGATAAGGAGTCATGTGACTGCTAAAAAACAACAAAAATGTTTAATTCAGCTGGTAGAGAAGATGGGACATTCACTGAAATGACTACTGTATTTGTAAATTACCTGATGGAAAAAATCTGAAAATTTATTAAAAAAATCTTTGCCCATGTTCACATGTAATTTTAGTGGTAAGTGTAGGTAAGAGTATAGAATGCCTTAATTCCCACTTTATCGCAAACTGATCTGTTTGATCTAGTTATACCGCTGAAGGAAAGAGGTATGTGGATCATGGGGAAAAAAAATCATTTACATATGAAAAATCCCAAGCTTTGAATTCTGACAGATTTTCGGTGTATAACTTTCAATAAGACAACCCTGAATCTGTTTTTTCTAGGGAATGCCATGCAGTTGAAAGAGTTGATTAGCTTTTGTTGTGCTGTTATTCATGATCAGAAGCTAGAAATATAGATCTTAATGAGGTAGAAATGGTATGGAAGCCTATTTATAAAATATCTTCCCTATCTCCCTCAGAGGATTGTTGGGAGAATTCAGAGCTGATGAAAACATTCTATATACTGTGGGCTCAAAAAGTTATATGGTTTTCTGAGGATGTTTGTGTTTTCCAGAAGGGTTGTTGAGATCAGATGGCTAAACTTGAAGTCCACCTTTGTGAATGCCTCACCTTACCCTGGGATGTTGCTGGCAAATAAATCCATAGTGGCTCTCAAAATGGGGTTCTGGAATACCCACATAAGGGAAATGCGGAGTGGTTGTTAAAAAAAAAAAATGTACCTTTCTTCAAACTTCTGATTCAAAATTGCTGGGGGAAAAGAATTGCAGGGGGATGGGGCTTATCGATCTGTATTTTCAACAAACTATCTACTGTTCTTAACCAGGAATAATTTTGTCCCCATCCTTAGGGGCATTTGGCAATGTTTGCAGACGTTTTTTGGTTGTCACGACTGAGGTAGGGGGGTGGGAACTGCTGGCATGTTGTGGGCAGAGACCAGAAATGTTACTAAACAATCTTGGATGCACAGCACAGCCTTCCATAACAAAAAATTACCCAGCCCAATATGTCAACAGTGCTGAGGTTTAGAAATCCTGTGGTACACAGATAGCTTAAAATCTGCTTTTCTAGCAGGTATCACCTATATTTGGCAATTATAATTATTTAACATATGTATTCATTTGTTTATGTATTTATTTTCAGAGCTCTTTTTCAATGATCTTTATTGAAAAGGTAGAAAGGTGTAGAATTTTAAATATAATGTTGGGACAGGGATTAATTAGTTTGGGCACATTTCTGGATTCTTTAAAAAAAATTTCCTTAAAATTCTTCCACTGAAAAGAGTAGTAATCAAAAGAGATTTTAAGCTAGTTAGTTCTTTGCACACACTGAAACCTTTCTTAATTTGTAGTGGCCAAGAGGGTAATCTTTCTGAAGAGTCAAATGTACAGAATATTTTAAAAATATAATTTAGTTTTGTTAGATTCAAGGGCACAGAGATATTTTGTTGATGGCTTTCAGGGAAGAAGAGGAGGGCTATATGTATCTTGAGAACTTGTTTTTAAATACAGATAACAATCATTTGTAATTAGCAGTTCATTGTTTGAATGCAAACACTGCTGTTAAAGTGGTGATTGAAACAGTGGTTGTCCTTTACTCTCCAGTAGAAGAAACATTTTCTTCCTTTGCACTATTGATTTGCTAACAAATCTGTTTTATATTTGACAGGATAAAGATAAAATCTGCCCAGTACTTCTAAAATATCCTAAATTCTAAAGTCCTTACAAGTGAAACACAACACCTGTATTTATTCACTTTGCTTTCATTAAGCAAGAGGATTAGTGTAATATAACAATCATCCTTATTACATATTTAAACCAAATTCAAATTTAACTTCATAAGGTGTCTCCTGCAGATGTTCTCTCATAGTGATTTCTATGGTGACTTTCAGTTCTGAAAAGCCTTGAATCTCTAATGAAAATTTTCAAAGAAATACGATGGAATAGAAGCAGTAAAACATACTTGAAGATAGAAATTGAAATCATTTTGGCTAAATGTATCAGGTTAGAAGTTGCCCTAGTTACTGATTGCTGCTATTAGATATTCCCCTTGCGCAAAGAAAGCCAGTTATTGATTTTTGAATTTGAATTTCTTTTGAAATAATTGATTGCCTCTATTGTAGATCCTTATCTCAGCTTATGAAAAACCAGTGTAATAGGAGTCACCTGCTTTTCTAATGCCTGTCTGATGTTTTGCCTAATTTCCTTACCCCTGCTAACCTAGAAGCTATTAGAATGTACTCTTCATGGAGTGCATAAAATTAATGAGTGTCCCATTAGGTACTGATGTAGTGACTATATATTTCAGCAACTGTTAATGATGTCTTGATTTATCTTAATCAATTCATTTTAAAATTGTAGTTCCTGGCATCTCAATTCTATTTTTATGTCCATAAAATTTTATTTAATGACACTACTCAGAGAAACAAATACATACATACATATATATATATATATATAATCACTGGTTAAAAAGAAAATAAGGGCAAACATTCATCTGCATGGAAAAAAATCAATGCATTAATTGGACTCTTATTTGTCATTTAATTGTACAAGTAGTTTAAAATGTATTCCATACATTAATTGTGAGAATTTGTGGTTTGATTGAGACTGGGCCTTGGTTGTAGATATCAGACAAATACAGTATACACACTTATGGAAATGCAATTAAATGGTTTGTTATACACAGTATTCTCTCTTATTCCAATTTGGGGAACAGCAGTTCCCTGTACTTCTGACGCTGACAACCCAGAGTTAGGATCAGGATCCACAGGCTGAAGGATAGGGTCACTATCCAGATACCCTTACTTTAGAAGCCAGTCACAGATTCGGGGGTCCTGAAGCCACTCACATTTCTGACCAACTGACTACCAGTTAGGGAGTTCCCACAACCCAGCGCAAGTTTGATAATTCACTAGAACAACTCAACGCAGGAAAGCATTAGACTTAGTTTTTTGTTTTTGTTTTTGTTTTGTTTTAATATATGGCACATACATAGAGCAGTCTGCGGATCTTGAATACTGAGCTTCTGTGACTTCTACTTGAGGAACTGGGTGGTTCATTCTCCCAGCATATCACTGTGATCACCAAACAGGAAGAAGTACACCGAGTTTCACTATAAAGGCACAACTGATTGAATCAATGGCCAAGGTATTGAACTCAGTCTGCAGTCTCCCACCCCTCCCTGGAGAAGGAGCAGGCTGTACTTTCAAACCTGTAATTATTTGGTTGGTCTTTCTGGGGGAAAGCTGAAGCTGGCCTGAAGCTACCTAGGGGTCCACAGGAGTCACCTGATTAGCATTCCAAAGACTCCTGTCACAGGAATTTCTGAGTTTTTGACACTCCTTGTCAGAAACTAAGGCAAAAAAGAAATTATTATACTGCACAGAGGTACACCAAATACTTAAACAAGTAAATTGATTCATTAAAATTTCAGTGTCTACTGTATATTAGGTGTTATTTTAGTAATCCACAAATAAAACCACCTAGCTTTATAAAACTAAAAATTCCTAGAAGGTAACCTAGGAAAAAATCTTGATGACTTGGGTGCGATAATGACTTTTTGGATATAGTATCAAAGGCACCATCCATGAAAGAAAGAATTGATAAGCTAGTCTTTATTAAAATTAAAAACTTCTGCTCTGTGAAAGTCAATGTTAAGAGAATATGAAGACAAGCCACAGACTGAGAGAAACTATTTAGAGAAGACACATCTAATACAGGGTATTATGCAAATATATATAAAGAACTCTTCCAACTCAGATGGAAACAATGATAAGAAAACAATCTGATTAAAAAATGGGACAAACACCTTCACAGATACCTCATCAAAGAGGATATACAGATGGCATGTAAGCATATGAAAAGATGCTTCACATCCTATGTCATCAGGGGAATGCAAATTAAAATAACAATGAAATACCACTAAATACATATTAGAATGGTAAAAAATCCAAACACTGGCAACACCAAATGCTGCCAAGGATATGGAACAACAGGAACTCTCATTCATAGTTGGTGGAAATAAAACACAGTGTATCCACTTTGGAGGAGAATTTGGCAGTTAGTTACAAAACTACCATTGCCTTCCCATCCAGCAGTCTTGGTCCTGGGCACCTATCCAGATGAATTGAGAGCTTGTGTCCACACAAAAACTTGCACACAGATGTCTATATAGCAGCTTTATTCTTAATTGCCAAAATTTGGAAACAACCAAGATATCCTTCAATTAGGTGAATGGATAAACTATGGTATACCCAAACAAGTACTATTATCCAGCACTAAAAAGAAATGGGTTATCAAACCATTAAAAAACGTGGAGGCATCTTAAATGCATATTGCTGAATGAAAGAAGCCAATCTGAAAAGGCTACACACTATAGGATTCCAACCATATGACATCCTGCGAAAAACAAAACTATGGAGACATTAAATGCAAGTTAGTGCAGCTACTTTGGAAAACAGTGTGGAGATTCCTTAGGAAATTAAAAATATAGCTACCCTATGACCCTGCAATTGCACTGGGTATTTACCCCAATGATACAGATATAGTGAAAAGAAGGGTCACATGTACCCTAATGTTCATAGCTGCAATGGCCACAATTGCCAAACAGTGGAAAGAGCCAAGATGCCCTTCTACAGATAAATGGATAAAGAAGATATGGTCCATATATACTATGGAGTATTATCAAAGGATGAATACCATCAGAAAGCATGAATACCCAACTTTTGTATCAACATGGGCGGGACTGGAGGAGATTATGCTGAGTGAAATAAGTCAAACAGAGAAAGTCAATTATCATATGGTTTCACTTACTTATGGAACATAAAGAATAATATGGAAGACATTAGGAGAAGGAAAGGGAAAGTGAATTGGGGGAAATTGGAATGGGAGACAAACCATAAGAGACTGTGGACTCGGAAATGAACTGAGGGTTTTGGAAGGGAGGGGTGTAGGGGAATTGGTGAGCCTGGTGGTGGGTATTAAGGAGCACATGTATTGCATGGAGCATGGGTATGGTGCATAAACAATGAATCTTGGAAAACTGAAAAAAAAAAAAAAAGGTCAGTGGTTGTTGGGGTTGGGGGATGGATAGAGCACAGAGGATTTTTAGGTCACTGAAAATATTCGGTATATTTTAATGATGGATACATGACTTACATTTGTCCAAACCCCCAAAATATGCAACATCAAGAGTGAACTCTAATATAAACTATGGACTTGTGTAATTACGTATCAACATAGGTTTTTAGGGAACTGAAACTATTATGGCCCATATTATAATGGTGGATATATATCATGCATTTGTTAAAACCTGCAGAATGTACAACATCCAAGACTTAAGTCTAATTTAAACTATGAATTTTGGGTAATAATGAGGGGTGTCAGTGTATGTTTATCAGTTGTAACAAATGTACCACTGTGGTGGTGGGTATTGGTAGTACAGGAGTGGTGTGTTGGGGTGGATGGAAGTGAAAACATGCTTTCTTGAGTGGATGTGCAGCTTTGTAGGGTTAATACAGGCTTTTTGAGGAATTATTGCAGACTGAAGTTGGGCTGATCACTGACATCAATAAAGTGGTATATCCACAATGACCTGAAGTAAGCTTTTGCTTTTTTGTGAGTGGGTCTCAGTCTAGTTGGTGCTCTTTTTTGAGAATTCACTCTGTGGAGAAACAAACCTAGAAGCTAGGTTTCTTCCCTTTCTATTTTTGGTGAAGATGGTAGGAGGGAAAAACTGATGGCAACTTTTTGACAACTTGTTCTATGAATGGTGAATAAGTGTAGATTTATTTGTGGGGAGGAGGAAAAGAGTGTAGATGGTGCTTGGTCTTTAGAGCTTTACAGTTTTCTCTCCTTAAATAGATGTTTTTGCTGTCTTGGCTTAATGAACTATGCAGCCAGATGTGAGACTTTTCCTATAGTCCAGGAAGTTGAGCTAAAGCTTCAATTTGAGGAAAACGTCTCTTATACTCTAAATTCTAATGGAAGATACAAATGATACAATGTATTTGGGTCCCCCAAAAAGGAATCTTTCTTTTTATTCTCTGGCTGGACGAATATTGAACTAAAATCTATGTAGACCAAACCTGGTCCTGTTCTCTGATTTTGTGAGAGACATATGGGTTGCCTGAAGTTGGAGGGCATTGATGAATTTTTTTAAAAAAGATTTTATTTATTTATTTGACACAGAGAGATCACAAGTAGGCAGAGAGGCAGGCAGAGAGAGAGAGAGTAGGAGGAAGCAGACTCCCCACTGAGCAGAGAGCCTGATGTGGGTGGGGCTCGATCCCAGGACACTGAGATCATGACCTGAGCCAAAGTCATAGGCTTAACCCACTGAGCCACCCAGGTGCCCCAGCATTGATGAATTTAAAGACTAGTTCCTACTTACGCATTTTTGAAGGCAAAAGAATTAAAGGAGCTCTCCAGCAGAGCTTGAAGGTATTGTAGTGTAACATGGCAGGAGTTGGAGGCTGGGGGCAACCTTACCGCTTTCCAGTTCTCCACAATCCTCAGAAATCATAAATGAGGACCTCTAAGTATGCAGGTCTCCTCTGTGGAGAAGTATGAGTTTAGAGGAAGACATTGGGCTTTCAGACAAGTTTAGTGACAAGGAGTCATTTTTTCAACCTGGGGAGGCATTTTGGGTGTAGTCCACTAACAGGGGACCAAGGGAGATATGACTGTCCTTCTCTTGAGGGAATCCTCAGCTACTGAGGGGGGCTGGAGTGAAACTGAACATCCTTGAGAAAGGGATTAACACCACTTTTGTAGACTGAGTAGAATCAGACCAAGTAGATCAGACCTCCCACCACGTATACCAATGTAATGTTATCTCTGGGTCTCCTTTTCCTCTTTACAGAACCCAATACAGAAATGTAGACCCTGAAAAAAGTGGGAAAGACAGAACTTTACCCACGTTACTCCAAACAGGCAGGGCCACGGCTGTAACTTGTACTGGGTGACAGGAGGATCTTTAAAATGATAGGAATTTAAAACTGTGGACTAAAGAGGACTAGGTTTTCATAACTGAAACTGTAGAGAACATTAAAGAAACTCTCTAAGATGAAAAAAAAGAAAAAAATGGAAAAGTGGATAAGTGTGAATCAAGGTGAGGGTTCTGCTGCAGA
Source organism: Mustela nivalis (assembly GCF_964662115.1). Classification (NCBI taxonomy): domain Eukaryota; kingdom Metazoa; phylum Chordata; class Mammalia; order Carnivora; family Mustelidae; genus Mustela; species Mustela nivalis. Next base: position 85,124,239 of record NC_139020.1, read on the forward strand.
GTTACAAATCTTCACAAATTTAGTGGCTTAAAATGGCCCATGTTTATTATCTTCCAGTTTCCTCAGGAACAGGAATGTGGGAATGACTTAGCTCGGTCCTCGACTCAGGATGTCACAAGACTACAATCAATGTGTTAGACAGAATGCATTCCCCTCTGGAGCTCAGGATCTAATTCCAAGCTCAGTCAGGGTGTTGGCAGAATTCACTTCCTTCCAGTTATGGAATTCAGACTCTCAGCTGCTCTTGTCTCTAAGCAGTTTTCAGCATGACTGTGTGCTTCTTCCAGGCCAGCCAGAAAGCAACTCTGCCACTTCAGGAAGGGCCAAGACAGTCTCTGAATGAGAATCGATGATTAGGTTAAGCCCACCAAAAAATACTGTCCTTTAGAATAACTTAAGATGAACTGATAAGGAACCTTAATTGAATCTGGAAAGTACTTTCACCTTTGCAATATATTGTGACTTACCTGTGGGAGAGGCATCCTTCATATTTACAGGTCCTAGCCATAGTCAAGAGGAAGGGGTCATACGTTGGGTGTGCCCCAGTGGGTGAGAAATCACGGGCCATCTTAAAATTGAATTCTGTGTGCTGCAGAGAGCCTGGAATACAGTAACAAGCAAGATGGTGCCTATCTCACTTTCATTGAAATTCACTTTTATTTTAAACTCTAAAGGCAAAACAAAGCACTGCTTAAATTTATAGGCTACCAGTTTGTAACTCCTAGAGTAGACATGGGAAAAATTAAATCATTTCATGTTTATAATCCATTGAATTGTGACCTCCCCCCTCAATAAACCTGTTACAAATAAGTAACTGGTAACCAACGGATAACTGCTCAGAATGAACAAGGTGTTTGTTCATATTGAGCTAGTCCATGTGCAGTAAGTAATTTTGAAAATGTGTCTGATTGAACTCTTTAAAAAATCCAGAGATTACAAGTTTTCTTACTCGTGATTTTGGAAACCGAGGTCTTATTTTATATCTACAGATGTACTCTGCTGAGTTAATGTCTCTCAAGTATCTTCACTCCATTCCTGAATAACAATGGAGAAGTCTTATTAATTGTAAGTCTTACAATATCATCAGGTACCATTTTATTGCTCAATGAATATCAATTATTTTGCAAGTACTTATTTGAGCCGGTGAAAGGAGAGTTGGGAATTTATTTTAGGAGTAACAAAATAAAACCCGAGTCTGGGAATGGTAATTGTGTGCTCAATGAATTTATTCTTTCCAGAAACAAAAATTTCTATTTATCTTTGCATTTTTTTCTGGAAAGAATGCATTAACCACAGATACTTTCTGTAACTGATTTCTGCTGAGACTTTCCTTAATTAAAATAATGTGTTTGTGACTACCAGCAGTTATTAAAAGCTCATAATATAAATATCTTCTCATATTTATTGCTCCTCTTTGTTATTTCGAAAGAGCACTAGATTATTACCACATAATTTATTCTCTGATAATTCTCTTAATAAGGGAATAAACTTCAGGAAGTGCTTTTAAAAGACATTATGGATGAAAAGTGCTAGTGAGAAGCTATAGACCTAAACAGCTTTTCCATTTCTTCGGATTTTATGTTTTTAATAATAGATCGAATAGTTAGTTGCCTGCTTGACAAGTTTATTGTCCTTATCCAGTTGCCAAGTGAGAAACATTTCCAAACTGACAGCAGGTATTAAAAACACCTACAAGTGATTCAAGCCATTAAGAAGTCATAAAACTTGAGATGGGGTGTTCACTAGGCTTTGCGCCGTTAGCCAGGCTTTTTCTCAGAGCACTGGCCCCCCAGCTGTTGCAAGTTGAGGTAGCAGACATTTCAAGGTGGAAGCATCAATTTGTAACCGAGACTCCTGGGCTACTCCCCAAGCAACCTAAAGCATTTTCCTTATAAATATTTGAAGCTGACTCATTAGCTAATCTGGATTAAGAACAAAGGGACTCAGGGTTTGCTCTGTGTTTCTCTGAAAATGTCCAAAGTGGTACTCATAAAAAGCGGTTCTCTTATGACTTACTGAACCCATATTTTTTCTTTTATATTTTGTTAGAGTCTGTGAAAGGAAGGCATCAGTCCGAGTTCTTTATAATGCTGGTGCGCAACACTTGTTCCGTCTTTGCTGAAGGTTGAGTTCATGTAAAAGACTCCTGTTTCAGTTTGCTGAGAATTCCATTCAAGGGTTATAAACCCCACTCACCTACAGAGTCCAGGAAGATAATGTAAATATGTAAATCAAGAAGCAGTTTGAGAAGGGATCTATTTCAGAATAGGCCAGTGTCAGCCGAACCTAAATGCATGTTCAAATTTATTTTACACACACAAGCCAAATAAGACTGCTCAGATATATAAGTCACTAGTTTGAAACTAATGGTTGAAAAGTTACCCTGATATTCCCACAGGATGAAAGGGATATGGGTTTAAATACGAGTACTTTTTGTAACAGATTAAAAAATCTATCTACTGGGCTAAATTACCTCTTTACTTTCAAGTACATACAGTACGTTGAAGCATTCTTTGACTAGTCTTAGCAAGAACTTCGGACTTTTTGGAGTTGTAATATCCTCCTTTGTTTAGCTCAGAACATTCCTTTAACTTTACATCTGATAAGTACTACATGGGAACTTTACGTGAAAAATGAAAGATATATTTAGCTTTCGGCTCAGGTCATGATCTCAGGGTCCTGGGATGGAGCCCCGCATTGGGCTTTCTGCTCAGCAGGGAGCCTGCTTCCCTTCCTCTCTCTCTCTGCCTGCCTCTCTGCCTACTTGTGAGAGGCAGGTAACAGGTGAGCATTGGTAGGGTCTTACCTTTTTTGAAGGTGGGAAATGGGCAGTTGAGTGGGAAGGACAGAGTGGGAGAGGCTAAAATCTAGATAAGGGTAGAGAGCTGTCCACCAGTGCCAGCTGATCGTCTTGTCAAAACTCTGGAATAACTCAGAAATTCAAGGAACCAGGGCACGAGAAAGATGGAAGTGAGGGACGCGATAGAAACTGGGGTAGAGGGATCTGTAGAAGAGCTGAAAAGAGGAGCTAAAAATCCCCAGATACCCATTCCTATTCCACACAGTAATGGGATTAGCCTAGCTCTGTCCTCAAGACAACAGGCTCCTTATTCTCAGGAGCAATCGTATTCTGGACTCTGGGGCACCAGACAGGTAAGGGGGAGGGGTGAAGGTGTTCTGCTGAAAACAGGCGTTTGGCTTCAAAGATACTTATGGCTGGATAAATACCCCAGGCAGGAGATTGGAGTTTTAGAGAAACTAAATCCTCTGAAAGAGACATGAAGAGAATGGTATTTGAGACTCCCTAACTAACCATGTAGCAGTGAAGATCAGCAGTCCCCATGGCTTCTAGTGCATGTAAAAGTTTTCTTAAATAGGTATGTAATGATTATTAAAATTCAAAGTAAATAGAAAAGTGGAGAAAATAACATACACTCATGAATACTATCAAAATTAAAAAAAGATGTTAATATTTGCCATATTAGCTTTAAAGTATCCTCTTTATGGAGAATAAATTAGATACTAAAGGTGGCCTCGCCTTTATTCTCAATTCCTTTCACTCCAGGGATAACCACTTTCTTGAAATTGTCTTTTATTATTCCCATTCATGTTTGTCTATTTTTTACTATATACATATACTATATAAATGTTATTGTTTTGTGTGTTTAGAAATATTTGTAAACAGTATTAGCATTGTGTTTTTTCAGTTAACCTCAATGAATCATAATTGAATATATATTGAAATTGGTATACACACACACACATATACATATATGTTTTCTTTTTAAAATATTAATAATCATTTTTTTCCAAGTTTAGTTGGCCTTTTAAATATTTGACTCTACTTAATAATTGTCTAATATTTTACAACTTCCTATTTTAATTTGTGGATGCTATTTATACCTTTATTTATGAGGATTTTCAAAGATATATACCTTAACGCTCTTTACAGATTTCTCTTATCTCTGTTTTCTTAGACAGAAAACCTCTTATTTGTGGGTATTGAGCACCAACTTTTGTGGTACAGGTGTTTCTCCAAACTTTATTATTACACGCTATGAGCTCAACTTCCAGAAAAGATTTCCCCTTTTTGGGCCTGTGTTCGGACAATTTATGTGTAAAATGGTCTTATGGTTTGCATCTCTTTTTCTCCCTTAATTTCTTATTTCCTTTCTCTGCTCTTCTTCCTCTTTCCTTTCTTTCTTCTCATTCATTGTCTTTTTTTTTTTTTTTTTTTTTTTTGGTAAGAGAGAGATTGGTCTTTTTAAACTTATTTATCATTTCAGGGTTTAGAAAGAGGGAGATTTAAAAATATGCCTTCTTGACGGAGAAACTAAACCACTTCACTTTTACATTAAAATTAACTACATTACATCGGGCTCTCTGCTTAGCAGTGAGCCTGCTTCCTTTTCTCTCTCTCTCTGCCTGCCTCTCTGCCTACTTGTGATCTCTGTCAAATAAATAAATAAAAATCTTAAAAAAAAACCTAACTGCATTAATACAAATGACAAGAAGATAAAGTACAAAAAGTCTTGTTCTGTGGGAAGTTCTTCAATGGCAGATTGCCATTAAAACATTCCAGAGTGTGGCAGTACATCAGAGAACCTATGGCTTTATAATTTAGTCCAAGAGATACACATGAGGAAATTGGTGATTGTAGAGACACATGAGTGATTGATGTACTGTACAGAAATAGTAATGTGAGAAGAACAAATGAAAATATTTTATTTTTTCTCCTAGGTCACAAGTTGCTGGATTTGCATTTTAAAAAACTATTTAAGAGATGCCTGGGTGGCTTAGCAGGTTAAAGCCTCTGCCTTTGGCTCAGGTCATGATCCCAGGGTCTTGGGATCAGCACTACATTGGGCTCTCTGCTCAGCGGGGAAACTGCTTTCCCCTCTCTCTCTCTGCCTGCCTCTCTGCCTACTTGTGATCTCTGTCTGTCAAATAAATAAATAAAATCTTAAAAAAAAAAAAAAAACCTATTTAAAGGGCAAAAGAATGTTTAGGCTTTAGGAGAACTGACCATAGAGCTCTTGATTCCAAGTAGGCGAAACAGTATGCTATGTATGATCGTGTGATGACAAAGGGATTAGTTGGGAAAACATTTTTTTTTTAATGTTCTTCTTAAAATGGATGTGTGGGAATATGATGTGTGCAAATAGAGTGAATGTTCTCAATCGTTATATCTATTTGAAGATCTCCAGAGGGCATTATTCTACATTTTCAAGTATGACTTGAATTATTGAAGTTTAGCAAAATTCAGTGCAAAATATGGTTTATGTGTTAATTTTATATTTGAAGGTCCATATATGTCTTAAAACTCAATCTATACACCAGATTATATATTATGGCCTTGTTCCTTAAGGTGATTTTCATACCCAATTCAACTCATAATACATATTTATTTTAGTAGTTATGTGTTAGCTCTTATTTTTTATGTCATATACTAGGATAAAAAGAAATGCCCTATCAGTAAGTGTGTGACATTGCACCATTTTTATTAAACTCATCATATCCCTAGGTGCAACTTCCAAAAGGACTGTAAAACAGTCAGCATCCAATTAGTTTAGAACAAGGTTAGAACAACCTGAACCAGATCAATATAATAGGGACTCTACATTCATAACAGAACTCTTATTTGGTTGAATGGAACCCCCAAAATTCAGACAGGCAAAAGTCACTAAAAAAATTTTTTTAAGATAAAGCTTATTTCAAGTTCCCACACAACAGTATTTATAGGAAGTTCTGCATTACTTAATATTGGCTCTTTCTCTATTTCTATTTGCCTGTAAGGATATCTTAGGGTTTAGGTACACCAAAATGGCAATAGCCTTGTTAATTACTATTTTTATCACCATTGCCAGAGTTGAACATCAGCCCTTTGGAATTTGAGGCACTGGTAGTTCATACCTGGCTGGATACATAGCAGGCATGGCTAGTTGGGATATACAACAAGCTTGATTAGATGGAAACTCTTGCTATTTATTGTGTTCAGAATCCAAACCATCCAACAACTCCTTCCCTCTCCAGGTCTCTGCATGCATCAAGTACATGAATCTATGGTTTTTGCAGAGCTTGCCTCTGGTTTTCAGGTCTTTAGGAATCTTGGTCTCTGAGTTATGTCATTCTTTCCTAGGTATCCAGCACTAAACACCTACTTACTTTTTTAAAAGTTTTTATTTAAATTCCAGTTAGTTAACATACGGTATTGGTTTGAGGTATCTAATTTAGTGATGCATTACTTCTATATAACACCTGGTACTCATCACAAGTGTCCTCCTTAGTACCCATCATCCATTTAGTGCAACGCCCCCCACTTTCTCTCCAGTAATCCTCAGTTTGTTCTTTATAGTTAAGCTATTTATCTTTGCCTACCTCTCTCTTCTTTTTTCTTTCCCCTATGTTCATCTGTTCTGTTTCTTAAATTCCATATGTGAGTGAAATCATAGAGTATTTAAATTTCTCTGACAGAAGGCTCCTGGTGACTCAGTTGGTTAAGCATCAGGTCATGATCCCAGGGTCCTGGCATAGGGTCTGAGACTCCAGCTCTCTACTCAGCAGGAAATCTGCTTCTCCCTCTGCCTTCCCCCACCCAGTTGCGCCTGAGAGCAATCCTGGGCACGCACATGCTCTCTCTCTCACGAGCGCATAAAAATAAATTTCTCTGACTTATTTCACTTAGCATAATTACTCTAACTCCATACACATGGTTGCAAATGGCAAAATTTCACTCTTTTTTTGTGGCTAATTAATATTCCTTTGTATATATGTACCACATCTTCTTTACCTATTCATCAGTTGATGGACATTTGTGTGCCTAATCTTATGATCCAGGAACTTACTGCATTTTTTTCTTCCAGTTGTGTCTATGAATCTTATGGCAGCCAAAAACTTGACTGAAAGGCATGGATGATAAGGAGCTTAGACCTTGGACACAAGGCTTGGCTCTTCTTCTAAGGGGAAGATAAAATCTGTTATTTTTTCTCTCCTATACCAGGAAGACCAGGGTAGAAATTAATATCTCATATCCTGCCACAGGATTACTGTTTCATAAGTATAGATAATAAAGGGTTACCCTTTTTGAGTACTTGCCCTGTGCAGGAATGTATTTAGTGCTCTATTACCTATTAACTTCACTTATATTTACATTACATGTGTTAATTTATTTAATTTTCACAAGAAACCAGTGAAATAGATACTGTTGTTAACATTTTATAGATAAGAAAATTGAGGCAGTGTGAGGCTGACCTACCTAGCCGGGTTCTACAATGGTAGGTGGTAGAGGTGGGCATCGAACCTTGGCAGTCTGGTGTTCGTGGTGTTCTGGCTTTTAATCACCATATAATATTGTCTTCACAAAGGTCTCCAATGAAGCCTGTTTGAATTTTGAAAGAGCAGGTACTCTTCATTTGTTGTTTTCTCTATTTGCCAGTGTGATAAACTTTTTTTTTTTTTAATTTGACTTTCCAAGAATGAATATTGAATGTTTTCTGTGAGCCTGGTACTAAGTATAGTTTTACCAGTATCATTTGTTTTGACCCTCTGAGGCTTATCTTGTAGGTGATATTACTTCTGATTTACAAATAAGAAGCTGAGATGAAGACTCATTATTATCTGTCACCCAGTCCTGAACCCTCAAGTAAAGATCTATTTTCTCCAATTATATAAAGACAGCATTCTGCTTGCTCAGATTTATAGCACCTAGTTCTGGTAACACTTTTCTTTTTTCCTTCCATTATTATGCTTTCATAGATTTCAGTCTGCTCATCTTCAAGCAAGATTTTGAAAATTATTAAAACTATCAGTGGAAAATAATTGAAATGTTTAAATACCACAATTTGAATTTTTAAAAAAGATTCTATGTATTTGTTTGAGAGAGAGAATATGAGAAAGAGAGCACAAACAAGGGGTGGCGGGGCAGTGGGAGAGAGAGAGAAGCAGACTCCCCACTGAGCAGGGAGCCAACAGAGCACAAGGTAGATGCTTAACCCACTGAGAACCCAGCTTTTCCACAATTAAAATTTTTTAAGCATTATTTTTAGCTTTGAAACAGGAAAGAAAAGGGAGTAAATTTTTCCCCCAGAAGCATTCTTTTCAGTCTATTTGATTAAAAATCTATATGCTGTTCTTTTAAAATTCATGTTCTAGCAATCAGCTGGTTCCATGTTTCTACAATGTGGTAGGGACTGGCGCTATGCTGTCCACAGTCTTTGGGGGAAACGTAAGATAATGTGGAGTACCTTAAAGGTGAAGTCACCTTATAGGAGGTCCTTAAGTTTAATTTATCTCCAGGGTGGATATTTTTGAGTATTCATTCATTTATTTTTCCATTTAATCTTAATAGCTGATATAAAGATTAGAAACAACATGGGAAAAATACCCACAATACATGTCACAGTGGTTTCAGTGATTCCTGTTTTTCCTTTCTGCCTCTGGATCGTCTTTCATAATCATCTTTGCCAAAATCACTTTGACCCCAAATCTAAATGTTGGATTTTCCCAGGCTTATCCATAACCTTCTTTCCTTTTATTCTCTTTGTTTCCCTGCTTCTCTCACCTATGGACATGAATTCATTTTCTGTGTATTATGAGGATGGTTTCCAAGTGCCTATCTTTAGTCTACTTCCCCTCTGAACACAAGATCTAGTTTATGTACATTTTGGCTGTACTTGGATGCTTTTCAAGTACCTCAAACTGAACATCCTCAAAATGGATGAAGCTAATGACCTCCTGTCAGTATTTCCTTACTCAGCATATTGTCGCGCTGACCGTCCAACTGCTCCTGCCAGAACCCTGAGAGCCACTCTCAGCACCTCTCTTACCACATGCATCCACGAAACCACCAAACCGACAGAATTCTAACCTCTCAGTTTTCTCAGGTCATTTTCTCTCCATCTCCACGGGCAAATCTGTAGTTCAAGCCAATGTCACCTCTGCCTGGCACTCTGCAGTTGTCCCATAAATGCTTCCCACCAAGAGCACACTCTTACTACTTTGTGATTCATTATTCAGAAAGCAGTCAGAATGATCTTTTCAAAAGATGAACCTAACGTTGTTACTCCTTGGCTTAGAACTCTACAGTGTCTTTCTGCTGCTCCTGTGATAAAGCCCCAAATCCTTACAGTGACTCACTAGACCATGCGTAATATGATCCCTGCCAAGATGCTCAGCAATCATCTCATTTTCCTTTCATTCTTAGGATTCTTATGATTCAGCCATGGTGCCTTTCCTTTCCCTTATTTCCTTATTTAAATGAACACATCTTTTCCCACTTTAGGTAATAGATGATACCATGAAGCATTGCTATATAGGTGACTTTTAAGAAATATATATAATATATAATATATATATTTGGATATATAAAGAAATATATGTATATTTTAAAAAATATATATAAATATATGTTATATGTATAGTATATATATTTACAAAAAAAGCAAATGCCATGCACTTAATTTGTATATTTATTTGTGTTATTTATAGGGATGACAAATTGAGTTATGACTAATAAAGTATGACCTTTACTTTATTCTCCATATTGAGTACATTTACAAGTCCCACTAACACATATAATTCTGTCAGATTTATCCAAGGCTGTATTACATTATGAAAATTGAATGCTCCTCTTGCTTTATCCTAATACCCTTTGATTTGTGATCACTAGTGAGGTTTTTCATTTTCTAGAGCTCCTTGTCCGCACAATCCCTCTTCAAGCCACACTGTGGTTCAGTGTGACTTCTCTATTTTCTGCCTCCCTGAGATGTTCTTCCTTGCCTCAATGTGGTATCAGTGCTAGATTAACACTGTCTTGCAGTGTATCTCGTCAACTCAAGGTATGGGGGCTTAAGGGAGGGAGGGTATGGGGAAGAAACTGGGAGATTTAAACTGGAAGTGATTCCCCCTCCTCCAAACTAAAGCTTTTCTCCTTCAATTTATCGATTACCTCTTTCTCATCTGCTACTCATGGCTTTTAGTGAGAGAAGTTGCTTGAAGGTAAGACAGATGTGCTGTACTCAGGCAGTTGACACATTCTCATAAATTGAGGGTAGTGAATTAAAAATTCAGAGAAGAGTGCTTCTCCTCTGTCTTTGTCTTCAGGCAAGGTTTAGTCTCTCTGAGATGTTAATCAACCTGAGACAAGTTGGGGTAGCGTAATGTCATGCTACGGGACTGAGGAGTCTTTGTTTCCTCATCTCTAATACAGGAATAGTGAAACTCCCTTCATGGCCCTGAGGAAACCGTAAAAAAGGAATGGAAAATATGAAGTGCTTGACACATGTTGTGCACCCAGGAATGAGTTCTTTTCCCCTTCCCTCCCAGCTTTATCATCTGGCAATGCCTTTTCAGAAGCTCTTCTTTGCCCAAACCTTGGAGAATGTTGGGTTTTGTTTTGGTTCAGACCTCATTTTCCTTAACATCTCAATAATAGTTGATTAGGATTTGCCTTTCCCTATAAGGTCATGGACATTGTTCTCTCTCTAAGCAAGACCTGCCTTGGTGGTGGTATGCATGCATTCTATGTACTGGGGTTCGAACAGGAATAAAGACATACTGCATATCCCAGAGCAAAACTGCGTAAAATGCAGATGAGACCTCTCTCCCTGACCACACTTGTCCTGACAGTGGTTCTTCACCAACCCTTCTGAGCCTTCAGCCCATTGCTGCTCGCTCTCTAAAACTCCTTTCAATTTCTTTCTGACTCTGTCTCCCTCTCTATTTTTCCTTTTTCCTTTTCCCTTTCTCTCTATCCTCTTTCCATCAATACTTCTTTTCCTGCCTTTAGGATATATTTTTCCCTCCAGTGTGCCTATTTTCATTCCTTTTCTTGTGTCAGTACATTCACAACTTGGCCATTCTCCCAATCATTCTATTCACTCACCACTTTTCTGCCCCAAAAAGGAGCTATGTGGTCCAGAGAAAAAATCTTCTTCAGCAGGTGGAGAGTCATTCTGTTGCAGCGTTTGCATTATTAGGCCCCTTGAATGGCTGCTTGTCTGCTTCAAAACATCAATCTTCCCGCATATAAATGTATCCTTCACTTCTACTCTGGTGCCTGTAGAAAGTCTCATTATATGTGATCTACTCTGTCCTTTTAAAGATACCTTCCCCCACTCAAAACTCTCCTTAATATCTCTTTTCTTCATTCAACTTTGCTAGTGATTTTTTCCTGACTCTCTTTCTCATATGCGTCTCTGTAGCGGGGCACTTCAAACATTATTTTATACAATTGATAGAATTCTAATGATATGTGCAAAACAATCCAATATTGTCAGATCCTATTTTAAAAGCACAAAGACATTGGTTAATAAATATAATTTGACTCTGATTACATTTGCACACATGCATTTATTATGAAAATTAGAGCCCCGTGCCTAATTGATGATTATGTAGGTCTCAGTTTTCATCTTGTATATCTGTTTAAGTTGGTTATACCCAGAGATAAGTTTTTTATGCTATGGTTCCACTTTAGAGACACTGAAGATACAGCGCTGTTCCTTCCTTCAGCAAACTAGCAGGACACTGAAGCCCAAGCTACCTCCTCACAATGCAGCTTACTGTCTACTTAACATGATTTTACTATTCCATTAACCTTCATTAGCATAATATTTTTATTCTAGGAGGCTTTTGATCAGGGAAACTTCCAGAAAGACCCAACCATTCTTCAGTGGGAAAGATCAACTGTTGAAGCCCCCAAACTCCCAAACCTTTGGCCTTAAAATCCTTATCCTGCTGTTTCTAGCAATTCTAAACTGTGGTATTACAGTCTGTGCACAAGGAATCCTAATTAGTCCCTTGCACTGAAAGGCCCAGCAGAACAACACTTCAGATTCTCCATAAATTCTGACCTTGCCTTTTCCCCGCTGAGACACAGACATCTTTGTCAGCCTTTACCACAGTGAGCAAAAAACTCAGAATTGTCCTATCAACAGAGGTTGTGTTGGTGATAGCTAGGGAGCTGGTGTTCCATAGCACTTTACACATAGCTGATGCTCCTTAAGTTCGGTTACAAGAACAGGCGTGCAAAAAATTCAGTGTTTGCTAAAAGATAAACCTTTATGAGTTTTGGTAATTGCAGAATATGAATGCATTTGGACTCTGGAAGTTGGAAATTGGAGCACAGAGTCCATGGTTTAGGTTGACATAGACCTATTTAACATTAGTGTGCAAATGCGAAGTAACAGTGAACTCTAAGTGACAGAAGAGCTCTTACTTCACCTTGTGATTGGAGCACACTTTGATACTTGTTTCACGGAAGCCTTTGTAAGTTACAGGCAGAGGTTAACAGTAATCGCATTTTTTTTCCAACTCTGGTTTTAATAAATGCCTTTAGGGCATTTCATTCTGTTAAATCAAGCAGCAGACAAAAATGTAATGCACTGCTAACCTCTAAAGTGTGTGAAAAACTTAGTTCATAAAATATGTATGAGGAACACAGTGTTGCAGTGATAATGATACTTCCTTTCTGGGTTATTCTGCCAAAGGAGTTGATGCATCAGTGTCTCTAGTTCTTGATTTCTTTTGATTGGAGTTGCTCTTATTTCATATTGTATTTAGTTTTTCAATGAATTTCCTATTAGCATACACAGAGATGTGGTGGTTGTTTGGGGGAAGAGGAGTGACGGTTGCCATGGCTATAGATTTGCTGAATTAGGAACACTTATAAATAGCATTTATCTCTAGAAAGGAATATTTAAAAAGGGAGTTAGTATAAATTGAAACATCAAATTTATGTGTATATGAGTAAAACTATGTCATTGTTTTTATCTAATTCCATTATGATAAATGTGCATTCATGGAGGATGGTTTCTTACATATATTCTGTTAAAAGCCACCAGTGTCTTTTACGTGAATGAGTGTTTTACATTCTTTGCAGTGGGGGAAGAAACAATAAAAATGTACTCAATATGTTTGTACATAAACTTATGGCATGAAGAAAAATATATTCTCTACAATATATCTTCCCTTTTTTGGTGGAAAAACTATAAAACCATAGCTTCTGCTTCTTCACTGCTCAGTCTTCTTATTATCTCCACAGGAGACAGAGATGCTGTTTGATGGTATGTTTGGAATTATGAATATGCTAATCCCATTTTAAAATAAAAGCTTACTTGATATAGGTGTCACTAATTTCTAGTATATGAAAAATAAGATAGAATCATGGATGATACCTTGATAAATTCTTTCTACATTTATTTGGTACATGTAACTGAAGAGTGCTTTTAAAAAATTAAGGAGCAGGGCACCTGGGTGGCTCACTTGGTTCCGTGTCTGATTCTGGATTTTGGCTCAGGTCATGATCTCATTGGGCTCTGCACTCATTGGGGATTCTGCTTGACATTCTCTCTGTTCCTCCCCACTCTCCCCACTCTTACCCCCCCACTCTCCCTCTCCACCGCCCCCATACTCACTCACATGTGTGTGCTCTGTCTCTCTCCCTCTAACTGCATAAAATCTTAAGTAAGGAGCAGTTTAAATGTCCTCTGAAACTTTTAAGGCAAGATTAACATCTGGACCAGAGAAAAATTACTCCTGGCTGTGTAGTTAAGAATAAACTTTACCCCCCTCCTAAAAAAAAAAAAAAAAAAAGAAAGAAAGAAAATCTGGACTTTGCCCTCAGCAGAATGCTCTGCCTAAAGAGAGTACCTTTGTTTACTTGGTGAACACACCAGATAGTCTAACAATACAATTTATTGTAAGAGCTTTGGGCCACACAATATGAGCTCTATCAGGAGACTACAGATCCGCCACATGGGCAGTCAACCATGTTTACATGCTAGAGCCCTAATAAAAACTCTGTACACCCAAGCTCAGGCGAGCTTCCCTGGTTGACAATTTTCTATGCATGTTATCACACATCATTGCTGGGAGAAATTAACATTTCCCACAACTCCAGTGGAAGAAGACACCTGGAAGCTCTATGTGTGTGAGTTTTCTGGGCTCTTTTCCATCTGTCTCTTCTCTTGGCTGATTTTAATCTGTATCCGTTCATATTATAAACCATAATAATGAGCATAGCAGTTTTCAGTGACTAACTTGAGTCTGTCTAGAAAATTATTAAACCTGTGGGTGGTCTTGAGAACCCTGAAATTGCAATTGATATCAGAAGCAAGGGTGGTCTTGGGACTGCCCCCTAACTTGGTGCTGGTGATTTATTATTTAGAAGGCTCTTCTAGGCCTTCCAGGGATCTAGAAGAGATAGCATTTCCTCTCCCTGGCATTTATTGTAACCATCTAGCTTTAAAATGGTAGTTTATAATCTCAGTTTTTTCCTTAATCAGAATGGCCTGCAAGTCAGTCCAAGTAACTGGAGTTGCTCAATATTATGGGCTTTCATATAGTCAGTGTAAAATGGCTTATATAGTAGTAAAGATAAATATTTTGATGTTACCACTGTGATTAGTTTAGTCTTCTGACATGCCCGATGTTCATTTTATTTTAACTGAGAATTTCCAAGACTTTGCTTGATAGTTCACTCTAAGACCTTTAGAGTCAAAGTCTCAAAGACTCTCATCTCCTATAGATGGTGCTAGGCATTATGTTATGGGAGTTGACTAATAATATTTTCAGTATATAAATAAGAGAAATGTCAAAATATCATTTTAGTTTCTTATGTCTGTTCCTTCCTCTTGACTACTGATCATAATTATTTTTAAACTGAGGCTTAAAGGAAAGAATATGCTATTGTCTGGGCTTGATGTCTCCTGTCATGGCTTTGCTGTGACTGTAATTCCTTAAACTTTCTTGTCATCAGATCCTCCAATAGCTGGCTTCTCTGTGGGCACTCTCTGGTCTCACATGTACCATACAACGTCCCTCTGTCTTCAAGTCCTTGGTTTTTCTGTAATAGTATGTGCCCATAAAATTTCAAGATATACTCATGGTTATCTGCCATTGAGTTAGAAAAGCAAGAGGTTTGTACAAGAAAGACATTGAATCAGAGCAGTTTGATGAAGAACACACTACAGTTGAAATATTTAGAGAATAATTCTTAGGAAGTCATTAGCTATCATGTAAAGTCCACTTAACTGAGAATTAGGGTAACCTAGAGAATGCCAATAAAGACCCAGTCAGTTGTCAGGAATTCTTGGTAAGTGACAGTGTTCTTAGCAGAATTACTGTTTGATTACATTTTCAAACCCAGTATTTGGGGGTATTAAAGAGTACCTCTATTATTGTATTTGTTGTTGCTATAGGAATTAAGTGTGCGGGATTTTGTCACATTAGTAACCTTAAAGATTTGTTTTGAGCTCCCTCAACCCCTCGCACATTCAAGTGCTACAGAAGGTGTATGGCTCAGAGAACTGACGTGTCTGTGTGTCCATAGGCATATGTACACATGTGCATGCACATAGAATTAGAGGGAGTTTGAATGATGACAAGTTAAAGATTTGTTACAGGAAGAAAAATTTAATAAGAATTAGGAATAAAATTATATTAGAAGGAATTATATCAAGAGAAATTTTTGTTATATAGTGATTAGTCATTGTTGGTAAATTATATTAAATGAAATGTTAGTTAAGATGTTTACTTGTAATGAAAATGGAATGAAATTCTGGTTTTGATTGGGTTATTGTTAATTTCGATCATTACTAACTGAGAGAGAAAGGTATTGTATCCTTTTACTGAACTATCAATGAAAATTTTGAAATTGCATTGATCACTGCAATTTTAGGCAGTGCAAATAATGCCCATAATTAGTGGCCTAAAGAAGATCTGGAAATGCTGACATTTGCTTACTTAGCAGAACTTAGTTTCAGTTAGCTTTATAACAGAGTTGGGGTTACTAAGTAAATTAAATATAATCACAGAAAAGGGTTTTCAAGCAAATGGCAGATCATTCCTTTTCAATAAACCCTTTTCAACTCATAAAAAAATTATGAGTTAAGGAAAGTCATTCTTTCTTTTCTGTGGCTTAGGTCAGGTTGACAATATATTATTATTACCATTATTATTATAAATGGTCAGTGCTAACAATCACAATTATCAGCATACCTTATCACAAAATGACTATAATCCAGATTGCTTGAGTTATTTATTCCATTTTCCAGAGAAGGGCAGGAAAAGAGAAAAAAATGAAGCTACATGAATAATACAACCTGACATGGTGCAAGGTAAATGAAATAAATGCTGCAGTTAAAATGTTTTTAGCAGGATGATTTTAAAGAACTTAATTAAATATTCATGAATGGGAATTAATAATTAAAGTCCTAATATTTTCCCCCCTTCAATTTGCTATTTACCCTTTAGGCATTAACTACTTGGAGTTAGTGCAGACCTTCCAGGTTGAGGTCACAGCCCTCCACAAGACTCCCCTCATTTCAGACATCGCTGCAAGCTCCATGGTTCCCAGGCGATCAATTCAGGGTCCTCCAACATCCCCTCAGGTCTGATAATTGGCTAGAATCATTCAGAACTCAAGAAAGTGCTATACTTAGGATTACAGTTATATTATAAATGATAGAGATCAGGACAAGTCAATGATGAGACATACAGGGTGAGATCTTGGAGAGTCCCAAATGTGAAACTTATAGGTAAATTCCAAAGGCTCAGATGCTCCCTTCAAGGAACTCAGGATGAACACCAGGCAAATTCCTTTTTACACAACATTCCCTAACATTTTGTTTTCCTGATATATTGGTTTTTATAAGAAATGACACATTATTACAGAAAGCAAAGTTCTTTCCTTGGCACACATATACCATGTTGTATCTTCTCCTTTTCTCTTTGAAGCTTTCTTTTAAGTAATGAATAAAACCAGCAAGTAGAATCCAAAGTAAAAAAAAAAAAAAAAAAAAAAAATGTCCCAGAAAGTTCTATCTGAATTGCCCCTCCCAAGAATGATTGCTTTTGCTACTTTTCATTTTTAGTCACTTTGCATCCCATGGAGATATGTTTTTGGTGGAGAAACTGTGACTCCTGAACTATTATACTGCATGCAGGACTTAACATTTGCTCTGCTTGACCTCCTGGGATGTTGTGGTGAGGGTAGGCTTGTGTATGGGGGAAGTCAAGACAGAGGCAACTCAAACAACTATTGGTTCACAGTGACCTCTCCTCAATGTTCGTTATTGGCTGGATGTTCTCGGTTTTAGAAATTTAGAGTGGT
Organism: Mustela nivalis; assembly: GCF_964662115.1. Lineage (NCBI taxonomy): Eukaryota > Metazoa > Chordata > Mammalia > Carnivora > Mustelidae > Mustela > Mustela nivalis. Next base: position 85,141,349 of record NC_139020.1, read on the forward strand.
GATTGATTCCTGGGGCAAGAAATATAATTAAAGGGAGTGGTTTTTTTGGTTTGTTTGGTTTTTTTGTGTCATGATTTTCTGAAAATTTTTATTTTTATTTTTATTTTATTTTTTTTAAAGATTTTATTTATTTATTTGACATATAGAGATTACAAATAGACAAAGAGGCAGGCTGAGAGAGAGGAGGAAGCAGGTCCCCTGCCGAGCAGAGAGCCCGATGCAGGGCTTGATCCCAGGACCCTGGGATCATGACCTGAGCCGAAGGCAGAGGCTTTAACCCACTGAGCCACCCAGGCGCCCCATGATTTTCTGAAAAATTTTAAAAGGAACATTACATCTATGGTCCCTTGCAGGAAACATCTTTGACAAAGTGTATTTGATACCAAGCATCATTCCTCAAGGTCTAATAGGAACCATGCACTTACTGCATCAAATCTGAACTTCTAAACCTGCTGTTAAAAGCCTGTATAGTTATGATGTTTGGTCATTCTTGTTTTTTGATTACAGTAGATGAAATTAATCTTCAACCTAACTACACCTTGGCTCGCTCGCTCTCTCACACACACACAGAAACATACAATAAACAATGAATTATTTGTTAATCACCTACTATGAATGCATGTGCTAAATTCTGTGAGGAGAAGAGATAAAAAAAATTCACAAGATGGAGGTTGGAATATAGTGGGAGAGGAAAACTAATAAAATATGGAAGGAATAGAGACAGAGTGGGAAAAATGGGGGATTGTACAGTTCCATCTAAAAACTCTTAATGTTTTGGTGAGTAATATTTACCAATTCCATCCTGGCAGTATGGTCAACAGCAACAAATTTGTCTTGGCCAGTAATCGCACAGAGCAGTCTAGAGAAAGGAAGAATGACCTAGTTGATAGTAGAGAGTTAAGCCGCATACAGCTTATCCTGTGCTGGTGTTCATATGTGGTGGCCCACACATAAATGTGTGCGTTCAATTTTACTTTTAGTAGGCATTGGATAATATGTTGGGTTTTAATGAGAGTATACAGAAAATATATATGCTCAAAATAAGAAACCTATTCTGTATTAACAAGCAATTTTTCTTCTTGAGAATGAGTAGAATATCTAAAGAAGATAAGTAAATAGATTTTACCTTTAAAGAAATTACAATTTTCAACATTTCTTTCCTAGAAAGTAGAGTCTATCTGGATTCTAGTCTTGGAATACCATATCTCACCTGTTGCTCTAACAGCAGCCTTGAGTGAAAGTATAAACTTTCTAGTGAAATATTAAAATGAAAACCTCACCTGAAGGGGAGTGGCAATTTGATTTTATTTTTAAGTATTTAACTTACTGATATTTATGATAAATGAATAATTGAGAAATCAAATTAATGGGGCACATGTTTCTTTTAAAATTGGAGAAAATAAGATATATTCATTTCATTAACATGATCTATAATAAAATTAATTGTAGTGGAACAAGAAGTCCTGTCCCTTCCAGATTCCTTCTACCGGAAATAAAAATCAAATTGACGTGAGAGAGATTAACAAGAGAAAATAAAATTCAGTAGCATATGTCTGAAGAATTTGCACAGATTAGAAATTCCAAAAACAGAGCAGGCAAAATAAAGTATACATGACATTCTGAATTAAGAAGAATAGTGGAGGAGTCTGGGTCTTCAAAGAGAGGGAGTGCAATCTTCAGGGAGAATGAAAAAGTGTAAGTGTTTGGTAAATAAATACTAGCTGGGCTGCTAAGAAGCCATGAAACATGGAGGACTTTGATCAAATGGGCCTTCCTGTGTTCCTCCCTGTCTATACCTAGTTCATGTCCTAATATAATTAAATCTATGGTAACAGCTCCTTCCTGGATCTTCTTGATCTAAATTCTTTTTAGGCAGTGGAGGAAGAGGTAAAGAGCTTTTCCTAAATGTGTTGGGTTTTGATTGCTCTTTAATTCAAAATAATCTTTATGCCAAGCTGACCTCTCATGGGTAGGCTACCCTTGGCCCCTATATGGTTTCCTTGAAACTCAAGTTTTCCTCTGATTTATTCTCTGACACCCTCTGAAATGGTTAAAAGGGCAGCAGTCGTCATCTCAACTAGAGATCAGTAAATTGAGTTGTACCCCTCAGGTTACCCAAAACACCCCTGGACTCTTTATTAAAATACAGAACAAGAAATATGTTGAGATTAAATAAAGAGTTGCCTCCTCCAACGCACTTAAGAGTCCTAAGTCAAATTAGCCTCTTTCTGACTTTTCTTTATTGCTGTGCTTTCTTTCTTTATAGAACTCCTACTTTGTGGATGGTACTTTTATTTGTTGTGAGAGAGATGAAGAATGTAAAATTTTGGTCCCTGTGCACAATGACATTCTTCCCATTCTCTTGTAATGTCCTCTATGACGCAGGCCCCTTTAAGATCTTACCCTTTTCTTGCTGAAAGATGTTCTCCTTCATTGGTTTTTAGCTAAACCCTACTATTTTGCATGGATCCTTATTTGGGATTATATCTTTGGGGCACTCTTAAAGGGAGAGAGGAGAGGGGAAGACAGGGAGGGAAAAGTAGAAAAGGTCTATGGACCTCAAGGCTGGTTTTTTGTTTGTTTGTTTGTTTGTTTTGTTTCGTTTTGCTTTTCTTCCTTTCTCCTCACCACACCCAGAGTTGTGTAGCCCAAGTAATGGCATTAGTAAGGCTTCCAAAAACTACAGAAAGGTTCTCCTAATGTAGGGGTCCTACTGACCTGTACCTTAGCACAGCTCAGTACCACCTGTGAACAGTCACACACTCAAAGACAAAATGAAAACAGAATAATTGGATGTACATAAGGAAAAATATAATCAAGGAAACTCATTCAAAGGAAAAAGAGGAGGAGGGAGGAAAAGAGGGGGGGTGGGAGAGAGGTAGGAAAATCCTACAGTGGCATTGGAATCCCAGTGGAGTGCTTTAAATAATGCTACCTTTTAGCTTAAGATATTCCACCCCCTCATGATCACTTTTGGGAACTAGAAGAAAGATGTAGGAGCAATTCAATGCAATTAGAAGAGAGAGGAAAGATTTTTCTCTAGCAATTGCTATGCAGATTTGTATGTCATGAAATCAAAAAGGTGACACTAAGCGGCACGTTTGTTGACAACAGAATTCCTCTTTATTTCCTCCCTTCCAAAGCATTTTAAAGGAAACCTTACCCTAATAGAAAGATGTCCTAGGTAGTCCTGTCAAGGTCAGGGCCGGCTTCCATCAGCCCCTGTGGAAGGGCAATCTAGGCCTGGAAAAAAACACATGGGGGCAGCTTCCCCCCTCACTTTATATTCAGTTGTCATATTCATGTTTTCAGTAATGGGAATTGCTGGTGTGTGACACTTTTTGAAACTCTTGGTATTGTGGTCTTATAGAACATTTCAATGGGTAATAGTGTCAGACAGTGGTAATTAATCTTGGAGGAGAAACCTGTTTCTGAACTGGAGCGTTGCTTACAGGTAGGATAATTTGCTGTCTATTCATTAAAAGTTGTACTTGGGCTTCCACCTTTTACCTGTAGTTTAAAAAACAATCATGTTAGAAAGAACTTTCCTGTTAGAATTTGAATGTTATAAGCTGTGAACTCTGAGTGGCTACATCTAAGCTTAATTTCTTAGTCTGGTGCTTGGCAACAAGGGTGTTGAGTCCTGTGTGTGGTGTTAAGGGTGGCGTGGAAGACTGGACAAGGAGAGCTTCAAAAGGTAGAACAGGGAGGGAAACCTGAAGATTACTGAATCTGGAGCAAAACCCTAATTTACAGAGAACATGAAGCCCAGAGAGGTTAGGAGACTTACCCAAAATCTATTAAATAATCAGTTGTCAGACAGGAATCTAAGTTCTTATATTTTCACACACCCTACTTCATCCCCAGGGTAACTCAATCCTTTCCGTCCTGATTTCCACCTCTAAAATCCAGTCTCGCAGAGACAAGCAAGAAAGTTCTAGGCTATCTATGGATTAAAATGGAACAGTGTAAGCATGTCAGGACAACTGTATTTTTATGAGCACTAGAAGCAGAGTGAGGCCAACATAGAACAAGATAGAGAACAAAAATGGAGTGTTTACTACAATGAGCCAGGCACAATCTTAGGGATGGGGCTTAGAGGCAAGTAGGAGGCACAGATACAGAAGTATGGAAAACAGAGAAAAATAGAGTGCTGTCGGATGAAAAATATCCTTCAGACTTTACCTATTGAAAAATAGCCACTACAAGTGGGTACTGAAGGTAGTCATAAATAAAAATAAAAAAGAACACACTTTTTCAGCACACTATCAGTTTGATGGGATTTTTACGAAGTTCTTTTTTTTTTTTTTAAAGATTTTATTTATTTATTTGACAGAGAGAGAGATCACAAGTAGGCAGAGAGGCAGGCAGAGAGAGAGAGAGGAGGAAGCAAGCTCCCTGCTGAGCAGAGAGCCGAACGCGGGACTCGATCCCAGGACCCTGAGATCATGACCTGAGCCGAAGGCAGCAGCTTAACCCACTGAGCCACCCAGGCGCCCACGAAGTTCTAATCATTCTGATATTTTTAGTATCAGCATGAAACCAAGGTGCAGTTACTTTAATATCCCTTTCTTCTCTTCTTTTTGTAAAATGTGGTTATGAAATCTCAATGGCAGTGATGCTGTCACCTCTTTGATGCAGATTACATGCATAAATTCCTTCCCTGAGACTTGTTCCACTTCAACCTTGTATTCTATAAATATATTTATAGAATACACTGTATAGCTTTTTGGGCTCTCAAATAGATACATTTTCTATTCTGTGAATATGTCCAGAATCTGGGAACAAAACTGATTGGCTCAGTAACCTGATTTTGCTTCTCTTTGTTACCCTGCAAAATTTTTGTTGGTGTAAAACTTTTGGTGACCGAGCCTTCAAACCTTTGGGTTAAATAAATGTAGAAGGAAGGAAAACTTTACAGAAATCTGTAGCTGGCAATTTTGTTGCAGTGGAATCAATCCTGGGATTTGAGCCCAAAATTTCTTTACAGCAGAGCCAGGACACATAAGCAGTTCAACTGAGCAGCCAGCAGAAATAGAAAATGCTAGTGGTGGGAACTTGTTTTTACCAACTGCAGGTAATTTCAGCCCGTGCTTTAAGTCAGCATCTAGGGTTTAAACATCAGAAAAAAAAATCTGTGTATACAAAGAGTTTACCTTGATAAAATTATTGTAGAACTTACATTTGATGAAATTCATATCTAGAGTAAATAAGAACAGTTGGGAAAATTTTTTAATTGATTATATCTATATGCCTATATCATCTTATTATTGGATAAACCTTTCCAATGTTAAGCCACAGCTTTAATACAGGGTGGTCCACAAATGAAAACTTTGGCATTTCAAATTTGAATTTTTTTTCATTCTGAAAAGAATAGAAACCTCATTTACTATTGGCATTTTGCTCTTTTGTACCTATGACAAAGGGAAATAAACATTTTTTATAAAGGTTTATGTAAATATTTTTTTTATTGTACTACAATTTATATTTTCTAGTAGTTCTTTATTTAAATTGAGAATGCAGTGCACACATATAGGATTTAAATAATTTCAGATCCAGTTAACCTAAGACCTGACAAAGACTTCAACAGGAAGTTATTTTTTGCAGAGCAGTATTCTCATGTTCTAATGTGTCTGTGACCCACCTGGGAAGTCTCCTAAACATGTTTCAGGTTCATTTGGTCTAGGGTGAGGCCTGAGCTTCTGTATTTCTAATAAGCTAGCAAGTGATGCTGCTAACGATGGGAAGAACACACCTAGAGTCTTAGGTAACAAGAGGCTGAGAGGTTCTGGCTTCGATTTACTAGTTACCCAAGGTCAGGATCAAAGTTTCTGTGATTCATTTCTCCATGTCTCAGTGCTGTAAGATGTTTGCTCCAGCACCGGCCATCGGTCAGCATTCATGGCAGAATGAGAAGTCAAAGGGAAAAGGCAGTGCCATGCATTGTATTTATTGGTAACTGTTTTTTTTTAGAAGTGAAATACAGGCTCCTGCTAGTTTCACAGGGAATCTAACATAGGTTATTTGAGATCCACGTCTTGGGGCTAGGGACATTGTTGTCCTGAACAAAATCAGGATCCTTTTGGCAGGAAGGGGTGAATAGGTATTGGGTAGCAACCAACAGTACCTCCATGATGTACCTGAGGAGGAGAGAAGGTTCAAACAGTGTAGAAAATACACAAGGAAAGATCTATTCTATCCTCAATGTTTGGTCTTTTTCTGTAGAAGTAATAATTACCGTTTCCTGGTGTGTACCTTCACAAATTGCATACCTACAAATAGACATATGTGTACATTTTCTTTCAAAACCCAACAGATTTCAAAATAACACTTAAAAATATTGCAAGACATGATTTTTCTTTTTAATAAGCTTAGCTTAGCTTCCTTCTTCTTCTTCTTCTTCTTCTTCTTCTTCTTCTTCTTCTTCTTCTTCTTCATCTTCTTCTTCTTCTTCTTCTACTTCTTCTTCTTCTTCTTCTTCTTTTTTTTTTTTCCTTAAACATGTGTTTGTTGATATTTTGGAAAATTCAACACAAAGGTGCATTTCCTTCCCTTTCCTGTGTCTTAACCAGTAGTTGGTGGCTTTCTGCCTTCCAAGAGGGAGTGTGGTTGATTTTTTGCAGAACTCCTGCTCCACTTGTAATAGCTATTATTTTGTACCCTAATAAATTATAGCAGATGGAAAAAGATGGTGAGAGAGATGAAAGATTTAGGGTGATTCTTGGATGAGTGACTTTGCATTCCTTTAGTGTAATAGATGGGTAAAGATGACATTTGGGGAACTTTCATGAATTCCTAATGCTGCCCTGAGGATCACTTTTTTGCAATTGACCTGGGAAGATGCTTCTCTCTTCCAGATAGTTGCTTGCAACACTCTTTTCTGAAATCTGGTGTTCACATCCACGACCACCTACTGGCTACTGTTGTCTGACCACCTCTCTAGGTGGTTCTCTCTGAGAGCACCTAAGTTCATGTCGTACTGGCCCACTCTCCTTAGTCAGTGCTTACCCTGGGAAGTATCCATATATTCCTTGCTTTTAGAAGCTTGGGAGTCAGGAGAAACTATACATTTATTTTTATTCTGCACCATTAAGTGTCTTAAATATTCTCAGATGTGAGTTAGGGACAATACTTCCATGAGTATAAGTATAAATTCTCTTCTCCTCAAGCTTGAGGGGAAGGGAAAAGTACTCCACATTCCACAAAGGAGATGATGGGAGCTTATTTGGTAACACTCTCTCCCCAAGGAAGTTTGTAATCAGTCTAAGACTTGATTGGGAGCCCTACAGATCTTGGGACTTTTCTCTACGTGCAGCTATCTCTGTTTCAGTTTTCTGCCCTTCAAAGCCTCCTTGTCCTCCCTGGAGTCCCAGCTCTCTCTCCTCATTCAGGGAGATAGTCAGGTTCCATCTGTCCTCATGCAGCCACTGCAGTTTGGAAACTTATTCTAGGAAGCACGCTGGGGCAATTATAGGACTCACTTTGTTTCTTTCTCTCAGGAATCACAGTTCTGCACTGCCTAATGGATAATGTCTAAGAGCTATTGTTTTAAATATTCTAGATTTTTAGTTGTTTTAGTCAGGAAAGTGAATCTGGTTCCTATTACTCCATGTTAGCCAGAAGAGCAAGTTCAATTCCAAAATTTTCAAAGTATAGCAATTTAGTACATCAACAAGGATCATCTGGCATGTGAAATGTTTATTTTATGTTGGCCCTGTTGGCAAATGATTTGCCTCTTCTCTAGGTCAGGACCTTACATATATTTATTTTTATTTTTTAGGAGGTATAAACACACATACGCCTAACCCTAAACATATTTATTAGATGACATAAGTAGGTTTTCAAACCCAAAGTGTGTATGATTTAGTTTCTTTTTACACATGTTTGGCAAAATCCCATTTTGGGATTATTACATTTGGGATTACATTATATTACATTTGGGATTATTACACATTATTGGTAGCTCTTGGTGTTAAACAAAGGTGCTCACTTTAAATTGAAAAACTATCCATACCTACTTAAAAGTTACAATGGAATTGACCCCATTGATAGGTTCAGTTCAACAAGTTCAAAGGCCACCGGACAAAGAAAAGTTTCCTCCTGACTTAAGGAAACCTTTTTTTCTCAGACTGGGTTTTTCTGTGTAAGAATTAAGTTCATCTCTAAAGCTTTACTTCCAGAAAAAAAAAAAAAAAAAATCAATCCTGTCTTTGGTTAAAATATATACCTGAAGTTCCCTATTCATTTTTTCTGCCTGTTGCTTTCCTTTGTTATTTTTTAGTACAATAATCCTTTTTAATGATCTCTTCCAGATAGGTGATTTTGATCATATTGTTATTTGTCACCACATGAAAGGCCTTTTAATTTCAAACTCTTTTGAGAGTATGTGGGAGGTTGTTGGGGTTGAACAGAAAGGAAACTGCTATGACCCTTAAGAAAGTAGAGCGTGGAAAAATGATTATCAGCATAAATCTAAGTAGTATTGATCCACCATGGTATATCTCTATGGCTGATTAATCAAAAGCCATAAAACAACAACAACAATGACCAGCAAATCCCTGGACTCTGGCCTGGCCAAATGTAGCTGAGACTGTTCTCTTAACTGTTTTCCTGTTGGTGGAATATGTTGGTGCGGAAGGCAAATCAGTATGAAAAAAAGATTTGTTAAGAATATCCTATGGGGATGCCTGGGTGGCTCAGTTGGTTGGGCTGCTGCCTGCGGCTCAGGTCATCATCCCAGGGTCCTGGAATCGAGTTCCGCTTCAGGCTCCTTGCTCAACAAGGAGTCTGCTTCTCCCTCAGCCTGCCACTCCTTCTGTTTGTGCCCTCTCTCTCTAACAAATACATAAAAAAAAAATCTTAAAAAAAAAAAAAGACTGTCCTCTGAGTTTTTGGTGTTCTGCTCTTCTGCAAAAATACATCCTTGTGGACTCTTGCCATGTGTATGATAGGTAGAGTCATGAATCATGGTGCTTGTTAGATACATTTTCCTTTTTGTTTGTTTATACTTACTTTGTAATAGACTGAAAGCTTCTGAGTGTCAATTTCTGTTAATTGATTTTGGTTTTTTAGTGCTCAGTAGAGCAGTGGGTACTTGATAAATACTGGAGCATAGTCATTAAAGGAAACAAACAAATACATTTCGCTCAGTAGATTGTTTAATCAGGTTGATTTTGATGTGAAACATGAAGTTCTAGAATTCATTTCTTTATCCTTTTAATATGTCTATGAAGGTATTTCAGGAAAATATTGTTTTTATATAGATAAGATTTTATTTTACTCTTTTCTCATACTTTTTTTTAAACATTGCTTATAACTGTACTTAGTGGCTTTTTTGCCATAAATATTCTTCATAAATTATCTTAAATAACCCAACATGATCACCTGTTAGTAGTCCAAATGGTTTTATTGTCCAAATTTCAGTATTGCTTTGTATCTTTGCTTCATGGTGTAGTTCTAGTTTGGTAATAATTACAATAAAGGATGTGTCAAGGTGTATTTATTTTTTTTATAGGAAAAATCTTTAGATTGTCTTTTTCTTCTATATCAGTGATTGCTGTACTCCTATGGTGATCCCTTTTCCTGGAAATAAAAATAACAACTTGAGTCTATATTACTGTCGATCTACTGGGAATATATTAGAAACATCCCCTTAAAAGTGAGCAATAGATTTTTGCTGAGTTTGGGAAGTTTTATTCATGTTGCACGATTCAAGCTCAGGCTACAGTAGGAGTACTATTTGGGTCTATAACAGCATCTTGTAGAGCTCTTTCTCTGAAGCATCCTAGTGTCAGAACAGATATTCAATCCATATCGCTAAGAATCAGATTAGGGGCTGGCAGCACCTGAAATTGTACTCATGACTAATCAGGTGAGAACGTAGCTTTTTCTGTGACTGTAATAGAAACTATTGTCTGTATATAAAGCAGCTGAGCAAAAACTGTAGAGGTTGGGGAAATTTCTGCTATTTAGAGAAGCATACAATCGCAGCAGGTATTTGTGAATGTCATCAAAATAAGTTTTAATTACCACGAAGAATGAATAAACTCCCAATCCTATACATATATTTCTGATGTGGTATAAACTGTCAAAAAAGGAATAATAAGGCAGATAAAGGAATCCAATGGGGCTGTGTTTCAAAAAATGGATGCTGTCAATGGTTGTGTGTGAGAACAACAAAGGTCGGATACTATATTTTTTTGATTAGGGGGAGCATGGAAGCCCCCCTTTTTTTTCCAGTGAAAAGTTTGCTACAGAAAGGGGAATAGAGGCAGAGAGCTGAAAGATGAGTCAGAATTAGCCAAGCAAAGGTAGAAAGGGCTGGGTGTGGGGAAGCAAGCGAAGAGGCGCCAACGAGAAGCGGGCTGGAGTCCAGAGAGACGTAACGTAGTGAGACGAGTAAACTCAAGTTATGGGCTGAAACGTGAAAGTGCTGTTTTTATAGTCTAAAAGGTTCAATATTGGCAATTTCATGTAGCTCAACCTAACAGATGAGTAATTGTGCAGCAGAGATAATGAGAACAAGTGGCAAGAATTTAGGCAGAAGAGATGAGTGGACACTGAATACACAGCCAGTTAGCCATGTGGGATGAATAAACCACATCGCTTCTTTCTGAATAACTCAAAGTCAAGTGTTATGAACACTATTAATAGAAAAACAGCATCTAATAAGCTGTGAGGAGGAATGCTGTATTTTTTCACCACATTAATATTTAACTCATTTTATCCTTATTTCACCATGCACACTGCACAAAGAAATTTGACCAATGAGGAGATTGTGGCAGCATTTTATCTCTGCTTCTGCATGGGCCACAAGTCCAGATAATAGTTTGTGTGTGCATCTGTGTGTTAGGATAGAGAAGGCAGTGTGGCTTGATGACTGTTTTTGCTTTATATATTTGCAGTGAAGCAGGGGTGGTGACAGTTCCCTGGATCTGTAATCTATCTAGATTTCCTGCACAGACCATGGTGCCCCAGGTATGGCAAGCCCCACCACTTACCTTGTATCATGTTATTCTATTGACATAACTCAATAATACCGCTTTATCTATAAATGTAGAACACACACACACACACAAACACACACATATATTCACCTTATTACAGGAATCCTTGGATAAATGTCATGCTATAGAATAAAAACGACTTTCCTCTTATAGTCCTCATTTCCTTTGACTCATAATAATTTCCAGAGACGAGGCAGGATTTAAAAGATGAGAAAAATTGATCCTTAGTGAGCATCGGGATCTGTAGATAGCTCAGAGGAAATCAGTGCCACAATTAAATGAGAATCCTGGGGGACTGAAATCCAAGACTCTAAGTATCAAGAAAAGACTTGAAAGGTTATCATCAACTAACCTTTCAATGACATTTTAATAAACATGGTTAATTCCATGCATTTAAAGTCAGCAAAATGATGAAGCTGAAGACTGTCTCTCTCTCTCTCTCATTATCGTTTATCAGGTTTTAGGGGTCTGGGTGATAAATAACTTCATTTTATTTATATTACTCCCTAGATGTTGTTTTGTGGCAATTGTCTGAGTATATCAGACTCAATAGAGAGGCATTTAAAATGCATTATTCTTTGAAAATTTGCCTGATGGTTATGCATCACTTCAGTATGTAGCAGCATCTTGTGACACATGTCAACCCTATATGACAAGCAGCATGAAAAATAGATTTGAAATCTGGAAAAAATAAATTCAGAAATCAATGACTTCTCGTGGCTGCAGTGAACTGTGTAGTCCTCTACGCTTGACAATTTCATGTTTTATGCAGAAGAAAAACACTCGGAAAACACATTGGGGAGTCTACACTCAAAGCCATTTGCAATCAATGAAACAAACAAAAAAATACAAGAATGTGAGAAATAAGATCACCAGTTATTTCCCAGGGACTTCGGGAGTTGTATGTATCAGTATCCCAAAAGGGGGAAACCCCATTTTTGTCCTAGGGATTTTGTAGGTTTATGTAGCTCAAGAATGTATCTGTTTCTGGTAAATCCACTGTAACAAAATATCGAGGAAGAAGAATTCTGTAGATGGGGCTGGCCCTTGGTAAGACTTGAAATAGAACTTCAGATTTGTTTTCCCTCTTTCCTTTACTCCAGGCTCTTGATCTCTTCTCCAACTCTAATGCCAATTCTCAGCTTTTATTCTAGTCTACAGGTGACAGTAGATTTTTCCCGAAGCATCTACTTCCTGATGGGACCATGGACTATGATTTCCTTAAGGATGCTTGCTTTAGTGTAGTGGATTCCTGAAGGCAGAAAAGTCTTTATAATTCCCAAGACTAAAGAAAAGTGGTACAGAATATAGCTGATTATATTGGATTTTGTTTCTACTTCTGCCAATTCCACATTGCATGTTACAGAGCAAACGTATTTAGGCTCTCTGAGACTCTGCTTTTCATTTGTAAAAGTTGGATGAACTTCTTTCAGGGTTAAATGAGGATTAAATGAGATCACTTGTAAAACAAACAAAGATTTTTGGTATGATACCTGACACACAGTCAAAACTCAAAAATGTGACTCTACTTTACATTCTTTAAGTAAAAGATGGGATAATATGTGGCAGTATTAATTATTGAGCACAGGATTAAATCCCATTTGAATTTTCATTCAAATTAGGTAATATGGTCAAATTGTTTCCCATTATTAGCATTATTTCAGCACAGTACCTAGAAAATAACAGACCCTCAGTAAGTGTCTAAACACTGGATGGATGACTGGCCATGACTCTTGAGGAGCATGCTTCAGGATTACGCAGGTGTATCTCATACATGCATGCACATGACCATTTTCCAGTTCTCAAAATCTGCAGGAGGCTACATCACCTTATATTTCAGTATAGACATCCCATTGAAAACTCATCAACCTTGTCTTATGCAAATATCTTTTCATAGTTATGCATTAAAAAAAAATACCTGCAAGTCAATTTAAAAAAAGTAAAAACTCAAAAACTTTCAGGGGTTGGAGAGATACTCTAATAATATTTTAAGATGCAATTCTTAAGGTAAAACTTTTGTGAGACTTATGCCACAATTTGATATTTATCATAGACTGCTTAGATGGTGATCTTTATTATTTAAAATATTTCAATTTTTAAAAATTTCATTTTTGTCCCATAACCACATTCTAGGTAATAATTTGCAACTCTCACATCTCCCATTCCATTCCTTCACCCCATTGGTTGGGTGCAAATTGAGAAAAACTGAAATTTTTTTTGATATGTAGAACCATACCCAGATTCTCATTTACTGGGTCATGGTTCTATTTCTGAATCATATTTCCTCAATTGGGTTCTTTCTCATGACCGCTCCACTTCATATTCAGGAACAATGAAGAGTAGCACCGTAAGTAATAGCAACAGCTCCTTGGAATGTGTGGAAGATATTTAAAGAGCCATTTTTGAAAAGGGGTTGAGGACTTGGGTACTATTCTTTTGTGAAAATCCAGTTTAGCTAGTTTTGGGAACCTTCAAGGATGATTATTAGTGAAGTATTAGTACATTAGTAAGAAATGTATAGGTAAACAGTTGTGCTAATGGTAATGCCATGGTAAAGTTTTAGTCACATGATTACTGATATTGAGCTCTTTCACTCAGAATTTTCATATTTATAAAAGCGGGAAATGCTTTTACCTTGCTTTACGAAGACCCTATAAATATTCTAGCACTCTGTTAACGAAGAATGGTGCAATTACTTCCTCTCTTACCAATTCACTTTTTAAAAAATTTTTTATTTTTATTTTTTTAAAGATTTTATTTATTTATTTGACAGATGTGATCTCTATCACATCTTGTGATCTGTCACAACTAGGCAGAGAGGCAGGCAGAGAGAGAAAGGGGGGAAGCAGGCTCCCTGCTGAGCAGAGATCCTGATGCTGCAGGACTTGATCCCAGGACCCTGGGATCATGACCTAAGCCAAAGGCAGAGGCTTTAACCCACTGAGCCACCCAGGTGCCCCACCAATTCACTTTTTAAATACAATCAAACAGAAAAGATGGAACTTATGATAGGTTGCAGTGAACTTCTTAGAGGCTATTAAAATAGAACACAGTGAAAATGAGGATAAAAATATGCACAATATCAACCCCTGAGAATTGGATCGTTAGGGTTAAGAAAAGGATGATGAAAAGCTGACTTTAAGAGAGAATTTAAAACTCTTTTCTGTCACATACTGACTGGAATGATTGATGACGCTCCCATCTCTGACAAGGGGAGTTTGAGAAGATGTGAATCACTTTCAGTGCAGTAGGTTCAGACTCAGATCATCCACAAATGAACTTACGTTACTGTTTCTTAATTTTATGTATTAAAAATTCAATTCCAGGAATATAAATTATTTGTACCAGCATTGAATTTCAACTTACATTCTGTTAGTAGAAGCATGATAAATGCTTTGCTACATAGTAACATTGATGGTTTGGAAATCCTTAAACCACAGGGGAGAAGCACATACCAGCAGTTTTCAGCATGTCTTAAGAAACATTAGTCTTCTAAAAATCAATCTGTGGTGCTTCTTCAAAATAGTCATTCGTTCAGGGAAAACAACTACCTTACGAGGCTGATGACTTATGCTAATAATATAGCTTTGTTCTCCTCATCAATAATAATAACAGGTTAACATGAATATATTCTTGACAATTTCCGTCTTGCTTTCACATGCATTACAGCATTTTACCAACCCTCAGGGAATGGGGGTCTTCATCGTTTTGCTTTAATCTTCACTCCACCTTCCCAATGTGATCTGTCCAGGTGTACGGTCTAATCTGACAAGATACACACGGAAGCAAACACAAGCTTGCCTTGTCATTTCCTACAGGAGCAGACAGAGCTATACAACTCTGGCCTATGTACATTCCTCAACAAGTTTAGGACAGCCCTGGAAAGGAGTGGCTATCTTGCACTCTTCTTTGTGTCCCTGCTGAAATCATTAGCTGAACAAACAGATGAGTTAAAGTCATTTAGAAGCAATGTGACATCATTCAGTAGCAGCCTTTCTCTTCTTGCTTTGGCTCCTTGAGCTCTTGCAAATCAGCATCTTCCTGAATCTTTGTTGGAACACCATCTTCTCTTCATCTTCTAAAACTGAAGGTCATGCAACAGTTGGAGCAGGAGGTCTATACGCCCTAGGCATGTTAATGATAAATAACTTCCAGGACTTCTGTTTAATCTACGGAATTATATCAAAGAAAATCGGAACTTGATTTTAATAGTCCCAACTATATCCTTACTATTCACCAATTTTGTATTTGCACATTTACCTATTTGATAAAAATTTATTTGCAGCTCCCAAATCAGGACTTACAGCACCTTCAAGGCAGACATGCATGGGGGAGTGGAGATTTGAGCTGCCCCACATTGATGCCATGGAACTTGAACAAGGTTTTGTTCTGCCTTCTCGTTTCAGCTCTCATACTGCAACGTGTCCCTTACATAGCCTATTGAGTGTTGTGCTACTTCTTTCACAGTTCTGTATATTTTGTTGGTGATTTTGCCCGTTCATATGGCTCCTAAGTGCAAGGCTCAAGTGTTCTCTGATGTTCCTAACCATGAGAAGGTTGTGATGCACCTTATAGAGAGAGAGAAAAAAAATATGTGTTAGGAAACTTCTCTCAGCATGAGTGACAGTGTTGTTGACCATAATTTCAATGTTAATGAATCTTCAATATATATTATAAAAGGTGCCTTAAAACAGAAACACCTATAACAAAGTTAGATATTCATTGGCTGTTAATGAATCTTCAATATATATTATAAAAGGTGCCTTAAAACAGAAACACCTATAACAAAGTTAGATATTAATTGGCTGTTGTAAATGTGACAAGAGACTTGCAAGAACCTAATCCTACATTTTCCCTAAGAGTAGTTGTCAAGATAACCAAACTATGGAAAGAACCTAGATGTCCATCAACAGATGAATGGATAAAGAAGATGTGGTATATATACACAATGGAATACTATGCAGCCATCAAAAGAAATGAAATCTTGCCATTTGCAATGACGTGGATGGAACTAGAGGGTATTATGCTTAGCAAAATAAGTCAATCGAAGAAAGACAATTATCATATGATCTCCCTGATATGAGGAAGTGGAGATGCAAAGTGGGGGGTTGGGGGCAGGAAAAGAAAAATAAAAGAAGATGGGATTGGGAGGGAGAAAATCATAAAAGACTCAATCTCAAAAAACATACTGAGGGCTGCTGGGGGGAGGAGGGATGGGAGATGGTGGTGGGGAAATGGACTTTGGGGAGGGTATGTGCTATGATGAGTGCTGTGAAATGTGTAAACCTGGCAATTCACAGACCTGTACCCCTGGGGATAAAAATACATTATATGTTTATTAAAAAAATTAATTAATTAACAAAAAGAGTAGTTGTTAAGTATTGCTCATTCAGTGTTTGTGGCAGTTTTATAGGACTGTACCTACTGCATGTAATGACAATCAAATATAGATTGTACCGTTACTACTTTTACACAAGAGGAAACAGTAAGATCAGGTAAATGGTGGCTGGTAAGAGATCATATCACAGGCAATAGTACAACTGGGACTTCCAAAATATTGTTCTTTTAACCACAACAGACATCTTTATGTGAGACTGTTTGTGGGTGGGTGTGTTTTTAGGGGGTGGTATTCAGGGGTATAGCATTAAAAGGATTTTTTGAAAGGTGAAGAACAAGAGGTACCAAATCCTATAAAAAATAATGAACACATATGTTAATAACTTAGTATAATTTAAGTAAAGCTGAGTTCATTTTTGCTGAAACTTATGCTGTTTTGTCAATGAGTGTTACTTGCTGTTTGGTACTCAGATAGTCCTTAGAAGCCAGATATCCCTTAGTTATGTAAATAGTTAAGGAGATCTGCCCTGGAAATACTCTCACTGTGGCATTTCCCATGAGATTTCTTTGGAAATGAGAAATGGGCTGCAAGTGTACCCAAGTTCTATTTTTTTTTTTTAACTCTATAATTCTTTTAGTGAAACTTGTCTCTGTAGACTCATTTTCTTTCACACACCGGATGATGGATAAACAGATCTGCCTATGGGTGGAAGAAGTTTTTTGAGACGAGTGCTTTAAGGTCAGAAGGCTTTAAGAAGACATATTTTCCTGCCAGCTTGCTTGGTAGGGTCAAGCCTTTTCTTGGTGTTATAAAAACTTAGAAGGCAATTAAGCTATGAACTATTTGACTCCACTTGGTTGCCTGTAACCACTGGGTTTGCATTATTAGAGAATATGCTTCATGGCAGACGGTATATAAAGGCTTCTGGCAGCAATAACTTGAAACTCCTTGTCCCTCCATTATGTTGTGCTCTCTTTTATTTTAATAAGGCAATGCTTCTTGGAAAATAAAGATAAACACGTGGCTAATGGTACATTTCAATTTAACTACCATCTATTAAGAACTTGCACTATGGCAAGACTTATACTGTCTGAAACCTACTCTCCCATTAGAAATATTTTTATCTCTCAGGTTAAGAAGGTTCTAGTGGTCCCAGAATGCCAGAATACAAAGAAAAAGTTTTCTTACAAAGTATTGATATGGCTTTAAAAGAAATAATCTGTTATATAACTGGTCCTCATATTAGCCCTGTGACAAATAACTTGATATGTCATCCTAGATAAGTTACTGAATATCTCAGACCCTCAGTTTCTTTATCTTTAAAATGGGATGGTATTGTCTACCTCATCCAGTAATTGTCAGGAATAATTGTTTGTGATATCTGTCAAATAAATAAAATCTTTTTTTTATTTATTTATTTGACAGACAGAGATCACAAGTAGGCAGAGAGGCAGACAGAGAGAGAGAGAAAGAAGCAGGCTCCCTGCTGAGAAGAGAGCCCGATGTGGGGCTCGATCCCAGGACCCTGGGATCATGACCTGAGCCGAAGGCAGAGGCTTTAACTCACTGAGCCACCCAGGCACCCCAAATAAATAAAATCTTAAAAAAAAAAAGATATCACAATGTACAACATTATTTCATTTATTAAATTTATAACTTGGTGCCACTCTGGATTGATTTGCCTCATGGCATAGGTGAAAATGAAAATACTTTTGTTTAAAATTCATAGGGTGGGGCGCCTGGGTGGCTCAGTGGGTTAAAAAATATAATAAAATGCATAGGGCAGTGTGACAATAGCAATTGGAAGTTGTTACAGTCTCAGATCTGAGGGGCCATTTAAAATGCTTTCTCATTCTGCCTTGCATACTTGTCAGAGTTTTGTTGAATCCTGATGCTTTGGTCATTTCTGTAGGTAGGACCACCCAGGGGAAAAATTCTGACTCCCAAGGTGTGTAGGCAGGAAACTTAATTATCTGGTGTGGCCCCAATCATGCAGACACACCAAGAATCCCTTAAGTATGCTTGAAGCAGATACTGAGAACAAGAATGTTCAGTGAGTTCTTCCATGTTTCCGGTGTTTTACGGAATGATTAGAAAGTGAAGGGTTATTTTGCTCAAAGGGTATAAGTAAAGCCATGTGAAACTATCTTTGTAAAACAATCCTGCCATGATCTTATTATGAAAGGAGGAGTAAAAAATTAAGAACTCCAAATATGAGCTCAGATAAGCTTAATTACATGCCCCATTTCTCTGCATGATTGTCGCAGTGTATTCCCAGAGTGTATAGGGATTTTTCTTATAAAAGTTACCTTTTAGTTTATCCAATCATATCAGAGTTCTCCCTTTTTGCTAAATCATTTTCCTTCAACATTTATAATATAAATAATATATAAATATCCATTTATGACCCTTATTTCCTTCATTTCTCTGATTTCTTTCCAGTTATTATTTTACTTCATTATAAAGAGTAACTTTATAAAAATCAGTTAGGCAAAGAGCATGTATACTGTGTTTTATGAATCTCCATTGATGGACATGAGAGTTGTGGCTGACACTTGGTTCTCATCCTTGTTTTCCTTTCTTCCTCTTGCTTGTAAAACCAAGGTAATCTCTTTTCAGCTTAACTTTAAGCTAAAATGGCCACATAATCTAGTTCTGGTCAATGAAATACAAGCAAAATTCTTCTAGAAATCTTCTGGTAATGATTCTTATTTCCTAATAAAGGAGAAGCACCTGCTGCTTGCTTCCTGATACTGCCACTTCCCACTTCTTTCTTCCTTTCTTGAATAAGGACTTAATGCATGATCTACAGCAGCCTTCTTACCACCATGAGATAACAAGAAGAGTCATTACTGAAAACACAATTGTATAGGAGCTTGGGCATTTGATGGCAGTATTATGTTGCTGAAGCACTTCTGAGTTCATCTAACATCTGCATTTCTTAGTGAATAAACTATAATTATGGTTCAAGTCCTGGGTAGTTGGATTTTCTGATCCTTGCAGCCTAGATCATCTCTAACCAAGATGAATCAAGAACTGAATTCATGAAATAACATATTGGAACTTGCAATATTTTTTGTGTCCTTTTTCATTGAAAGAGCCACAGATAAAAAAAAATAGGTTATGTGTTTCTGAGAAGCATGCTATCCCATTGGGCAAAATCTTACACTGTTTAGACTTCAGCTTTGGTGAGAAACTAGATGAAGTAAGTGAAAAACTTAAAGGCTGAGCGTAGATTACACTAGAAATTTATGAAGAAGTTATATATATGAAGAAGATGGAGAGAAGGGAGTAAACCCGATGAGCTTCCCCTCAGAGAGCTTAGTTCTCATCTGTGGCCTTCATAATACTGGCGTATATTTATCAGCACCTAGAATGTGGGTATTGTTTTCATCCTTGCTGTCACTTACACGGCACGCAAGGAACATACCCACCATCATACTGTACTGTTCCAAAGTCCTGGAGACAGAGTGAAGGGGACTGTTCCTGGCTCTAAAATTGACTTGCTATGGCCTCAGGCAAAACATTCAATCTCCCTGCCTCAGTTTTCCTTATCTGTAAAGACAGAATGATCATTCTTGCCCAACATTTGCCTTCAGAGGGCTACGGAAAGAATTACTGAAAGAACATGTTGAGTCCACTAGAGAAAAAAACAATGTTTTATGAAAGGAGAAAATTTTAGTTATTTCTCCCAGGAATGGAGAAAAGGAGACCTATTTCATGGCGGCCTATGGTCTCCGAAACAGGACTCTGGGAATGGAGTCAGTTATGGGCCCGCTCTTTGATCAGGGTTTCCTCTGTCACGCAGGAGGGTGGAGGGCCTGTTCCTAACACCACAGGCAAGGCGGAATTGCCACCTTAGGCTTTTCCATGAATCTGTGGAAAAGGGAATGTGATAAGGAGTTGTCATTCATGAAAAAAGAGATGGCCTGGCTATTCAATATGAATGCATCCCTCACCTCCAAAACTGATAAGTACCTAATTGAACAAAGCTTTGTAAAAGGATTTTACCAGGTGAACTATGTTGCACCACTCAGGGGCTTACGGTTTGGGCCTCTGTTAATTATTTCCTAAAATAGGATTCTACTGATGTCCCTGCATCTCTTTGTTCCTCACTATTGTATTACCTTCACATTGCTACTAGGTTCATCTTTTTAAAGCAGTTAAAAAAAAAAAAAATCACATTACGTCCTCATTCAAACACTTTTAGTGTTTAACCATTGCTTACAATTTCAAGACCAAATTTTACGAAAGCGTTTAAGATCCCCTGTAATGTGACCTACATTTCTTGTTCCCCCTACATACATTTTCTTCTGCCTGAATTGTTGTCCTTTCCTTTGCACCTATTCTTCTCCCAGTCCACCACACTTTTTTCCAATTTAATAAAAGCCTAAGACACACAAAGGCTTACGCTAAATGCCACCTCATAGAAGCCGTTTTTGGTCTCCTTATATATGAAATTTCCATAGTATTTTATTTTTCTCACATGGCACTTGTGTCGTATCACCTTCCGTTTTAGCGATTTGGGTGTCATTTTCTTTCATCCTCCTGAAATGAATGCACTGGCCTGGATGGAAGAGGCAATGTTCTGGTGATAAGTTCCAGCACCTCACATATGCTGCATTCGTCATCATAGGCACTCAATTAAGAAAATAAGTGTTAGGTTAAAATATACTCCAAAGCCACTGATGTGTACTATATTATGATAGCAGAAGTGAAATATTGAACGAAAACATGCATGAACAATAAAGTATTTGCCTTCTGATCAGTTTTCGACTGGATTTGGTAGAGCCATGGGGTGGGCAACAGTGAAGTGTGGGGTGTGGACCTAATAGTGAAACATATTCACCCAAAGCCTCAGAGTTAGACTGGAAAGCTGTTCACAGCTGAGGAGTCATTCAGTGTCGTTGATCAATGTTATAGGTGAAGGGAGGGTAGGGAGTCAATCACCCAGAAAACATTGCTCTAAGTAAGTAGAACAACCCAGGTTTTTATGACATGACTATGAAGTTCATAACACTTTGGCAAATGAAAAATCCTTAATAAATGAATTAATGTAATATTCAAAATCAAGTAATAATAACCTCTGACCACCACTGAATTTTTCCATGTGCCCCCCCGCTTTTTTAAAGTAGGCTCCAGAGTGGAGTGCAATGTAGGGCTTGAACTCATGATCCTGAGATCAAGACCTGAGCTGAAATCAAGAGTCTGGCGTTTAACCGACTGAGCCTTCCAGGCGTCCCCTAGTGTGCCCTCTATTTTAAGTGACTTTCATACATTACAGTTCTTACTCATCCTCACAGCCCTATGAGTAGGCATTATTGTCCTTCATTTCACAGAAAGGAGAGCTGAGGTTAGGAAACTTGCCCACGGTTGCTCAACTAGGCATGATTCCCACCCAGCTCAGTCTCCTTCCAAACCACAGGTCTTCCTGTTTTACCTTATTTTCCCAAATGATCTTCCTCACAAGTTTTCCATGGTTTGTCCATTTTTGAAATTTGCACATTGGAACTAGGATAGGCATGCTTATGCACTTGCCTGGTTGGGACGAGAGAATGACTCCTTCCAGTACAGGATGAGGCTCAGGTCCACTAGGCACCATGAGCAAATCAACATATCTGTCTGTTGTTTCTTTTTTCTTTTTCATCATTTCTTTTTGTCAGCCCAGACTTGCAGGTGTCCAACATAAACACTAACGATTTAGGAAGATAAGGCTGGAGTTCACAGCTCCAATTCAGGCAGGAGGAGATCATTTGGAGTTCTTTGTTGGCCAGGTGTGTATGGTAGATGACTAAGGAGGAGGAGGAGGGAAAGTTCACAGTCACTGTCAGCATGACGGATTTTAAAATATGACCTCACCAGTCTGTTTCAGGATGCAAAACGTATTCAAGGACCTATCTGTAAAGTCTGGAAGTATGAACCTTGTAGAGAAACAAAAGTAAATCTTTAAAAAGTGACTGGAAAATTAAAAATACTAAAAAAAAAAAAAAAAATCCACTTCAGCCAGGATGACATCATGAAGTAATCAGTGAAATCACTTTGTTCTGTAGAATCAGAACAAACCCCTCAAATTGACTTCTAGTTCCCTTTTTAAGAGAGATAAATTGGGAATGGGAGCAGCTATGCTAATATTCAGCCAGATAAGAGGCATGTTTTCTTCGTGACAGACCCCTTGGAATGGGGTTTGTTAAAATGAATGCGCCGCATTCACAGGAACAGCAGCGCTGCCTGGTCCTGCCGGCAATAAATCCAGCAATTCGATTTTGACTGGGATGTTTATCATCGCTCCACTTCTGTGCACTGCGATGTGAAGTTGGGGGCCGGGGGAGGGGAGACGGCTGTAGTTCAGCTTGTGAGCTGCTGGTGTCATCCCATTACCGCAGAACCGAGATGGTGCATGGTGCGTTTCTGTTCAAGCATTTAATACATTAGTCTGTAATTTTTGTCTTGGGGGTAATGAGGCCTGACAGCTTTGGCTGGTGCACGATAACAATCCCACATTGGTATCTTCGAAATTCTTCGTTGCCAAATTCATAAAGGAAGAAATGACTTTTGCAAAATGACAGCAAACATGCTTCATTTTATAAGACATTGTGGTTAACAACCTGAAACAATGAAGTGTGTTGTGAGCTATAGCTAAACTAATCTGGGCTATATTAAAAGTGCTGATGTGAATGCTAAGCCACTGTTTTATTTTTGTTTGTCTTGTTTATTTTTGTTGGCTTGTTGTTGAGGAGGGAGAGTGATCTCAGGAAAACACATACGGTCTGATTTTTCAGGGATTGATAATAGTGGTAATAATGATAATCTCATCCAATATTTTCCCTTTGTAGAGCCTCATCCTGAAAAATAGACATCAAGCAGGATGGATCTTAGAAAGGCCGAGATCACTGCAAAGTGTTGTCACTTAGAAACATGGATCAGCTGCCACGGGAGACAGGAGACGTGACCTGCTGCTGAGCACCTCACTGGCCGTGAGTATCACAGAATTTCAGTGACAGTGAAGTGCAAAGGGGGCTTTAATGCAACCTGAAAACCTTTGGAAAAAGTTATTTTTAACGCCATGCCAACAATTAACTGGTTCGTGAGCATAATTAATGGAAGAAACCAACCGCAGAATCATTTTGTAGCTGAAATTAGCTGACAGTCCAAGGTGCACTGAGAGTTGCTGGCATTTGAAGTGTGGACTGTTGCCAATTTCCATAAGTACATTTGCTAGGTAAAGGCCCTTTGAGTAGGCTTGTATCCTGGCAACTCCAGCATTGAAGAGAGTGGCCCACCCCACCGTTGAGACACAAAGTTTCTCTTTTAGAAAGCTGCTCAAATGCAAACTTCTAAAAAACAACACCAGAATCAAAATAATGAATACAGGCAAGTCTAAGTGGAGTATTACTACCAGTTACAATAGTACAATTGTTCCCTTGTTTAGAAAAAATCCAGGCTATAGAATGTGAGAAATTTGGGGGTGAGGAGCAGAGATGAATTGCTTTGTGTCTATATCTTTGGTTGAAAAACAAATAAAGTGATCCATTGTGTTTTCTTTTATAGTAATTATATGAATTAATACTTGCTGATAGTTAATGTTAAGGGAGGAGAATTAATAACATTAAAATTTCAAGTTGACTTGGACAATGGTTAAAAAACATGAGTTATGGGATATTAACTGCTTTTTAGAAGATACTTAATCATATCCCTGCAAGTTTATAGATTAAGTTGTTTATAGCATATAATGGAGATCTTTAGAAAGAAAATAAGGGAGTCACACTGGTCATGTAGACAAAAGATCATGTCACAAGTGGGTACGTTTTTCTAATAAGAGATATGTTTAAAAAAAAATTGCTCTCTACTTAATTCAGATTTCTCTTTACTGCAGACAATACATGACTGTTGAGTAAATTGTGTCTCCCAGAGCTAGAACTGCGTTAGAGAGAGCACCTGACAAGTTAGGCCAGGAATGTCCTCAGGTGTTGCTAGGAAACGTTAAAAACAGTCACAAAAAAATGAATAAGAGTTTATACTAAAAAAATAATTATTACGTTTAATAGATGCCAAACATTTTGAGAGTGTGCTCTGTTCCAAATTCTGAGTCTTCAAGAACCATATTCAAAGCCATCCTTGAGATTTTAGGCAAACTTTTACCTTGGTTTTATTGTCTTATGTTAAATAAGGACAAGTGTTCTTAAGTAACCTCCTTCCCCACCATAGCATTCACTTTAGTATAAAGAATTCACCTTGCACAAATCTATAACTTTACTTAAAAGTTGAAGGCTTAGTTCAGTTTATTTTATGTGATCATATTTGAAGACTACTTGAAAGCAGTTTTTAGGACCTAATCTCACTCTCCTGGGACACTGCTGTGACTCAAAATGCTATGGACCTCTTCCAGTAGTCTATAGGCAGGATTCCAAGACCTCCAAGGAGTATAATAGGAGACATACACAGCCAGGATTGCAGAAAGCTGGGGATAGGTTTTCAAGTTAATGTAGTCTAAGGAAGATTAATGCCATGCCTCATCAACACAAAGATGCAGAGAAAGCCACTTTAGCATATACTAATAAAAACATGTAACATTGGATTAAAAAGACTGGCACATAATTTCTTTTACTTAATATTTTAGGGACCTATTTTATGAACGACATTGGCATGCTAATGGAGAGCAGTTATTAATGTGCTAAGGGGATTGATAATTGGCTTGAGGCTCGAGGAAGCTCAAGATGTTCAGCCTGAAAAAGAGAAGTCTTAATAATAGCTATTTTTTTTTGCTAAATTGTTATATCTGTATTTATTTATTTTATTCTGACAGGAAATAAGAGGTTTCTGGCCCAGAGACAGACTTTTAATTACTCACGAACATTTTAATCAGTTCCCTACCTCCCAAACCCCCATGGGCTGACATAATGAGGAAAGATGTCATCTGCACATACAGTGGGGACAGGAACTCCAAAATTATGAATCTCAGAGCTTATTTAGGGGGTGATGGCACAGCTGTTGCTCCTCACCTCTGGGAGGATAGAGAGAGAGAGACAGAGACAGAGGAAGGGAGGGAGGAGGATGAGACAGAGCTTTATTCAGTAACGTAAACAATATAAATCATCGCTGGGAAGAAAAGCTGCTGATCCCTGGGTCTATTACTTTTTGAACCATAAATAAATAGCTCCAGGGGAGCTACCTGTCATTAACTTTCAAGACTTGTTTGCCATTCATACATCTTTTAACCTATGTTGCTAGTAAGATTTGCTCACTAAGCTCTGACTATGTCAAAACATGAACATACTCATCTAGTTTTGTTTTCTTGACATGTTTAAAATCCTATAGAATATTAATAGAAGGGAAGTAGATTTATTATATATGGATTCAAGTGATAGAAATTGGGAAAGTGAACAGAAGTCATAGGGAAACATATTTCCATTCAGAAACAATTTCCATTTAGAAACTAAGATCTATTTAACAATGGAACCGATTTCCTCATAAACTTGTAGATTCCTTGTCCCTAGAGATACACAAATACACTATTTACTGGAGAAGCAATTGTTGCAATGGACAAATGGCTAGGTAATCTCCAGGGTTCATTCCATTACTTAAGATTAAATAATTGATTTATTGCAGAATGAAGGCATTTTAGTTGCCACGAGACACCCCCCCCCCCCAAAAAAAAAACCAACTAAGCTTCTATGCCATATGAAATAAGAAACGAGATTATGTTTTTGGCTCTGGTTCTAAAGAATTATGGTATGGTATTCCCTGAGCTGCTTCCTTCTCAGCACTTGGATATTTCTAGCAAAAGTCACACTTGGATCTTTCTAGCAAAATAAGTTAGGAACGACATAAATGAGGAAGAAAGACTTGTTAACACACAGATGTGGCAAATCTGACTTTGACTGAGATAATTGTATGGGGCAGATAAGTTAGCATTGTATACCTACCTCTCATACCAGGTAGTTAGCTCTTAAGGACAGGGAAGTACCTTCAGGATACTGCGCAGTGTCTCAAACAAAACACTGAATAAATAACTTTGTAAAAATAAATTAATAGATGGATGGAACTTCTTTCAAAGTCTGTTTTTTTTTTTTTTTTTTTTCCTTTCAAAGTCTTTAGATCGAATTTAAAAGTCCTTAGAAAACTCTAGGGAGAGGGGCACATGGGTGACTCAGTCCTTAAGCATGTATTTTTGGCTCAGGTCATGAGTCCTGGGCTCCCTGCTCAGCGGGAAGCCTGCTTCTCCCTTTCCCACTCTGCCTGCTTGTGTTCTTGCTCTTGTTGTCTCTCTCTCTGCCAAATAAATAAATAAAATCTGGGAAAAAAAATCCTCTAGGGGGAAAAGCAAAACGGTCTATTACTAGCAGGAAAGACATTAAGATATGTGTACTTACATCTCTAATTATATGAAGAAGAATGAGATTTTAAAGATTCTAGGTTGTGGTCAAAGGGATCTGTGTCTTTACCTGCATTCTTTAGAATACTTTTTTTAAAAACAAAGTTTTCATTACTCTTAAATTAAAAAAAAAAAAAAAATTATGGACTCAAAGGACATCAGCAAGAGAGAGCTGACATCGGAAACTGGTAATTGATGATGACCGGTTTGCCAAGTAGAACATGTGGCTGGTTGAGGGAGGGCTCTCTTCCCAGATTATTAAACTCCCTGGAGGTAGAGGCGTTGCAGCAACATTTTCAGTTCTTAGGCATGTTGGAAAAGTTTCTTGTTTCAGGAGAGAAAATGGTTTAAGGTTCTTCTTAAATGTAAGATAACTTTAAAGGTCATATAGTATAAATAAAATTAATAAAATTCTTGGTCTTAGAATATTGATGATCATAACTTTCTGAATCTTAACTGAGATAAAAAATTTATCAGGGAGAAATATACTTATGACAAAAATGGGGCAAAATTTAAAGTCATATTGATCTAGAAATTAGGAAACATGCTTTATACTTGGCATGGTATAGAATTGAGATAGAGAGGTTATATTTTCCCCAGCCCTGAACAGTGACTCAAGGAATCAGTTAATGTATTTTATTTTTTTCTTCTAGTTTTATTGAGATACACCTGACATATAATGTTGTATTAGTTTAAGGTATATAACATATTGATTTCATATATGTATGTATTGTGGAATAATTACCATAATGAATTTAGTTAACATACTTCACTAAAATAGTTATCTTTTTTCTTATGATGAGAACATTTAAGATACACTTATTAGCATCTTTCAAATATATAATACAGTGTTGTTAACTGTAGTGACCATGCTGTACATTACATTACCAGAACTTATTATATCTGGAAGTTTGTGCCTTTTGGCTACCTTTGTCCATTTCCCCTACCCTCTCACCTTTGGTAATCACCAATCTCTACTGTTTCAATGAGTTATGGGGGTTTTTTTGCCTGTTTTTTTTTCAGATTTCACACCAAAGTGAGATCATGTAATATCTGTCCTTCCCTATCTGATATATTTCATTTAGCGTAATGCCTTCAAGTCCTATCTGTGTTGTTTCAAATTTAAGCATTTTCTTTTTCATGGCTACATAATATTTCATTACATATATATATATATATATATATAATATGTATTATGTATATTATTATACATACACATATGTATGTAATATCTATCCATTTATCCTTTGATGGACCCTGAGGTTTCTATACCTTAGTTTTGATAAACAATGTTACAATGAATATGGGGGTACAGGTATCTCTTTATGATTTTGTTTCCTTCAGATATATACCCAGAGGTGGGATTAGTGGATCATATGGTAGTTTTAATTTTGACTTTTTGAGGAACTTTCATATCATTTTCTATAATGGTGGAATCAATTCACATTCCCACCAGTAAGCACAAGTGTTCCCTTTTCAACCTATCCTTGTCAACGCTTATTATTTCTTTCTAATAAATGCCATTTGAACAGGTATGAGGTGACATTTGATTGTGGTTTTGTTTGCATTTCCTTGATGATTAGTGATGGTAAGCATCTGGACATGTACTGTTGGCCATCTGTAGGTATTCCTTGGAAAAATATCTATTCAGGTCCTCTGAATAGTTTATTTTTTATTTTTTTATTTTTTATTACATTGATTTATTTATTTTCAGAAAAACAGTATTCATTATTTTTTCACCACACCCAGTGCTCCATGCAATCCGTGCCCTCTATAATACCTACCACCTGGTACCCCATCCTCCCAGCCCCCCGCCACTTCAAACCCCTCAGATTGTTTTTCAGAGTCCATAGTCTCTCATGGCTCACCTCCCCTTCCAATTTACCCCAACTCCCTTCTCCTCTCTAACCCCCCTTGTCCTCCATGATATTTGTTATGCTCCACAAATAAGTGAAACCATATGATAATTGACTCTCTCTCTGAATAGTTTTTAATCAGACTTTTGTTGTTGTTTTTGCTGTTGACTTGTGTGAATTCTTTATGTATTTTGACAATTAGCTCCTTATCATATATGTGGTTTGCATACATTTTCTCCCATTCCATAGGTTGCCTTTTCATTTTCTTGGTGGTTCCTTTTACTTTGCAGAGTTTTTTAGCTTAGTTTAGTCCGACTTGTTTATTTCTGCTTTTGCTGCCTTTGTTTTTGTTATCAAGCCCAAAAAATCATTGCCAAGATGGTGTTAAGGAGCTTATTGATTGTTTTATTCCAGAATTTTAGGGTTTCAGGTCATCATTCAAGTCTCTACTCCGCTTTGAGTTGATTTTTGTATGTGGTGTAAAAGTGGTCCAGGTTTATTCTTTTGCATGTGATTATCTAGTTTTCCTGGCACCATTTATTGTAAAGACTTTCAATATATGGGGAACCATTATATATTTTTGTTTTTTTGTCATAAATTAATTGTGGCCACATATGCGTGGGTGTATTTCTGAGTTCTTAATTTTGTTCCAATGATTTATGTCTGTTTTTAATGCTGATACCATACAGTTTTGATTACTAAAGCTGTGTAGTGTAGTTTGAAATAAGCAGTGTGATACTTGTAGCTTTTTCTTCTTTCTCATATTTGCTTTGGCTATTGGGGGTCTTCTGCAGTTTTACAAAAATTTTAGTATTGTTTTTCCTAGTTCTGTGACTGATGCCTTCAAATTTTGATAAGCATTGCATTGAATCAGTAGGTCATTATGGGAAGAGTATAGACATTTTAACGATATTAATTTTTCTAACTCATGAGTGTGGAATATGTTACCATTTATTTGTGTCTTCCTTAATTTCTTTCATCAGTATCTTATACTTTTTAATGTACAGATATCATCTCCTTGGTTAAATCTAGTCCTAGGTATTTTATTCTTTTTGATGCAGTTGTACATAAGATTACCTTCTTAATTACACTTTCTGAGAGTATTATTATTAATACATAGGAATACACCTGATCTTTTAATTGATTTTTGTATCCTCCAACTTCACTGCATTCATTTTCTAGGTCTAATAGTTTTTTGTTAGAGTCTTTAGGATTTTCTATGTGTAATATAATGTCATCTGCAAATAGAGACAGTTTTACTTCTTTTACAAGTGGATACCTTTTATTTATTTATCTATTGGCTAATTTCTCTGGGTAGTTTTTCATAATTTCATAGTCCATTCCAGGACTATGCTAAATAAAAGTGGCAAAAGTGAAGTGACCATTCTTTTCTTGTTCCTGAAACTCTGCTAAGTATGATGTTAGCTGTAGGTTTGTTATATATGGACTTTACTTTTGAACTATGTTCCCTCTGTATCCAGTTTGTCAAGTGTTTTTTATCATGAATCAGTGTTGAGTTTTGTCAGATGTTTTTATGCATCTATTCTTGCTTTAATTCTTCATTTTGTGATGTGTTATATCAGGACTTGTTTGTGGATATTCAACTGTCCTTGCACCCCTGGAATAAATCCTACTTGATCCTGGTGTATGATCCTTTAAATGTACTGTGGAATTCAGTTTGCTAATATTTTGTTGAGGATCTTTGCATCTACGTTCTTGGAAATTTGTCTCATGGAATGACATTTAAGGAATATTTAAGGATATTTAAGGATTTATATTTAATATAATAATATTTAAGGATATTTAAGGAATATTACATGATACTTAAGGAATAATATTTAAAGAATAGTGTGGCTGGTATTATTTATAAAATAAATATAAAGATATAAAATATAGATATAAAATATAAGGATATTTAAGGATTTATATTTAATACAGTAATATTTAAGGATATTTAAGGAATATTAAATGATATTTAAGGAATGGTTGGTTGGTTTTATTTTCAAACCTCATTTTCTCCCATCATCATTCTTTTCCCTCTCTTCCTCCCTCTTTCCCTTTTTTTCTTTTTCCCTTATTTCCTTCTGTCTGAGACATATTCCTTCATGTCTGATACATATTCCTATATGTGTCACACACCATAGTTGGTAGGGGGGACAAGTGGTGAAATGCTGAATATGGTTTCTTTAATCATGAAACCTACGGTCTATTAGAGAAGTTAACTCTAAAACAAATGATAAATGTTCTTGAAGAGTCTTATGGGTGTATGTAGGATGAAATATTTTCCCAAAGAGTGATGTACTTGCAGTTCCATAGTCATTTTCTCTTGGATTCCACTAATCCTAATATAGGTATTTTGAGCATGAATTATAAACTTGTCACTGTTCTAGTCACTGAGGATCTGCTGTTCTGTATTCCTTCTCTCATTCTTTTTTTTTAAATTTAAATTCTATTCACCAATATAATACATCATTAGTTTCAGATGTAGAGTTCAGTAATTTATCAGTTGCATATAACATCCAGGGCTCATGAGATTATGTGTCCTCCTTAATGCTCTTAAAGATCACCCAATTAAAAAAAATCACCCAATTACCCATCCCCCAACAAACTCCCCTCCAGCAACCCTCAGTTTCTTTCTCATAGTTAAGAGTTCTCATAATTTGTCTCCCTTTCTGATTTCTTCCCATTCCAGCTTTCATCCCTTTTTTCCCTGTGATCCTCTGCATTGTTTATTACATTCCTCATATGAGTGAAACCGTATGATAATTATCTTACTCTGATTAACTTATTTCACTCAGCATAATACCCTCCATTCCATCCATGTCAATGTAAATGTAAATGGTAAAATTTCATCCTTTCTGATGGCTGAGTAATATTCCATTGTATATACATACCCCGCATCTTTTTTATCCATTCATCTCTCAATACATATCTCAGCTCCTTCCATAGTTTGGCTATTTGTGGGCAGTATTGTTATAAACATTGGGGTGCAGGTGCCCCTTTGGATCATTACACTTGTATCTTTAGGGTAAATACCAGCAGGGTAATTGCTGGGTCATAGGGTAGTTCTATTTATAACTTCTTCTTCTTTTTTTTTTTTGTTTTTTTTTTTTTAAAGATTTTATTTATTTATTTGACAGAGAGAGATCACAAGTAGGCAGAGAGGCAGGCAGAGAGAGAGAGAGGAGGAAGCAGACTCCCTGCTGAGCAGAGAGCCCAATGCGGGACTCGATCCCAGGACCCTGGGATCATGACCTGAGCCGAAGGCAGCGGCTTAACCCACTGAGCCACCCAGGCACCCTCTATTTATAACTTCTTGAGGAATCCCCTCTTTCATTCTTAAACATCCCCTTTTTAGAATGTGCCAAATATCAAACTCTTCTTTGAGGAATTTACTGTTCCTTTCCTTCTTTCCTCTCTCTCTCCCTCCCTTCCTTTCTTCCTCCAATTCTTCCTTTTTCTTTTCTACCTCTTTTTTTTTTTCACCTTTTCTTTTTTTGAGTATAATATTACTCTCCTATGCCCAGATATAGTAGGAAGCAAAAGTGGTGTTAATACTTTTATCTACTTATTTTTTAATTTACTTGTTCACCAAACATCTATTCAGCAAACATTTATTCAACACATATCTACTGAGTGTGTAGTCTTTGTCAGACCCTGAATTAGGTTCTGCTTTTGATGTTCTCTTTGTTCTTGTCACTTTTATACACTTCTGTTCTCAGGTATATGGTACCTGGTGATCAACTCACTGCTCCTCTGATTGCTGCTTTCTTCTGAACTCACAGGTAATCTACATTCTTCTTTGAGGGCTTTGACTCTAACGTGAATCTTCTTTTTTTATCATATCCTCTGATATCTTATAATGGCAGCATCCATGTGGATAAATTCATGCTCTCCAAAAACTACTGAAGAACATATTTTTAGTTATTTATCTCTCCAAATAAATGTCTCTCAATTTATGTTTTCTACGTAGAGTAAAATTACTTGGGTACAAAATTGACTGGTAGCTGGTGTTCAGCAGGTAATTTTCCACAATTTTTGTTGGTATTCAAGAATATAGTATCTTACTTATAAATATTATATTTTTCTACTTAACAATATATTATTCTAACTTTAAACTTTTAATTTTTTTAGGTAACTAGAAAAATATGATGCTTAAATCTATTAACAATATCTGTGACTTTCTCAAGATGATTGAACAAATGATTTAAGTAAAAATATGAATTAGGCTTATGAACATTTTAAGGGGCAGTCTTCATACTTTATTATGACCAATAAAGAAAATAAAATTTGATTAACAACAGTAAATTTAGCCATAAAACCCTCAGTGGGTTAGTTGCAAAGTTGCAAGTAATAGTTCATTCAAAACTTTAATGGCATGTAGAATTAAATTGATCTTAACTGTAATTTATTAATTTGAATAAGATTTTGAAGACTCCTATTTGAAATAATCTACTGGAAAATTTTAGTGACTTTGTTAAAATTTGATTATATGATATATCATTCAATTAATTAACTCAAGAGAGATGGAGTTTCTTTTATTAGAGAAGTAGTCCTTTTTGAAAGTAATGAAATTGAACATATAGCTAAATTAATTTCATACCATATTTGCTTGAATTATAAAGTCAGCATATTTCTAGTGACAGAAATGTTTAAGTTACCTGATGTTAACAGGTTTAAATTGTGTGTTATCACTTTGATAGATATGGAATTCTGACTCTACAATAAGATGATGATATGTTGATTATTTGCTAACACGGGACAAAAAGTGGATATTTTGCTCTCAGGTAACATGGAAGTGCAAACATCTCTTATGAGTGCAATAAGTTAAAATAATATAACTTACTTATAAGTTTTATTGATAAGAATGATCTGTAAATTGTTGGATTTATAACAAAAGATGCATTGAAGAGAAATCAGAGACTACTTCTTGGGAATAACTTTAGCAACTTTTGCTCCTTGAGATAAAATACAACTGCAGAATCAAGTTAGACCTTAATTTGAGATTGCTTTTTAGAGTGAGTTTTGGCTTAAGACCTTTGTACAAATATCCTGAGAATATTTCAGAAATGATTTTATGCCATGGTATTTTAATTTGTTTATCTTTCATCAATATAGTTTAAGTTGGTTCAAAAAAAGATGTCTAAGATTTTTGGAAAAAAAATATAAACATAATAATTCCAAACTTTGGAATAAACTTTACTTGGTCATGTTTTATGATCCTTAGTAAGTATTTCTGAATCATATTTAATAATATCTTGTTAGGAGTTTTACAAATGTGTTTTTGAGATAGACTAGTTTGTAATTATAATTTTTTTGGTCATCATTAGCTTCTGCTTTTTTTTTTTTTTAAAGATTTTATTTATTCACTTGAAAGAGAGAAATCACAAGTAGATGGAGAGGCAGGCAGAGAGAAAGAGAGAGAGGGAAGCAGGCTCCCTGCTGAGCAGAGAGCCCGATGCGGGACTCGATCCCAGAACCCTGAGATCATGACCTGAGCCGAAGGCAGCGGCTTAACCCACTGAGCCACCCAGGCACCCTAGCTTCTGCTTTTGAAGTTGTGCTATCTCCTTCCAAAATGTTGGGGCAATTTTCTTCTTTTTTTCCCCCTCCCTCTATTATATAAAAGGGTTTATGTTTGGTTAGGAACAATTCATAGATAAGGGTATGTGGGCCTGGAGTTATATTTTTGGCAAGGTTTTAAATAATAGAATCAACTAGATAGTTGTATGTTTGGGTTTTCTCTTTTATGTTTGGTCTATTTTACTAAACTGTATTTTTATTTTATTTAATTAGTTAATTAATATTTATTTTTTACTAAGTTGTATTTTTACTATTTTAAACCATTTTTGATTAAGTTGTATTTTAAAGGAATTTATCTATTTCATCTAAATTTTCAAATTTATTGAAATAAAATTATTAATAATCTGTTTTTTTCTTTTTGATGTCTATAGCTCCCTTTGTCTTCCTTAAGTTGGTAATTTCTGTTTTCATTTTGTTTTTCTTGCTTAATTTAACTAGTAGTTTGTAAAGTTTACTAGTCTTTTTAAAGAGGCACATACAGTTTTTAAATTTTTAAAATTTTATATTCATTACCTATTAGTGGTTTCATTGATTTCTGCTTTTTTATGTATTTCATATCTTTCATTTTTAAACTTCTGATTTGCTGTTGTATTCCAACTTCTTGAAATGGGAACTTAGATCTTTGAACTTTTAGCTGTTCCCTTTTTTTATGTATGTACCTAAGTCCATAAATTTTTCTATCAGCACTGCCTTGATGGCATCTCACAATTCTCAATATGTTTTATATTCATTGTCCTTTGAGTTTAAAATATTTAAAGATTTGTTTCCATTTTTCACTTGAAAATAATCTGTTTTGCTTCTATCTTTATTTCTTCATGTGTTTGACAAAGTGTTAAAAAAGCATTATTTGTTAGATATGTTTTCATGCTTGAACAGTTTTAGTTTATTATTACAAAAATCTATTATTTTCTAGATGAGATGCCAGTGAAAAATTTCATTGCTAGGCATCAAAAAAAAGGTTAAGCAGTATATATGGCAGAATAGCAACCACTGACATTTTTGACTTATCAGTAAAATTTTACTGACATTAGGACATTTTATTTATTTTGCTTTGCTTTGCTCTGTATTATTTTGGAAAACACATTCATTGAATTTTATATGGCATTCATGATATTAATACAATTATATCTCTCTATTATGAATGTGTAGCGTTTTTTAACTTAAGATTTTTAAATGTGTGTGCATATATTATATTAGTCTGCTAGGGCCACCATAACAAAATACAACAGACTGGATGGTTTAAGCAACAGCAATTAAAAAAAAATAAAAAAAATAAACAACAGCAATTTATTTTCTTATGGTACTGGAAGCTGGAAGTCTAATATTAAGGTGCAGGCTGGGTTGGTTTCTGGTGAGTTCTGTTCTTCTGGCTTGTAGAGGACCACCTTCTCATTGTGTCCTAAACATGGCCTTTCCTCTTGTGTGCATTCTCCTGGTGTCTCTTTCTTCCTTTAGAAGGACACCAGTGCTATTGATTAGGACCCCACCCTAATGACCTCATTTAACCTTAATTATTTTCTTAAAGGTCCTATCTTGAAAACAGTTACACTGAGGGGTAGGACTCCAACCTATTATTTGGGGGCGAGCAAAATTCATACGTATCATTATATCTTTTAACATCACTGTTTCTTTACAGCAGCAATATTGCCTAATATGTAGTATTACATTGTAATAAGGTTAAATCACATACATTATCTACTTACTTTTTATTTTTTATTCTATTAGTTTGTGAAGGCAGCTAATATAAAAGCATTTGGTCTTTCTTTTCTTTTCTTTTTCTTTTTTTTTAACTCTAATCTTAAAAAATGTCTTTTAAAAATTCTGTTAGAGACATTCATTTAGATTTCCCTTCTTGGGTATATGGCAGAAGAGAGGTATAAAATGAAATATTTTAAAGACATTTTAAATGTATTTTGGGTGAGCATACAAATAAGGAATTTTGATTTCAGCTAAGTACTGAGTACTGAAAATACTGATTCTTATGTATGTCCTGCGAATCTCTATTACTCATTGAGGACCTTTTCCAATTCTGATGGATTTAGAGACACCCTTTCACCTTATATAAATCAGGATCCTCTGAGATGATAAGAAAGTTGTGAATTAGTTGCCTTGTAGGGAATATTGGGGGTGGGTGGGCGTTGTGTCTGTTTCTTGGCTTAGGGTAGAGTAAGAAAAGAAAATGTCACTCCAGAGCATTTGTAGCTTAAGGTAAGGATTCATACCTTGTGAATTGAGCTGAAAATTTAGTTGCAATTGGTCTCAGGTCAGATGTGACCCCAGAAGCATGGAAGAACCGAATACAAACATATAAAAATTGGCAAGACAGTTTTAAGAAAAAGAATCAGATAAAACTTCTATATTAGAAAATAATATATATAATAATTGAACCTAGAAAATAAATGGATCATTAAATTCATTAAAATTCAGGATGGCACTGATGAAGAGACTACTAGTGGTTTGAAAACTAATATGAAGAAAATATTCGCTGGTAATCCCAGTTTAAAACAAAACAAAACAAAACAAAAAACTAGAAAATGTTAGATATGTGGAGGACAGATTGAGAAGATCTAAAATACATCTTTTTTTTTTTTTTTTTTAAGATTTTATTTATTTGACAGAGAGACAGTGGAAGAGGGAGCACAAGGAGGGGAAGTGGGAGAGAAAGAAGCAGACTTCCTATGGAGCAGGGAGCCCAATGAGGGCCTCCATCCCAGGATCCTGGGATCATGACCTGAGCTGAAGGCAGACACTTAATGACTGAGCCACCCAGGCACCCCTAAAATACATCTCTTAAATATCCCAGAAGGGGAGAATGGAGGAGATATAATAATCAGAAGGAGGGAAAAAAGTCAATGTATACTTTCCAGAACTGATGAAAAAATACCAATCAAAAAGCTTAACAGATTTCAGAACAACAAAGCAAAGAGAATGTCCTAAGGTAATCAGAGAAAAAAGAGGAAGGAATATTTAAGAAGGAATAATTAATTAGCCTGCTAACTAGTTTCTCAGTAGTAATGATGGAAGACAGAAAACAATGAAAAGGAATTATCAATGTGCTAAAAAAAGTAATCACCAGTTTCTATCACTATTCTACACTTAGTAAAACTATCTTTTATGAATGAAGATAATATAAAGATATACTTAAAGAAATGAAAACTGAATGTATTTACAACCAGTGTACCCCCATTAAGGTATTTCTAAAGAATGTATTCCACAGGAAGGAAAATCATAATACAGTTGATTCTTCTTATTTGTTGCAGTTATATTCTGTTAAGTTGCTGTGAACACTAACAAATACTGAACTATTTCTCCAGGTGGAAATAGATTCATGATTCTGTGAGCATCTGGTCATAACATTTTTACCAGCCAATCAATATATAAGTTTTATGACTGTTTTATGAGTGTTTATATTTAAAGATACCTTATTTAACATATATTGTTGATTCATTAACATTGAACTCCTGGCCAGGCACTATAACTCATGCCTGGACAAAGCTTATCTAGCATACATATTTTCTTTGGAAGGGAAACCATAGCTTCATTGTACTTAAGGACATTAGGTGGAACCTCAGTACTATGCCTGAAGGTACTTAAACAGTGAAACCACCAATAAAAATGAGAAGACACATAACTAAATAGACCACAAAAAGGATACTTGTTTATAGAATGAGAAATGAAAGAAGTGTTACCTTGTTCAACTTCAGCTGGGAGTGCATGCGTTAAATGACTCCATTTGTTCGCTATTGTGAGAATGTATATGTGTGCAAATGACTATAAAAGTGCCACAATGGCTAATTTTGGGGTTACACATTTTAGTAAGTGGGTAAGTTTACAAATATAGAATCTACAAATAGAAGAATTGTCTATGTAAAGAATACTTGAGCAGGAAGACATGGTTAACATTTAGATTAGCAAAATGTGAATATGAATGACATTAATATTGTCTATTTTAAAGATATATAAGCAAGACAAACTAAATTATTGTTAATTTGTGGTTTATAAAGGAAATAATTGCAGTTGAAGCACTGTGGTGTCCTGGTTATCAATTGATCAACCAGAGATTTTGTCAAATATACATTTAAATATTTCTATGGAAATAGAGTATTACTTCTTTTCTGCTAGATAAGAAAACTGAATGAGAATTAAAACTGAGTTCAAAATATAAGAAAAATTATGCAGAAGTAGTAGAAAAACAGGTGCAAAATAAGATAATAGAAAGGGATTCAAATATATTAGTAATCAAAATAAATTTAAACAAATAGATCTTCTAGTTAGAAGACTGTCAGATCTACATATATGTATAATATTTCAATTAACTTCCATTTATAGTGATTCAATAAAGTTGAAAGTAATGTAAAAAGATGAACCAAAAAAATACTAATTGGATGAATATTGCTATTAGGTATACTAACACCAGATAAGATTATTTCAAAGTCAAAAACTTTGTTAATCATAAGTCTATCTATATTAACTAAAGAATCAAATCACCAAGAGATACAGAAATTTTCAACTGTATGCAACTGATAATATAGTTTCAAGATACATAAAGCAAAACAATTAGGAGTGCAAAGACAAACTGATAAATTTACCAGTGTTATGGAAGATACTAGCTCACCTTTTTTAGTGGTTACTAAATGAGTGAATAAAATGTCAATAAAGATGAGCAAAAAGATGTTTGAGCAAACTGATTAAATAACTAGATCTAATGGATGTGAATATAATAATACAATCATTTAGATTCTTTTCAAGCACACAGAGATCATGCAAAAATGTTGATCATGTGGTAAGTCAAAGCAAGTCTGGGTTTCTATCAAATAGTTGTTATTATACATGTCAAGTCATCTCACCAAAAATAAATTAAATCAGCTTTAACAATGAAACATACCACGAAATGACACTTACTAGGTTATAAACAAACAAAGTATATCTCTAAATAATTTTGTCAAAATGAGAGTATAGTGGGAAGTAGAAATATTTACAATGAAATGGTAACGGAAATACTATATAACAAAATTAAAGGCTACAGCTAAAATATTCTTTCAATCAGGGTTAGATTTTTTTCTTGTAAGGCCCAGAAAATAAGTATTTTTGGGTTTGTAAACAGCATATGTTCTCTGCCACATATTCTTTTTTATTTTGTACTTTGGACCCTTTGAAAAATATAAAAAACATTTTTACCATCGGGGGCATACAACATGGCTGGATTTGGCCTGTAGGCTGAGTGTACGAATCTCTGATTTAGAGGGTTATCTATATGATCTTCATTTTTCTAGTTGAAAAGGAGAATAACTAGATGTTAATGAGCTCAACATTCAACTTGAAAATTAATGACAGACAAAATCAAAGAAGATAGGATGAAATTACACAGATAAGAGGAAATTAAATTAAAAATACACTCAACAAAAGGGTTGGTATATCCAGAAGCTGGTCCTTTGAAGTGATGAATAAAATTGAATTGGTGTTTAACTATTTAATTTGGTCAAAGTGACAAAGTAAAAAATAACAGATAATCTTTTTATCATATGGAAACACATACTGATGCTTGTTTAATCCTGGATGTCTTGTAATTGTGGAATAGACTATCATCTGGGTATCAGGAAACATTACACATGAATTGTTGGGAAATAACACTCTACATATGACCTACTTGATAATATAATCAAATCTGAAGTGCTTCTAGTATCATTTGACAATGGTATAAAAAATTATTGCTTTGGATTAATTTTAAAAATTATTAGGAAGTAATTCCAAAGATTTCCTAGAACACAAACTCAAGGTGATTACAAATTACTTTTTCAATATAGCAGATGATCATCAGATAGATACTGTTTTTCTACCATGTGACAAGCACCAAGTTAGGCATTTTGTATGTAGTGGAAACTAATTCAATGTGGTTTCTGACCTTATATCCTTTAAATGTCTAAACATAAACTTGGCATATACATAGTTAAAAATTTGAGACATATTTAGAAGGAAAACTCAGGATATTATGAAAAAGGAAAATAAGAGGGAACAAAGTTTTATTAGGGGAATAGAGAGGTTCTCTCCATGAAAAAGATATTTGGGTGGAAAGCCTGAATATGAGTAGGCGTTAACTAAGTTAAAGGGATGATGATAGGTTAGAGGCTCAGCCATGAGTAGTAGCAATGTCTCCTGATTTGTGGAGTGAAGGAGGCTAGTGTTTGAATTATACCAGGAGAGAAAGGACACATACAATGAGTGAGATTTTGTAGTTCAACAAGATAAATTATACAGATTTAGAAGGACTTGGCAAAGAACTTGGATTATATTCTTAGATGAGAAGTCAATAGAATGTTTTTAACATTAAAAATAGTATAGATGCCAGGTGGAGAATTGTTTGTAGGGAACAGAATTTGGGAGGCAAGGAGAAGCCTCAGAGAGGGTACGGTGGCTTGGGTCAGGGTTGTAGCAATAAAGATGGTGAGATGTGGAGAGATTTGTGGTGTAATATGGAGATAGAATTGGCAGGGTTTTGTGGATTGGCTGTAGAGAAGCAAAGAAATTCTTGCCTAATGGCTTCTATTTGAGTCTCACAGAAGCTGAAACCAAGATCGGCAACCGAAAGTGATTTAACTTTGGCTGCCTGTTAGAATAATTCAAGCACTCTAAAGACATTTTAAACTTTGTCTTAACTCTAGGGGTTGGTCTAATTAGTCTGCTTAGGGCCCAGGCCTCTTTAAATTGTTCTAAATAATTTACCTGGGGTTAGGTCAGGCCCTCCCTGGGGGCAGAACTGGAACTGAAAATGCAATTGAACTTGGCCATCACAAATTTAAAGTGCTAGAGCTCTTCTCTGGTTTTAAGAATCAGGCACTGAAAAAGCTTGTGGTTGAGTTTAGATAGGGGTTTTGCTAGTCAAGAGTGATGGAGAGAGGGAAGATCACATGAGGTATTTATAAGAGCACAGTTATGATGATGAATCATGGAAACTAATGTGGCTGAGGAAGAAAGACAAGGAACCCATAGAAAACTGGTGGAGGCCCTAGGCAAGGTGTCTCCCGAAGGTCACTAGATGATTTCAGGAGAAATAGCAGGTGTAATTTGAGGGAGAAGGAAAGAAATTGTGTCCAAGTGATTTGTGACTTAGAGGATCCTGGTGGACACCTCTTCTCCTTCCAGCATAGAATATGATAGTGATAATGGCCGAAAAGAAAGAACTACCCTCCGGGAGTATCTGCGTATTAATTAAAGCAGAAAGGTAAAAGGGAACATTTGAGGGTGAATGTTTGTTGCCTTATGTGTGTTGCTTGTTGTTATTGTCATCATCATTACCCTGAGGGAAATTCATGTAAGGCATTAGAGCATACTTACCATGAATACCGGAAATCTCTCATTTACTGGGAAAATGGAAAATAGTAGGAGGTCCAGAATTCATCATACTTAGTGTTGTCTACCTGGAAGACTATAACATGGAGTTAGTTCTGTATGAATTCTTTGGAATGCAATTCGCATTGCGGGTGTGGGGTACTATCAGGAATCTTAGAGCGACTGTTCATTGATTTAGTATTATATATGTTAGTGGCTAAAGAGCACAGGTGCTTCCCTTATATTGCTTGGGTACAAATCACAGCTCTGTTACTGACAAGTTGTGTTATTTTGGGCAAGTTAGTAAACTTTCTGTGCATCAGCTTCCTCATCTGTGAAAGGGATAGCAATCATACCATTTCATAGGGTATATGCCAAGTACTATTAGACTGATAGACCATTACCTGGCACATAATCCTTCAGTGTGCTGGCTAGCATATGTATGAAAGAACCGCGGATCCCCTTACCCAAGAATTCAACACTGCCACAGGATGCAAATAATTTATTATAGCGCGGGCGCCTGCGGGTGGTCAGCAGCTCCTGCTAGCTGAGCACCCCAGGCTGGGGTGGTGCAGGATTTTTATAGACAGGTACAAACAAGTTTTGGATGGGGCGGAGCTGATTGGCTGACAATTTGAACATTTGAAAAAGGCATACTTGGTGTTAACGGATTGGCTTTGGAGGACCTACATTCTGGCCAGTCACCGTTCAGATAGTGTACAGTAGAGGGTACGTGTTGAATTGCACGTTTCTAACCTTTATCTATATGCGTGCTGAACCGCACGTCTCCGGCCTTGGTACAGGAGACAACCCTTATCAATTTTACTTAGGAGTAGGGGAAATTCTTAACAAGGGAAGGGTATAACTTTATTTAATTACACAGCGAGCGAGGGTTTAAGCAATTTTTCATTTCTTAGCAGAGCATTAGAAGCATTATTATACAGAAGCCAGAAACAGCTGGGTTAAACACAGATTTTTGCTATTCGTTATCCTGTTATGCTGCTTGCTGACTCCCTTATCTATGGTTAGCTGGCCACAGTTTCTTAGTTAGCATAAGCTGGTTATAAAAAGAATGTTAAAACTTATAGGCTATACTATAGTTCTGACCTGGGGTCCTTCAGTACATGTGCACATTGATAGGTAATTAACAATTTTAAAACACTCTTTAAAAGACATGATCAATCTCAACAGACCCCCTACTTAAAAACCTGGGCTACCTTCCTATTACTAGGGATTAAATGAAACTCATTCCGGTGATTGAGCTCCTTCCTACTTCTCCAGTGTCATTCCTCTACATTCTGCCCCTCACCATGCCTGAAGGTCAATGCTCCAATCTCTCCCAGCCATTGGCATTTGCAAAGGTTTATGCTCCACAGAACTAACACTCCTCCTTAGGATTCATTTGTGTTCCTAACCTCCCCAGTGCATTCAGCTGAGCTTGGCTTGCCCTTTTTCTTAAGGCTCCACATTTGAAAATGAGAAGAAACACCCCTCAGACACAAATAAAGAATCACAGCTTGAAGCATGGAGCTCTCAAAAGCAGAATAAAACACTTCAGTATTTAAGAGTTAATCAGCATTTTAATTACTGAGCTTTAAGCTTTTCTTGTAAAAGGAGAAGCAAAGCACACCCATGCTGACAAACCAAGCTTGTGTCTGATGATACTGGAAATGTCAGTTAGGAACCTTTGAAAGGCAAATCAGAAGCAACACAATAATTCCATGGTAGGAGAGGAAGAATCTCATGGGAGTGGAGTGCACGTCTTTGATGGCTTGTGAAGGCATGTGGGGTTTGGGTGACCAGCATGCCCTGCCCAGAAGGTGGGGTTTTACAGCATGTCGTAGAAGAGCTGCATATAGGCTATGTCAGGGCTGCTCCT
Source organism: Mustela nivalis (assembly GCF_964662115.1). NCBI lineage: Eukaryota > Metazoa > Chordata > Mammalia > Carnivora > Mustelidae > Mustela > Mustela nivalis. Next base: position 85,184,709 of record NC_139020.1, read on the forward strand.
CTGCCAGCAGGGCCTTTGTTCCTGGCATGCTAGAAAGCTAAGTCGGCTGCCAAGGAAGAGTGACATGAGCTCACAGAAATGTGGGCTTTGATTAAACCATTATTCTAAATAAAGCTTCCTTTAACTCCTTCAAAATCCAGAGTTGAAGTTCAGGGTAGGGAGGAACCCAAGTATACCCCTTTCCCTTGCCACCCTCCAGTAAGGGCTTGTTTAAAATACCCATTTTTTTTTCCATAAGCTTTTGACAGTTCTCAGCCCCGCAGGCAGTTTGTTTCTTGTCAGTTTCCCAGCTCTTTTCTGGCAGCCACCACGATTTCATTGTGAGGTCTGCTCTGCTAGTGAGTCTCGACTTGAAAATTCTTCAGGGTCATAGAGGCCTAAGAATTTTCAGTGTTAACGACAGATTTTGAAATGGAAAAATAATCTGTTTTCTTAAGCAGTGGTAATATCCTTAGGGCTGTTCACTATTTTATACTTTGTTGATCAGTTTTTCATACGTAGCCAATGTAGCCAACTTGCTCATCCATTTCCCTCCAGGAAGCCCTGTTATGGCCCTTCATTTACATACTGTAATGTTGTTGGCACTGTCATTCCACATACACTAATCTGCTTCGTAACCTTATAAAAACATTTGACAGGGCTGACACATCTTCCAGAAAGCAGAAAAGTATAAATGTGGGCAAGCTTTTGCTAGTTTACAAAGGGTCGCTTTGAAATCTCAATTTCTGGACAGTGGTCTGTAAATTTCTCATATGACCTGATAATAGTATTGGTTTTCCACAAAAAGAAAATAAATAATACATTTCTCTTAACCTCAAATGATTTGAAGAGACAGAACTGGGGGGATGAAGGAAAAAAGATAGACTGTAAGAAGTAGAATATTAGAAAGGTTTCATAAATGTGGAAGCTGGAAGCAATCTTAGCAATCACCTAGCAAACCAATTCATTTTGCAGTTGATGAGATTAAGGCTCACCCAACTAAAAAAAAGGTGGAAATGGGCCCAGGGTTTAGGACGTCTAACTCCCAAACTCGTCTTGATTTTTCCACTTCCCAGCTGCTGGTCATTAAATGATCCAAGGAGCCTCTAGCAGCCGTAATTGGTCTATGTGACTCTTATCCATTAAAACAAACCAAACAACAAATTAGTCACTTCCACTGTCACATTCCAATAACAACTTGAAAATAGTTGCAACAATGTCACATTTTAACCGTTGGTTTGTGCTTTTCTTTTCCTAATTAGATTGTCCCTAAGGTGGGACCTGCCATTCTCTTTTGAATATTCTCAAGGCTTGTACATTTTCTGGCAGAGTTTAGGCTCAATGAATATTTACTGAATGGATGCCAATCTTATATACTTATCATATTAGGAAGAAGAAATTTCAGTCTCGTTATGGTAGATATTTCAGAGAACTTTCCCAAGGTATGCTCTTTACTGTGCTGTTGACTCTGAAGTTGAAGCAGGACCTTTCCCTTAGCTCTTCTTACATAAGTGAAGAGATAGAACAGGGGGAAAGAAAGTTTCTGTAAAATAACCACTCCAGATCTCAAAATCAAAATCATAGCAAAAACACAAGAACTTGTAAATTATTAAGTGATTGCACTTCGTGCTTAGAGAGCGTGTTTAATCTCAGGAACACCCTGTGCTTTGGAGAATCCACTCCTTTATCTTGACAACACTTTAAAGGTAGATAGGGGGTAGTATTATTTGGCTAATGGAAAAAATGAGGCTCAGTGGGGTTAAATGATTTGCTTGGGGTCACACAGGGCTCATTCTGTCTGTTATTTGTTTAGAAGTTGCTTCTGAAAAGCATTGCAGCTTTACTGTGGAGAAGTTATTAGGTAGCCATGGGTCTGAACCTTTTCCCTGGGATTTCCTGTTTACAGAAAAAAAGTTAAGACGCTAGTTAGGGATTAGGTTGGGCATTTTGCCTGCTACATCTTATGAAGATTTCATTTTGCAGAGGGATAGATATGAAAATGATTTTGTTTCTCTGACCCTGATCCATTCCATCTTTATCCTTTCCCCTAACAGCTGGAGCTCTTTGCCCTCCACCCCAAATTTCTTTCTTTTTAAAAAGCTGCTATATAGATTCCTCCAGATAAAATTTGGGTTTTAAAATTATTGCCGCAAAGCACTTTCTAAATGCTTTTTTTTCTAGGTGCTATTCCAATGAGAGATTTTTTTTTTTTTTTTTTACTTTTAAACAATTTAAAGCAGGTATTATTGATATCTGAAAAATTCTCATACAACAACCCAATTTTCCTATACCCACCCAGTGATATATTAAAATTCAGTTGATTTCAATTCAAACTTTATTGAATGGCTGTTATGCGCAGGCACAATGCCATTAGGTATGTGGGGAAAAAACCATTGGTACCTGGCTTTACACTGTAAACAGTGTTGTCATAAAAGTAAATAAAAACTACAGTGCTGTCATAAACATAATTCCATTTGATCTTCTCAATAATCTTGGGAAATAGACATCATCATCTCCATTTGTAGATGAAGAAGGTAATACTCAGAAACTTGGTCAGTTTCACACAGAGAGCCAGTAGTGAGGCTAGTATTTAAACCCTAGATATTAGATTTAGTATCCTCAATAGCATCATCATCATCATCACAGCAACAACAATACCAAAGTCTTTTGAGAAGTTATCAAGTCTTTCATATGTTCTAAGTACTTTGCTAAATATTTTTCATTAATCCTCACCCACCAACACCATGGTTCATGAGAAATGCTGAGAAACCTCAAACAAATTTTTATGAATAATTACAAACAAGGTGATTCTTTTAAATGAGTTTATGAAAAGTGTGAGAAAATATTAACCTCCAAAACAAAGTGCCTTTATAGCTGCATAAATCTTTAACAAAATACTTGCAAACTTAATCTAGTCTCATATAAAAAAGATAATAAGTGCCTCTTTCTCTATTTCCTGGGCTCATTTGTTTTGTTTCTAAAATTCCACACTAAGTGAAATCATATGGTATTTGTCTTTCTCTGATTGACTTATTTCGCTTAGCATTATACTCTCTTATCTAGCTCCATTGTGTCATTGCAAATGGTAAGATTTCACTCTTTTTTATGTCTGAGTAATATTCCATTTTGTGTGTGTGTGTGTGTGTGTGTGTGTGTGTATAAATTCTTTATTGATTCTTTTTTTTTTTTAAAAGATTTTATTTATTTATCAGAGAGAGAGAGAGGGAGAGAGCAAGCACAGGCAGACAGAATGGCAGGCAGAGGCAGAGGGAGAAGCAGGCTCCCTACCGAGCAAGGAGCCCGATGCGGGACTTGATCCCAGGACGCTGGGATCATGACCTGAACTGCAGGCAGCTGCTTAACCAACTGAGCCACCCAGGCATCCCTCTTTATTGATTCTTAAGTCAGTGGACACGGGCTATTTCCATAGTTTAGTTGTTGTAGATAATGCTGCTATAAACATTGGTGTGTCCCTTTGAATTAGTATTTTTGTATTCTTTGGGTAACTATCTAATAGTGCAATTGCTGGATCTTTGGCTTTTTTTTTGAGGAATTTCCATGCTGTTTCCCGCAGTGGCTATACCAGTTTGCATTCCCACCAACAGTGCAGGAGGGTTCCTCTTCCCCCACATACTTGTTGTTTGTTTCTTGTGTTGTTGTTTCTTGTGTTGTTGACTTTAGACATTGTGACAGGTGTGAAGTGACATCTCATTGTGGCTTTGATTTTTATTTCTCTGATGAGGAGTAATGATGAATTTTCTGTGTTTTATGTGTCTGTTGGCCATCTGTATGTCTTCTTTAGAAAAATGCCTATTCAAGTGTTCTACTCATTTTTAAATTGAGTTATTAGGTCTTTGGGTGTTGAGTTTTAGAAATCTTTATATATTTTAGATACTAACCATTAATCAGATATGTGAAGAATATATCATTCACAAATATCTTCTCCCATTCCATAGGTTGTCTTTTGGTTTTGTTGGTTGTTTCCTTTGCTGTGCAGAAGCTTTTATTTTGATGCTAAAGCAACTTTGAAACAGAAAAGCAAAGCTGGAGGCTTCATAGTTCTGGACTTCATGTTATATTGTAAAGCGTGTGGTACCAGCTTAAAAATAGACACATTGATCAATGGAACAGAATGGAAAACCCAGAAATTAACCCACAACTATAAGGCCAATTAATCTTTGACAAGGCAAGAAAGAATATCCAATGGAGAAAGGAGAGTCTCTTCAACAAATGGTGTTGGGAAAACTGAACAGCTACATGCGAAAGAATGAAACGGAACCACTTTCTTACATTACACACAAAAATAAATTCAAAATGGATGAAAGACCATTAAAACCCTAGAGGAAAAAAACAGGCAGCAACCTCTCTGAAATCAACTATAGCAGCTTCTTACTAGATATGTCTCCAGAGGTAAAGGAGACAAAAGCAAAAATAAACTACTTGGTGTGGGTATTTTTAACTAAAATACACTTTCTACTTTAATGCACTTTCTACTTTAATACACTTTCTACTTTAAATACACTTTTTACTTTAAGTAGAAAGACACTTTGGTTACAGTATCTTCTTAGAAGTTGCTCTCTTATTATGGAACAGTTTTAAATGTTGTGGAGAAAATTAGGAGTGTTTTCTTCTCTCCTTAGTTCTATTATATCTTTTAAGAGGAGAGTCCAGGGTCGAGGATGTGTAAATATGACTTGGTCCTTCCTCAGCCTATAATACCCCATATGATGGACAGCCATGACATCTCGTTATGACTTTATCATTCACATTAGGGTACTATGTGTGGGCTGCTTCGGTTCTCTAAGAGAGGACTTGCAAAATAACAATAAGCAAGAAATCTGACAACATCATGTAAGATAAAGACTAGTGAATGGAACATCTATTTGGTTCCCTTTTTATTGTAACCTATACAGGTTGTCCTGTTACAATCTACAGTCTTACTTTTCCTATACCACATTCTCCTAGTGTCAATAGAGTAATTGCACATGAGTAATTCTATAGATGAAGCAAACATTGTCCATAGGATTCTGCACTCTCCCTAAAGGAGCTATGTTTTCTGTTCCTAGGAACATTAACACCAAACAAACTCAATTTCATGTGTTGTTCTACTCCGCAGAGAGTATTTTCAACACCAAGGACCTGGGGATCAGACCCATGAAGTAGTCCATGGTTTATGAGCACTTAAAATTACACAGGCACAGAAAAACCTGAGTTTACCTTAAACCTGTGTGCTAAGATTGCTGACTTCCATAAAAACAAGAGTTTCAGCCTATGAAAGATTTGCTTCTGCCCCATAGCCCGTTTTTGACGATTTCTGCCCAGTATACACATACCACAGGCTCACACATTAGCATGCGCAAACATCCATGAAGATCTAATTCCTCCTTTTCAGTGTTTCTTGACTACCAGATAGTGTACGTGCCACATACATTAAATTTCTAAAACCCAAAGAGAATATTGGGCTCTGAACCAAAGCCACCAGACTATCAAGCTTGAGTGCTCACTGTCCTCCAAGAACCTGTCAGGACTAACTTTGTGGTCCCTTATCTCTATTTTTCCTTAGCTGACTCCTAAACGGAAAAGCAGCCCTTCCCGTGTTCTAGTGATTTAATAACTCTGATTATTGTTAGTCAGGACACCTGCAGAAGTTCTCCAGCCCTCACGGAATTTGAACTGTATCAACTTTCCAGCACATTGATCCTGATTATTTCTCTCTAATCATTTGCCCTCTCCTTTCTGCACTCTTGCACCTACCCAGCTCATGTTCATAAATGTTGATCATTTCACTTGCAGTAACACCTGAATTCCTTGGCTTCCTGTCCTTTGGTTTTACTGTCTCAGAAGAAAGAAGGCACTTGAGGAATATAGATCATTTTTACATCTGAGTTCAATTCAGCTGGGGTTTTTGTTCAAATGCAAAGTCCGATTCCAGAGATCTGGGGTCGTCTGAGTTTCAGTATTTTTTAACAAGTTCCCAGGTGAGATAATGGAAGAACGTTTAAGTTCCAAGATTGGAGGCCAGCCTTTGGGGAAAGGCTCAAATAGGATAGATTGGCACAACTACAAAGTCAGTCCCTTTCTCAGCTGAGCCTAACTTCTATTATCTCTGGGTAGAAACTCACTTTCTAGCATTCTTCTTAGTTTATTTGAAAGTTTCTTTACAATCTCTTTTCTGTTCCTTTCTCTCTCTCTCTCTCTCTCTCTTTTTTTTTTTTTTTTTTTGGCAGTCATCTTTCTTTTAATACCTCCTAAAAGATTGGTTTTCAACCCTGTGGCACATTAGAATCACCCGAGGAAATTAAAAACATTCCAAAGTCATCCTGTTCCAGAAAAATAAAATCAGCACATCCAAGTTAGGTGTAGATTTTAAAACTCACTTTGATTCCAGAGTTGCAACCAACTATGAGATTCTCTGATCTAGAACGTCATCAACCTCCAGCTGCTAGGTATTAGAATTATGTGTAACCACACTCCTTAAATTCCTTCCTTATCTGTTAACAATAGTTTCTCTATCTGTGCTCTTGCTCATATTCCCTCCCACTTTCTCAGCAATCATACATTATTATTTCTGAAATATTGCCAGCTATTTCTCACCTTGAAATATATAAACAAAAAAGCTTTTTAACACATGAGCTATCTACCAATGATTGAGTGAGACATTTCTTAAAACATGGAAAATCACAGGCGTGCCTGGGTGGTTTAGTCGGTAAAGAATCTGCCTTCAGGTCAGGATCCCTGGATTCTGGGATCCAGTGTTGCAGCATTAGACTCCTTGCTCAGCGGGGAGCCTGCTTCTCCCTTTCCCTCAGCTGCTAGCCCTGCTGGTGCTCTTTCCTTCTGTCAAATACATGAACAAAATCTTTAAAAAGAAACATGGAAAATCACTAAGATTAGATAGTTTTGTTTCTCCTTGATTGTGATCTTATTAAAATTAAACACGTTAGAGAGTAAGCTAATATTAAATTAAAAATTGCATGTTTTCATTCTGTGGTTTGCATTGGGTAGAGAAATTCTGTGGGCTGGTTCTGTTTTCAGTGATGTTGGCTGTGTTTATATAAAAGGACAGCCTAGTTCTCATTGTGTAGTGCCCATTGCAGCATTTGTTGTATATAAGGGCACTGTTACTATTTTTAGCACATTTTTGCATCCCTTGTATCTATTTGGGTTTATTGGAGAGGAGAGTAAGTGAGACACATAACGTTCAACTATCTTTATAAAGGTCCCTTACATTATATGAAAGAGTGTACAGGTTAAAGAACGGTCATACAGGTTGGAGAATGTTCAGAAAAGAGCAGTATAACCCTGTTGACCCAACTGTTTTTACAGAGGGAGGGAATTTTAGGAAACAGTGTGCCATTTAAATGTCCCTAAATATTTAGAGCTTTGTGCTATGGGGCAGATATCCAGGGCCCCCTATCCCCTTTTTCAGTATAAAAAGTTATTGTTCTAGGCTGCAGTGCCCAAGGGTGACTGTGGTTGCATGAATAGAAAATCTGCAATGCCTAGGGGTTCCCCCCTAAAGTAGCTTTATCCTTCAGCAGCAGGCAGAATTGTTCTAAATGACAGAAGGAGTAGTATCAGAAAAGAAGTTGGGCATTGCCATAGCAGGTTTTTGGAAGAGAAGGTGGGCTGAACTGGCTAAGAAAGGCCACCTCTTTGCCCAAACAATTTAATCAAACTCAGGGGAAAAGAAAAACTTTTCCAGGGAGACTGTCGAAGCCAAAAATCTTCATTGTGGCAGCACATTCCCCACTCCCCATAGGACACTGCATGTCCAGCTTTGCTGTTACAGAAATTTAAACTGCCTCTGCTTTAGATCAGAGAAGAACTTCCAGTGAGTTTAAGTGAACAATGAAGGGAGTCAGTGATAATCCGCCCACACTAGTTTTGGGCAAATGCCAGCTCTGAATAAATTCTTGTTCAAGAATGAATAACAGTTTCCTCCTACATGGAACCTACTCAAAGTTGCAGCAACAAAGGGAAATAGACATAGCATTCATGAAGGGGAAGAACATAATTTGAGAGTTTTTTTTTTTTTTTTAAATGACAGGAAACAGGAGTAAATTTCACAGTGAGTTTGTCCCCTTAAGAAAATGAATTAAAATCTATTTTTCTGAAGTGATAAAATAGATGATATAATAGGATTGTGATAGACAAAAAGGAGTTGTGATAGACACAAGGTTGTGATAGACAAAAGGGAACAGGTTCATGGAAGAGACAGGAAAAAATATAAGGAAGAAAATAAAACATGAGTCAATGAATGAATAATTGCTTTAGAAATAATGGCAAGCTCAAAATAGAGATACGGAATGTAAGCTGGTGAGAGATGTTCACAGCACCGTGACAGAAAACATAGACATTGAGTCTGAAAGAAGATGATTGATGAGTAGTGTTACCTGGAAAATATGATGAATATAATTTTTGAATACTGAGTTTGTTGTGTGTATAAAACACTTATGGTTGATTGCCCAGTAGGCAGAGGAACATGAAATTACCTTGAGGTAGTGTGAATAGCCAAATCAATCTTAAGAAGGAGAAGCAAAGCTGGAGTTTTTTTCAAAGTATACTACAAAGCTATAGTAATCAAAAATAGTATGGCACTGGCATAAAAAACAGACACATGGACAAATGGAGCAGAATAGAGAGCTCAAAAATGACCGCACATATATGTGGTCTTTGACAAGGATGCAAAAAATGCACATGGGGAATTGATAGTCTCTGTAATAAATGGTATGGGAAAATTGGATATTTACATGCAAAAGAATGAAACTAAACCCCTGCCTCACACCACTGACAAAAATTATTTCAAAATGTATTACAGACTTAAACGTAATACCTGAAACCATAAGAGAAGAAAACACAGGGAAAAATTTCGATATTGGTTTTGACAAGGTTTTTTGGAAATGACACCAGAAACACAAGTGATAAAGGCAAAATAAGCAAGTGAGATGACAACACAGGTAAAATAGGCACAGCAAAGAAACAATCAACAAAATGGAAAGACAGCCTGTGGAATGGGAGAGAATATTTGTAAACCATATATACGATAAGACATTGATAATTAAAAAATACATGAAACACATATAACTCAGTAGCAATAAGTAAATAATTCAATTAAAAATGGGTAAAGAGCCCGAATAGACATTTTCCATACACATACAAATGGCCAGAAAGTACATGAAAAGGTGCTCAACATCACTGTTCATCAGAGATGCAAATCAAAACTATGATGAGATATCACCTCACACCTGGCAGGATGGCTGTCAAACAACAACGACAACAACAACAACAACGAGAGATAACAAATGAATGTTGGCAAGAATGTGGAGATAGCATGCCCTTTTATACTGTTGATGGAAATGTTAAATTGGTACAGCCATCATGCAAAAACAGTATGGCATTCCTCAGAACTAAAAAAACAGAGCTATCATATGATCCAGGTTTCCTACTTTTGGTTCTATATCTAGAGGAAGGGAAATCAGTGTCTCAGAGAGACATCTGCACTCCCAAGTTCATTGAACATTATTCATAGTAGCTAAGATATGGAAACAACCTAAGTGTCTGTCAGTGGATGAAAGGATAAAGAAAATGTGAAAAAAATACACATATATAATATATACCTTAATATATATGTTAATAAAATGCATATATATATATATATATATACATATATATATATATATATAATAAAAGGAAATACTGCCATTTGAGACAACATGGATGAACCTGAAAGGCATTATGCTAAGTAAGATAATCTGGACAAAGATTGACAAAAACTGCATGGTATCTTTAAAAAAAAAAAAAAAAAAAGCAGAAACAAAGGATAGAATGGTGGTTGCCAGGGGTTGGGGTATGGGGGAAATGGAGAGACACAGGTCAAAACCTGAAAACTTTTAGTTACAAGGTGAATAAATCCTTAGGATCTAATGTAAGGCATGGTGAGTTTAGTTCATAATACTGTATTGTACACTTGGAATTTTTAAGAGATTAAATCTTGGGCATTCTCACCACACAAATAAGAAAAAATAATTGGGAGGTGATAGCTGTGTTAACTTGATTGTTGGGGCCCTTTTGCAACATATATGTATATCAAGTCATCACACTTGATGTGTACACGCAATGTACAACTCAAATATATACCATTTTATTTCCCAATTACACCTCAATAAAGTTAAAGGAAAAGGCAAAAATACTGTATATCCTTTTAAAAATCTCAAAAAGGAAAAAGAAAACAATGTGTGGCAAATACATGGGTGAAGAGAGGAGACTGAGTGAACCACAGAGAACCCATGACTTGGGTGGGAAGCACAGGATGAGAAATTGTTAAAAAAGAAAGAGGCAGCCAGAGCTATAGCAGGAAATAGAAGGAAGAAATGTTATTGTGGAAGCCACAGGAATAAAACATCAAGAAGAGCAGCAGGTTTAGCAGGGTCAAATCCCACGGAGAGGTCAAGAAAGATGAGAATTTTAAAGAGGACTTTGGATTGGCAAGAAAGAAGCCTTCGGTGTATTCTGCATGCTTGGACTCTGTCAGAGACGGAGTTGGGGACTCTAAACAGCAGTGAGTTGCCACTCACTGAGAACAAAGAGGTTTTTTGTTTTTTGTTTTTGGTTTTTGGTGAGACACCTTGATATAAAATTGAGGGGGGGCAGTGGAGAAAGAGAAAATACTCTCTCTCAAAAATGAATCTTAGTGTCTATGAAACATGGAGAAAGAAATAACAAAATTTCATTTAACACTTACTTGTAAGAATTTTCTAGTGGTTCTGTAAATGTTATATGGCTTATTTTCTTTTACCATCCTGAAAATCTTTTGTGATAAGCATTTAGGGTGAGAAAACTGGCTCAGTTGCTTATCATTTTGTTAGCAAGAGGTGGAGCTGAGGCTAGATATTGGGACTTGAGATGTCTGTCCTGTTTTTATTGGGGGATAACTTTCTCCCGCAAACTTCCCAGAAAGTAACAGGAGAAGCCATTGAACTGCTTTAACAGAAGCATGTTCAGAATGTTAGGATATTAGAAAAAATGACACTGTTGACTTTTTGTATGAAGAAGAAAATAAATGAAAACAGGAAGTTTTAATATCTATTGGAAGAAAAATCTCTGTTTTTCTTTCTTACTGTACAAAGAAAAGGATGGGTGCATCCGCGTGCTTTCTTTCTCTTTCTTTAAATCTCTGTCTCCTGCCCCCACTGGCTTTTCTCTCCCCCTCCCCTACTCCTACTACAGACATATTTCACCCATAATGTAAGATTTTCAACTTATAATTCAGGGAACTAAAAACATGATGTAGTTATATTGGTGAAGAAGCAAAAAAAAAAAAAAAAAAAAAAGAATGCAGATTATTTATTTAGGCTTCCAAATCAGGCAAGGTGTTGACATATTTGGGATAATGAAGAAAATGCTTACAATCAAATGCTTACAATCACTTGAATGATCTAAAACTTATATTATCAAAACATAGTCATGCTATATCTCATTAACAAAATATAACTCTTAACAAAAACAATCAAACAAAACCTGAAGAATATTTAAATGCTTAATATTTGAAAGGATAGATTATAAGATATTTTAAGATATCTCAACATTATGAATACTGTTTCGCCAACTAGTTGAGCCCATGATATTATTTTTTTCTTATAAGTAGACCATGATGAAGGTGCTTTACCATGTGATTTTTGTTTACTTGGTTAATTCAGTAACTTCTGTTTGGGCAGACTTGTCAGTGTTGTGGTTAAATGGGTGCTTCAACAAAATTATAAATTACTATAGCTCTTGGATCTTAAAGGACAGGTACTTGCAAATAGTTGAACCTACCTACCACCTGGTTCACCCAACCCCCGACCCATTTCCCTCCAAAACCCTCAGTTTGTTTCTCAGAGTCCACAGTCTCTCGTGTTTGTCTCCCCCTCTGATTTCCCCCTACTCACTTCTCCGCTCCATCTCCCAATGTCCTCCGTGTTATTCCTTATGTCATACTTATGCTTAAGCTTTAACTTTCCATCAGCTTAAAGAGATATACATTTTTATGTCATTTATTAAAATTTAGAAAACATGATGAAAATAGTTCAAGTGGGAAATCCCAGGACAGTATCAGATGTGAAGAGTCACAGAATATTTCTGTGAGAATATTAGAAGCTTAATGAAGAGAGATCATACAATGGTATAACCTAGTTAAATTTTTAGAGGCCATGTTTTATGTGAGTATTCCTGCCTTAAAGCTAAGAAATATTTTGAAATTATAATTTTAAACCCACATTAAGAAATATATATATTGAGGATTTTTTTAAATATTTTAATGTACAATAATAAGATCAAAGAGAAACCTAGATGGATGCATCCATAAGCAGATTACAGAGGTGTCAGGTAAGATCTAAGAGATGGTTCATGAGATTCATTCAGCTGTGAAATTATAACTAATTTACTAATACAAATGACTCACATACTATTTAAAATACTACTGCTTTGAGTTGTAGTAAAGCAGTAAGATTAGTTCTATGTATTGTTGAATGACATGGCCTGAAAGCTATATGAAAAAATATAGGGGAAGTTTAACGTCTCTGTTTTTCACCTGTGTTTATGTGCTTTGTATAGGAGACTGATTGCTTTGTCATGTAACACTTCAAACAGGAGTATATCTGGTTGCAATAATGGCTAAGATGTTATGTTTCCAAAGAAATAAATCATTCATACCTAAGTTAAAGGAGGCTTGAAAATTCCCTGTACAAATTGCATGCCTAGGATTTGCCAGGCAATGTGCTAAGCTCTGGAAATGCAAGATGACTCCCATTCAGACATTTTTAAAGGGCTTATCTGTCGAATAGGAGACATAGACAGGAAACCAAGAACATTGCAATATAGTGTGGTAATGCCTCTAACAATGACCTTCACAAGGTAGAGCATTAGAAAGAATGCACTGAGATGGGTGGGAAAGAAGATCTGAAGAGTGAGCAGGTTCATCACAGAGAGGCTGTGGGTCCTTCCAGCATTACTTACCAATGGGACCTGTGTATGCGGGAGTAACAAAATCTCAGTGATTTTTCTTGCATTTCAGTGTGGTTAACAAATGTGACCTTGTTTTCCTTGATAGAAGAAAAATGTACATTTTATCCTGAGCAGCTTGCACCTTGAAGTGAAAAGTTAAGATTCACTTTATTTTTATTCCCTGTTGTATAAATCTGCATCTACTTAGTGATGGCATCGGCTACTAAACAATGAGTTTTACATATGATCAATTTCTTGAACTTACTGTCTCAGCTAAGCACTGAGATAATCTCATTATAATAAATAGGAATCATATGCATTATATACCATTTATCATAGGCTTATTTTCTGGGAAACTCTTTGAAAATTCTTTATATATATTACCTTATTTCATTCTTATAAGAGTTCTGTGAAGTAGATAAAAATATTATCCTCCTGTCCCAGATGAGGAAGCAGAAGTAGAATGGTTATTTAATCTATCTAGAGCCTCACATTTAAGAAGTGATGTTGTTAGGATTGCAATTCAGGTTTACCTGATAACAGTCTGTGTCCTTAGCCACTTTACTGGATTTAATATAAATGAACTCCAAAGCAAAAGGCAAAGCATGGACCAAAAGGAAAGCTTGAATACAAAATCTCTAGTTTGGAAAGACTCGTTGAACTAACAAAAAAATAGATTTCTAAAGAACTGCCCCCACCCAGAAATTCCATGTGTTTACAATGGATTTTTCCTTTGTGTTTACCTTATAGAATTTTATATAATTACCACTAATTTTTCTGTTGTCTGAATTTCACACAAGAACACGCAGAGTACTGTCTTTTGCAGCAAATAGAGCAGAAGTTACAAGTTTTTTTCTAAAAAGTTGAGAGAAAACCAAGACTAAGGCCTAATATTCTTGACTTTGGTCCATATATATTTCTCTTATTCAATTTTTGGGAAAAAATTCTAAACAATATTTGCAGTCTAACCCATTGTGATGACATACTTATTCTTCATTCTAAAGCATTTAGGTAAGAATGATCAAGTCAGTATTTCTCTATAATTTTATGTTTTAATATTTATGTGGGGTGTTATCTCATTTTATTAGATTTTTCATTGAGTACATAGATATTTTTATTCCCTTAGCTTTATTTTACATTTTATATCTTTTTTTTTCTCATATTAAAAATGCTCAAAACTCTACCAGGTTTATTTTTCTACACTCAAACAATTAGATGGTGTTCCTATTTTGTAGATAAGATCACTGAGCCCTTGGTGCTTGAGAAATTTTGCCAAGGTCATAAAACTTGTAAGTGGTACCATGGGGATTTTTACATAGATCTGCATTTCCCGAAGTTCTAGAAAGTTATTTCCCCACAGAAGATTACTTTAAAATGTAGAAAACACTTTGGTTTTACATTGTATAATTTTTTAGAAAGAAAACACATTTCTTTCCAAAACTGTACAGAGAAATTATTCTATAACAATCAGTTTTAATTAGCACTAAATTTGAAAATAATTGTTAGCTTCATTTCTAGGAGAAATATCACACTGATTTCTGTAGAACCTGGCATTTAGCACAGCTCACAAGCAATTGTATAACACATTATTCTCAGGGAGCTCAACCTTAGCTGTACATAAAGCAGGTTTTTTTTTTCCTGTGGGATCTGGCAAGGTCAGATTCTGTCTGTAGGGTTTGTTTCTTCTATTCATGATACACAACACTGCTGCTGTATAAATTGTTTAATAGAGTCCCCTGAATTGACTATAAAAGTAATTGTATACTTGGCCATCAAATATGATTTTTGAAAACAAATACAAAGTGGGCCCTAGAGGGATAAAACTTCAGTCGTCTGTGCCCAGGATGTTTTGAATGATGGAGACTGAGGGATGTGGTGGACATCTGTTGTTTTTGCCTGACTAGTATCTGCTCTTCATTCTTCTCATAACAACTATTCTCTGTTTTAAATTCCATTTTGCCTCAAATCCAAGCCAGACCTTTCAAACCTGATTAATGTGCATTCTCCCTGGGGACTTTTGGGAAACTGCTGGAAAATGAAAGTGCTCATTCTGCTGGGGTGGCTGAACTTGAGGGATGAAAGCTTGGCCATCATTTTACCACATGGGAAGACCATTCCTGAGAGAGAAGCCAACACAGGGGGAAGCTAAACAAAAGATGGAAAAAGGCAGGTTTCTGACATCATTTGATGTCAGAAATCTCTGACATCCGTGCTTGAAGCTGGGTTATGTCTTGGCTAATCCATTTCCGTGCACTTGAGCCAGTTTAAGTTGGGTTTCTCTACTTGTCGTTGAAAAAGTTCTGGCTATTTCATATACTATTTCATGGGGTAAGTTTGGTAATTCCTAGAAAACTCCATGATTTAGAGCAAGGAGCTCTGGGTTCTAGGTAACAATGTAAACATCAAGATTCAACCTCACACTGAAAGCTATCAGGCCCTGCCAGGTGTGGAGTTCTTTATAATGGAGTTGGCTTAGAGACCATGTCAGACTTCCAGATGCAGATGGCAGCTGCCAATTTCTGTAGTGGGGGAAATGCTCTCTGAACCCCCAAACTGCTCTGTTAGTCTTTGACACTTAAAAATATTGGACGTTGATAATTAGAGAAAATACTCAATGTGCAGAGATAGTGCGCTAATTTAAACCTGTCCTGGTATATCCCTGACTAACATAATGTCATACTACTTTACTGTTTGTAATACTTTGTCATATATATCACCTATACAAACCCTCATAATAGGCTAGTAAGTCTTACTTATGTTTCATAGGTTAGAAATGTAAGAAACAAAGTAACATCTTCAAGTGGCTGATAAAATTTGTTTTTTGACTATTAAGAGTTATTCCCACTCCCTCCACAATTATAAGAAACCATACACAGGCATGGCTGTTAGGATTGGAGGAGAGAAATTCTGGGCAGTGAATTCTTGGTTACACAGGAAATTGATGCCTTGAAATGGAGAAAAGTCCTAGAAAGCAGGGCTGAATATTGCAAAGACAGAATTATCAGTTTCCTACACAATTTCCTAAACTCAGCCATGACCTGAAAGGATTTCTGAGGATGAGGGTTTAGGATATATGGAGTTAGAATTTATGTGCCTGTGTAAATTGTTTTTTAGATGTCCATCAAGCCATCCTTCAGTTCTGATGATAAATACTTCATGTGGGCAAATGAGATTTTTCTGTTTACATTTCTAGACTCTAGAACTGGGAAAATTTGTCCTTTAAAATGCCTTATAATATCTGTAGAAATAGGGAAAAGCAAATCACTTCTGTTTGTTGAAGTTTTATGAGCTTCCTCAAGACAGTTTTCTGTTGTATACTCAGTTGTAAAATCGGGATCTGCTTGTGACAAGGAGGAAACATAATGGCAGCAATGTCATGCCTTTTATGGAGGATGATTATTATAATTAGTGCCAATCAACAGAGTTCCATGGGTTGCCTCTTTGTTTTGTTGACTGTTTCCTTTGTTGTGCAGAAGCTTTTGATCTTGATGAAATTCCATAAGTTCATTTGTGCTTTTGTTTCCTTTGCCTTTGGAGACATAATGTGGCAGGATATAAAATCAATGTACAGAAATCAGTTGGTTTCTTATACACTAACAATGAAAATACAGAACTGGAAATTAGAGAATCAATTCCATTTACTATAGCACTAGGAGCCATAAGATACCTAGGAATAAACCTAACCAAAGAGGTAAAGGATCTGTACTCGAGGAACTACAGAACACTCATGAAAGAAATTGAAGAAGACACAAAAAGATGGAAGACCATTCCATGCTCATGGATCAGAAGAATAAACATTGTTAAAATGTCTATACTGCCTAGAGCAGTATAGTATAATTTCAATGCCATCCCAATCAAAATTCCTCCAGCATTTTTCAAAGAGCTGGAACAAACAATCCTAAAATTTGTATGGAACCAGAAGAGACCCCGAATTGCTAAGGATGTGTTGAAAAAGAAAAAACTGGGGGCATGCTTTCAAGCTTTACTACAAAGCTCTGATCACCAAGACAGCATGGTTCTGGCACAAAAACAGACACATAGACCAGTGGAACAGCATAGAGAGCCCAGATATGGAACCTCAACTCGATGGTCAAATAATCTTCAACAAAGCAGGAAAAAATATCCAGTGGAAAAAAGTGTCTTCAACAAGTGGTGGTGGAAAAATTGGACAGCTATGTGTAGGAGAGTGAAACTCAACCATTCTCTTATACCAAACAAAAAGGTTAAGCTCGAAATGGATAAAAGATCTCAACATGAGGCAGGAATTCATAAAAATCCTAGAGGAGAACGTAGGCAGTAACCTCTTTGACATCATCCACAGCAACTTCTTTCAAGATATGTCTCTGCCCATTTTTAAACAGATTATTTGCTTTTTAATTTTCTTTGGTGTTGAATTGTATAAGTTCTTTATATATTTTGGATATTAACCTCTTATTGGATATATCATTTGCAGATATCTTCTCCCATTCAATAGATTTCCTTTTCATTCTGTTGATTGTTTCTTTCACTGTTCAAAAGCTCTTTATTTTGGTGTGGTTCCAACAGTTTCTTTTTGCTTTCATTTCTTTCACCTGAGGAGGCATATCTAGAAAAATTTTTCTAAGGTCAATGTTCTAGCAATAACTGCCTATGTTATCTTCTAGGTGTTTTATGGTTTTAGGTCTCATATTTAGGTCTTTAATGCATTCTGGATTTATTTTTGTATATGGTGTAATAAAGGGTCCATTTTCATCTTTTGGATGTAGCTGTCCAGTTTTCTTAACACCATTTGTTGAAAATTGTCTTCTTTTTATTGTATATTCTTTTATCCTTTGTTGTAGATTAATTGACCTTAAAAGTACGGGCTTATTTCTGGGCTCTCTGTTCTGTTCTGCTGACCTGTGTGTCTATTTTGGTATTAGTACATACTGTTTTCATTATTATAGCTTTGTAGCATATCTTTAAATCTGGGATTGTGTTACCTCCAGCTTTGTTATTCTTTATCAAGATTGCCTTGATTTATTTTGGATCTTTCATGGTTTCATACAATTTTAGTATTATTTGTTCTAGTTCTGTTTGAAATGCTATTGGTGTTTTGAGAGGGATTGCATTTAATCTATAGGACACCTTGGGTGTATGGACATTTTAACAATATTAATTCTTCTAATTCATAAGCATGGAATATCTTTCTATTTGTTTGTCTTGTCTTCAATTTCTTTCATCAGCGTTTTATAGTTTTCAGAGCATAGGTCTTTCTCGTCCTTGGTTAAATTTATTCCTAGGTATTTTATTCTTTTTGGAGCAATTGTAGATGAAATTTTTCTTTCTGTTACTTTGTTATTAGTATATAGAAACACAATAGAGTTCTGCACATTAATTTTGTATCATGTTATTTTACTGAATTCATTTATTACTTTTAATAATGTTTTTAGTTTTTTCCATGTATAGTATTGTGCCATCTGTGATAGCTTTAATTTTTTCTTACTAATTTGGATGCCTAGAAAGCACTAGCCCTTTAAAAGAAATTATCATATTAGCTCTTAAAAATACATGCTGCTTATAAGAGACACTTCTAAAATTAAAACATACCAATGATTGTTATATAGATAAATGAAAAGATAAATTATATAAATTCTTACCAACAGGAAGCTCATGGAATAATTTTATCAGTTAAAATAAAATCTAATTTAATCAAAATGGACTCCATGTAATAATAAATTTTTAAAAAAGGATGCAGTCATCATGTAGTTTCATTTAGCAACTGTGCATTTAAAAACATGGCCTTAAAATATATGAAGCCTAGGGTACCTGGGTGGCTCAGTTGGCTAAGTGACTTCCTTCTGCTTGGGTCATGATCTCGGGGTCCTGGGATTGAGTCCCGTGTTGGGCTCCCTGCTCGGGGGGGCCTGCTTCTCCATCTCTCTCTTCCCCTTCCCCTGCTTGTACTCTCCCTCTTGCTCTCTGTCAAATAAATAAAATCTTTAAAAAATATATGAAACCTAAACTGTCAAAGTCATGAGGAAAAATGGCCCAGTTCTATCATAAATTACTACATATTATAAACATATATCAGTTTACAGAGTGTGGGGATAGAAAAACAATATTTGAATGCAGAGGAGACTAAATAGATCACACATATGCAGAGATTTGTCATGTTGAAAAGATGGTGTAGCAAATCCATGAGAGAAAGAATGGACTCTTCAATAATAGATGTTAAGGCAGTAGTTTTGAAACATGAGATAATTCTTTAAAAAAAATAACAATATCTTGGGGGACCTGGGTGGCTCAGTCAGTTAGGTGTCTGCTTTTGGCTTAGTTCATGATCTCAGGGTCCTGGGATCAAGTCCCACGTCAGCTTCTCCCTCTCCCACTGCTGCTCACCCTGATTGTGCTTTCTCTCTCTCTGTCAAATAAATTAATAAAATCTTTTAAAAAATATAACAAAGTATCTGAACATGTAAGGAAATGATTGTAAATTTGACTTCATTAAATTATTCTAATTGGAGAAGTAATTGCTATAACCAAATTAAAGAAAAATAAGAACAAAGAAGCCACTGATGGGAGAAGATATTTATAGTACCTTGAGAGAAAGCACAGTACTCCAACATATAAACAACTTCTAAAAAAATGGCATACACCTCAATAGAAAATGGACACATACATAAATAGACATTTCACAGAAAAGGGAAAGTGAATGACCAATGAATGTTACTGATGTTCAACTTTATGGAGATCATGGAAATTTGAATTTATACGAAGTATTTCAATTAAATTCTGTCAGAAAATTGAAAGGATGACAGTATCAATTCTGTTGAGGATGTGGAGGACTAAGAACCCTTAAACATTGCTATTTTCTGCATAAGTAGGTATATTCCCTTTGTAGAACAGTACTTGGGAGTGTTAATAAAACATATATCCAAATCCCCACAACTTTGCTTAGAAAGTCTTGCACATTGTAAGGCTACATAAAAACTATGGCAGCTGTAACATCACCAGTAATAGCAGAACCAGTAGTGAGGAGTGTGATACATCAGTGTTTTTGAAAATTTAATTTACAAATAAACCATGGGTCCTATTGTTAAAGTGCATATTCTGATACAGTAGGTCTAGGGTCAGCCTTGAGATTCTACATTCCTAAGAAGCCACCCGTTTATGCCAATGTGCTTATTTCTGGACAATCCTGTTATGTTATCATCCTGTTATGATAGGTCACATTTGCAAACTAAACTGTGTGAGGCACTATTCTAAAACTCTCCACATCAGTGAGAATGCTTATTGCAGCAAGTTGCATGATAGAGAAAAGATGGAAATAACTTCTGTGTTCATCAACAAAGGGATGAGAATAATTTGGGGCATATGAATATAGTGGAATGTAATCCAGTACTTAAGATGAATCAATTGTTAAGGGAAATGAGCAGGTTACAGAATGGAATGAACATCATACCATTTATGGTTGGAAACGATGCAAAACAGTTCTATGTATTATTTATTAATATACACATAGTCAGTGGTAGCTTATAAAATTTCATAGGGATAATAATCCCCATATTGTAGATAGTGGTTACTCCTGAAGAAAGTGGGAGGTTGCAAGGCAGGACAATGGGAACAGTTAGGGCATTTAGACAGTACCTGCAATGTCTTTTTTTTTTTTTTAACACAAAAATATAAAGCAACCATTGTAAATTATTAGGTGGGTTTGTGGGCATTCATTAATCTTCAATGTATTCTGCATGTTTATTTCTAAAGAAGGTAGGAAGGAAGTATCAAGAGTGAAAAGGGAGGGATTTCAGAGGAAAGAAGACTAGTCAGGGCTGGAGATTTCCAATAGAGAAGGGGAAAGTTTTATGGACGCAGTTTCTGGGATGAGCAGGAATTTGAGGAAATGTATGAAGGAAAATAACTTTTTTAAGGTTTTCCTTCTGCTTTTTTTTTTTAATGCCACACCTTACTTCAATAAATATTTAGAGCCGAGACATCCACAGAATAAAAAAAAATGTGATATAATTTATATCTATAAAAAGTTTATTGGGCTTAACATACCAAGAATCACTATAAAATCATTTTCTATGGAATGAGCAAAGAAATTTTCTGTGATATGTCCAGAAACACTTCACAATTTTCAAGTATAGTAGTTCTAGTAAACTTAAGCCAAAACTTTTTGAGTGCTACTTTACATATTTAATGGAAAAGTTGGGAATAATTATCTCTGGAGGTTAGCTAAGCTGAATATCTATAATTATTATTTAAATATAGTCACATTTAATATATTCATATTTAGTGCATAGTTGACACAGAAGAAAATAAGCATGGTTTCTCACAATTTTCTCCTAGTGTTGTAATCAAAGATTAGAC
Organism: Mustela nivalis; assembly: GCF_964662115.1. NCBI lineage: Eukaryota > Metazoa > Chordata > Mammalia > Carnivora > Mustelidae > Mustela > Mustela nivalis. The sequence goes on from NC_139020.1 coordinate 85,206,003, forward strand.
CCGGTTCGGCAATTCTTACTGTCTAATGGGTGTTCAGGGGATTCTAGGCAACCCACTTAGTATTAATATGTATAATTTATAGATATATCTGGGATGTTTTTTCTTTTTTAATATTGCTCTTGCCAAATTGAATTAGCTCTTTTAAACTCTAATTTTTGCCTAGAACAGATGTGTATGTACATGTACCTTATGTTTTACAAGCCCTTTAAATGTGCCTTTCCCTCATTTAGTTGATCCCTACAAACTACTGTGGAGTAGTATATTACTTGAGAGTTTCTCCAGTCACTTAGTACCGGTTACCGAATGATCACCAAGTATTGTTGTAGAGCTAGACCAGGTGTACACGTGAACATATCTGAAGTGTGAGTGAATTAGGATTCTCCAGAGAAATGAAATTAATTTTGTGTTTGTGTGTGTGTATTTGTGTGTGTGTGTGTGTGTGTGTGTGTGTAGAGAGAGAGAGAGAGATTTATTATAAGGAATTGGCTGACACGATTATGGAGAATGAGAAGTCCCACCAGGAGAGCAGGTGGTATAATTCAATTTGAGTCTAAGAGCAGGAGAAAATGAGATGTCCCATTTTAAGCAGTGAGGCAGAAAAAGGGGACAGAGTTCTTTCTCTGCCTTTTGTCCTATTCAGGCCCTCAAGATGCCCACTCACATTAGGAAGGTCAGTCTATTTTACTATGTCTGCAGGTTCAAATTCTAATCTTATTCATAAGCACCCTCATAGACACACCCAGAAATAATGTTTAATCTGGACACCCTGCAGGTAGTCAAGTTGACATATAAAAGTAACCATCCTGGTGAGTAATCCAGGTTTTATTACTTCATCCTAAAGTCTCCAGGGAATCAGCAGAACTGAGAAATAAGGAGTATAAATAGGAAAGTAATGAAAAGCAATGCACTTGGAAAAGAGAACGCTACAACTAAGAACATTATATTGCTAATTATATTGGGGCACCTGAGTGCTCAATTGGTTAAGCATCCAACTCTTGATTTCTGCTCAGGTCATGATCTCAGGGTCATGAGATCGAGCCCAGCATTGGTTTCCCACTCACTGATGAGTCTGCTTGAGATCTCTCTCTCCCTCTTCCTCTTCCCCACATTCTGCTCATGGGTGCATGCTATCTCTCTCTCTCTCACATAAATAAATCTTAAAAAATTCTCAGGAACTGAGAATGAATATTGTAGCAAAAGATGTTCCTTTTGTTCTTATCATTCAGGAAATTCCAAGGGTTTTGGGAGCTATAAACCAGGAACGTTGGATAAAGACTAAGTATATGGCTATCTGAATGCCTAACTATATATATCTAATAATGCACAATATTATACTTTGTTGGGGAGCAAGAATTCTTGTCCCTCTAAAGAGTCCTTCTAACTGGACTAAGAATCAAATTTATAGGAGATAGATGAGCCGGAGAAAATAAAATTTAATAGCATGTGTGCAGGAAACCCACACAGACATAGAAATTCTAAAGATAGCCAAAATGAGGTATATATGTCATCCTGAACTAAGGAGAAGGGAGCAGGGCTATGGGACTTTAGAGGAAAGAAATGCATTTCTTAGGGTGATAAGAAGAAGAGATGTTTAGTAATTAGATGTTTGCCCTGACATACAGATGGGTCACTCAGACAAAATTTACTTCTGTTAGTAGTAACTGTTATTGGGGGAAAACCCCTAATTTAGAATATTCTATGTATTTAAGGTAGGGATAATAGCTTCTCCATTGCCTTCAGCTCAAAATATCCCACATGCCAGAGTGGCACTTTCTGGGGGTCCTGTCCTAAACCCCTTCAGCTGATTGTGAACATAAGCAAAACAGTGGGACAGCCAAGCAACTTGAACGACCCTGTTGTCAGGCACATACTAGACACTTGGGTCAAGAATTCATATCTCTGGGTTTAGCTGTCTCATCATTAAAGCAATCCTATCGGATGACATTGGGTATTAAAATGTACATGTAATTGATAAGCATTTTATATTTAATCATCATAACAACCTATGAGATAGATATAGTTATTAGCTACATTTTAAGTGTGGAATTATATTAAATTTCTGGACATAACTTATGTACTTTATAACTGGACCAGAAGCAGCATTGTTTTCCAAGTAGTTGCTCATGAAATTTCAGCAGAGCAATTGGCATCTGGATCATATGGGGACACTGAGGTTAATTAATACATAGCAGGGATAGTTTCATTTGATAGCACCAATAAAATAATCAATGAGATAGTAATCAGAAGTGGCCCAACCAGTCAGCCCCAAATTAGAAGTTTTTTTTTTCCCCTCTTTGTCGAATTGTGTGATTACCCCTTCCTTCTTTCTCATAAAAACTCCATGCTTGGGTTGCCTGGGTAGCTCCGTGGGTTAAAGCCTCTGCCTTTGGCTCAGGTTGTGATCCCAGGGTCTTGGGATCGAGCCCCACGTTGGGCTCTCTGCTAGGTAGGGAGCCTGCTTTCCTATCTCTTTCTCTCTGCTGGCCTCTCTGCTTGCCTGTGATCTCTCTGTCAAATAAATAAATAAATGAAATCTTTAAAAAACAAAAAACAACCAAACAAACAAAATGCCATGCTTTCCCTTCATGAGTGGGGCACTTCTGGGTATTCAGGAATCTCTGCAACTGGAATTGCAATTCTGAAACCCCAAATAAAGGCCTTGGTTCTTTTTCAGTTTCACCTTCTTTTTGAAGTTGACACAAGGTAAGGAAACTGATGCTTAGAGAAATCAAAGTAACTTATCCAAGGACACAGAAATTGTTCATAGTGGAACTGTGTGAAATCCAAACCTTAAGCTCCTAACCTTCACATTTTCACTGTCTGTATTTCTTCATTCTACAAGGCATTTGGACTGGAACAGTGTTTCCTCCATATTTTCATGAATCAATCTAAGGAAAGTTGAGAAAGATTCTTTGCAACTATTTTTGGGAAATATGAATGTAAAGAAAATTAAGTTGTGCTCTTTAAGAGTCTTTTCAAATCCTTTATTATGGTAATGTATATTATTTACCACCAGGAAGAAAATACTAGACATGAGGTTTCCCAAAATCATTTTGACAATAGAATCTTTTTTTTCCCCAAAATAATTTGTGGGGCTTGTGCTCTAAGGACTGTACTTTTGAATCACTGTGCTGGAAAATTTCTGGGGTTTCTTCTTCTTTTTTTTTTTTTAAAGGTTTTATTTATTTATTTGACAGACAGAGATCACAAGTAGGCAGAGAAGCAGGCGGTGGTGGGGGGGAAGCAGGCTCCCCGCTGAGCAGAGACCACCCCCCCATGTGGGAATCGATCCCAGAGCCCTGGGATCATGACCTGAGCTGAAGGCAGCAGCTTAACCCACTGAGCCACCCAGGTGCCCCTGGGGTTTATTCTAACCCTTCCCTTCTATACTTAATAATTGTTAGAGTGTTAGTGGGCCAAAGAAATTTACTCTGTCACACTTTTCCAGTGACAACTGAATTTTAGTAAACATAAAAAAAAACAAAGCAATTATATTTGTTAAAGCAGCAAGAACTGAAAATTTTGCATTTGGTAGGATTTTTGATATTATTAAAACTGCAGTAATTCAATTTGTACAGTGTTTATGGATAATCGTCTTGGTGAAAGTTGTTAAATTAGTCATATGAAAGACATGTAAAATATGGTCCCTGTCTTCAAAGAGATGCACATGAGATTTCAAAGTTTATGTATCTGAGATGTGAATCCATACACTTGTAAAATGCATGTAATATAACCAGTAATCAGAAACATGAATGGTTACTCTATCTACAAATAATTACTCCTTTATTTAACTTTTTTAACCTATAGAAAATTATTTGCATCATATTTAGCTTTTACTATCATCTTCTGCAGTCATTGTGCATTTTGGGTCACCATTTTTCTTATTCATCTATTTTTTTGTTTTTTTTTTTTTTTTGCAAATACTTTGGCATTTAGAGTAGAGATGATTGCATGCTGATAATTTTTGCAAGAAATTCTGTTGTTAAATTTATTTTTCAGCCTATTCATATAGGTGATAATCATGGAATTCTTATATTTTGAGAAATTACCTAAGCACGGTAAGTAATGAATTTATCTTATCTAAGCTCTTTTCTCCACTCCTAAGCTTGCATTTCATTTCTTCTACAGTTTATTGGAGGTTTTTTTTGGAAATTTTCATTTTCCACAAAAGAAAAAAAAAAAGGAATGGAGGAAGGGAAGGTGGAAGGAAGGAAGGAAGGCAGGAAGGAAGTGTCCTTACTGATTTCACCGAAGGAACAGCTTTTTTCCAATTGAGTAAACTTCTAAAACCTTAAGGAGGCACTCAGTTTTTCACGATCTGGTTTTCAACTCCCATTTTCCTCTTTTGCTCTCAAATTACTTTCCATAATTTCACCTTCTCCTACTACATGTTTGAGCTAAACGTAGTCATTTGCTCTTCTTCATACGAAATGACAGCTAATCACTCTTAAGCTCTTAAATTATGATTAATTAGTAAGTGTTCATATATTCTAATAAACTATAAGCTCAGTGATTGTAATAGAGCACATATTTATTTATCTTTGCAACTACTCTAACACCTAGTAAGACTCTAATGAATATATTGGATGCTACATAAATACTTTTGAGTGTACTATGCATAGTACAAAAAGTCAGTAAGTTTTGTGTACCTTTGTTAGATGTGGCGATCCAATGGTACTATAAAGACTCAAAGGATTAGAGGTTTTATATTTGTTAAAATTGGTAAAGACTCTAATAAAACTAGTGATCTTTTAAAATTATTTCAACAGCTCTTTTATCATATATTAGATGGAGAAATGTGAAAATATTCATAATGATGCTAGGAGGTATTCATAATACACAATTAAACATTTTAATGGGTCCCCTCTGCTGGAGCCTAGGTTATTAGTGGTTCTTTGGTATCTTGTTTTACTTTCAGCTTGTCTATTAGCAATTTCATACTGTCTCTAAGTTATATGTACTTGAGCTCTCCAAAGCTAGATTTTAATTAAACAGAATGGCAGGAAAGAAATTTCATTGTTGCATTCTTTTAATATTTTATGAAGAGAATAGTTTTTTCCTAATATATGAAATTCATTTCTTAAACAATATTCCCTGGGACGAGAAAAATAAAATGTAAACTTGTATCTTTTGAATGCTTGCCAGGTAACATTCAGCTTAGAGTATATGCCTTCCAGAACTAATTAAAGAGCCACAGTATTATCTATACAAACAGAATAAAAGCTTTGTGCAAGCATGCACTCTATGTGTGGAAATTCTGTCTGGACCAGCTGTCAATTTCTGGGTCCTCTTTTTTCCTTTGAAGACTCTTCGTAAAATGGAGATAAACACATTCCCTGCCTGCAATGTAAGTGTACCTGAAAATGTTTAATGCATCAGGGCATTTGGGAGATTATTTTAATGGATTTTTACCAAATCATGTTTGACAGTCAATTTAAATACATTTAAGTTACCACTTTTCACCTCCACTGAAATCCAGTGGGAGACAGGGAAGTTCTCTTGTGAAATGATGGAGGAAGCTGAGGATGAAAGGCCCCATTAAAAAAAAAAGAAGAAGAAAAGAAACAAAGAAAAAGAAAAATCTCAGTAAAAGAAACATGAGTTAATCAAATTGTCATGGTTGAGAAAATATCCTTTCCTGTAAGTACCCAAGTTGAAGTCATGTAGATAGAAGGAAGCTACTCTTGCAAAACTCATATTAAATTCTCTTGATAACTGGTGAACTTTTGAACCAGGGTACTATGATTGTGCATAAAAATAGTAAATAGAAAATATATATTCTTCTCTTTAAGAGCGGTAAAACTGCTGGTTTCTGACAAACTTCTTCTTAGCTTTGGGAATAATATTCTTGGTTTTTTATTTACCTACTTTTACCTAAGGTAAAAGTCATAGGCCTATTTAGGATGCTACTGCTCATTATAGCATCGTACACTTTGTGCTAACATTCAAGTAGTTGTCCATTTGTCTCCATGTTGTGATCAGTAACTAATCATTAGGGGCAAGGTACCAACACTTTAAAGAATGAAAACAGTTAATACAACATGCTACTTTCTTGGTTGGCTGACCCTAGAAAAAACAAAAAAGTGGAGGAGAATAAAGTGAAAGACCATGAAAAAATGCAGAAGTCAACACAATTAAGTTGTTTCCTCCTGAGGATAGGAAGGCTTTTAAAATATATCAGAATGCCTTACAAATATTAACCAATGATTCTTTACCCTTTATGCTAAGTAACATTACTAGCATTATAATTAATTAGATGAAGAAGTTGAGGCGGTGCTGAAATAATTGTACATGAGAGAATATCCAGGCTGCTGGCCTAGTTATAAATCAGGGCATGAAATGATCCTGCTCCTTATTGCCAGCTGTAGAAGTGTGCAAGTGTGTGTGTGGGTGTGTATTCACATTAATTTTTCTTGACCAACATAAGTAGGCAAAGGTATAATCAGAATGTATAGCAACAGAATGCTTCTCAGATAATTTAATGACAAATATCTTCATGAAGAACTTGTTTATATTTAGTTGTTTAGAAATAAAAATATGAAGATAATAAAATTGTGCATAACCATCAAGTGACTCTTGTGTACCACACTCTATGCTAAATACTTTAGGTATATTATTACATTTAATTTATTCAACTGTTCAGGAGTATTTATTTATTTATTTATTTATTTATTAAGATGCAATCACCTACTTGTGGAGCATAAGGAATAAATGGAGGTATTGGGAGATGGAGAAGAGACGTGAGATGGGGGAAATTGGAGGCGAAGACAAACCATGAGAGACTGTGGACTCTGAAAAACAAACTGAGGGTTTTGAAGGGCGGGGTGGGGAGTTGGGTGAGCCTGGTGGTGGGTATTATGCAGGGTACATATTGCACAGAGTACTGGGTATGGTGCATAAACAATGAATTCTGGAACAATGAAAAGAAATAAAATAAAATGGAAAAAAAATTTACAAGTTACAAATTAGAATGCAAAAATGCAGAGTGGTGTTTGCTACTTATTTCTACAAGTCTTCAAGAGTCTTTTAGGTCCTTCTAGGGTGTTGTTTAGAAATAAACTATGACAGAATGTTGTCAAGTAAAAAAATATATATATTATTTGTTTCACTGGTACAGGTCTGTGAATCATCAGTCTTAAACAATTCACAACATTCAACATAATACATACCCTCCCCAATGTCGATAACCCAGCCACCCATTCCCTCACCACACCCCTACAGCAGCCCTCAGTCTGTTTCCTGAGATAGATTCTCTTATGCATTGTCTCCCTCCCCAGTTTCCATCTTGTGTAGTTTTTCTTTCCTTTCCCCTCATGAACCCCTGCCCTGCCTCTCAAATTCCTCAAAGCATAGAGATAATATGATAATTGTCTTTCTCTGATTGACTTATTTCACTTAGCATAATACCTTCTAGTTCTATCCACATCATTGCAAATGGCAAAATTTCATTTTTTGATGGCTGCATAGTATTCAGATATATATTTAGTATTATATATTTAGATATATATATTCAGTATTCAGATATATATATATATATATATATATATATATATATATATATATATATGATGGATATCTAGGTTGATGGATATCTAGGTTCTTTCCTTAGTTTGGTTATTGTGAACACTGCTGCTATAAACATTCAGGTACACATGTCCCTTTGGATCACTACATTTGTATCTTTAGGGTAAATAGCCAGTGGAACGATTGCTGGGTCAAAGGGTAGCTCTATTTTCAACTTTTCTTTTTATTTTATTTTAAAGATTTTTATTTATTTATCAGAGAGAGGGGGAGAGAGCAAGCACAGGCAGACAGAATGGCAGGCAGAGGCAGGGAGAAGCAGGCTCCCTGCTGAGCAAGGAGCCCGATGTGGGACTCGATCCCAGGATGCTGGGATCATGACCTGAGCCGAAGGCAGCTGCTTAACCAACTGAGCCACCAAGGCGTCCCTATTTTCAACTTTTTGAGGAACATCCATACTGTTTCCCAGAGTGGGTGCACCAGCTTGCATTCCTACCAGTAGTATAGGAGGGTTCCATTTTCTCTGCATCCTCACCAACCCCTGTCGTTTCCTGACTGGTTAATTTTAGCCATTCTGACTGGCGTGAGGTGGTATCCCACTGTGGTTTTGATTTGTATTTCCCTGATGCCAAGTGATGTTGAGCACTTTTTCAGGTGTCCATTGGCCATTTGGATGTCCTTTTTACAGAAATCTCTGTTCATGTCTACTGCCCATTTCTGGATGGGATTATTTGTTCTTTGGGTGTTGAGTTTGATAAATTCTTTATAGATTTTGGATACTAGCCCTTTATCTGATATGTCATTTTCAAATATCTTCCTCCTTTCTGTCGATTATTCTTTGGTTTTGTTGACTGTTTCTTTTGTTGTGCAAAAGATTTTGATCTTGATGAAGTCCCAATAGTTCATTTTTGCCCTTGCTTCCCTTGCCTTTGTTGATGTTTCTAGGACGAAGTTGTTGTGGCTGAGGTTGAAGAGGTTTCCTGCCTGTGTTCTCCTCAAGGAGTTAGATGGATTCTTGTTTCACATTGAGGTCTTTCATCCATTTTGAGTCTGTTTTTGTGTGTGGTGTAAGGGAATGGTTCAGTTTCATTCTTCTGTATGTGGTTGTCCAATTTTCCCAATACCATTTGTTGAAGAGACTTTTTCCACTGGACATTCATCCTGCTTTGTCGAAGATTAGTTGACCATAGAGTTGAAGGTCCATTTCTGAGCTCTCTAATCTGTTCCATTGATCTTTGTGTCTGTTTTTGTGTCAATACCATGCTATCTTGATGATTATTGTTTTGTAATAGAGCTTGAAATCTGGAACTGTAATGCCAACTATTTTGGTTTTCTTTTTCAACATTCCTCTGGCTATTCGGCATCTTTTCTTATTCCGTATAAATTTTAGGATTATTTGTTCTATTTCTTTGCGAAAAAGTTGATGATATTTTGATAAGGATTGCATTAAATGTGTAGAATGATCTAGGTAGGATAGATATTTTCAAAATATTTGTTCTTCCAATCAATGAGTATGGAACATTTTCCCATTTCTTTGTGTCTTCCTCATTTCTTTCATGAGTACTTTACAGTTTTCTGAGTACCGATTCTTTGATTCTTTGGTTAGGTTTATTCCTAAGTATTGTTTACCCAAGTACTAACCAGACCTGATACTGCTTAACTTCTGAAATCAGATGAGATCGGCCATATTCAGGGTGGTATGACCATAGATTATTCCTAGGTATCTTATGTTTTGGGGTGCAATTGTAAATGGGATCAACTTCTTAATTTCTCTTTGTTCTTTCTTGCTGTTGGTGTACAGATATGCAACTGATTTCTGTGCATTGATTTTATATCCTGACACTTTACTGAATTCTTGAATGAGTTGTAGCAGCTTTGGAGTGGAGTCTTTTGTGTTTTCCACATGAAGTGTTATATCATCTGCAAAGAGTAAGAGTTTGACTTCTTCTTTCCTGATTTGGATGCCTGCAATTCATTCCTTTTTGTTGTCTGATTGCTGAGGTTAGGATTTATAGTACTGTGTTGAATAGCAGTGGTGATAGTATACAGCCGTGCCATGTTCCTGCCCTTAGGGGAAAAGCTCTGTTTTTCCCCATTGAGAATGATATTCACTGTGTTTTTTTCATAGGTGGCTCTGATGATATTGAGATATATACCATCTATCCCTACACTGTGAAGAATTTTGTTCAAGAAAGGATGCTGCACTTTGTCAAATGCTATTTCAGAATTTATTGAGAGTATTATATGGTTCTTGTTCTTTCTTTTATTAATGTATTGTATCACATTGATTGATTTGTGGGTGTTGAACCAAACTTGCAGCTCAGGAATAAATTCCAGTTGGTCATGGTGAATAATCCTTTTAATGTACTGTTAGGTGAGAATGTTTGCATCCATGTTCATCAGGGATATTAGTCTGTAATTCTTTTTGATGGGGTCTTTGTCTGGTTTGGGGATCAAGGTAATGCTGGCCTCATAAAATGAATTTGGAAGTTTTCCTTCCATTTTTATTTTTTGAAACAGTTTCAGGTATTAATTCTTCTTTAAATGTTTGGTAGAGTTTCCCTGGGAAGCTGTCTGGCTGCGGGTGCTCGTTTGTTTGGAGATTTTTGATGACTGCTTCAATCTCCTTACTGGTTATGGTTCTGTTCAGGTTTTCTATTTATTCCTGGTTCAGTTTTGGTAGTTTATAGTCTCTAGGAATGTTAAACTTGTTGGCATATAGTTGGTCCTAATATGTTCTTATAATTCTTTGTATTTCTTTGGAGTTGGTTGAGATCTCTCTTTCATTCATGATTTTATTAATTTGGGTCCTTTCTCCTTTCTTTTTGATAAGTCTGGCCAAGGGTTTATCAATCTTATTAATTCTTTCAAAGAACCAACTCCTGATTTTGTTGATCTGTTCTACTGTTCTTTTGATTTCTACTTCATTGATTTCTGCTCTGATCTTTATTATTTCTCTTCTGGTGGATTTAGGCTCTATTTGCTGCTCTTTCTTTAGATCCTTTAGGTGTAGGGTTAGATTTTTATTTGAGAACTTTCTTGTTTCTTGAGAAAGGCTTGTACTGCTATATACTTTCCCTAGGACAACCTTTGTTGCATCCCAAAGATTTTGAACAGTTATGTTCTCATTTTTATTTGTCTCCATGATTTTTTAAAGTTCTTCTTTAATTTCTTGGTTGACCCATTCGTTTTTTAGTAGGATGCTCTTTAGACTCCATGTTTTTGGTTCTTTCAAAGTTTCCTCTTGTTGAATTCTAGTTTCAAAGCATTGTGGTCTGAAAATATGCAGGGAGTGATCCCAGTCTTTTGGTACTGGTTGAGACCTGATTTGTGACCCAGAATGTGATCAATTCTGGAGAATGTTCCATGTGCACTAGAGAAGAATGTGTATTCTGTTGCTTTGGGATGTAATGTTCTGAATATGTCTGTGGTGTCTATCTGGCCTAGTGTGTCATTTAAAACCTTTATTTTCTTGTTGATCTTTTGCTTATATGATCTATCCATTTCAGTAAAGGGGGTGTTAAAGTCCCCTACTATTATTGCAATATTGTTTTGTTTCTTTGATTTTGTTATTAATTGGTTTATATAGTTGTCTGCTCCCATGCTAGAGGCATAGATATTTAAAATTGTTAGATCTTCTTGTTGGAAAAACCCTTTAAGTATGATATAGTGTCCTTCCTCATCTCTTATTATAGTCTCTGGCTTAAAATCTGATGTGTCTGACATAAGGATTGCCACCCCAGCTTTCTTTTGATATCCATTAGCATTGTAAATTGCCCCCCCCCCAACTGCACTTTAAATCTAGAGGAGTCTTTGGGTTTAAAATGAATTTCTTGAAGACAACATATCAATGTATCTTGCTTTTTTTTATCCATTCTGATACCCTGTGTCTTTTTTTTTATTCTTTTATTTTATTTTTTTTTAATTTTTAATTTTTTTTTATAAACATATATTTTTATCCCCAGGGGTACAGGTCTGTGAATCACCAGGTTTACACACTTCACAGCACTCACCAAAGCACACACCCTCCCCAATGTCCATAATCCCACCCACTTCTCCCAACCCCCTCCCCCCAGCAACCCTCAGTTTGTTTTGTGAGATTAAGAGTCACTTATGGTTTGTCTCCCTCCCAATTCCATCTTGTTTCATTGATTCTTCTTCTACCCACTTAAGCCCCCATGTTGCATCACCACTTCCTCATATCAGGGAGATCATATGATAGTTGTCTTTCTCTGCTTGACTTATTTCGCTAAGCCTGATATGCTCTAGTTCCATCCATGTTGTCGCAAATGGCAAGATTTCATTACTTTTGATGGCTGCATAGTATTCCATTGTGTATATATACCACATCTTCTTGAACCATTCATCTGTTGATGAAGACAGCCTCTTCAATAAATGGTGTTAGGAAAATTGGACAGCCACATGCAGAAAAATGAAATTGGACCATTTCCTTACACCACACACGAAAATAGACTCAAAGTGGATGAAGGACCTCAATGTGCGAAAGTAATCCATCAAAATCCTTGAGGAGAACACAGGCAGCAACCTCTTCGACCTCAGCCGCAGCAACATCTTCCTAGGAACATCGCCAAACACAAGGGAAGCAAGGGCAAAAATGAACTATTGGGATTTCATCAAGATCAAAAGCTTTTGCACAGCAAAGGAAACCGTTAACAAAATCAAAAGACAACTGACAGAATGGGAGAAGATATTTGCAAACGACATATCAGATAAAGGACTAGTGTCCAGAATCTATAAAGAACTTAGCAAACTCAACATCCAAAGAACAAATAATCCAATCAAGAAATGGGCAGAGGACATGAACAGACATTTCTGCAAAGAAGACATCCAGATGGCCAACAGACACATGAAAAAGTGCTCCATATCACTCGGCATCAGGGAAATACAAATCAAAACCACAATGAGATATCACCGCACACCAGTCAGAATGGCTAAAATCAACAAGTCAGGAAATGACAGATGCTGGCGAGGATGTGGAGAAACGGAACCCTCCTACACTGTTGGTGGGAATGCAAGCTGGTGCAGCCACTCTGGAAAACAGCATGGAGGTTCCTCAAAATGTTGAAAATAGAATTGCCCTATGACCCAGCAATTGCACTACTGGGTATTTACCCTAACGATACAAAAGTAGTGATCCAAAGGGGCACGTGCACCTGAATGTTTATAGCAGCAATGTCCACAATAGCCAAACTATGGAAAGTACCGTGTCTTTTGATTGTGGCATTTAGCCCATTTACATTCAGGGTAAGTGTTGAAAGATACGGATTTAGTGCCATTGTATTGTCTGTAAGGTGACTGTTACTGTATATTGTCTTTGTTCTTTTCTGGTCTGTTACTTTTAGGCTCTCTCTTTGCTTAGAGGACCCCTTTCAATATTTCCTGTAGTGCTGGTTTAGTGTTGGCAAATTGGAAGCCTTTTATCACTCCTTCTATTTTCAGTGATAGCCTAGCTGGATATAGTATTCAGGGCTGCATATTTTTCTCATTTAGTGCTCTGAATATATCGTGACAGTCCTTTCTGGCCTGCCAGGTCTATGTGGATAAGTCGGCTGCCAATCTAATATTTTTGCCATTGTATGTTACAGTCTTCTTGTCCCAGGCTGCTTTAAGGATTTTCTCTTTATCACTGAGACCTGTAAGTTTTACTATTAGATGATGGGTTGTGGACCTATGTTTATTGATTTTGGGGGGGTTCTCTGTGCCTCCTGGATTTTGATGCTTAGTCCTTTCCCCAGATTAGGGAAATTCTCTGCTATAATTTCTCCAATATACCTTCTGCTCATCTCTCTGTTTCTTCTTCTTCTGGGATCCCAATTACACTAATATTGTTTTGTCTTACGGTATTACTATCTCTCAAATTCTCCCCTCATTGTCCAGTAGTTGTTTATCTTTCTTTTTTTTTTTTTTTTCAGTTTCTTTATTCTCTGTCTTTTGGTCTTTTATATCACTAATTCTCTTTCTGCCTCATTTATCTTAGCAGTAAGAGCCTCCATTTTTTAATTGCACCTCATTGATAGCTTTTTTGATTTCAACTTGGTTAGATTTTGGTTCTTTTATTTCTCTAGAAAGTATTTTTATTTCTCCAGAAAGGGATTCTCTGGTGTCTTCTATGCTTCTTTAAAGCCCAGCTACCATCTTGATAATTGTCATTCTGAACATTTTCATTTCTCCAGAAAGGGATTCTCTGGTGTCTTTTATGCTTCTTTAAAGCCCAGCTTGATAATTGTCATTCTGATAATTGACATCTTACTAATGTCCATATTGATTAGGTCCCTAGTCATTGGTACTGCCTCTTGTTCTCTTTTTTTTTTTTCCTTTGAGGTGAGTTTTTCTTTCTTGTTATTTTATCCAGATAAGAATAGATGAATGAGAGAATGAAGTAGTAAATGTGTAGCAATGACCCCAGAAAAATATATACTTATCAAATCAGAAGAGACCTGAGACCTGGGGGAGAAGAAAGGAGGGAAAAAAAAAAGAATATATATATATATATATATATATATATATATATATAGGCCACACACTTGATTTTGTGTGTATTTTGGTTTATTAGAAGAAACTGTCTCCCCAAATTTTAAAGTAATAAAAACTTTTATGTATATACAAATAAGGGTAAACACAATGAAGGGATGGAATATGATTATAAAGATGAAGATTTTAAAAGATTCCAAAAAAGGAATTGATAAGATAAGAAGCTGGTTGGGGAAAAAAAAAAAAAAGGTGATCAAGCTGAAGACTTGAACAAAGACATATGCTAGATTTAGGGTGTATTTTGTTCTGTTAGGAGAAACTGTATCCCAAAGTTTTAAAGAAAGAAAAACTTATTTATATACAAAAAATAACGTTAAATACAACAATGAAAATTTTAAGAAGATTTTTAAAAGGGTATTAATAAGATAAAGTAGTTAAAACAAGGTTAAAATAGGAAAGAGGAAAAACTTAAAAAAATAGGATAAGAAAAAATAAAATTAAAACAATTTAATTTTGAAAGACTAAATGGTCATAGGAACAAAGCCATGAATTCTATGTGCTGCATTCCTCTAGCTCTGGATTCTTGGTTTTCATTGATCAGTATACTTGGTCTTGGCTGGATGTTCTTGCTGATCTCCTGGGTGGGGGGGGGGGGTGCTGTTGCAGTGTTTCTTAAATGTCTTTGCCCGAGGCAGAATTGCACTGCCTTTGCCCGGGGCCAGGCTGAGTAATCTGCTTGCGTTCCCTCTCAAGAGCTTCTGTTCCATGAACACTTTCTGTACAGCTTTGGAGGACAGGAATGAAGATGGCGGCCTCCCAATCTCCAGCCTGGAGGAGCTGAGAGCTCAGGTCCCCACTCCTTAGTACACCCTCAGAGAAAAGCAGTCATTCCTGCCTCCTTGGTCTCTGGTTGTTCACCTGGCCTATGACTGAGCATTTCTATCTCTGGTGTAGGGACCCGTTTGGAGTCTCCAAAGACAGCAGATTCTTGCAGTGTGCTCCTGCGCCACCTCTCCTGGTGGAGGAAGGGTGGGGTCTCCCCAGATCTGCCACCAGTGGGATCCTTGCTCGAAGAGCAGTGGCCTGATTGTGTAGAAAATCACCATTTAAGGTAACCCTGAGCTGAAAGTGCATTCCGTCTCTGTACTCGGCTTCCCCGCTCTGATACCTGTGCACTCTGTTACCTTCAGGTATCCTTGGTCTTTCTGTGACCCTGTGGATCCTGAGACCACACTGTCCCCACAAGGGCTCCACCTCCTCCTTAGCCTCCAGAGCAATGTCTCTAGTGGAGCAGACTTCTAAATATTCTGATTTGTGCTCCACTGCTCTGCTTCTTGCCAGGAGTCGCCCCCCAACCCCCTGCCACCATGGTCTATCTTTCCATATATCACCTTGGATTTGCTTCTCCGCATGTCCTACCTTCCAGGAAGTGGTCGCTTTTCTGTTCCTGGAATTGCTGCTATTCTTTTCTTTGATCTCCTGTTGAGTTTGTAGGTGTTCAGAATGGTTTGGTAACTATCTACCTGAATTCCTGGGATCCAGTGAAATTGAGGCCTCCTACTCCTCTGACATCTTGTTCCTCCCTTCTATTGTTTTTATTTTATGGAACAGGAAACAGAGATGTAGGGCTATAACTTGGCCAAGGCCACACTGTTCAGTGAATAGCAGAATGGAGATTTAGCTTGGGATTGCTTGCTTCACACCTTTTATAGTTCACTATTAATGCACTGTGAGTTTACCGTTATTATTATTTTTTTTTTTACCATTACTGTACCTTGTACTCTACCTGCTATTTTCCATAATAGTAAAATAAAGAACAGTCATCAGTCTTATTCTTGCTCTGCTTATGGGTATATTTTTTTTTAGTTTATTTCTTCCATACTCACCCATATTAGAGAAAAAATTATAGCCCTTAAGGTTAAGTAGTACCATACATATGTTTTTCCATTCCATTCTTAATATGCACTAAAAATGGGGTTTGCAGTAACTAGTTCTTTGGGTCTAGGCCCTTCTTACAGGTTAGGGTCTCTACAACACACCCTACCCATGGAAAACTTCACTAGATATTTTTCACAATTCATAGGATCCAGCTTTTCTGCTAACAGGACCATTTTATGCTAGTCTCAGACTGTCGATAGCTAAGGTTGCGGCTGGACCAGCCCTTGTGGTTTTTATTATGATTGCAAGATACCCTGCAGCAATAATCATCAGGAAACTTAAAAAAAAAAAAAGTTTATTACTTAAAGGACCTAGAAATTACAAGGCACACTTTGGCCTACATAGGGGAGTCTCAGGTAAAGTGAATGAAAACAATGCATGGACCTGGGGTTCTGCTCTTATTGGGGTTGAGGGTGGGGGCCTAGGGTTTTATAGGCTTTTTTTTTTTTTTTTTTTTTGGTAATTTAAACACAAGAGTAGGGACTTAGAGCACAGGAAGAGAAAAAAAATAGTGAATCAAATGTTCAGTTATAATCCGCCAAGAACTGAAAAGCAGAGGATCCTCAGTTGGGGGGAGGTGACCTGTGTCCTCTCCTAGCTATATGGCTGGTGATATGTTGACTTGAGATAGGCATTTGTATTCCAAAACAAACAAACAAACAAACAAACAAAAACCTATCAGGGTTTACGGTACAAGGACACAGATACTGTTCTGTTTATTTTTTCCAGAATATTCTCTTGAATTCACAAATTCTTGTAGCTTTCTGTGGCCTTTGACAGGTTTCCCTGTCCTATGTTGGCCTCCATTTACAGGCTCCACTCCTGTGGGCTGTGCTGCCTGGGAAGCCATGGGCATTGGATCCTGTCCCCACAGTTTTTATGCAGGGTTCTTATTCCTGCAGCACTGTGGTTCCCCCGCAATGGTACAATTGAGGCCGATGGTTGCCATTTTGTGCCATTTTGTTATGTTACGTGCTGCATTTTGTTATGTGCTGTCTGCTGTGTTGTAAAGAATATCTTCCTCTGAGACAGAGACAGCCTGTTAGGTGAATTGTCTTATTCCTCAAAGTCTTGGAAGAAATTTCAAAGAAATGAGTCATGAATCTTTTCATCCTTAGCACACTTTCTCCAAGAATCGAAATGAGACTCTGTAAGAAACTGCAACAAATATGAGTAGCAAATAGTGTATGGCTATCAAAATAGGATTTCTTGTTCAAGGACAGAGAGGCATTGCTATTGGGAGTATCTGAGGGCTTAGCTCTGTTGCAATGCTTCCTTCCATGAAGTCATTTTCATGCAAAGAAACACCTGGTGGAAAAAGTTCCAATGTCTGCTCGTTATATTCAAATGTGTTTTGATTTCAGTGGTGAACACCTCATAGATGTCAAGCTGAAACCCATGTGATATTTATTGTTGATAGTTAATTTTGTATCAAATCTGTGACTGAATTGTGGATGCCCCGATATCTGGTTAGACATCTTTCCTGGGTATGTTTGTTAGGGTGTTTTTGGAAGAGATTAATATTTAACTTGATAGGCTGAATAAATCCAATTGACTTCCCCATTGTATATATGGGGATTGCCTAATCGGAATAGACCAAAGGGAAAAAAAAGGTGGAAGAAGAGGGGACTTGCCCTCTTTACCTGACCACATGAGCTAGACATAAATTTCCACCTGCCCTTGGAAGGCCTGGCTCTCAGGTCCTCACACTCAGACTAGAGTCGACATCATCCATGGGCTCTCCAGCTCTTCAGACTACAACACTGGCTTTCTAGGGGTACCAGCTTGCAGACAGTAGATTGAGGAATTTCTCAGTCCACATAATCATGTGAGCCAATTTCTTAAATTCCTTACAATAAATTTCATATATATTTAAATATATATTTGTGCATTATATATATGTACATATATACTATATTTATATATTTACATACATCTATATTTACATCTATATTTCATATATATGTGCCTGAGATATGTACACAGGTACATAAATATACTGGTAGTGTACATGTGTATTTATGTACATATGTATTTCATATGTAAGCATTTCATTTGGCAAAAATGTTGCACATACATACACAGCACTCAAATCTCCAAAATCTTCACTTATTTTTCTTTGATCTAGGATTCACTATTGTATGCAATTTATTTATTTTATAGAAAATTGTATTCAGCAACATATTTTGGTGTTGGATTGCTTTTACCATTGTACCCTCCAAGGATAGTGGTCTTTCCTTTGCTTCCAAGTTCTTTTTTTTTTTAAAGATTTTATTTATTTATTTGACAGAAATCACAAGCAGGCAGAGGCAGGCAGAGAGAGGAGGAAGCAGGCTCCCTGCTGAGCAGGGAGCCCAATGTGGGGTTCGATCCTAGGACCCTGGGATCATGACCTGAGCCGAAGGCAGAGGCCTTAACCCACTGAGCCACCCAGGTGCCCCTGCTTCCAAGTTCTTAAAAGAAACTTTGTAACCCTTTCAGACTGCCAAAAGAGAGACCCACAAAAGGGGAAACAAAGTATTGTTAAGTCTCAAGGAATCTTTGGGGAAGAACAAGTAGTTTGGTGTCAATGAAGTCAGGATGATAGCTCGAGTTCATTCATCAGTCAGCAAGCAGGGCGCATGCACCATGTTCCCTTTTACTGTTCATTCACACAATAACCTTTGTCTAGAGTCATTAATTTTCTGTGAAGGCCTATGAAGGCCCACATTAGGGTATGATTTTATGTTAGTTGTTACTTTGATTCAACTCTTCCTATTGTTTATGTTTTGTTATCACATGCCATGAAGAAATGATATATGTGAAATATCTACATGAAAGTGGGAAGGTTGACATTAACAGTTAGAATTTAGTACTTGCCAACTTCTATGCAAAGTGTTCTTCATACAAGACCCATAATTTCAAAGTAACTCTAAGAAGTAGAAGGGGGTATGTTAAGAAAACTAAGAATAAATGAACAATGAGCATCTTTTCATCTTTTCTTTTCCCTCAGAGAATACTGCCCACTTTTCTTCTCCTTCCAAGTGTCTTCACTGTAGAAGGGGGTCTGTCTAACCTCACTCCTTTTTGGTATTCTTTTATGAACAGAAGAGTGAAAGTGTGGAAACACTGATAAACTTTGAGGTCAGCTGGATTTCCACTGGAAAAGACAGAGAGATACAGCAGGCAGAAGAAAAAACTACATAGTCATAAAGGAGAGTGCATGTATAAGATAATTTGACATATATATGCAATATATGTATATATCAAAACATAGTGTATATGTACATATAGTATATATGTGTGTGTGTGTGTGTGTGTGTGTGTGTGTATGGGAGAAGGAGATTGCTGTCATTTTGAAAAGTAGTGTGTACTTTATGAATGTAATGTCAAAATGCCACTTTTCAAATTGCCACAGAGAAGATTAATTCCTTACACAGAGTTAGAAAACAGCCATGTGCCCCCAAGTGCCTATCACCCAACTAAAACCATAATCCATGCACCTTCCTTCTCCCTGGATATTTTGACAAAATCTCAGATATATTTTATCTCTACATATTTTGGTATATGTATCTAAAGATTCTTGAAAAATATCTTCCCAATTCTTTTATGCTCTCTCTTTTTCTTTTTCTAAATAGTTAAGTACTCTGATTTTGGATATGTAATTTATTATGTATAATCTCCCATATGCATCAGTTAATACCTTTTCAATTCCCAAAATGTGAAAACATTTACAATAGCTTCTATTTATACCATCACATCTTTTGTCTTTTTTAAAAATATTTTCACTTTATAGATGTGTTACATCAATGTCGTTTTTATTGTTGTTTTAACCAATCAGTATCAACTTCCATTTACTCACATCTTTACCCTACCTAGTGCTTGTCATTCCTGCTGGAATGATTTTACTTCACACTAAAGAACCTTGATATTTTTTTGCAGGTCTTCTGACAACAAATTTTTTCAAGTTTTCCTTTCTGAAAATATTTTAATTTTGACTCTATTTTTTGTCAGGGTCTTTATGCAGAATTGTATGTGGTTTGTTCCTCTTTCATTGCTTCAAAGATCTCTTTTCACTGTCTTCTAGCTCCCATAATTTAAAAAATAAGCTGCTGTTCTCATCTTCGCTCTCCTGGCATTAATAGATTTCTTCTTTTGTCCATGATGTGCCAGTGTGTGATTTTCTTCATATTTATTCCTCTTGGTTTTGCTAACTGCATTGTATTTGAGGTTTGTAATCTTTCACAAGATTAACATATTCTCAGTCTTTTGTTCCTTAAATAGTTTCTTTTTTACTTTCTCTCTCTCTTCACTTTCTCAGACTTCAGAGAGACACAAATAAGACCTTTGAAAATGTCCTAAAAGTTGCTTATGCTTTTCTTTTTTTGATTCTCTGAATTTCAGGTTGGGTATTTTTTACTCAAATTTAGTAACACCATCTTCTGCCAAATCCAGTTTGAGGTTAAACTAATCGAATGAACTCTTAATTTCAGATTCTTTATTTTACTGTTTTAGAATGAGCATTTTTACCTATATAATAGAAAGAAAATGTATTCTCTTTAACATAAGAATGGCCTTAGTCTGTTTGGGCTGCCATAATAAAATGCCATAGACTGGATGGCTTATAAACAACAGAAGCTTATTTCTCACAGTTTTGGAAATTGGAAGTCTAGGATCTAGGTGCCAGCACAGTCAGTTCTAGTTTTGGTGATACTCCTTTTCCAGTTTGCAGACTGCGTACTTCTCTGTGTGTCCTCCCATGTGGGAGGGGTAGGGAGCTTTGTGGGGTCTCTGGTATAAGAGCTCTAATCTCATTCATTAGGACTTTACCCTCATGACCTACTCACAGCCCAAAGGCCCACCTCTAACACCATCACACTGAGTATTAGGATTCTAACATGTGAACTTGGGGGGACATGTACATTCAGACCATAATGATTATTATAAATATTTTTTTTGAAGTTGCTCTCTCCTGCTAACTCCAGTATCTGGACCACTCCTGTCCTGTTTCTTACCTATTTTATTTTTTGATTATTGATCAGTTTTTACTTCATCTTCACATAGCCAGTAGTTTTGATTACATTTTGGGTATTTTGATTAATGCACAGTAAAGGCTCTTGATTATGTTATCATCTTTTGAAGATATAAAGCTTTTCTGGTAGACAGGTACATTACTAGTGGGTCTCCCTGATACCAATGTGGCATACTTTTCTCTTTTCTTAAGTTAGTGAGTGTAGTTTTGCCCTTATTCCTAGGGACTAGCCCACACACTTAGTGTGTGATTCCTACTCCTGTGGTGTGTTATTCTTACAGTTAATGAGCATATGAATTAAAAGACCAAGATGTTAATTATGACCTTTTGACTCAGACATAAATTCTGAATCAGTACTGAGACCACTCCTGGATAGCCTCTCAAATCTCTGCTAAACTCTCGCTTCCCTGTGGCTTTTGTTCATTAGAACTCCTCAAGTCTCCTTTAGTACTTCCAAGCTGCCAAGGACCAAAGGGAAGTTTTTCACATGTTTTTCAGGGAATTCATTCTGTATTCTTTCCCCAAAATATTAGTCAGCTAGACACCCCTGAGTTCTTATTTTTATTCCTTTGGCTTAGGTGCTTTCTTCCTGGGCTCTGTTTCCCTGGGCCATGATTTAGAAATGCCGTCAGGGAAAAAGCCAGCATGACCATACAGCTTATTTTGTATGCTTCTCTTTTCCCAAAGGTTTTACCCTGGCCTTGATTGTTATGTAATACCTGTAAGAATTTTTTGTGTCTTTTTTTCTAGCTTTTTAAGTTATTTTTACTGGAATGGTAAATCAGATACCTTCTTATGAGAATCAAAAGAGTCCAATCTTGATTTTAACATAGAATATGTGTTTAAATTTATTGCAATGATTCTTTCTGTTGCTCCTGGTATTATACTTTTGACCACTGGGAGATTAATTGTTTTAAAATTATTTTCCTAAGGGTGTCTAGGTGACACAGCCAGTTAAGCGTTGGACTCTTTGTTCTGGCTCAGGTCCTGATCTCAGAGTCCAAGATTGAGCCTGGCCTGGATCTCCATACTCAGGACTAATACTGCTTTGACCATGACAGTCTTTTAAGGTGGGTTTTTTAGAAGTCAGGCTTTATATAGGTATAATCTCATACTGAGATGAAGAAACAAAGGTTTGTAGAACATAATTATCTAGTGCAACAGAGTATGTAAACAGTAAAGGCTAGAGTCAAATATTTTTACTTGTTTTGTTAAAGTATCCTATTACTGTTTTATGTCTAATTTACAGTTTGATAGTTACCATACATTTTAGAGTAAGTTAACTTGAAAGTGAGCAGAGAAAGTGCTGTTTAATAATTTAACATTTAAAATGAATTAGTTTTTGAGAAAATTGCTCATTCTATAATTTTTTTAAAGATTTTATTTATTTATTTGACAGACAGGGATCACAAGTAGGCAGAGAGGCAGGCAGAGAGAGAGGAGGGAGCAGGCTCCCCACTGAGCAGAGAGCCCAATGAGAAGCTCGATCTCAGGACCCTGGGACCATGACCTGAGCCAAAGGCAGAGGCTTTAGCCCACTAAGCCACCCAGGCTCCCCTGCCCATTCTATAATTTTATAGTCATGTTAAGGTGACCAAACTGATCACTGTTTTCATTTTTATTTTTTATATGAACTAATATACTTGACCTGTGACCTGAAGAGCTTGTTGATAAAACTTATTAATAGATGTGTTTATGATAATTATATGAGTCATCTTTTGGTAAGCAGACTATATGCTTGTGTATTTTTTCTATGAAGGAAAGGAATATAATATTTATTTGTTGCTAACTATATATTATTTTGGAGTCTTCCTATGAACTGTTTCATAGTCTAGTGATTATTTGGGTGGCAGATGTTATCCTTACTGATGTAGTTAAAAATTTTTGAGACTAGTTTGGTGAGATTTTTAAGATTATAGAGTTGAGATTCAGAATAGTTTGCATTTTTCAGGGCACAGAATGTCTGAATGCCTATAGCTCTAGGGTCCTGCGATAAACCAAACACCTTATATAAAACAAACAAAACAAAACACATAGCTACAAAACCTTAACATACTGAAAAATGTTTGTCTCATTAGCAATAGAATCTCTTAATGAAACAATATTATACCTTCTCTTTTATTTATCAAATTAGCAAATTGACAGACTTGCGAGATAGAACGGTCACTTCAGGATTCTAGTGGTGGGGGTGTAAAATTCTTTGGGATATACTTTTTTTTTAATACTGTTAGACTTAGTTACCAACATTTAGCAAGTCTATAATAAGGAAAGAACTAAATTCTCAAAATTTATTGATGGATATGATAGGATTATTCCCAAGGCAAGAATTTGAAGATGGTCTAAATTCCCAAGAATGGAAGATTGGTTAATTAAAATAATGATATACCATAGAATGGAATATTATATACTCCTATTATGTGTTTTCTTTAAGCAAATATAAAAAATGGAATTTATAGGGTAATACCAATTATATCAATACAGGCAGTGGAAAATATATAAAGAAACATAAACTATGCTGATGTGATTTTCTTCAAGTGATGGTGTTCCAGATAGTTTTAAAATGTCCTTTTTAACTCTTCTGTATTTTCTAGTTTTCAACACATATTGCTTTAATAGTTAAGTAAAAAGACTCATTATAGGAATGAATGTATTAATTTTTTAAAGGTGAGCTGGCATAGATCACACAATTGTGTCTCTATCATCCTTGTTTAAATCTTCTGGAGCCATTGACATATAATAATCATTGATATTGGTCATATGTAGCCAAATTTGGGGCATTTTTCTCCAAGAAAAGTAGTAAATATAAAACCAATATTTTAAAATATGTCCTTACTGGAATGGTTTTTGGAAACTTTTCCAAGAAAATGTAGTTCATATATACATAGAAAAGACTATCATGCTTTTAACACCCCTTTTGGCTCGGTGAAAATGTATTGATAATAAGGGGCAAGATGGGAATGCCCTATATCACATGACTGAAAAAACTGGGGAGAAATCTTCTTTTAAATATAGTTAAAGAAGAAATCTGCAGAAATTTTAAACTGGATTCATCTCTAAAGGTTTAAGAATGAATTAAATGAAATAGGTCCATGCCATGCTAACCTTGGAGCAAGAGAATCTTTGGAGTATGATTTATTCATTCCTAAAATCTTCAACAGTACCAGCATTGTAATTGATCAGAGAAAATGGTTGTGTAGAGGTGAGATTTGAAGGTTGCTAGGAATGACTCCTTTCACAAAAAAATACCTCTTATATAGACACCTAAAAGTTCACCCATGAAAGGGCTATGCTTCAGGCCTTCAATGTTTTGGTAAAGAGAGTAGTGTAGTTGAATATCAGATTTGCATTTGAATTCTAGCTCTGCCACTTACTAGTTATGACCTTGGATAAGTTTCCTCATCTCTCAGAGACATAAGTTCTTTATCTGTAAAATCAAGTTTATACTACCTAACATTTTGCCTATTTTTGTAGAGCTTAAAAAGTATAGTTAAGGGATGCCTGGGTGGCTCAGTTGGTTGGGCGGCTGCCTTCGGCTCAGGTCATGATCCCAGCGTCCTGGGATCGAGTCCCACATCGGGCTCCTTGCTCAGCGGGGAGCCTGCTTCTCCCTCTGCCTCTGCCTGCCATTCTGTCTGCCTGTGCTCGCTCTCTCTCCCTCTCTCCCTCTGATAAACAAATAAAATCTTAAAAAAAAAAAGTATAGTTAACATAAAGCATTTATCATCAATCCTGGAAAGTAACTGTCAAAAAATTGAATAAACTCTTCAAAAGCTCATGACTTGAAGGACTTCTTTGAGCTAACTAGTAAGGGAAGCTGTATCCTTTTTTTTTTTTTTTTTTAAGATTTTATCCATTTATTTGACAGACAGAGATCACAAGTAGGCAGAGAGACAGGCAGAGAGAGAGAGAGAAGCATCTCCCTGCTGAGCAGAGATGTGGGGCTCAATCCCAGGACCCTGGTATCATGACCTGAGCTGAAGGTAGAGGCTTTAGCCCACTGAGCCACTCAGGTGTCCCAAGCTGTATCCTCCTTGATCTTAATGTAGGACAGACACTAGGAGAGTTTAGGTGGGTGATGTGTCTAGAGAAAAAAAAAGAAATATATAGGGCAACTTTTAAAATATATTTAATATATATTTTTTAACTTGGATGCAGTCATTTCCTCTCTGAAATTGTATCCTGCAGAATAATTGTAAAAACAAAACAACTATATGTAACAAGATATCCTTTCCATAATTTTTCCAATTATAATAATAACAATAAAATAGAAAATATGTATGCTTACAAACAGGGAAATGTTGAAATATATCACAATATAGCCAGTGGATAGAGCATTATGCAATAACTGGAAGCGATTAAATACTATAAGAGGAAAAGGATACCAATGTGTGTATTTACATGTCTAGAAATATAAGATTGGGAGAAGATGCAGCAAAATATTTATAGACAATGTAATTTGGAGAAAAATTTCTTCCTTTTTATTCCTTTTTCTGTAAAGAGTTTTTATTGATTGTATGGAAACAAAAGAAAATGGAGAACAAAGGGTGACTTTTTCACAGCAGATGTTTGCTGTTGTATGGATGTGAGGACAGCCACCAGGCTGACTGACCTGACAGTGGCTTATATTAGTTTTTAAGTTCCAAGAACTAAAATTTCAGTAGACACTGTTGAAAGTGGTAGGTTAGTGATACTTGCTATTCATATCTTTTATACCTCTGGAGATAAAACCATATGCATATGAATTCGAGGTCTTCATAGTTAAGTACCACAGATTAACTTGAAATAATAACCTACTACATTTGAGAAAAATAATGGAAAAAACTTTGAATTAATGCTAAAATACTCTCTTTTCCACCGTCCCTTTCCACTTGTTGGCTCCGTTGAATTCGATCTTGAATTTCAATTGAATTTTTTCCCATTACGTGTTGGGAACTATTGGAGCCATCAGCATCTGGACTTGCCTCAAGGAGGTGACATTACTGACACTACCACAAGTCTTGGAGAAAACTAGTAGACTAAATATTCTAATGTGAATTTTCTGTAATATTGACAAAATATATGTCATAAAATGGAGTATTAAATTTTAATAATGAGCTTCTTTATCTTTATAATACATTCATCAAATAGCAAGTTATTAGGGCAAGGTGGTAGGATGATTAGCACAAACCACACTATCCCTGTTAAGTGCGCACCATAGATGACTGGATTAATCTAGCACTGACATACAGATTCTCTACCTTATGTTACTTTTTAATTAGTACATTTCATTTTAATTTCATCAGTAGATAATAGAAGATAAATTCTTGGTAGCCAGCTTTATAGCTCAGAAGCTCTGGAAATACATCAAATAAGTTTGAAATGCTGAGCCTATTTGCTTGATATTATCTTTTTATTAATTCACATTTCTATTATGGATCTCATAGTCTAATGGATTTCCTTCATTATTATGTCAAGCAAGCAGTTGAAAGACAATTTTCCATTGGTCTCTCACATTTCTACATATCTTGTGAGCAGAGGCCCTGACCGTCTTTGTTCTAGACTATATTTTCTAGAATGTTTTTATAGCAAACAGTCTTGGCAGATAAGAATGTCTTCTTTGAAGCAGAGGGAAGTTTTTTTGTTTTTTGTTTTGTTTTGTTTTGTTTTCCTTGTCCAGTAGAGAAAAGATAATGTCTCCCTCTGGGGCAAAAGTTAGGTATGTTTGCTAGCTGTCTACTGTAACATCATAGGGTTTCCTGAGCTTAGCATTCCTCAGCTATGGGAAAAATCACTGCATACAGCCCACCCCAAACATTTGCCTGGCTCACTCTATGGGACATAGGGGACAAGGGGAACTGGGGCTACAGTAGCTTACTTACTATGCTGCTTTCCATGCTATATCTTCTGCCAGGACCCATAAAATTGAAGGCCTAACTTGTGAGTTCACTAGCAGGTTGAGTTCCCAGGCCCTTCATATTTCTCGACAGAAGTTTAGATCTCAATTTGCTCACTGTCTGTAGCAACAGTACAGAACCTACTGTTTTTATATCTCTCTGTTTATTCTTTCATGAATATTTTCTATCTCATTTTCTGTTTCTTCAGATTACTTCAGCATGGTGTATAGAGTGTATTACTTTGTGGAGCAAAATCCTGTGTCTATATTATATGTGTTTATGTGTAATTAACTAGAGATCCAGATTTAAGATAGAAGTGTTGATTCTTTGGGATGTGGCTTTTTGATTGAAGAAAAATGGATCTGATACAGAAGGGGGTAAAAAAAAAAATTAAAAGAAATAAAAAGCCATAAGGAGGTGATAAACAGTGGGTCCTGGCTTCCTTCCTTATTCCCTCTTCTCTCTGACTTGGGTATCTGTATTTTTAAGTGACCTAGTTTCTCTCTTTGTTCATCCTAAGGAGAGTCACTGTGATAAGGGCTGTGCCGACACTGGGGAAAGGAGATTAAAAGAATGATGGAGAGATAGAAAGGGAACACTGAGAGACAGAGTAGAGGTTGAATTCTCTCTGTTCTATCTTCTCACGGTTCTTTATTCTGCCTTCAGTATGCTGACAATGAATTGCAATTTAAATTGCTATTTACAGAAAAAGTTTAAGTGGATTCTTTCTAACTAACCCCATACCTTTGTACCCTTGATGATGCTTATTCTCCCACACACCGATATTTCTGCTTTTACTTGGGAACCTCAATTTGTCTAGACCTGAAATTGGCTTTATTAGTTTAGAAGAAGTGATTTTGGAAATACTGGCTGGGGTTTACATTTGGAGTGTTTTGTTGGACACAAGCAGTAAAGAAGCTTTCTCTAAGCCTAAGGGATATCCGAAATAAAGCTTGGAATTAAGAAGAAGAAACTTGGTCAGTGGGCCTAAGGAAAACAGATGACATGTCAAGGACAGAAATAAAAGATTGGGGAAGGTAAATGGAATGAATATGTGCGATACTTGAGAAACCACAGTTTGATCTTTGAATTGGTTTTGACAAAGTATCTAAACAATAGGTGGTAGCAGAGAAGAGAGAATGCTATTTCATTCATAGTAGGGAAGAGAAACTATACGAAGTAGTAAAGAGAAACTAGACTAGGGAGAACATGGAAATTATAATTCCTGAGAGCATAGATAAAGAAAGTGAAAATGCTTTTTTTTTTTTTAAAAGATTTTTATTTATTTACTTGAGCAAGAGAGAGAGAGAGAGAAAGAGGGAGGGAGAGAGAACACAGAGGGAGAGGGAGAAGCAGACTTCTTGCTGAGCGAGGAACCCGACATGGGGTTCCATCCAAGGAGCCTGAGATCATGACCTGAGCCAAAGGCAGCTGCTTAACTTACTGAGCCACCCAGGCACCCCAGTAATACTTTTCAAGACTAAAACCCATACATTCTGAAGAGAGAGAATGTTTTTCTTACACTGCTCTTTCCAGAGTGGAAGCTGTTCCCGGGTTAGGATTATTCGCATACTACCTGTATTAGTTTCCTGTGGCTGCTGTAATGAATTATCACAAATCTGTGGCTTGAAACATGAGTAAAGGTGTCAGCAAGGCTGCATTCACTTGGAAGGCTGTCCAAAAGAATCGGTTCCTTGCCTCTTCTGGTTTCTGCTGGCTGCTGGCATTCCTTGTCCTGTGACCGTATCACTGCAGCCTCTGTCTCCACGTTGTCTTCTCTGGGAGGGAGGCTGTCTGACTAATCTTCATCAGCTTTTCCCTCAAAAGGTTACATAAAATGGCAATCAGGACCCCCCTGAATAATCCAGGATAATTTCTCATTTCAAAATCTCTAATTAAACTACATCCACAAAAACTCTTCCAGGTATAGTAACATTCACAACTTCAAGGGGTTGGGGCTGGATATTTTTGAAGCCCATCCCTGGCCTTACTGCTTTTGTTACCGAAGAGGGATCAGCTAAAGGGAGAGCTGGGGACTGAGAACCCAGTCATTTCCCTGCCTGCCAAGCTGGACCACCCAGAGGGCAGTGAGTTCTTTCACAACTCACACAGTGGCTATTACCAGAACCTAGGACATCTGAAAGAATATTGGAAAAGTTGATAGCAGAATTTCATAAGTTTTTCCCTAGAAGGCAGTCCCAAAGAAATAACTAGACTAGAAGAAAAACTGGATTCCCAAGGAATTTCTGTTCACAGAAGATTAAAAGGAATGGTATTAGGAAGGAAAAGTTTTTGAAGAGGGGATTTTCTGTTTTTTTGTTTTGTTTTGTTTTGTTTTTTGTTTTTTTTTTTTTTAGCCATTTTTATACAGATTAAGCTAAAATACTTCTTTTTCAACTATTAACTTTACTATCTTTGTGTTCTCCAAAGAAGCATACTTTCCTTATTGACTTTTAAAGAAACATCTTGAGGGAAGATCTATTATGATAAATATCTGAAGTAATTCATCATTTCTTCTGTTGAAAGAGAAGTCCTAGATGTTAAAACCATGAGACACAGCAGAGACATGCCCATGCTTTTCACAGGAGCTATCCCTGGTTTCATGTGAAGATGAGGTGTAGAGTTAGGGGAAAATCACTCTCTTGAGAATACCACTCACTGTAATTTTGCACAATTCACTGAAATTCTTTGAACTTCACTTTTGTCTGTGTAATAGACACACCCACATCCACACATCCACATCATAAGGATGCTGTCAGGAAAACAGGATAATAGAGGAAAGCTTTAAACATGGTATTTTACATCCTATCTCTTTTTTTGAGCTGAGCTGTATCCCACAGAAACATAGAGAATGAACAGTCAGGTGGTAGCAGTCAAATTTAGCTCTTTTTTCTTTCTTTTTTTGTCCCTATTTGTTAAAAATGCTAATATTAGTGATTGTTAATATTTTCACTTTATATCTATATGGCAGAGTCATGCTAGCTCTGCCGTAACTATTTCCTTTTCCTTTTGAGGCAGAGTGTATGATATCACCCTGCCTTGCCTACGGTTATGTAGCCATACCTGAAGTATGACCAATACCATACAGGCCCAATGGATATATGCCACTTCTAAGGCTTGGCCCCTCATGGAATATTTCATTCACCGTTAATTCCCTTGCTGGACAGGAAGACTTCCCAAAAGTTGGGAAACTTGTCCTATAAAGGGCCCATTAGTATCTTAGACTTTGTGATCCTCTGGTCTCTCTTATAACTACTCAGCTTTGCCTTTGTAGGGAGCAAGCAGCCACAGACAGTACAACGCGGAAATAAACATGAATGGCTCTGTCCACTCAACTTTATTTATAGGAATAAGCAGCTGACTAAATGGGGCCTGTGAACCTGGCTCCTGGTCTGAATACACCCCTGAACCACACACCAGTGGTTTGCATCCTACCTGTATATTGAACTCACTTGAAGAGTTTCTCTAACTCCTTATGACCATTTTCCATCTCAGAACAATTAAAACATGTATCTGAGGGTGAGGACAGGGCCCCAGGACTTTTTAAAGTTTCTTGGGTGATACAAATGTACAGTCAGTGTTAAGAATCATTGTCCTACATTGTACTACCTTCAAGAATGGAGGAAATTGTCCTCATTATTGCCTCGTTAAAAAGGTAAGTAGAGCTGATCAGAGGTACTTTGAGAGGGGAGGACACCTTGAGAAGAACTGCATTAGGTTTTATTCACTGAAAAAAAAAAACCACATTGGTGCTCATTTGAATCTCTTCAAATATTGCAATGGAAAAGATTTATATTCAAAATGATGCAAAGCTTACACATATATTGAAGTTATAGTGGCAACTGTCTAGATATCTGATTACAAAATTATGATTAAATTCCTTAAAATTAGAATTTTTTAAGCTTGTGCCCTAACTTTACATTGCCTATTAGGAAACCCAGAACTGCTGTTAGGATATTGTCTCAGTTCTGGAGAATTCACACACATACCAATAGATAAACATTCTAATTCCCTGAGTCGATGCAAAAGAGCTATTTTCTGGCTTTGTCTGTTGGGAGATTGGTGATTTTCATTTTCTCTCTTACTGCATCTGGGCATGCTCACGTACAAGGGTAATTTGTCTTCTTTGGTCCTGATTTTTACTTTTAGCCCATTTTCAGGACAGGCTTGTTTTAAATTATAATTAGGTTTTCAGATCATTATCCTTTGAGTAGTCACACCTCTAGACTGACCATAGACGGGATAATTATCGAGCTTCTCGTCAAGGCTGATAACCTGCAGCCTTTGGTTGCTTGGATAACACTTTGTCTTTCTTGTCCTACAAAGAGCTGAAAGTTTCTTCAGAGCTAAAACTAGCATAGGGACTTATGTATTGGCCACTTTTGTTTGCTTGTTTTAAATCTGGGCAAATCAGCGCCCATTGCTCTGTGAGTGGGAGCCCCTCAGATTTGTATTCAGAGGAATGAAATTATCATCCGAGATAGTTTTGAGAGAGGTGTTTAGAGTCAAGTACATTTCAGACACTCTTCTGTAATAACAAGGTCCACAAGTGGCCTTGGCAAACAACGCTGTAGGGTCAATATAATGCTAAAATGCCAGAAGCTTGGGGCGCCTGGGTGGCTCAGTGGGTTAAAATGCCAGAAGCTGACAGGCTAAAAGATGATGCATCTGAAAGAATGTACACAACCAAAAATTGTCACTGAAGACACAGATGATCCCACATAAATAACTCGTTGTCAAATGCGATTTATATGGGGCCAAACTTCCTGACAAAAACTGAAAATTTCAGTTCAATGTTTGGTATTTCCATGATTAAAAATTCACTCACACTGAAAAGACATTGAATCGTATCAAAATACCCATACCATAAAACAGAAGGTTGGTTTAGTAAGGCTGGCAAATGGGATGTCATCTCTGAATCAAGCTCTTGACTTGAAAGAACAACTTACAGGTCTTCCCTTCAGTTTAGACACATTGTATGCTTAAAGCTTCTGTATTAGGTTTATTTAAGTATACCAGGCAGACAGTAAAGTATGGAGATATTAAGTCTGCAACTTGGTCACACCCTTGCAAACACCAGTCAGATCAGGATTAAGAATATTACCAGCACCAAGAAGTTCCCACATGCTTCCTTCTCTCTCACTGCTTTCCAAAGATAACCATTATTCTTACTTGTCACCATCAATTATTTTTGACTTATTTTGACCTTTAAATAATTGGAATCACATATTGTGTACTCTTTGTTATTTGGTTTCTTGTATGTCTATCATATTCAGACTTTGTTGTTGTGTATAAGGTTAATTAATCCTTTTTATTTATTTTTTGTTGTGGTAAAACGTGTGTAACATGAAATCTACCCTTATAGCAACTTTGTAAGTATATAGTGCAGTATTGTTAACTACATGCACGTTATCACTTTTCCCACCCCTAGCCCCTGACAACCACCACTATACTTACTGCTTCTATGCATTTGACTCTTTTAGATACCTCGTATATATGGAAACATACTATTTGTCCTTCATGACTGGCTTCTCTCACTACGAATAATGTCCTCACAGTCTATCCATGTTGTAATACATGATAGAATTTCCTTCTTTACAAAGGCCAAATAATAATCCATTCTATGCATGTACCACATTTTCTTTATTTGTCAGTCAATAAATACTTCAGTTGTTTCCAACTCTTGGCTATTGTGAATAATGTTGCAGTGAACATGAGAATACAAATACTTCAATAAACCAATTCCAGCTATTTTGGATAAAGACCCAGAATGGGATTTCTGGATCAGATGTAGTTCTATTTTCAATTTTTTGAGGAACCTCCACATTGTTTTCCATAGTGGTTATGTGATTTTACATTTCTTCCAATAATGTACAAGGGTTCCAATTTCTCCATATCTTCACCAGCACTTGTTATTTTCTCTTATTTTGATAATGACGAACTTACTATATGTATGAGGTCATAACTTACTGCATTTTGATTTGCATGTCCCTGATGTTAGTGATGTACAGCTTTTCATATGCCTGTTGGCCATTTGTATGTCGTCTTTGAAGGAATGTGTATTTGAGTCCTTTCCTTGTTTTCAATGTGTTATTCAGATTTTTTCTATTGAATTATAGGGGTTCTTTTATATTTTGGATATTACCACCTTATCAGATTTATGATTCACAAGTATCTTCTCACATTCTGTAGATCGCCTTTTTACTGTATCTGTAGACTTCTTCAGGTTTATCATAATAGAAGGTAGTTAGGTTTCTTGAATCTGGATGTCCATTTCCTTCCTCACATTGGGAAATCTTCAGGCATTGTTTATTTAAATAAGCTTTCTACCTCTTTCTGTCGTGCTTTCCTTTTGGCTGTCTCACAAAGCATAACTTTTGTGGTTTTATTCTTCTAGTTTGAATCTTAATCTACTTATAATTTATTTGAATTTAAGGAATGAGGTAAATTTCAAAATTTACTTCATTTTTCCAGATGGCTATTGCTTTGTCCAAATACCAGTTATAAAGCAATACATCTTTTCTACCTGATTTGATATCCCCATCTCTTTTACTTAAGTATGCATTTGGGTTTATTACTGCACATCATGTTCTGTTGAATTTGATGTTTATGTCTCCATATTGTATACCTTGAATGCATTTGTAGTTATAGCTCAATGATGTGCTTTACTATTTGGTGGGGCTAGTTCCCCTTCATTACCCCTTAAAAGTTTTTCTGGTCATCTTGACTATTTTTTCTACATAAAATGTGGGGTCAGTTTGTTTAGAGACAGTAAAAAATCCTAATGGTATTTTTATTGTGATTCTATTAAAATATTCAGTTCACCAGATGACAAAAAGATTGCTGTCTTTATGATGGTGTTTCTTCCTATCAGGAAATGTGGTACCCCTTTTCATTTCCTTTTCTTTGGTAGTGCTTTTAAAGTTTTCTTAGAGCTTTCTCATTTTTTATTAAGCTTATTTCTAAGTATTTTATCCATCTTTGGTATTGTCTTTCATTATGTCCCCTAGTTGATAGTTGTGTTAAGGAAGTTTATTGATTTCTGTGAATTAATCTTGCATCCAGACACTATACTAAATTCCCTTGCTCTTTATAAAAATCTCTTAGTTTATTGTTTGGTTTTATGGTAGTTTTTCTTTTAAATAAAGATTTTATTTATTTATTGAGAGAGAGAGGGAGAGAGAGCACATGAACAGGGGGAAGGAGGCAGAGGGAGAAGTAGAAGCAGACTCCCTGCTGAGCAGGGAGCCATATGTGGGACTCCGTCCCAGGACCCTGAGATTATGACCTGAGCCAAAAGCAAATGCTTAACCAACTGAGCCACTCAGGTGCTCCCTACGGTAGTTTTTCCCAAGTAAAATTTTTGGATTTTCAAGGTACATACTGTGATTTTTAGTATAAATCATATTTCATGTAAATTATAGTAATTCATTTTCTTTTTAAAAATACTTTTATTATTTATTATGTAGTACAGTTGACATACAATGTTACATTAGTTTTAGGTTTACAACATAGTGCTTCCACAACTCTATATACTGTGCTCACCACAGGTAGAGCTACCATCTGTCACCTGCCACAGCACCATTGAGTCTATTCCCTATGCTGTAGCTTTCATCCCTGTGACTTAATTAATGCTTTAGTTTTAAATTATTCTACTTTTTATTATGCCAGTTACTTATTTCTCTTATTTACTTGTCTGACATCTCCAGTTGAAGTAAAATTATTTTTATCATTATGTATATTTCCTTGGGTCCAAAGGAAATGAAAAAAAAAATAATTATTGTGCAATAGTTAGAAAAAAATCAGTGGTAAAACACTATGTATCACACTTCTCTCTTTTTATTTTTATTTTTTAAAGATTTTATTTATTTATTTTACAGACAGAGATCACAAGTAGGCAGAGAGGCAGGCAGAGGGAGAGGGGGAAGCAGGCTCCCTGCTGAGCAAAAAGCCCAATGCGGGGCTCGATCTCAGGACCCTGGGATCGTGAGCTGAGCTAAAGGCAGAGGCTTAACCCACTGAGCCACCCAGGTGCCCTGTATTATACTTTTAGATAAATAGCCAAGTTAGTGATAAAAGAAGGAAAAATTTATAATCTAGAGTTACTGATATTTTTAAGGAAGAACAAACTAAAAATGAATTAGCATCTAATCATAAAAATAAAGTAAATTTAAGGAAATCAAATACAAAATAATGAAGTCAAAGAGAGGAAAAAAACTGTTGAGTAGGTATAAAAGAAGATTAAAAATAATGATCATAATAATATAATTAATAAAAATAACCCTGAAATAATAGTTAAAGCAAGTGCATTTATGTAGCACTTACTATGCACCAGGCACTCTTTTACATAATGACGGAGAGAAATTCATTAAATATTCACAAAAACTATTTTAGGTAGGTACTTAATAAGCCCCGTATACAGTGGAAGAAACTGAGGGCCAGAGAGGTGAAGTAAGTTGTGCAAACTCACACAATTGATGGAGGTGACATTTGAGTTCAAACCCAGAGAGCTGGGCTCCAGTGTCTCTGCTCTGTATCAGTATGATGTATTGCCATTCAGATTTACATATCTTGTCCCTACTGAACAGAGAAAGAAAAAATTGTGATAATTTACATAGTACTTGGAAATATAAAATACAAGGAATTTTTTAAAATCAAGTATTTTAATATGAAATGTGGATATTTCTTGCAATCAGTTACATAGTTCATCATACAGTGGGTTGCAATGTTTGTGATGGAACAGCTAAAACTCTTCTTTGAAACCCTAACGTGGATTCAGAAGCCCCGAGGAAGGTAAGGTGTTGGGGCCTAATTCCAACAGGGAACAAATTGTGTGTTATTCATGTTTTTTTCCATGTTAATTAGTTGTAATTAAAGACATAATTTGTTGGTATTACAGCTCAGAGTTCCCTCTCAAAACAAACAAACAAACAAACAAACAAAAACACTTCTTTAATTGCTGGATTTGTTTTCACATCAATCACCTTTCTAGCGCCAGGAATCACTTAATAAGGAAACTATAAATCGCTTCCCAAAGACACTTTTCAAGAAGTGATCCTAATGTGAAGTTCCCATTAAGGGAGTGGAGATCCAGACTCTGCGGGTGGAAAGCCTTTTCCTGCGGAGTTCTATGGCTATTTGCTA
Organism: Mustela nivalis; assembly: GCF_964662115.1. Classification (NCBI taxonomy): domain Eukaryota; kingdom Metazoa; phylum Chordata; class Mammalia; order Carnivora; family Mustelidae; genus Mustela; species Mustela nivalis. The sequence goes on from NC_139020.1 coordinate 85,241,982, forward strand.
CCACTCAGGGCTTTTAATACAAATTTCGCAGTGACCTTTTAAAGACAAAAATAGTTCTTTGCTATTCTTTCCCCCCTTTCTTTATTCTTTTGTCACAATTTCATGTTTGACTGTTCTGTGCATTCTTTAAACCTCCAAAGAAATCACCTCTGCACCACAGCCTACAGCAAATGCTGCTGGAGGAGGCTAAGGTAGATGTAGAGGAACAGGACGTTTCCCCCAAAGACTGAATGTGTACAACTTGAGCCAGGTACAAAATTGGCTACATTCAGCATCTGGAGAATTGAAAAGATTATGAGAAGACTTTGGTCTAAAAATAAAAAAAAAAAGTATATTTAAAATCCCTGAGCATTTTGAGAACAAAATGACCAAAACCGAGATTGTGAATTCTTACCTTAAGTGTATATGCTTTTCATTATTGTGTCATGTTCATTTAAATATTTGTATGCCTTAGGACAAAAAATCTTATATTTTATCATCCTCTCATCTCACCATCTTCTGTTTTTTGTTGTTGTTGTTTGTTTCCTTTTTATTTGTTACACCTTTACATTTCATATTGTTTGAATCCTGAGACTGCAGCAATTGACTGAAAGTCTGCCACACTAGACTGGGTAATACGAAGTTTTTTAGTATTTTGACAAACATTTTTTTCAACGAGCAATTGCAATTTTATATGAAAATGCCTTTCAATTAGAACAGTGATAAAATAAAAGTAACATATCTTAATAGTTTCATGTTGCACATTACAGAGATTTAGGAAGGGAAACAGGAGATATTATTATTATTATTATTTTAGCAAATATGTTTGAACAAGATGGTCCAATTAAAAAAAGATGGGAGGGGAAAGTTGTCTTGGGGGTTCATGTATATATATAATTTGAATTTGAAAGCTTTTGGGGCCACTGATTAGCGTCAAAAGCATTTTGAAATATTTCTTGCTTCTGGACTATATTTCATAAGAGTTTAAAAAATACACTCCTCAACCTGCATAGTTAGAGAATAAACTTGAGTCACTGTAAATACAAAAAAATAACAGAGAGCTTAATTATAAATACATTTAAAATTAGTGGCAGGATTTTCATAGGAAAACAAAGTTTAGAAAGATATTCATTAACATAGTAATACTTCTTATTTCTGAGTAGTAGAATTCATAATGGTTTTAATTTCCATTTTTCTTGGTTTTTAGTATTTCCATTTTTTTCTTTGGGAGAAATGATACTGAATCTGCAGTAAACACACACACAAATGCCGAAATCTCCACACTACAATCACAAAAGAAGAGAATCCTGCAACTAGACTACCCTTGCTGAATTTGAACATCAGAAGGAGTAATTATTTAATTCATTAAATATTTACTGAGTGCCTATAATGTGTTAGACACTGTTCTAAGTGTTGGATACATAGTAGCAGACAAAACAGACAAAATCCCTGATTTCACTGCTACATCATTCAAGTGTTGGCAGGTAGACAATGAATAATATATTAGGTGAGAGTAAGTGAGAAAATAAAGCCAGATGAGAGAAGATAAGCCATAAAAACAAGATAGAGAATGGATATAGCAGGACACTTCCTAGGTGCAGTGGTCAACAAAGCCTCTATGCTGAGACCTGAATGAATTAGGGATGGAGCTGGGCAGTAGTACTTCATGTGTGTATACGTGCATGTGTATGCAGGATGATGATGTGGCAAAGTTAATTTGAGCTAAAGGAATGAAGAACAAGAAGACTCAGAAGTAGCCAAGGTTTGGGTTCAACAGTGATATGGGTAGACTTTTTTTTTTTTTTTTTTTTAAGAGAGAGAGAGTATGAGGGGAGGGGATTAGGTAAGGAGGGACAGACAGGCAGAGAGAGAGAATCCCAAGCAGGCTCCCCACTGAATGCAGGCCCCGCATGATGCTTCATCTCCGGACTCTGAGATCAGGACCTGAACTGAACTCACGAGTCGAAATCAAGAGTTGGTCACTTAACTGACTGAGCCACTCAGGTGCCCTGGCATTTTTAAGTTTTGAGAGGTAAGCAAAATGAAAGCTTTGCGGAAAATAGACTGCCTTGGTTTGATAGACTGGGCAGGTGCAGGTAACAGTGTTCAGAGGTGGCTGATGGCAGCTTGTCCAGGTGGTCGTGGTGGAAAGAGTGAGAAGTGATGAGATTTGGAGGGATGAGTTTGGTAAAGGATGTTCCTGGTTTGAGGGTCCATGAGGACCTCCTTAGTTTAAAATATTTAAAGTTTTAGATTACCGTTTTGAATTTCTAAGACTCATCGTTCTTGCTGAGATGTCATTTAAAAGCACAAATGTCTGGCAGGCCAAATGTATGAATTTAATTTAGTTGATGCACATGTAGATATGTATGGAATTACCTGGAGGTAATTATCTGGAGGTATGTTTTGAAGATAGATATACAGATATTAATATTAAGGTTATGGTGACAGGATTGTTATATGGAAATTTGAAAAATATACATACATATATATGTATAGTTAAAATTATATATGTATATATGTATGCATAGATTAAAAGTCCTCATATTGCAATATTGTCATTATAACAGTGATTATTACCTATACTTCATTTTTTTGGTGTTTTTTCAGAAGAATAGGAAGGAACAACTCAGAACATTTGTACAACTGTATGTCATACGTAAATATATGCATATATTTTCTTTAATTCTTTTTTCATGTTATGACTCTGCATTGTTGTCAGTGAAATAAAAATAATCACTGAGGATAGTCTGAGATAAATGCTAAACATTTTTTCAAATTAATTACTTCCTAATCTAGGTTACACTTTGGTGGCATGATGCTATTATGAATATTTATATCTTATTGGAAACAAATATTTGCTGAAGTGTGATTACGTCTTTATAGACAGATATTCACTTGTATTGTTATTGAATCATTTAGAAATATTGGGTTCTTAAAATAAGATCACAATTTTCAAAAGTAAATTTTTCGTTGGAATTTTAGAGGATAGCATCTAATTACTGTCTATTTTGGCCTTAAATGAATGATACTTTCAGTAAATACAGGTTAATCATAAAGTAGATTCAATGAATTTTGAAGGTCGGCTACAATAACATCTTTTCCAAGTAAGGTGTAAAACATTTATCATTTCCTCCCTACCAATATTTTTAAGGTTATTGCTATTTTGAGTGCACATTATTATGATGAATGACATCACTTTCCTTTACTTTCATTTCAGAAGAAAGTACTTGAGTGACTATTTACAAGCAGAAATTAAGGTGACTCACATGCTTGTTTGCATTTTCCTCAAGAGAAAAATTGCCAAGAGTTTGGGTAGCTTTTTTTAGTGTCGACATTTTGCCTCCCATGATGATTATCATAGGAAATGGTGTATGCAATCTACATTCAAATTGTTTGTATGTATGGTTCTGCATTTGAGACTGATAATTTGAGATGCAAATCAAAATGAGTGATTTGGCATCTGAAAGTTTCTTTGCATAAAAATAAAAAGGAGTGACAATTCTGTAAGTTAGTCCCATTTTTTTTCATTATCAAAATGGTATGGCTACCCATTTCAGAATTGATTGTTATTCTCTTACATTTATGCTAATTAATGTGTACAAATTAAATGGAGTTTTAAAAAAGTTAGTAAATGGCCCCCAGGACTACATAGTTTCAGAAGAGAATTTTGTCATAATGGAGTAGACCTTTAGCCAGAGGGAAAGCCAAGATATTTATCAGAAAATAATCATGGTGAATAAGAAGACTTTTTTTTTTTTTTTTTTTTGAACAGGATGTTTTCACTCTGCTACCACTTTCCACTTGTTTTTCCTTGGGCTTTTTCTCTACAGCAGTTGGTAATTAATGACAGAAGTACTGCTTTATTGTCCCAATCTATTCACTTCACGTGGCATAAAAAGCCCCTTATGATTCCATCTGATTGGCTTTTTGCACATTTTTCCCAACCAGACTACATTGAATATACATTCAGTCAAATATCAATTAGCAAAAATTTCTGTAACAAACCTGTGCTTAGTGAGATAGTGACAGGTGGCTCAATAATTCTCTGTTTGATTCCTTGCTTTATGGACGAAAATGTCTATTGATTTGTCACATTTGAGGATTTTAATAGTCATTGGATGTTATTTGCTATCAGGGGAAAATAACTTCACTCTGCTGTTATAATCTCTGAAATTTGCCGGATTGTCTAAACTTGGGTGTGAGAATTACAGCTATAGTGACAGCATCCATGATGGTGTTGTACTTTTGGTTTTTTGTGTGTATCTAGTGCGTGTGATGTGCTAGGTGCTGGGCTGGTGAAAACATGAAATAAGATTGTGTCTCCATCCATGAATTCTTTCTGCTTACTTTCAGTTCTCTGTTGGCTGTGATGAACTGTGAATACTTTTCCAGCCCAGACTTATAATGGATTTTTCTACTCGTTGCAAGGAGTTATTTTCCCCTTGATTCTCTAGAGTAACTTGGAGGCTTCTAATAATGGGGAATCTCTGTTCAAATATTATTCACTTAACTACAGGGAAAGAAAGAACGTGTAATGTAGCTTCTCTTGTGCATGAGAATCAAGTACACAATATGGGAGCCTCTTCATACACCGATGGCCCAGAGACCACATTGCTTCTGGAGATAGACAAATAATTTATGACACTACTGAAAGGATTTACTTAGTATTTTAGCTAGCTTTTCATCAGCACTCTTGCATAGATGCACAACAGTTTTTCTTTCACAGCCTTCTTAAGACAGTCATGATAGATGAAATAGTCATCCAAGAATGTCACAAGAGTATTATTCAAATAATGATGTAAAGGCAAATCACACACCAGCTATCATCCAGTAAAATATAGTGCATGATGAAATACAAACAGAAAACACATTTTATTTTCCAGAAAATGAGGGTTGCCACTTGAGTTTGTTTGTTCTTTGATTCATTCATTCAGTGTTTCCAGGCACTCCTGACATTGCACCTGATAGTCCTTGATGCTTCAAATCCATTTGCTATAGTTGTAACTTGTTACTTATTGTAACAATAATAACTTGTTGTTACAAGTTGTAAGTTGTAACTTATAACTATAAGCTATAGTTATGACAATATAGTTGTAACTCCTATATATTATATATATATAATATATATATAGGATATATATAACTCCTATATCCTATCTGGAATCTAGGATAACTTTGCAGATAATAGAAAATGGCAAAACAACAACAAAAACAAAAATTGGGAAATTATGGAAAAGCAGGTTTTTTAAAAGCATTTCTAATTAAGATAAGTTGAAATCTGAGTCCAATTTTATCAGCCTGTGTGCATAGATTCAATGCTCCATATGTATATTCTCCATTTTATATTTGTGGTGGCAAAAATACACCAGAGAACAATAGGTAACTCCCAGTCCTGACACTCAAATACCTGGCTCCATGTCTGACACAAAGTAAGTTCTTGAAATACGTTGTTGTTGAAGGGATGTCTAGATAGATAGATAGATAGATAGATATGTTAAGTTAAAATGCTTTTAAAATGACCTGATTCACAGATTCCAGCTTCATATATAAATTCACCAGTTATAATGCATCACATGGAAACGCTGCTCCCTTTTCAGGAAGGTTGCTTTTAGTCAGTTCATTTCTACTTAACAAATACTGGCATCACTTGTCCAAAGATATGTTACCTATTCCCCACAATACATATGTTATATTGACAAATTAATCATGAATCAACATGAGAAAACTCAATATAGTTTCTCAGTAGATATCGTTACTTGAGTCCCTTCCAAGAACAGTTGCTCTGGCCATATATAAATGTAATTAAAACATCCAAACATTGAATTTAAATTACTTTTGAATCATCTACCATTTTGGTTTATCTATATCACCATTTGTGTAGAATCAGAGTTGCTATTTTATATTTGTGATTATGGTTTGGGTACATAAGTGAAATTATTTTTAAATTATATTGCTACTAGAAACTGAATTGAATGCTAGATTTTTTTTTGTTGTTGTTCTCTGTGATGAACAAATTTTAATTCTCTCACTGACTCACAAGTCGTTATGTAACTGCAGCATTTCTATATTGATAGAAAACAATATTAGAAATCACCTAGAATGAATACTGCACAAAATAAAGAGATTATGAGCTCATGGGATTTTAATTCAGGCTCTCATTATTTTATGTAAATTTCTTTGTATATATTTAAACTGGGGTTATATATATTTAAATAACTTTGCATTATTTTATTTTTGTACATGAATATTGGTGATCAGTCTGTGAAGTTAAGAATTTACCCTGTTAGACATACCAGCTAATTGATTAAAATTTGTAGTTCTAGTCATTGTGTATTTGATGGCTCAGGCATAGATGTTACTATTTCCTAAAGCAGACTGTTTGTGCAACTATCTATTGCAATTTAAATCCTTCTTATACCTTCTTAGACTTTTACTACCTGTTATAAGTTAAAGGATAGTAAAAAGAATGGGTTGTACATTGATGTTGATGAAAACAAATAGGCCATGCTTTTGCCTTTTAGATGCCCTGGCCTTCCCTTTTTTGCTCTCCAATGAAACAGAAGAAGACCTGGAGGGTTGAGGCCTGCCTAGAGATGGGAATTATAACTCAAATTCTCTCAGTTACTCACTGAATAGCCACAAGAAGGTTGTGGACTCTCCCTGAAGCATATTTGAAAGAAGATGATATTCAAATAGATTTTTTTTTTAAGATTTTATTTATTTATTTGACAGAGATCACAAGTAGGCAGAGAGGAAGGCAGAAAGAGAGGAGGAAGCAGGCTCCCTGCTGAGCAGAGAGCCCGATGCGGGGCTGGATCCCAGGACCCTGGGATCATGACCTGAGCAGAGGTTTTAACCCACTGAGCCACCCAGGCGCCCCTCAACTAGATTTTGAATAATTTTTTTTAAAAGATTTTATTTATTTATTTATTTGAGAGAGATTTATTGAGAGAGATCACAAGCAGGCAGAGAGGCAGGCAGAGAGAGAGGAGGAAGCAGGCTCCCCACTGAGCAGAGAACCCTATGCGCGGCTCTATTCCAGGACTTGGAGTTCATGACCTGAGCCGAAGGCAGCGGCTTAACCCGCTGAGCCACCCAGGCGCCCCTGAATAATTTTTTTGTCCCTTAATACAGTACAGGTTTTCTTTCATGAAAGGATTAAAAGTCTTCAGTCCAATGCAGTGTTTGGTCCCCATATTATTTCTCTCTTCTTCCTCATGTGATGTGGTGCGCTTTTCATAAAGAGACTGTCAGGAGTCCATGCGTTTTCCCCTCTCTGCTGTCCATCCTAATCTTCCCAGAGCAGATACATCCTGCGGGATCCTCTTAAGTGGACTTACTTGTCTGTTGACCCAAAGCATTAAAAGCTTCCTGAGGAAAAGAATCATCTCGTTCTTTACATCCAGAGAACCCAGCATTTGGCCTGATGAATAGGTGCCTTAAAATATTTGTTGAATGATGAAAATTTGTCCATATTTCTTACATCTTTAATCCTCCTTGTTGGATGCTTTGCTTTGTCCAAAGTGTAAATCTCTGCTCAGCTGTAATGTTATCCTACCTTATTAAAGGGGAAAAACTTTCTTCTTATAAATGCATTGCCTGGAACTAAGAACAGCAGAAACATCAATATCTGGGATATTTGCATGATGTCTGTAAACAAGAGAGAAAAGTCTGGGAAGAATTGAGGGTCCAAGACATTTTTTTCTCTTTCAGTGTACAGTGCAAAACCACTGAATGTTCCTCTGTAAAGGCGGGTATATTGTTTTTCTCCAATATATCTGTAATAACTAGAAAATATTCTGAAACTATAGCATAGAGTTTTACTTGTTTTCTAGTTCAGTTGACTTACTGTTATTGATTTGTGATTATGAGTTTTTTTTAAAAAAATATATCATTGAGAAAATGTTATTTTTATGTAGCTCTAAGACATTGCTAGGTGAAAAGAAAGTTCCAGGAATCATTCAGCTTTTATTTTACATAGTGAAAATAGAAGCTCAGATCATTTGAGACTTACCCAAAGTCGTACAGCTTATCACTTTAACTTGGCCTCTTGACTCCATTTCCATTCTGTTATTTCCCATCCTGGGAACTAACATACTCGTGTGTGTGCTTCTGTGATTTTATAAAGACTTTTCCCTCGGTGGAATATCATTTCTGTTGTCACAGTGAAAGTTATAGGGAATGATTTCCAGTACAAAATTCAAGAATTGTTCCATACTTTGGTAAGGAATATTCAGGAAAAGAGTGATTTTTGTTGAGTAAGTGGGCCTTGCGGCCACAGTAATACACGGTGAACGTCCTTTGCCTCCTGAACCAAACGTATGAATGTCATCAGCCAGGTGCAGCCCACAGTATGACATTCTACAGTGAGGTCTTCAGCTCTTGTACTGACACAGAAGCCCAGCTGGGCAGACGTGAGAACAGATCTCCTGTGAGCAAGAACCACATCTTCCTTGTGATTGTCACTCTATGAACTTCTTGTTGCCTGGGCATCCTCAATCCCTTGATAGTCCAGCTTGCCTCCCTTACTTTTCATTTGACCTTTCTTAGAAATTTGCTTGACTGAGTCCTTGACAACAATTATCAGATAAAGAGATAAGTGTACCATCTTGTTATAAATGCAGCATCTTCAGATTTCAGCTAGAGTTAATGTTTCTGATTTGAAGGCAGGACCATGAATTATGGACACATTTTTGAAGCAAATAAACATCCTAATATTTTATTACATAGCACATGTCTTTCCATTTTTTTTTTTTTAAAGAATTAGCGTAGGGATTGAAATACAAAAGTTAAAGAAGGCATCTGCATATATGTGAAGAATTGTACTGCAGTTAATGAGGTCTACTATGGCATCGTTCCACCCTCCGCAGAACAGAAGCACAAGTCATAGTAATAATAAAAGTTCAAAAATAAGAAACAAAATAATGAAAATAAACCAGAGATAACATTGTATTGCCCGACCTGGAATGTTCAGATTATTTAGAATTCTATGTCTATATTCTTTACTGTGCCAAGTACTGTTTAAATTTCTTATAAATATTAATTTTTCATAACAACTCTGTAAATGAAGTAGGATCATCCTTACCATCTTACGGATGAAGCAGCTGAGGCTTAGAGAAGTGTGGTACCTCGTGCAAGATCACCCAGCTAGTAATGGAGGAACTGTGCTGAAGCCCAGGTGCCGAGCTCCAGAGGGCATGCTCTGAGCTACTCACTAAGGCTATTTTATTTGCCCAAGAAAACAGAGCAGTTGACTCAAAAACAATCAAAATCCTCTGCATTGTTTAGAAGAAATGGAACCCTTGAGTTTTAATGTCTTTATCCTCACTCTTCCTTCCCATGTGTTATGACCTTAGGGGAAAAACGTACCCCACTGTGATAGAAAGCACTATGAATAAGCCAAGATAAGGATTGCTGTGTCTGGCATTAGAAACATCTGGTTAAGATGTCTTTTTAAGATCTAACTTTTCTAACTCTTTCTGAGTAGGAAAGTCGAAGTGCTGTTGAAACACAATCTAAGAAAATACAGTACGCTTTTTCTCTCCTTATAAGTGCTTTGTGTTAGGAGATTGTGTGCTAACTTCATATGAACCATAAGGGAGAATTGCAACCGGCTGCTTGTAACTCACTAAACCCAGTTCATTAGCCATTTTTCCTCTGTGTTCTTCTGTGGCACATTCCATTGATATAAATTTACACTAAAGGCAGATTGAAAGTTTAAATAATTATCATCTGATTAGAATTGATCAGGATAGTTTAGGTCAAAACTTATCAAACTTAGGGGAAATTGATAGTCACCTGGAGAGCATGTTAATGAGATTCCTGTGGTCTAGTAACTCTTGATTTAGTAGATCTGGGCTGAGGCTCCATAATTTGCATTTCTAATAAGATCTCAGGTGATGTTGATGCTGTCTACGTATGGGCACTTCTTTTTTAAGTTATAAGTTTTTAAATTCCAGTTAGTTAACATATAGTGTAATATTAAGGTATTTGTTTCAGGCCTGTGGATGAATTTTTGAGTAGTACTGGCCTATATAACTTCCAAAGGTTGCAAGGATGATGGGAAGTTTTGTTTAGGTGGCTAAGAGAATATGCATCCCTCATTATAGTCTCTGTGCTATGTTCTGGAGAACCCCTTGATGGTCTTTCACAGGTATATATTCTCTAGGCTGTTCGGGGTTCTTCCTTGGAAAGGAATTTTCTGAGATTTCTTTACAACATGTCTTTAATCAGCTCTCAGATAAGCTCTGGACTACCACTGGAGGATTTGACTATGCAAGTACAGAGAGTACTGCAGAATAAATACTACATTACAGGCTGCTAATATTTACTTGCACTAAGAAGTTCTGGGGACTTCTACTAAGAAGGTTTCTATTCCTTGTCTGATATGTTAACATAGCACCTGGCTTATTCCTGATACACAGTAGGTCCTTAAGAACCATTCTTGTTGAATTAGAAGTGGAAAGACTGAATTCTTTCAAGCATTATGATTAAACTGCTTTGTGTTTTAGTTCTCTCCTACACTGATGGGGCAGATAAGAAAGCCCTCTCTCATCCATTAAGACAAATTTTGTGCTCTAGTGTGCTAAGTGGCACTATGTTATTGACTTGGTGGAGCTGAATGTAGCTTGAGAAGCTTCATATGGTCAGGGAGTGTATTTATGACTTATGCTCAGGAGAAAATTGTGTTTAGCAAAGTGTCAAAAATGCCTTTCTCTATTAGCCTAGCCTTGTCAAAGAATTTGAATTGAACCATTTTTCACATTTAAGAATGCATTGTACTCTCATTCTATGTTTCTTTTGAACTTTCTGCAAATGCATTATAACCATTATCTTGTTTTTCCTTACAATGCCATTCAGAGGTGTGTAACCAAGTAGTGTTATCCTCATTGTACAGGCACATAGAAGTTAATTGACTTTCTTCAGGTCATGGTTAAGTAGGGAGAACCAGCAATAAAAGAAACATTTACCTGCTTTCTTAGAGTGTGAGCACAATGGCCAGCATAGAACTCGTAACCCTGTCTTTCTACCATCTGAGACAAAATAACCTCTCCTCATAAGCTTACCTTCAAAAAACAGGCTACTTGAAAGATGTTTGCATAGATTATAGAAGTTCCAATTTAGGTCAAACAAAAGCATCCCTACCTTGTGATTTCATAAAGTCTTCAACCACTTTTGTGTGCCCGCACGTGTGTGTGTAAATAAAGAGCTTAAGTTCATTCCCAAATCACAGAGAAGTTGTTTAAAAGTTTCTAAGATTTTTGTTTGAATTTTTGCATGTGCCTTTTTAAGACACCTAAGCTCATATACAATACCAGTTTCTTGTCCGATGTGCCCTTAATATCACTGGATGGCAGTCTGCTCTGGGCTGCGTATGTTCCTACATGTCTTGTTAAGTTTTCCTAAACCTCCAAATCCTGACCATTCTTTCCACCCCGACCACTTATATGGATTGTTTCTGCAGCTGGGAATTCTGAAAAGTGAGAAAATGCTTTGGAAGAATGTATCACACAGTCCCGCAAAGCATTTTGGTCTCTCTCTGGACAGAGAGCAGATTATTTAGTGCTTGCTATAAGAAAATGGCAGGTTTTTTAAGTTCAGAGTTCCTGAGTTGTAGCACAATCATCTTCTTGCATAACCATTCATCTGAACCCATCATGTTTGCTCATGGACTTCAGGGCAAAGGAAACCAGCAGAAATATGCTGAGAGACCAGAAATGGGACTGTCTCCTTACCCAACTTACTTAGTAGTTGCTGTTTCTTGTTGTGATTCATAAACTCCTTTGTGTCTGATCCGGGAGTCTCATGTCTTCTTTCAGGAACCATGGATCTGTTTCAGACTAATTTACAAACTTGTGTTTAAGCTAGTGGGACTTCTTCTAGATCTTCTCCACACTGTAAAACTACCAAAGTAGGGCAAAATCCCCACCATTCCACTTAGTTTCTTCCCAGTAGATTCTTCCTAAACTTTCGGTTATTTCATGAAACATTTTCATGTCACTTTCAGCATGGTGCTCATTGGATTAAATGAAGCTCTAGAATGATAAAAAACAAGATGAAATGAGAATATTGGAAGTCCAGCGGCCGGCTTAGGAGGCAGGAAGATGTAATTTCTTCCTCTTGTAACACTGGTATTCGGTATCCTTTAGCAGTAGTATCTGGGTTTTGGTGTCGTAAGTAACTGTCACAAATGAAAATTATCTCTACTGGCCATAGCCGCTGAAGATGAACTCTGAGGAGTTAGGGGATAGGCTAACAACAGCATTTACCACCATAAGACACAGTGGTGACATATTTCTCTTCTGTGTTATCATTGCTGTGAGCAATCTGAGAGTAAGAGCTATGTAGTATATATTCCTGTTCCTTTGTGATGCCAGTTGTCATGTCTTCAACTTAGAAGCATTTATTGAACGTTTGTCAAATAAGCTAAATCAAAGGTCTTCTTGGAACAGGCTGTATGTTATAGACTGAAATCAGTCTGCCTGAGATCTAATCTCAACTCTGACACTCACTAGCTGCACACTTGGTCAGTTTCTTTAATCTCATCCTCAGTGTCCTTATCTGCTAGGATGAAGTAATAATAGTATCTTCCTCACAGAGTTGTGAAATTTAGCACTTAGTAAATACATAGTAGTTGTCAGTTAGTATTGGCACAAAAGCATTAGAACTCCATAGAACTCAATTTTTAAATATTCAAGAAAAAACAAATAAAAAGAAATGATCCTTGCTGATTTGTTGTAAATTTTCATTGGTAGTCATTGACTCAAATTTAAATTTATATTATAGTAACCATATGTTAAGCCTTAAATCTAAATTCATCATAGACTGCAAAATTCACCTTATGTTTATTTTAGATGTGGATGCATGTTCTCTTGTATAGTGGGATAAATATAAATATTAAGCTGGATTTTTACCTCTTACAATTATTATCCATTCTTTGGCAACATGAGTGTCTTTCCCCTCCTTTGTATAAACATTTCCCCCACATTTCCCACCTTACCCAACACCGTAGCTAATTCGAGTCAAAATCAACACAGGCTGTCACTTTGGTATGCATAACATCTGGTTGCTTCCACATTTATCATTTGTGGAGGTGAAGGTGGTATATTGCATTTGGAAAATATGTCATTGGATGCTGCCAATCCACTACTTGGTCCTCCTCCTTGAGGAAGATATTTCTCAACTCTTATTTCTGCTTGCATTTTGAGGTCTTCTAAAGAAAACTTTACTCCTAGATTGGGACTGTCTCCTTACCCATCATGTAGTTGTTTCGTTTTAAAGGACTCTTAAAGAGCATAATGTCTTGCTGTAATATCTACAATCAACACAGATAATGTTACATTACCCAAATTGCTGGAAATCCATTATGCCCTATATATGGAGTAAACGAGCAGCAAATCTACACAGCTGCTGCTAACTGCTCTTTTAGACTTCCCTGTAGTTAAGTAATGAATCTTTATCAACTTCCTGAATAATTTACTCCTAAACGCATTAAGTCGAATGGAAAAGGAAGTTTTATGAAATGAAGACAAACCAGTTCTGGGAGTTGGTGATAATCTTAAAACTTCCATAATGTTCTTCTTTCTTTGAAATAAGCATGATTCAGTTTTTCTCCACTGGTCTGAGCTTTAAGTGACATAAAAACATTGGCTTTAAGAAATATTTAAGATAAATAACAACAAAAGATCTGTAATTACTGGTATGAGTAAAAAATCCAATTGAATGAAAAATAGGAGAGCAGAAGTTTCTGTGATTAGAATACAAAAGAAATTTCTGTAATTAGAATAAAAATGACTTTGCATAGTTATTTTAACACAGTATTTTTAAGAGATCTATTATATATTATGTATCTTATATATCATATATGTATATATATAGACATTGTATATATACAGGGAAAAACACAGTTTGGCGGGAATTATTAAAAAATAACTAAGGAATCATCTTGAACGTGGGACTGACCTAGTCCAGATTAGAATGACTTAAGCTCATTCTTCGTAGCCATTCCCACTTTCATGTTTCCATTTTTTCTTTTTTAAAGTTTTTTTTTTTTTATCTGTTTATTTGAAAGACAGAGATCACAAGTAGGCAGAGAGGCAGGCAGAGGGAGAGGAAGGGAAGCAGGCTCCCTTGCCGAGCAGAGAGCCCAATGCGTGGCTCAATCCCAGGACTCTCGGATCATGACCTGAGCTGAAGGCAGGGGCATTAACCCACTGAGCCACCCAGGCGCCCCTCATATCTCCATTTCCAACAGATCTTTGCTTTCCCTTTTCTTATTGATAATGTTCTTGTTTCTCAAAATTCAAGAGGTGGAAGAGGCTTTGAAAATTTGTTGGTTATATCCCCACACTTATGGATTGATAAATCTGTAATTGAGGGAATTGGCTGACCAACCCAAATGACATAGATATCTTAGACCAGTTGGCTAGTTAACAGTAGATTGCAAGACTGAAGCTCAGTTTCCTAAATCCTAATCTAGTTTCTTTAAGCAAAAGTATCTTTGCTTCAACTAACATGCAAGAATAGAATATCAAATGAGATGTCTTCTTGACAGTCCTGTCAAAGGTCTTACCTTAGTATCCAGATCAAGTATTCTCTGATGGGTGAAACACCCATTCCCTCTAGCTTTGCTTTCTCCATATGTCATCATAAACTTCCTGTTCTTTCATCCTCAGGGTGACGCATTACTAATAATGTAGAGTGGACCCTAAGTAAATATGTTATCCCTCCCATAGTTGATGTTTATATTTTAATGAGACCTTCTGGAGATACAGATAGTTAATAAAAAAGAAGTATCTCCATTGTCATTTGATAAGCCCACCAGGAATACTTTTGAGAAGGCTAGCTATTCAGTAATTCTCAATTTATAACTACCAGGAGGGTAACTACTGAAGTTCTTGAGATAACTAATGAGACTAGGCATTCACCAGTTTTACAAGAAAGGGTTTCGGCTGTGTTCCAATAAACAAGGAACAATTATTCATGCAGTGCAACTAAAACCGTACAGTTCACCATCCTTAATCACTGGACCCTTTATTCTTTGGCGAAGACTGATTTGCTCTATTTACAAAAGATAAGGATTTCTAAGAGTCAAATAATGCAATCTAAAAGACCTAGGTGAAAAAAACCCAACATGGCAATATAATTAGATCTTACTCTTGGCTCTGTCAGAGAATAGAAATCATTATCCATTGTAGCCTAGACTGTTATCTGCTTCAATTTTATTTCCATACCATCACTTGAATTATTGAAAAGTGATATTGTACAATACTGCTATTATGTCACATATCAAACTCTATTACAATTGTTTGTTTCTTTGACTGTATTTTCTCAACAACTGTGAGCTCTGTGATGACTGGCATGAGATTGAGCAACTATTTCTTTTTATTGTCTAGCACAGTACTCCACACAGAGTAGAAGCTATTGAAAGCTTTTTTGTTTAATCTGTAATTATTTTGGTAAATAAAATATATATATATATATATATATATATAATACTGTAAGAGTACAGCTTTCCTTTCTTATTAATGTTCTGATTTTATTTTGGCTTCTAATTCCTTTATGAAATGCAATTTGAAAATAGCATTTCTACTTAAGTTAAAAAATATCCCCATTCTGGGGTGCCTGGGTGGCTCAGTGGGTTAAAGCCTCTGCCTTCAGCTCAGGTCATGATTTCGGGGTCCTGGGATCGATTCCCACATCAGTCTCTCTGCTCAGTGGGGAGCCTGCTTCCCCCCTGTGCCCTATCTGCCTCTCTGCCTACTTGGGATCTCTGTCTATCAAATAAATAAATAAAATATTAAAAATGAATCCCCTTCCTGGGGCACCTGGGTGGCTCAGTTAGTTGAGGATTTGCCTTTAGCTCAGGTCATGATCCCAGGGTCTTGGGATTGAGTCCTGCATCAGGCTTCTTGCTCAGTGGGGAGCCTGCTTCTTCCTCTCCCTCTGCTTGCTGCTCCCCTCTTTCTCTCACACAAATAAATAAAAATCTTTTAAAAAATCCCCATTCAACAGAGTAATTTAATTCAGTGATTCACTTGTTTTCACTTACCAAAAATAGACATGTTAATTTATCATATAAAGTGAAACGATATTTTGATTTACTAAATAGAACTGAATGTAATTTTATATCCTTAAGAAAAAGAAGAAATTAATAAACAATGGCCTTTAGATTCTTCCAGTTCTTGACCTTTCAATAAATGTCCTTTTCAATAAAATGCCCTTTCCCCAAACAGTCCTACTGATATAAGAGCAAAGAGGGCATGGCATATGTAAATAGCATTCAGCAATATCTGTAGAATTCTATATTAAAAAAAATCTATCTATCTATCTATCTATGTATATATATAGTGGTTCTGTTGTCCCATGATGAAATGTGGGAGCAATAACCTATCTTTTAAAAAAGGCATAGATGAAGGGGAGTGTGTTCAGAGGGAAATTTATTTTCTTAAAGTAATTTAGTTGGCAAAATTCTAACCTATACATACATACACACACACACACACACACACACACACACACACACACACACATCCTCCCTCACTCCCTCTCTCACTCACACATTCATGTCATGCAGCAGGCCATTGGCTCAGATGGTAACCGAAGGCAAAATATAATCTTGACGTTAGTGAACTTCATTTATCTGTAAGGTGGAAAATAATGATCGAGTTTAATTACATAAAACTTTTGTTAAAAGGAAACCAATAACAATGTGTTTAGCCAAATTTGCTTGTTTAAAAGAAAAATGGAAGGTTTTGAGGGAAAGTTATCAACATTAATAGGCAATTTTAAATCCCTAATTTGAAGTCTCTATTTGAATTAATCGAACAATAAGAAATGAAGGACCATAGAGAGAGAAAGGGGCCGGGAGTCAAGAAACTTAATTCTAGACACATCTCTCCTACTAATTAAGTGTGTGGCCTTGAGCAAGTTACTTAATTTTGTTGGTCCTCACCAAGTCCTGCTAATTCTTTTTTGGTAAATATTTCCCAGGCCTGCAAGGATTTTTATTACCTGTATTATTATAGATTGATAACTGCTGCCACTGGCATCAATCCACTCTCTCTCTGCACAAATTCTTCCTCTCATCCCAGCACTCTTTTTCACACCTCTGACAGGATGATTTTTCTGTAAAGCTAGTCTCACTCAACAAATTAAATCCTTTAAAGGCATGTTATTAGCTACAGGGTACATAGAAACCTCTTTCCGGAGACCCCCAAGTCCCTCCATGACCTGACCCATGCCCACCCTTTTTTATTAGCCCTAGTCAGTCCTTCCCCATCTGCAACAGGTTATCAGCTCACATGGAATCTCTAGAATTACTTACCATTTCCTTTTACAGCTGTCACTTGTGGTTTCTTTTCCTTAGAAAGCCCTTTTGTCATTTACTTGACTAAGTTGGTTTTCGTCCTTCAAGACTCAATCTAAAAGCCACTTTGTTTGCGAAGTCTCCCTGACCCCTTCAGGAAAAGCATATTACAGATAGAATGAACGTGATCCTATATCTCTGTTCCCATAGTTTGCTATATAAACTGTTCCTGCAGATGGTCGTTTTATTTTTATTCTTTGTTATTATACTCTTCATATTGTTTTTTGTCTGTCTTCTTTAATAGACTGTTAGATTTTTGAATGTGAGATATTTGCCTTTCTCTCTCTCTCTGTCCTCATTCTCTTGGAATAGTACAGTATGTGGCTCAATGTAGGTATAAAATATATGTATATTCAGTGTTATGAATAAATGGAACATGGTCTTTGGTCTGTGATGGTGTATCCTAAAGTCTTTGAATAACCTAAAATTTTGTGAATAGATATGCATGCATAGTCATATTCTCAGGTAGACACCCATAGTTTCGTTAGGTTTCTTAACAGATTTATTATTCAAGGGTTGTATCCAGTTCTAATGGTAGGTCAGTCTAAATTCACAAGACCAACAAAAACAGGAAGGAAATGTCTGGTAAGCCAGATCCTGCCCACCCACTAGTCAGGAAGCCATCCAAATCATTCATGGCTTTCAGTTCTCTCACTGGATTTTTTCCTTCTCACTTGATGAGCTCAGGGAAGCAAAAGTGGAAGCAGTGCTACACTTTATATTACTTTTGAACCTTTGCAGAATAGTATAATCAGATTTGTGCTAATGAGAGATTGGAACTGAGGCATGTACTGAGAAATTTCAACATAAGACCCTGAGCACTTAGGATTTGTCTTATGTTGGTCAGTTTGTTTAAAAACACCTAATTCTATATTCACAGTTTCCAACTTATCCTCAGACATTTCATAAGATTCGAAGAACATTTAATTGACTTTTAGCATTTAAGAAACTAGTTTTCAGTTTATGACTGCAATGAGCCATGTACTTCTATCCTACTTGGAAAATCACTAGTTTCAGTTTGCCAAAAGAAAAATTTCCTTCTCTAATTCTGAATTAAATATTTTCCTTCATCATCTTGTTTTAACAAGGGGAATTTTATTAGGAAATTCATTAATCTATGTATTTCATAAAAAAGTATGGTTAAATATTTTAGATGAAATTAAAAATCTATTGTAATGGTCATTTTTTCCTAATAAGGCAAAATACATGTGTTATGTGTTCATTCTATGATCCTATTTTATTTTTTTTTTAATTTTTATTTATTTTTTAAAATTTTTTTCAGTGTTCCAGAATTCATTGTTTATGCACCAAACCCAGTGCTCCATGCAATATGTGCCCTCTGCAATACCCACCACCAGGCTCACCCAACCTCCCACCCTCCTCTCCTCCAAAACCCTCAGTTGGTTCCTCAGAGTCCACAGTCTTTCATGGTTCATCTCCCCCTCCAATTTCCCCCAATTCCCTTCTCATCTCCATCTCTCCATGTCGTCCATGTTACTCCTTATACTCCACAAATAAGCAAAACCATATGATAATTGACTCTCTATGCTTGACTTACTGCACTCAGCATAATCTCCTCCTGTCCCATCCATGTTGATACAAAAGTTGGGTATTCATCCTTTCTGATGGAGGCATAATACCCCATAGTATATATGGACCACATCATCTTTATCTATTCATCCGTTGAAGGGCATCTTTGTTCTTTCCATAGTTTGGCGACTGTGGTCATTGCTGCTATGAACACTGGGGTACAGATGGCCCTTCTTTTCACTACATCTGTATCTTTGGGGTAAATATCCAGTAGTGCAATGGCAGGGTCATAGGGAAGCTCTATTTCTAATTTCTTAAGGAACCTCCACACTGTTTTCCAAAGTGGATGCATCGACTTACATTCCCACCAACAGTGTAAGAGGGTTCCTCTTTGTCCACATCGTCTCCAACACTTGTTGCTTACTGTTATGATCCTATTTTTAAAGTTTTTTTAGTCTTGGGGCAACTTAATCATATGTGACTGTAGACTCAGTTGTAGAATATGAATTAAAAGATACTAATCAAAATCTTGATATGAAAACAGAATTTATCATTCAATGGCAGCCAGAAAAATTCTTTTGGAAAATTGGTTTGAAATATGATAGTTTGTTGGAAACATAAACATTAACTATATTATATTGAGAAATTATAATGTAATCATTAATGTTATTATAATCACAATTAATCACAAATGCAGCCTACATAATGGTGCCTGGATATTGTAAAGAACAGCATCATGTTTTCCATTAATGTTTTTGGAACAATTGGTACATTAAAATTTTATACTCTACACTAAAAATTAATTCTCCTATTTTACAGGGTGCTCCCAGAGACATGGATATGCCCTTACTTAGTACATGGGCTAAGTATATAGATAATTCTTAGTCTCAGAGTACAAGAAAATAGAAACAACATGAGAATACTATATTTTTCAACTAAATCCATAATTCTTTCTTAAAGTAAAAATATTAATCCCTGTTATTTACACATTTTTGTGGGTTTTTATGTACTTGTTTGTTTTCGGAAGAAATGTCACACAGATGCTACCTTGTACAGATCACCAGCTGTCAAGGTTGAAGCATCAGACTGAAGCATCTGGGTTGATACCCAGAGTCAAGAGTTTTGGGGGTGAGAAAGGGGTTGTTTGTATGAGAGCACAGTTGAAAGACATGGGTACAAGTCTCTGATAACTTCTGATTGATATCAAGTTCTACAATTAGAAACATGTAAGTGTCTTTAAGTAAATTCAAACTTTCAGGTGCTAGTTAAAATTGCACCTTAATACTCTTTATTCTCTCCTACAATGACTTCAGATGTCACAAAAAACTGTAACAGTCTCTGAGTGGCATCCCAGAAAATAGTTCGTAGAACTTATGTTAAAAATCCTCAAAGAGCATTCTGTAATGCATGGAGACATTATGACATCTATCACCAACTCCAGAGTTTCTTCCTAATAAAGGAGGTAAATAGAGCAATATTACATCTGCTTCTTCCAGTCTCCATAAGATCCTGTTAACGCTATGATGTACTTTCTAATTGCTTTAATTATTTATTTACTCAACAATATTTATAGACTATTATATGCCAGATTTTATTTAGGCACTAGGATATGACAATGAATAAAATATTCAAGTCTTGCCCTTATAGAACTTACATTTTAGTAGGAAGAGACTGTCAACAAACAAAAATTAGACTATATATATAATTCTATGTACATAGTATGGCTCTGCATAATTTGTATGTATACATGGTGTGTGTGTGTGTGTGTGTGTGTGTGTGTGTGTATGATAAATGCTATGGAGAAGACAAAAATAAAGCAAAGGAAAGGTTGTAGGAAGGAAAAGGTGTAACTTTAAATAAAGTAGTCTGCTAATGCCTCACTGTGGTGATGTTGGAGCAAAGCCTCTACCCAGGTGAGAGTAAGCTGCAGAAATAATTGTGGGAAAAGAATTCTAGATGGAGAAAAGAGTGAGTATAAAGACCCTGAGTTGGTGGAACTTCAAGTGTTCATATTCCAAAGAACATCTCAGATGCCATTGTGCTTGAGCAGAATGAGCAAGGGCCAAAGGCTGAGGACTGGAGGCTGATGATGCAAGGAGAGAGGGAGGGGTCACAGGTGTACTGTGCTAGGGCTTCTGGTCTACTGTAAAGATTTCTGCTTTTATTCTGAGTGATGTGAGAACCAGTTGGGAGATTTTGAACAGAGGAATGACACATTCTAATTCCCATTGTAAAGGGCTCACTCTGGCTTTTGTTTTGGGAATTAACACTAAAAAGGGATCAGGGCAGAAAAAGGGGACCAGTCAATAGGCTATTGCAAGAATCCAGGCAAAAGGTAGAGATGGGTTGGGAAAGGGTATTAACGGGAATGTAGGTCATGAGCCAAGCTCAGATTCAGAATCTGTCTTGAAGTGAGACTCTACTGTTTTCTGATGGCTTAGATATAGAGTATGAGATAAAGACAAATTTTACTTCTCTTCTTTGTGCTAAACCTTACAAAACATATTTGTGAAAATTGTTTATAAATAAAAGTATAAAACATATAGAGCAGCTTACTTATAAACCTGCACTATGGCAAGTCTTGGCATGGGAAATACTAATAAGATATTTGAATGAGAAGTGAACCTGAAGAAAAAGTATTTTTATAAATGAAATGTCATATATATATACATATATATTTGTATATATATATTCACACACATATATATACATATATATATGTATATATATATTCACACATACATACATGCACACACATACACATCCAGCTTTCCGTGAAGGCACAAAAATATCAGCTGGCAGAAGAATGAGAATTTTTAAAATTTTAAGTTCTGATTATAGTACAAAGGCATATAAATACTTAATATATTATGCTGTATCCTACTAAATTCAGAACTTTAGTATTTTTTTTTATATTACTGTTTCATATTCAAATCTTGATTATTAAATCAGGAAAACTTTAAGCATTCTAGTTTAGGATTTAAAACTAAGAGTCATATACCATTAAGATATGTTAAAGACCAATATGTCTGCTATGGTTGTAAAGCATATATATTATCTATTTTAACTTAAAATTCTACACTCTTGATACATTATTACCCTGAAAAATATAATTTAAAAACTATTTGGAGTATTAGATAACTAAGTGAAAAATATTATTTTGCTTTTTAAAAGACTGCATATCAAACAGTTGGAAAATAGTGTGTGTGTGTGTGTGTGTGTGTGTGTGTGTGTGTGTATGCGCATGGATGTGTGTGTATTCACATTATGTATTACTTGGGTAATGCATACTTCCATTTGAAGTGTGAAGTATGAAATATCCATTTGAGGCACTGTACATTAAAACATACAAACACATATGATTAAAACATGGGTTTTAATTCAGCACAAATTTTAATTCCTGGGTTTCTGACAGCCAAAGTTAAAAGAAAAGCATTATTGGTTATATCTCTCTCATTAAGTAATGAAAGAAGAGCAAGTTAAAGCTATTCACGCCCATAAGCATATAAGTAAGTCTGAACTTAGAGAAGAATGTACGAGGCTAGGTTTTAAGTAAACAGTTTTTAATAGACGCTTCATAGAAGAATCGGATTGAATTGAACAAACTTTTCTTGAGATCCATTTTCATAGCAGGTTAGAAATGAAGATTAAAAATATCTTGCCCTCAAAATCAATAATTTAGTGTTGCTCAGTGTTAAAGGCAGAAGAGGGAAGACTAAAGTATTCTGTAGGCAGCAACTCAAACAAATGCCTTATAAGAACCTTAAGCTCTACTCTTTTAGGGAAGTAATGATTTCTTCTCAAAAGTTTTATTTTAATAAAAGATATGTTTGGAATTGAATTTTTAAAATACTTTCACTGTGGCAATGTGTGAAAGATTGTTTGGACAAAAGCTGAAATTGAAATCAGGAAAACCAGTTAAAAAAAATCTGTTCCAAAATCTCAGCCATGTGTTCAAAGTATGGACCAAAGTTGTTGCCCACATCAAAACATCTACTTCTTATGACATATCTGGTTCCTTGCCAAAAACCTAAGTGTGATTTTTCAGGTAACTGATCATAGGCAGTTATAAAAACTTTACCTGGCAGTCCTCGTGGGAAAATTGCCCTCCCTACACTGGCACACAGCCAGGGCAGTACAGTCAAGAACTAAGTCAAGAACTTAGTCAAGGCCTAAGTATCCCCCACACCCCCTCTCTGGCAGACCATGCTCTAACACATACCTGCATTCCTAGCCTCCAATTGGAGGCCTCTTTTTTGAGAGTCTTTAGCTGAGGTCTTCCCCAGCCTCTGCAAAGACTTTCTTATCAGGGGGAAGAGAGGGACCTTGAAAACACTTTTCTTCCCTGTGAAGTAGTACTCAGTATGTTTCTACTCCTAGTTCTTTCTTCCTGACCCCAGGCCTTCCAGGCCATAAAACCACAGAAGACAGATGTCTGTGTTGCTACACCTTTCTTTCAGCTGGTGCTCTTCCATGAAGAAACACAGAAGAAGGATGGGGTCAGTTGGTGCTTTCTTCTTTTTAGCCTCTGGTTTATACTATTGCAGTAAGTGATTAAAATCTTGATTGTTACTTTCATTTTGGCTTGTCTTAATCAGCTACTCTGGCACCTGGCAGCTCAGTTTAGCTGTCTCCAAACTCAGCTCCTCAGGGGAAATATCTAGGAATCTGCATTTTAAACGTGTTTCCCGAGTAACTCTTCTGTGTATTTTGGTAAAATCAGTAGGTAAAAGGGATCCAAATTCAACCAGTAGTGGTGGATAAGGAGGAAGAATTCCGGAAATATTGGGAGTCAGCGTGAGAATTAGAATCTTATTAAAATTGTGCAATAAAAATGAATGAAAAACAAATTTAATGTCAACCAAAATTGGAAATATAGGATAAAAAGGAGGGGTATGGACACATTACATTTTAAGATATGTAAAGATAGGGTGTTGAATAAATTTAATCAGGCAGTTGGACAAGGGTATATATGAACTGAGATCTTAGCAAAAGTATAGATGTGAAATAATGATTTGGAAGTTAGTAATGTGTGTAGGGGCAAGGGAGGTTAAAATCATGTCAGCAAATGAAAAAACCAGGGAGAAAGTATGGAGTCAAAAGAGAGATGAAGGTGGGTGATGGCGTCTCATGGAGCCATTTAATGAGAAGGCAGAGGAGTCCAGTGGTGGCTGAGAAGAATGGTCACTCTTATTTGCAAGCATTTATTTTACAGACTCTTGATAAGTTGAAAAGTAAAATGTGAAATTGCAATTCTGTGAAAGCATTTATTTAGGTAAGTCAAATGATACTTTTCAGATATCTGGTTTTCTGGAGATCTTATTTCCAAATAAATGGATGTCTTTCCTGTGGGTTCTACCATGCTAATTATTTCTTTTTACCTTTTTTTAAGGTTTTATAGATTTATTTGTTAGAGAGAACACAAACGGGGGAGCAGCAGGCAGAGGGAGAAGCAGGCTACCTGCTGAGCAAGGAGCCTGACGTGGGACCGGATCCCTGGACTGTGGGATCCTGACCTGAGCCCAGGCACTTAACTGACTGAACCCATACCATGCCAACTTTTTTTTTTTTTTTTTAACAAGAGATAATTGCTTAGTAGATAATTCAAAATTAAGATGCTAGTCAACAATGTGGAGGTAGGTTTCCATGATTCTGCTAACTGAAATAGTAATGTAAGCACTTTCACCACTAAATTAGTATTTATTATATTTTATGTTTTAAGCTGAGATAAATAATTGATAAATGAATAAAAAGTTGGCTTAGGGAACATTTAAATTTAATGAATTTCTTAGTAATGTTCCATGAAGTCTATTTAATATGTTCTCTTAGAGACTATTCTGGGTTTTCCTTGCTTCCTTTCAATCTTTCAATAAATTTCATCAGTGATTTTTTATTTCTAAGTTGAAAGAATAGTTATACTCTAAGCACCCTGAAATATATTTAAAATAAATACTAACGGATTATAAAAGTTATAGGGTAGAGTGGGTTGGGGTCATTTCAAATATTATATATTTCTTTTAAAGAAATTATTATTATTATCAATGGGATCCCAAATTCCCCAGTTTCCTGAGGGACAGAGGGGGTTTCCCAGAATGGGTGACTTTCCTAGGAGGGGTTTTGTAAGGGAAAAATTTCTGTAAACGGGGATCAGTTGGTCACTCCATTAAAATATCCACTGATGCTGGAAGTTTGATTTGAGGGGTGT
This sequence comes from Mustela nivalis, assembly GCF_964662115.1. Lineage (NCBI taxonomy): Eukaryota > Metazoa > Chordata > Mammalia > Carnivora > Mustelidae > Mustela > Mustela nivalis. The sequence continues at coordinate 85,267,067 of NC_139020.1, forward strand.
GTGTGTGTGTGTGTGTGTGTGTGTGCATGCTTGTGTGTGTATATGTGCTCGTGCATGTATGGAAGAGTGAAAGAGAGAGGGAGGTACAGAGAGAGAGATTGCTATTTTGTTATATGTTCCACAAAATCTACACTCACCTTTTTCTAAAAGAATACAGTTTTACTGGGCATGTGGTAACAAAAGTCAAATCATTTTTCAGTTCCCTTGCAATTCTGTCTTACTACGTAACTAAATTGAGTGATAATGACTTGTGGAACTTTTAGGTGATGCTCTGTTAAAGGAAACTGTCTTCCATTATCTTTTTCCTCCTTTGTGTGAGCTGGGAAGTTATAACAACTGCAGCAGTCATTTTGGATCCAAAGATGGAAGCCATGTAGTTAGCATGGAAGGGCTACTCTAGGAACTTTGGCGACTCAAATTTAAGTAGTCATTATGTGAATGAGACATCTATTCCTATTTTAACTTAAAGTGTCTATTTTAGCAACTTAACCTGTACTCTAAAACAGGGAGGTTGTTGTCACAATTATTGGCTTCTGATTTCTTTAATCCATTTCTATTTCTCATGTTCTTATAATTCCTTAGTCCCATGAGTGTGAGTTTCATTCTCCTCTACCTCTTTGTTGGAAAGCATTTTAATTAAACTCTATATGTTATCACCTGGTTAGTTTTTTGGATAAGTTAGTTGGTGCAGATAAAGATATTTAGAAAATCTCCACCCCCCACCCCCTTAACAAAGCCTATTTTGCAAGGTTACTGACTTGCTGAGTACTGGAATAGCCTATCTTTTTTAAAATTTTTTTAATTTATTTTATTTAATTTTTAATTTTTAATTTTTTTTAATTTTTTATTTTTTTATAAACATATATTTTTATCCCCAGGGGTACAGGTCTGTGAATCACCAGGTTTACACACTTCACAGCACTCACCATAGCACATACCCTCCCCAATGTCCATAACCCCACCCCCCTTCTCCCAACCCCCCTCCCCCAGCAACCCTCAGTTTGTTTTGTGAGATTAAGAGTCACTTATGGTTTGTCTCCCTTGCAATCCCATCTTGTTTCATTGATTCTTCTCCTACCCACTTAAATCCCCATGTTGCATCACCACTTCCTCATATCAGGGAGATCATATGATAGTTGTCTTTCTCTGCTTGATTTATTTTGCTAAGCATGATATGCTCTAGTTCCATCCATGTTGTCACAAATGGCAAGATTTCATTTCTTTTGATGGCTGCATAGTATTCCATTGTGTATATATACCACATTTTCTTGATCCATTCATCTGTTGATGGACATTGAGGTTCTTTCCATAGTTTGGCTATTGTGGACATTGCTGCTATAAACATTCGGGTGCACGTGCCCCTTTGGATCACCACATTTGTATCTTTAGGGTAAATACCCAGTAGTGCAATTGTTGGGTCATAGGGCAGTTCAATTTTCAACATTTTGAGGAACCTCCATGCTGTTTTCCAGAGTGGTTGCACCAGCTTGCATTCCCACTAACAGTGTAGGAGGGTTCCCCTTTCTCTGCATCCTTGTCATTTCCTGACTTGTTGATTTTAGCCATTCTGACTGGTGTGAGGTGATATCTCATTGTGGTTTTGATTTGTATTTCCCTGATGCCGAGTGATATGGAGCACTTTTTCATGTGTCTGTTGGCCATCTGGATGTCTTCTTTGCAGAAATGTCTGTTCATGTCCTCTGCCCATTTCTTGATTGGATTATTTGTTCTTTGGGTGTTGAGTTTGCTAAGTTCTTTATAGATTTTGGACACTAGTCCTTTATCTGATATGTCGTTTGCAAATATCTTCTCCCATTCTGTCAGTTGTCTTTTGATTTTGTTAACTGTTTCCTTTGCTGTGCAAAAGCTTTTGATCTTGATGAAATCCCAATAGTTCATTTTTGCCCTTGCTTCCCTTGCCTTTGGCGATGTTCCTAGGAAGATGTTGCTGCGGCTGAGGTCGAAGAGGTTGCTGCCTGTGTTCTCCTCAAGGATTTTGATGGATTCCTTTCGCACATTGAGGTCCTTCATCCATTTTGAGTCTATTTTTGTGTGTGGTGTAAGGAAATGGTCCAATTTCATTTTTCTGAATGTGGCTGTCCAATTTTCCCAACACCATTTATTGAAGAGGCTGTCTTTTTTCCATTGGGCATTCTTTACTGCTTTGTCAAAGATTAGTTGACCATAGAGTTGAGGGTCTATTTCTGGGCTTTCTATTCTGTTCCATTGATCTATGTGTCTGTTTTTGTGCCAGTACCATGCTGTCTTGATGATGACAGCTTTGTAATAGAGCTTGAAGTCTGGAATTGTGATGCCACCAACTTTAGCTTTCTTTTTCAATATCCCTTTGGCTACAATTTTTTAGAAGATTTTATTTATTTATTTAATATCAGAGAGCACAGACTAGGAGAGTCAGGCAGAGGGAGAGGGAGAAGCAGGCTCCCCGCTGAGGAAGGAGCCTGAATCAGAACTCTATCCGAGGACCCTGGAATCATGACCGAAGCTGAAGGTAGATGCTTAACCCACTGAGCTATCCAGGTGTCCCTGAAATATCTTATCTTTGGTGTGAGCATATCCCTTAGTATATACCAGGGTTAAAATATAAGAATAGAAGAGTAGGAGGACTTTTGTTAATCAGAAATTAAAATACTTTTTAAAGGCAGAGTCTAGAAGGATTTGTGGACTAATCTACACATACTTCTTCTCCCAATTTTGCATGCAACCAAGGCAGGGAATTTCCTGATATGATAGTGATCTTTTTTCTGGGGTCAAGGAGCAAGGCCTTGATGACCTAAATCTCTATGCCTATGCAGGTTGGTGGGGACCTTAAAAGAAGTGACTTCTGATTCTCAAGATACAGATTGAGACTTGACCAAAATCTCAGATGCTTCTACTGGAAAAAAAAAAATAATGTGGCAACAACAAATGGATGAACAGAGTAGTTTAATTCAGAGCTCAGTCACAGATTACTGTTACTATTTTGTGCATCAGAGAGGTCCTGGGTCTAGAGCTTCAGGTTGTCTCTTTAACTGAGGAGTGAAGAAGGCTATCAGATGGTTAAGCTTCCATAATTGATACATTAGGATAAATTTATTACCATAAACTCAGGCATGCAATGTAACCTTTCTGGTTTTTCTTATAACTAGGATTAATTTCTCTTTTCATCTTTTGTACAGAAAACTTGATCTGGTCACATAATCATTAAAATGATTTTCCTCAATCTTATTAACTTTGATTTAAATCCATTTTAGGATTTCTTTTTCCCTCCTTTTTTCTCCAGTGGCATCTGTGTTCAGTAGATTCACCTCTGATATCACAGCACTCAGAGGACAATATCTAGTTCTTTATTAGTATCTATACTTAACCATTTTCTGTTTATACTGTCTGGTTGATCCTAGGCTGCTTACATCTCTGCATTGACATTATCAGAGATGGTCCTTTGCCAATCCAGTGAGGCTGGATGGAGGCATGTAAGCAGCGTTCTTTGCTGCAGAGTCCTCTTGCTCCAGCCATGACAATGACTTTCCTTTTTCTGCTAATTTCTAAGATTAAATCACAAGTGTGTCTTTGCTTCTCATGGCTCACCAAGATCCCCTGAATTTGTGAGACCATTACCTGAACACCTCACATAGAGCTGCTCCTAATCCCCAGATAAACACAACCAAAGAATAAAGATACAAACCTCTGTTTCTAGGTATAGCAGAACTATCTCATAATCACATATAACTCTTATGTTATAAGTAAATACTGTCCCACCCTGCTCCAAAGAGATAATGTTATTGCTTCATTTTATGGGGGTTGGGGGGGCGGGCATCTGGTTAGTGCATTATTCTTTCTATTCTACTCTTTATGCCAGGACCTGACTCTTGGGTGTTGAAATTCCAGGAGTACCACCTTTTGTTTCTTTTTGTATTTCTGAAGGGACTTCCCTTTCCACTGAGCAGGGAGGATAAGGTCCAGTTTGAGTGAGAGGGATGGCTGGTTACACTAAAAATTTACAAGTCCCAGAAAACTACATTACAACCTCATGTACCAATCCATGTATTTCCTATTTTGATCAGTGTATCCTAATAAAGAGCCTCTGTTCAAGAGCTCAGTTTTCTACTTTTTTGTTCAGGACATCAGATGAATGGCAACTGTCTTGTCTTGACACAGATCCAACTAGGATACCTGTCATACCTAACTAGGATAGGCTTTGTTTTTACCTTGTTCTTATCTATAATTCTTCTCTCTCATGCTCTAGTCATCCTTAGCAATAAGGATTTAGGTTATATTTACATTTACTCGTGTCATATCCTAAATATGGGAGCTTGGAATTTGTGTTGCTTCTTTTTGGTAAATAATGAAGTCTAAATATATACATGCCCTCCATTCCAAGGGGAAGATTTGTTCTCCTTTCTGTAGTCAAGGAATCTTATGCTCCTGGGAATAAAAAGATACATAAATAAAAAGATGATAGGGCTCCAATATGCTCGTTTTATTCTTTGAGTTTCTTTAGGAGCAACTCTAGGCACTGGGAGGGGACATTACAGTGATGTATAGATAGACCATCCCCCACCATACATATACACAAAATAGAGCGCATTGCCTTACTCAGTCCTTTTTATTGGAATTCTGCATAAGATTTTGGTTGGAAATTTTTTCCTGTAATTCACACAACCATTGTAGTTTAACATTAAAGAAGAGAACATTTCCTGGCCAAAGTTACAACCTAGTTTGCATGAGTTAAATATAAGTTCTGAGATTTAAAAAGGGTTTTTTAGGGAAAACAACCAGTAAACTGTATTATATTAATGAATGACTTTAATTAGAAGTATTAATTAAATGGTTGTAATTAGAGGCAAAAGTAATATTAAAAATATATGACTTCAAATCATTTCTCTTTTTAGTGTTTCTGGCAAGAAAATAGTATTTATCCACAGTACTAGAATTCGAAGTAGTAATTGGCCCTAGCTTTAATTTACTGAAGATCTAGTTTAACTATAATTAAATTGAAAATCAATAGCTAAAATAATCAGGGAAACTTGTTAATTTAGGAACAAAACTAATTTTACTCTCTAACTTTTTATATAATTAATTTATGAAACTAATTGCATATAAAGTTTTGCCTGCTAGACATTTGTTATTTTTATTCTAAACAAAACTTGCACAAATCGTAATAAAAATAGTGTTTTAGTTATGTGACTACATCTAGTTATGAAATGCTAACTATTTAATAATCTTGAAATTAAAGAAAAAGTTAATATATATGTGAAAGTCAAGGTAAATGAATAATTCTAGAGTAAGAGTTGGAAATGTCTGGGTAAATGTTATCCTGGATCAGGAGAGGGTCTTTAAAATAAAACCCCATAATAATGCTATACTACTATGTGTTATGATTTAGGTAAAATAAATACATTGAAGTGGTAGATAAAAAATATTCTCCAAAAACTGTTGGAAGAAGAGGGCAGAAAGTTTCAGATTTCCTCAAGCAATAAAAAAAAAAAAAAATTCAAGAATAGAACTTCTTTGAAATATAAGAAGCTAGATGAAACTCTAAAGAATAGTATTATATCATCTCTCCATAAAGTTGCCAGACTGAACAAAAGGGATGCATTTTTTATTTCTCAGCAGGAGGTTTTTTATTTTAACAATAACTGAGAAAGTATTTACAAACAAGCTACAAAAGGATTTTTGTTAATTTTTAGAAATCAAAGAAGTGATCTCCACGTTGATGATTGCTATGGTCTGAATGTTTGTGCCCCATCTTTCTTCCATGTGCTGAAAACCTAATACCCAATTTAATGATATAATGAGGTGGGGCCTTTGGAAAGTGATTAGGTCATGGGGATGGAGCCCTCATGAATGAGATTAGTATTCTTACAAAAGAGATCCCAGAGAGCCCCTTTGTCTCTACCTGAGACTCTACTACCTGAAGACACCAGGAGAATTTGCTTTACCAAAACTTGGCTATGCTCCCACCTGATCTTGGACTTCTAGCCTCCAGAACTGTGAGAAATAAATCTCTGTTGTTGAAAGAAAGAACGAAAGAAAGAAAGAAAGAAAGAAAGAAAGAAAGAAAGAAAGAAAGAAAGAAAGAAAAGGAGGGAAGGAAGGGAGAAAAAGAAAAGAGAAAAGAAAAGAAAAGAAAAAAGAAAAGAAAAGAAAAGAAAAAAAATACTTGACAGGTTGAATTGGGTATGAGGTAAAGTGTTTTCCTCTTCCTTTTGTTGAAGTATATTAAAGCCACTTTTCATACCCTTATAATCTTTACTTTTGTGACTATATAATTACAGTTCTTCTTTGCATGGGACTTGCCCATAAGCAAGCTCCTCTTGAATTCTGTTTCGCGAATCCCAGTGGTTGCAACCATTACTCTGTGGATAGGTCATTTACAAACTCCCCAGAAACAGTGAATGGTCCAGATGCATTTCATATTCTGCATATTTCTCTGTAAATAGAGTTATTGGTTAAGATGAAAAATAAACCAAAATTCATGAGCCAGAATTCCCCTCCTGTATCATGTGACCCTAATTTTTGTAACTGCTGTGGCAAATCTTTCCACTGAGATTTTTCAAGTGCTTTTATTTTTATCTGACAGCTCCAGGTAGATATTGAACCTAAAATTTTATGTTTCAAGTCAAAGCTTTTCAAAATTTATTATGCACAGTAGGGGCATTTTAAAAATGCAGAGTCTGATTCAGTCAGTTTAGTATAGAGCTTGGGATGCTGTACTTTAATGAGTTATAGGTTATATCAATGTTGCTGGTCCAAAGACCATACTTTGAGTATCAGGGTGCCAGACATTGTTGGCTTTCTTGATTTCTGCTTAGGAAACGTACTAAAGAACAACACTGGAATATTTTTTACAAATTTACAATTAATTCTTATACTGGCAGTCAGGGCACATTCTGAGAAACACTATGCTGTGTTATCTGTAATAGCTTGAAAGTTCTAGTTTTACTTGAGTGTTTTCCATGGTTCCACTTGATCTGGCTGCTGTGGTATTAATGTAAAAGTATTAGTGAAAGAAATCACTTTAACAATTCTTAGAAAAATATTTTGATTTAGTAAAAGTTCATCTTAGTCTTAATGTTTAGTCTTTCTAGGTCATACAGTTTCTGCTCTTGCAGATGAAAGCAGCCACAGACAATAAGCAAACAAATGAGTGTGCCTGTGTTTCCATAAATGTTTATTCCTAAAAACAGGCAAATTAAATTTGGCCCAAGGGCTATAGTTTGCCCCACCCATGTTCTAGTAAATCATTTATGGCATATATATATATATATATATATATATATATATATATATATATTTCCTTTAAAATATGTTCATTTCAAAATAGAACCTAGGTTAGAGATCAACACTATGCTATAGTTAAAAAAAGAATAACTGTTAGGGCTATAACTATTTATTGCCATAGGTTTACAATTTGCTGTAGAGTTATTTTTTTTCCTTAAATACAAAATCCCATACAAAACTAACTTCAACCTTATGAGCTTACCAGTATTTTATAAATAAGAAAATTAATACTCAGGTTAACTGATTTTTTCAATATTACATTTTTAGAAAGCAGAAGAGCTAGATCCTGAGAAAGTCTTTTGAGTTAGAGTTGCTATATTGGTATCATGAACAAAAAAAGACATATCAACTCTTGAATAATCTTAAAAATAAGATAAGTATAGTGTTAGATTTTTGCATTTCACGGGAATTGAGTTTTTTAGAGTCAGGTAAGATTTTTTGCCAAAGTTTTATACTTTTAGTTGTAAGAACAATTTTATTCAACTTACTGTAATCTGGTACATTAGATATTCTCATTCAATGAAACTTAGAATCAAGAAGTAGAAAATTTGTCTTTGTGCATTCTCAAGGAAAAATTTCACCATTGGGAAAGTAGTATTGGCTTATGAATAATTGTGGACCTTTTGAAGATACCTCGCTTAAATATTCAGTAGCACCTCAGAAAATGTTTAAATAGGTGCCGAAAATGATCTTGAATAACTCAATTTTATTTCTATGCTATTATCTAGGAGAAATATATAAACTGGCATAAATAAATTACAATATATATAATTAAAAACCACCTACCAAGTAGGTTATATATACACAGTGTTGCATCATTAAAACAGTTCTTTTTTCAGTCATAATTCTTGGTGCAATTCTAGCTGCAAGAATGAATAGAACTTCCCAAATAGCTATTTACCATATAGGCCTTTATTAAATGAGTGGGTTCCAAATTCTGAATTGTGACAAAATTCTTTGTTTTCTTTTAAATTTTAGAAATTATTTGTGATATCCTTGGGATTTGTACCTGCCTATGAGACTTAAATATTATTTATCAAAATATTTATAGAACTCTATACAACTTTAGGGTATGAAAATTTTAGAAACCTAAGATGACATTTTAGTTGGGCTAATTTAAAAGACTTCAGACTGTATTTTCTTGTAAGAAAATAAATTTTATGTAATTTTGACGGTACGTGTTATCGACCATTATCCATAAAAACTATCAGGTTTATGTTTCACAAGTTTATACTTAGAGTTGGAGGTTAAGAGAAACTCTAGGTTAACATTTATCAAAGATAGAGGTCTTAGGGGTTCCTGAGACCCTTTGAGGGTACCTACAAGGTCAAACTATTTTCAGAATGAATGAATGAATGAATGGGTGGATGGATGAATGAATGAACAAATCCACTGTGTTGACATTTCCAGTGAAAATGGGAGCACAGTTGTGAATAAACTGCTGGTGCTCCTTAAAAAGAATCAAGGCAGTGGTACCACCACATAAAAGAGGGGTTTAGCAACATGTGGAATAACTGCTGTTAGATTTTGGTAAGGGTTTTATAAAGACTGGTTTCTTCCTGTTTGCTATTTTTGTATCTCTTTTTTTTTTTCTTTCATTTTTCGGATTATTATAGAACTCTTGAAAAAGGATATTATTACTTTAAGAGAAGTGAAGAGAAAACAAGAGAAACTTCAGTAGAAACTGTGGGTAGGGAAAGCTTGGTCGAGGAAAAGTTCAGCTACTTATGTCTATGGAAGGAAGTAGAACAAAGAAATCAGTCTGAGAGTTAGCTTTATTGATCCTACTCCTACAGAGTAGGACCTCTTTTCCAATGTCTCTGAATTAAAGCAACCTACTGTCATGAAAAAAGGGAAATGTTGCCCATGCTTCGGTACCTTTACCTGTCTCGGCCCTAATTCCTAATTATTGTCTCCCCTTCCCCTATTGTGCTCCTATTGTCATTTGAACAAAGGGAAGAAGAAACTTTGCTTCTTCATTTGGCCCATTAAATTATGCCTTTTACCTGCAAAACCTTCAGTGTATACTAAATGATATAATTACATGGATATTTTTTCCTCTAAAATTTCTCTTGGAAAATATATGTGTTGATAAAGTAGGGGAAGAAGGACCCTAGAGGCTAAGTCCATATAATAAACAATGGCACTAGAATTTTCTCAAGAGTATGTCCAGACAGGTGTTTATGCCTTTGTTTTGCTACACCTGGAATTTCATTTGGATCCACAATTTAGAGATGGAAACTAAAGCAAAGCTGCATCGTTTCACATATTAGAAGAGAGAGGAATTTAAAGGATGATTATGAGATAGAGCTCAGAGTAATGGAGGGTCAGAAGAAAACAAAACAATTCTACGAAAGAGGGCTTTGGAGATCAGGACTACTTCGGAGTAGTTTTTAATTTGTTTGCTGTGTGTAGTGTGAAATAAATGTTCTTTACCATCTTCCTTATAACAAGTCTTAAGCAAAACACACTTCCCTCTAATGCATTTTTGTGATTGGATCCTTTCAGAGGACAAAAAGAAAATAGGAGTTATATGTCTGGGTTGATAAGCTAAAGGAGGCCACTTGTATAAATAGAAGGTTAAGGGATGATAGCTGATATTGCATTCCTAATTCCAGTTTCCAAGAACAGACTTTGATAGATTCAGCTTGCCTTTCTCACCCTTCCTGAACTAATAAACTGTGGTCCAGGGTACAGTTGTGTCACTTTGTACAAATATGATTTCTCCTCCTTCATCCATATGGAAAAGGTATTGTTCTCAGAAAAGCAAGAGATGGGGAACTGAGCATGTAAATCTATCAGTGTTCTTACTTCTTTTTTCCTTACAACAGTATTTCAGCCAATAAAATAGTGAGCCATTATTCAAATGTAAGCATGTATATCTTCAAACCAAAATCATTCCATTCTGTCTCCTACAAAGAATATTTGCATAGAAACACAAACCCCCACAAAACATATAGAAATTGATATGTTGTAGATCTGTATGCACTTGGGAAATGATTAGGTAGTTGAGTCCTCCAACTTTGAAAAATTGTTTTAAGGTCATTGGTTTTGACTGCATGTATGCTTTATAAGAAAATTGGATGTTTTCTGTATTATGGGGAAAATCTTATTGAAAGCAGTTGAAAGGTAATTAGAGAAAGGGGAATTAATTTATTTGCTTAAAGAGTAATTACATCAATAAAATCACCTTTTAATTTTTAAAGAAGTTATGATTTTGAACATTTACCAAAAAATTAATAATGGGAGGCTCAGACTCACTGATCTGTATTTGTTTAAAGGTTGGAATATTTGTTTCTTGTGTTTCCTCAAATCATTTAGGTGACTTCATTTTCACTAAAATGTTAGTATCCTAATTAACATAGCCTTCATTCATATTCTTTAAAAAAATAGCAATAAAACCTGTTCTAAAATGTTAAAAAATGAGATTTCTTGAATTCCAGCAAGAAAATCATTAAAAATTTAAAGCTATGTATGGAGAAATGTAATGAAGAATGAAACATGTAAAAGGATAGAGTTTGTCTCAGAGAAAATTATTTCCTGAATGTAGTTGGATAATTTAAACAAATCAATACTGATACTGCCTTGCAGTTAAAAAATTAAGAGTAACAGAGACTTTTCCTAATAGTGTAAGAGCAGTTATTATTTTCAACTTTTTGCATTTGAATTTTTTTTGCTTTTCCTTGTCTCCCCTTTTTCTCTATCCTTTTCTACTGCAAATGGAAAACTTTCTTCAGGCTTTATTAAAAATGAAACTAAAAGTTCAACCAAGAGGAAGTGTTGTTTCTACTAATGCCTGTGTCTTAGAGGACTACCCCCAGGTTATTTGGAAGGAGGCAGAGTTCACTTTAATATGATTATCAACATATATACTCATCAAAGCAGAAGAGAACCGAGTTATTTATGTTTTGTCTGGCTGTGTTGGCATCATTATCATCTATAATGACTGATGAAGCAGGCATTACATTATAGCTGTAACATTCCTTGGAAAGAGAAGATATTCCTATTGGGTAGATGTGAGAAATTCTAGGCTTGAGTTGTAGAAGGGTCCTTGGGGATCTAGTTTCACCCCTTTTACTCTTAAAAGTGAGAAAATTGCTGTTCAGAGAATTCAAACTTGCTCAAGGTCACATTACTAGTTCTCTTTCTTTTTCCAGCGGGGCACTGAGAATGACTTAATTGTCTGAAAAGTAAGCGCTTATTTAAAGATAATGGGAAAAAAAAGTGAATGCCAAGAAATTCAAAGATATGAGGGGTTGGCAACTTTTGAACAGCAGTGTGGCTGTGAAGTGACCCTTTCTCTCTAGTATATAGCAGTAAAGGAATATCTTTCACACTTTGTTTTTAATAAGAAATAGAGAAAAATTTCTACCTGTCACCTATTTTCACTGGGGCAGAAGCTCTTAGAAGGAGCTAGGAAGCAATTGTAACTAGTCCACATTCCAGTGGAAATTGACCACTATGTGACTTTGGTCCCCAAGCCAAATTTGTTCAACATTTAAATTATGTTTTCCAGTTAGCTGTTTTTGAAAACAATTTAGGGCATAATGTTTCATGATACTTTAAACCAGATCCCTGTTTCTAGCCATTTAAATTTTATACAAATTATACACTGTGTTATAGGAAACCAAATTGTAGTGTGATTCCACATGTTTAAACAGTTGTTTTTCTCTCAAACACAGTTAAACTTTTTTGTGTGTGTGTACACACACACATACGTGTTTATACACACATTGTATACACATATCAAAGTGTCAAGTGCATCTAATTATTGAGTAACACCTGCTTAACATTAAGTTCCAGTTTTCAGACTTTTAATTATTTTAGCTGTTTCTTTTAGTATTGCTTTCACATATTTAGCATTCACCAATTTTAATTAATAATTATTTGTTTTCTGTCATAATGGGGATTTAATTTGCTTATATATCTATCTATTCCTTTTCCAATCTCCCGTTTGAATTATACATTATTATTTTTTGTTTAATGTATGCTTAGTATTATGATACATAAAATTAACCACTGGAACCCCAAGAAAATGATAATATTCTCTATTTCCTTCATTCTTCCCTTCCTTCCTTGGTTCTAATTGTCATTAAACAAACAAACAAACAAACAAACAAAATTTCTTAATACCAAACACATCATGCTTCCTTATCTTCTAGGTACTAGTTTAAGTGCTTCACATATATTTGCTCTATCCTCACAATGACCTTATAATGTAGATATCATTGCTATTTTATGAACAAGAAACTGAAGACCAGAGAAGGTGAGTCAATGGTAAAAAGTCACACACACATACTAGTACATGATAGAGCTAGAATTTGGACCCAGGCAGTGTGATTTAAGAATCATAATGTAAAACACAGTATTAGCTTCTTATTATATTTTGTTTTTCACAAACTCTTGTTTTTAAAATTTTTTTTTACTGTTGATTTTTCAAAATATTTATTTTTCTTTTTTTTCAGCTTTTTTGGGTAGAGTTTTATTTTTGTTTTTGTTTTTGTTTTGGTTTGGTTTGGTTTTATTAACACACAATGTATTATTTGCTTCAGGGGTACAGGTCTGTGAATCATCAGTCTTACACAATCCTCAGCACTCACCATAGCACATACCCTCCCCCATTCCCTAAGCCAGCCACCCTATCCCTATCCCCACCTACCTCCCCAGCAACCCTCAGTTTGTTTCCTGAGATTAAGAGTCTCTTGTGGCTTGTCTCCCTCCCGGGCCTAGGCCCCATCTTGTTTCATTTTTTTCCCTCCCCAACGCCCCACGACCACACCCCGTCCCTATCCCCCCAGCCCCCACCCTGCCTCTCAAATTCCTCATATCAGAGAGATCATATGATAATTGCCTTTCTCTGACTGACTTACTTCACACAAACTCTATCTTATGGGAAACTTCTATCACTTATTTCCCATAAGGAAAAATTTGCCTTGGTTTTAGTTTAACTTTACATATTTTATTTAAGTCAGCATTAGAAAATGAAAAAAAAAAAAAAAGAAAAAGACTGTTAGACTATGTTTCCAAGTGACTCTGGTAAATGATAATTATTGTGTAGATCTGTTCCTGCTCCAGAAATGTCAATTAATCAGGATTCAAACAGTGTCTAAGGAATAAGAGAAAGTTTGTTTCAGGTTAAGAAAAACAGGGATTTGCCTCAAAGGGGGCCTTTCTTCATCTATCAAATCCCTTTGATTTTCTCAGTCAACACTGGAATCTTCTCTCAGTTTCTGTGTTTAGTTGATAGCAGAGGTCTCAGTTTAACCTTAGTAAAAAATTTTAAGTAATTATTTTGTGTTGTTTTATACTTTCAGTTTCCTGAGCACTTTTTGGTTTCTAGCTGTGACACAGCTGCCCATCTGGTTAATTATTTCCATGTGGTCTTCAGTTCAGACCTGCCTGCTTTTCTCCCTTCTCCTCCCTGCTGAGTCTCAGCATCCCTTCCCCACATGGGCTAGGAGGACCACCTGCTGTCAGACAGTTGGCCATCCCTAATCTGAGGGCTTCACTTTTACTTGTCTCCAGGTGAGCATCCTCAGGAATCGGCAAGGATAGACTTAACATCAAGGCTGAGGTATTAACCATTCTGTTTTCAACTTCTGGCACTTTTATTTGAGTAAACTTTAAAAGAGAATTGCTTAGATTAAAGCTTACTATTATGAATAAAGGACAGATTTGGCTTTATGATGTAGGCAGTTGAAAGTTCTCTTTTCTGTAATTTAAATTCATTTTTTGCACTAGTAACTGGTAGATGAATGAGACCTCTGAATAAAAATTATAGTGGTTATTATAATGCAAAAAGGAATCTCACTGTACCTTACATACTCGATGTTATTTTATATTAAAATGTGATAAAAACTCTTCTCTCCTTTTTGTTTTTAACATGCAGGAGAAATCCCTTTCTGTGACTTGTACCTACTCTAATTCTAGATACCCTTGACTTCAGGCTCCTGGACGCCTGTTAAAAATCATCGCCCTCTCAGGCAGATCATGAAACAAACTGGAAGTGAAGGAAGCTAGAATCATGAGTTAATCAAACACTATTCTGTTCATGAGAAGTAAAAGTCACATTAAGTAAGTGCATAAAATATTCAGTCAAGCTCTAGACAAGTGTTGAGATCCTAGAAATCTAACCTAGAGAGTAAAAATGTGATATAAACTCATATGTACTGAATTATAGAGTGACACAGTGTCAGTGATTTTCAGCATCATCCATTTACCAAGGGTAAAATGATCAATTGTCAGACTTTGAAGAAAAAGGGATAGAAAGGGTGAGATGAGAAAACATGCCTCCAGTTGGCTGAAGACAATAGCACTTTTTCTTCCCCCAAATTCAGAGTGATCTCTTGTGGAGTAATGGAGCTAGGGAATAGTTGTTTAAGATGCAGAAGTAAGGTGGACCTAGGTGACTGCAAAACAGGGGCCCAGTAAATGGCCTTGTTTCTCCATGGGCTGTTTAGAGAGGTTGTCACTTGATTTTGTTACTAAATATTCTAGCCTTTTGGATTTTTTTTTTTCCTGTTGTATAGTAAAACATACATACATAAAGTTTACAAATTTAACCATTTTTAAGTGTACAGTTTTGTGATATTAAGAACATTTACACTCTTGTTTAACCAATCACCAGAACGCTTTTCATCTTGCAAAATAGAAACTCTATACTCATTTAACAACAATTCCTCATGCCCCCTTTTACCCATCACTGAAAATCACCGTTCTAGGTATTTCATATTAAGTGGAATCATACAGTATTTGTCTATTTGTGATTGGTTTACTTCCCTTGGCCAAATATCCTCAATGTGAATCATATGGTACCATCAATTGGAATTTCCTTTTTGAAGATGAATAATATTCCATAGTATGTATATCCATTCATCTGTCCATGGACATCTGGTTACTTCTATATTTTGATTATTGTGAATAACACCACTACAAACATTGATATATAGATATCTGTTCAAGTCTTTGGTTCAGCTTCTTTTAGCTATATCCCCAAAAGTAGAATTGCTAGATCATATGGTAATTCTGTTTAATTTTTTGAAGAATCATCGTAGTATCTTCCATAGTGACTGCAAAACTTTACAATCCTACCAGCAAAACACAAAGTTTCTGATTTCTCCACATTCTTGCCAACACTTATTTTATTTTATTTTCATTTTTATTTTGGCCATCCTAATAGGTATGAAATGATAGATCTCACACTGTCTCATTGTGGTTTTGTTAACCTGTTGACTCTTAGGAGTGAAGCCCATAAGACATCGACAGAGGCATTTTTGTGCTATGGTAGTCATCTTAAATGCTTTCAGAAATAATGTGTTTTATAACAAAATAACTAAAATAAATGGGCAAGGACTTCTGGGGAAGATAACAGAGTAGGAAGATCCTAAGCTCACTTCATTTCATAAATACAGCTAGATAACAACATCCACATCAGTGTAAATAACCTAGAAAATGTGCCGAAGTCTGGCAGAACAGACTCTCTGCAGTTAAATGTACAGGCCACATCAGAGAGGGTTGAAAGGTAAGAGACGTGGTCAGGAACCCCCTGTGGGACTGTCTGAAGAGAGAAGCACACAGGGGATTCATAGAGGGAAGAGGACCAGACCGCCACACCAAGCACCCAGACGCAGGGAACCCACATGGGGAAAATGTATCCTCATAAATTTTGGCTTTGAAAACCAAAGGGGCCTAACAAAGAGTGAGGCTTAACACCTGGAACTTTAAAAATCAGTAGCATCAGCTCTGGGCGAGCTAGGAAGCCAGGACCTTTTCCTCATGAGATAGCACAAACAGGACTGTAGAGATCTAGTATAGAAGAAGCAATTTGAAAAAATCCCCTACGAAAGGAGATTCATACACTAACTTTAGAGCAGGTACAGGAGGGGTAGGGATCTTTGGGACACTTCTGCAAGAACACAAGAGTTGTTGGGTGCCATTTCCCTTCCCAACCACACTCCACAACCTAGCTACATGGACACCTGCAGGAACCAGATCACCTCCCACACTTCACCTCGCTTGTTAGCAGCATGCCCTGCCCTCACACACTTATGTGGCTCCAAACCCCTCTACCCAGGCCTGGAGTTTTCCTGGGAGAAGATAACCACACACATTAGTCCAACTGCTCTCCCACCAGTGGACTGGGGGCAGACTTTGGGTTGTATAGCACAAATAAAGAACTGGTAATAGATATACAAAAAATGAAGAGAAAGGTATCGAAGTATATCACTAAGGAAAGCCAGTAAAATGTGAGAGGAGAGGAGCAAGAGAAGAATGGAATAGAGAACCACACACACACACACCAAAAGAAGTAAACAATAAAATGGTAATAGGTACTTATATAATAATAGTTACTTTTAATGGAAATGAGCTTAACTCTCTAATCAAAAGACAAACCAAATGGGGAAAAAACAAAACAAAGACCTTTCTGTATGCCACCTACAAGAGATTCATTTCACACCTCATGATCATATGCATATTGAAATTCAAATCAGACCTAAAGACATATGCATATTGAAAATGATGGAGTAAAAATGATGGATAGAAAGCATTTATCATGCAAATGGAAATGAAAAGAAAGTTGGGGTAGCAATATTTATATTGGAAAAAGTAGACTTTATTTTTTAAAAAGTTTTGATTTATTTATTTGACAGAGAGAAAGTCTTCACAAGTAGGCAGAGAGGCAGGCAGAGAGAGAGGGGGGATTGTAGGCTCTCTGCTCAGCAGAAAGCAGGATGAGGGACTCAATCCCAGGACCCTGAGATTATGACTTGAGCCAAACACAGAGGCTTAATTCACTGAGCCACCCAAGCACCCCCAAAATAGACTTTAAAACAAAGACTGTAAAAAGACACAAAGCAGGATACTATGTAATCATAAAGGGAACAACCCACAAGATATAACAGTTGTAAATACTTATTCACCCAACATAGGAGCACCCAAATATGTAAAGCAGAAATTAACACACAAGAGGGAATTTATAGTGATATGTTGTTAGTAGGGGATTTTAACCACTTATAACAATGGATAGATCATCCTGGCAGAAAATCAAGAAGGAAACAATAGCCTTGAGTGACACATTTGACCTCATGGATCTAATAGATAGACTTGGAATGGTCCATCCTAAAACAGAAGAATATACATTCTTTTCAAATGTCCACACAAAATTTTCCAGAATAGATCACATATTAGGCCACAAAACAAGACTTAACACATTAAAAATATTGAAGTCATACCATACATCTTCTCTGGCTACAATGCTATGAAACTAGAATCACAAGAAAAAAATCTGGAAAGAGCACAAATTCATAGAGGTTAAATGACATGTTACTGAACAGTGAATGGGTCAACCAAGAAATCAAAGAGAAAATCAAAAAATACATAAAGGCAAATAAAAAAAAAAAACAGATTTAACAGATAAAAATCTTTGGAATGCAGCAAGAGTGGTCTTTCTTGGCATTTTCCTAAGAGTGAGAATGACATTCTTTTTTCATGAAATATAATACTAAATTTGGATGTTTATAGATCTGTTTCTATTCCTACTTTATTGATTGTTTTAATCAATATAAGGAATATAAGGAGTGGTTGCTGCCTTTATCAAACATCTTTACCTCATCAGTGAAAATTATCATATGTATATATGTGTGTATATATCTATATATGCATACATTCTTTCTAGTTTATTCCATTTTTTTCCTGAAATTGCTCTTGATCATGAGAACGTGATCCTTGAATAGATACATTCATATTTATACTTTGTTACATATTTTTTATAGTATATTTTATTACTTTTTTATTTATTTTATTTTTTAATTTTTTATTTTTTTTTTAAGATTTTATTTATTTATCAGAGAGAGAGAGAGGGGAGAGAGCGAGCACAGGCAGACAGAATGGCAGGCAGAGGCAGAGGGAGAAGCAGGCTTCCGGCCGAGCAAGGAGCCCAATGTGGGACTCGATCCCAGGACGCTGGAATCATGACCTGAGCCGAAGGCAGCTGCTTAACCAACTGAGCCACCCAGGAGTCCCTACTTTTTTATTTTTACCTGCCTTTAGGTTCAGTCCTTTTGATCTCAGTGTTCTGTTTTGTTTTGTTTTATGTTTCAGTTTGTTCCACAGTGTGTGTTCATTTTATTAAGGGCAAAAAGCTAAATCACTCTCTAATTCCTAACTCCTCTAAATCCTAAAATAAATCAAATTTGGTGGTTTATTTATTTTAAATACAGTATGTCTTTCTTTGTCTTTTCAGGACTACACTCTATTCTTGTATGTTTAAGATATTAAAAATATTTCATGTTACTTTCTGTTTTTTAATTTTTTTAAATTAAAACTTGCAAAAAAATCTGTTATTTGAGGCTGTTGTTCTTTTGTTATTATTATTTACCTTCAATCTGGTAAATAATAGAATAGAATAGAATATATATTATATATGATATATATTTATTATATATTATATATCATATATAAAATGTTAATATAAAATAATATAATAATATAATATTATAAATAATAATAATCCTAAGGATTGCCCTTAGGAGCTTCTCAGATCATGAGTTCTTTTTCTTTTTCCATAGAAATCTGAATGGATTTGATTTTGTGGGTAACACTGTTAGGGAAATTAATTGCCTACAACTTATCTGGCAGGAAGCCTTCATGTTAAGGATGAACTAGAACAGATTTTACCCTTGTGCCCTCTAAAATATTGCACAACAGAGTTTCTTGCCAAGTCTGTTTATTTTTTAGATGTGATCCAAGTTGTTCCTTCTTATAGAGCTTTGGTCATTTTAATCAGGCTAAGAATGGCTGAGGAGATTCCTGTCTTCAAGCTACTAGTTTCAGAAAATTATATCTAGAGTCTTTGTGCAGTGTTTGGAATACACTAAGTGCTTAATAAATGGTTGTTATTATTTGTATTAACTTATTTTATCAAGGTATTTATTTCATATTTGATTATATTTGAGTCTCAGACTAAATTAGGGCTTTAAATTCTATTTATGATTATAGAAGTCATTAGATCTTTTTGCTGTTGTTCTAGTTCTAAGGTTTTATTTGCTTTTACTCAAAAATAACCTTTCCTAAGCATCCTGGTTGTTGTCTTTTATTGGGTTCTCTTCCTGCTAAACATATTGGTTCTTGAGTGATTCCCTAAATTTTGTGGTTTTTTTTTTCCATTGATCTTGGGTGTTCCCCATCTGTCTAGAATAAGGCAGCCCCACTTTTTATCAGTAAATGTTCCCTTCACATTCTTGCCCTCTTCTCTGTGTTCCCAGTCCTAAGACGCTCTCTTCATCTCTGCATCATAACCAAAAACCTGCACCATATCCTAAACAGACACAAATCATTTCATCCTTCTTGAGGATTTCCTTTAAGTCAGATCCTAACAGTACAGTGTATAGACAAGAATCCACTTTTCCCCTTTGGGGTCTTTGGTGCCTTCAGAAGATTCTAGAGATAAAACAGAGACCAGCATCACACCATCATTTTTTAAGTCTCAGGCTGGAAACAGTAAAGAAGTGGCTCAGTTATACAAAGTGATTTATATGACGACCACCCAGTTACTAAGTTTTTGGAATTTTCTGATATAAATACTCAAAGTCCAATTTTCATTTTAGCATCTAACTTTTCACCCACAAGCCTGGGAAAGCTTCCCCAGGGGTCTTCCCTCCTCCCCATCTTAAATAATTTTCTTTTAAAGAGTGGTTGGTGCTTTAATCAGTAAGAATCGGAATTAACATTCATTGCTTCCAAGAATCCATGTTTGAGTCACACAAAGACTATTTCTTTCTGTGCCTGAGTAGGGCAGGTCTGGTGCCCTCTCACAGAAATGGACAGATAGATTTCATACAGAAACAAGTGCTAATAATTTATAAAACAACTTACATGGTTCCACATTAAGATAATAGTAAACACAGAAAATTTGTTTGTTAGAGGTACCACAAGAGTGTGTGCTTACAAGGATTATCCATACTGATACATACCTATATATTCCATAGGAGTTTCACACCTACGTCTGCTACCTGGGCAAAGACCACATGCACTCACATATGTAGAACAAAAGAGATAAATCTGGTCAACAATGGAAGTGGCTCAACATTGCTTAAATTTCTTTTTGTACTTCTGCGATTTTAAATAAATCATACTTTATTATTCTCTATTCCTGTACTTTTTTCATCCCTCTCCCAAGGATAATTATAGATTGATTTAATCTTTATTTTGTTAAAGTTACAATTTTAACTGGGTGATCTCATTCTAAATACTTTCAAAGTAAATATTTTGGCACAAAAATGATTGAAATATAGCAGTCACATTGAAATTATTTGCATTTGTCACATGACTCCTAACATTCCACCTACAATTAATTGGGGTCTTAAAATGATTCTCAAACAGATAAGATTTTAAAGAAGTTTGTTTTTTTTCCCTTAAAAACATCCCACTCAGCACATTGGCATTGCAAGTACCTCCAAAGAAATTTATAAATGTTTCAATCTTTTCTTTTCTAACATCATTATAAATGACTTCATGACAAGTGCAAATTTTCCTCCTTGTTCTTTGGGAAGTACCAATCAGACGTGAATTTGAGTGACATCTCTTTTAAGGAAGAACAAAGGGGACAGGCAGCTCAAATAATTATAAAATCCTGACTTGTTACTGTCACAAAGATTGCCTGAGCTTTAAAAAAGAAATGGGACATTAATGGTACAATGTAAATAATTGTGTAGGCTCTGAGATGATTAGTTAGCAAGGTGGCAGAATTATCTTGTCAAAAATAAGGTTTTTTTTTTTTAAATATCTGAAAGGGAACTCTAAAATATCCATCCTAATAATGAAACCCATGACATCCAGCACTACTATACCCAGAATAATGATAACTAAAAATAGGATTCTGTATTTTCACCAAAAATACTTGTAAAGAAAATGTTTTCTATGTCTCTTAATCTTCAGTTCATTATAAAATGCCATCCTAGCAGTTCAAGTGTATCAAAATGAAATGCTTCATCTTGGGAGTGTAGGCATTCCTGCTAAAGTCCTGATTTGTTTTTTATGAGCCACTTCCATCATTGTTATTGTCAGGTATAATACATTATATTGCTGACCACTTATTCTGTGCTGTTCTGAATATTTTACCTTTTTTTCTGTCATTATTTCTTACCACAACCCTATGAAATAGTTACTATTATTATGCTCAGTGTATGGATGTGAAAATTATAGTCTGGAGAGCGTAAGTAACTTGGCCAAAATTATTTAGACAGTATGGGGCAAAAGTAGAATGTGCATACAAGTCAATCTTCATTGCCTTCAAAAAATTATTAAATTTTTTCCCAACTTTTGTATATTTGAAAATATAAAATTCAGTGATTACATAACATTATATATATATATATATATATTTTTTTTTTTTAAGATTTTATTTCTTTATTTGGCAGAGAGAAATCACAAGTTGTCGGAGAGGCAGGCAGAGAGAGAGAGGGGGAAGCAGGCTCCCCGCTGAGCAGAGAGCCCGATGCGGGACTCGATCCCAGGACTCTGAGATCATGACCTGAGCCGAAGGCAGCGGCTTAACCCACTGAGCCACCCAGGCGCCCCAACATTTTATATTTTAAATGTATATTTTCTTACTCATTTTGAAGTTTTCCTTAGGAAATATTGCTAGAAGAAGTTTTACTGGTTAAAATTTTCATAAATATTGACAAACTTCTTTCAGTGATTTATACTTCTACTAGCAGCATATGAAAATATTCTTTTTACTTCAGCTTTGCTTATCGTAAGTATTTTTTAAAATGTTTACTTGGGGCCCCTAGGTGGCTACGTTGGTTAAATGCCCAAGTCTTGATTTTGGCTGAGGTCATGAGGTGGTGAGATCGAGCTCTGCAGCCCAGTGTCAGGTTGGGCATGGAGACTGCTTAAGATTCTCTCCTTCTCCATCCCCCACTCGTAATTCCCAGCCCAACTTCTGTGTATGCTCTCTCTTTCAAAAATAGATAGGCAAAAATTTTTCTGTTTTCTTATCAGCTATATTCTTTTTTTTTTTTTTTTTAAGATTTTATTTATTTATTTGACAGAGAGAGATCACAAGTAGGCAGAGAGGCAGGCAGAGAGAGAGAGAGGGAAGCAGGCTCCCTGCTGAGCAGAGAGCCCGATATGGGACTCGATCCCAGGACCCTGAGATCATGACCTGAGCCCAAGGCAGCGGCTTAACCCACTGAGCCACCCAGGCGCCCTTATCAGCTATATTCTTAACAGACATGAAACATACATGTTATTAACAGACATGAAACATACATGGAAACATAAAACATTATTGTTTTAATGTTTAATTGTTGGCAATTAAAAGCTATGAGCATATTATCTGACCAATATTGATTAATTATTTTAACCTTTAATGAGCTCATTTTATTTGCCAGAAACTTTTTTTTTAAAAAAGATTTTATTTATTTATTTGACAGACAGAGATCACAAGTAGGCAGAGAGGCAGGCAGAGGGAGGAAGGGAAGCAGGCTCCCTGCTGAGCAGAGAACCCAATGCAGGGCTGGATCCCAGGACCCCAGGATCATGATGTGTTGAAAGCAAGGCTTTAACCCACTGAGCCACCCAGGTGCCCCTGCCAGCAACTCTTAAAAGTTCTCTAGGCCAAGATAAATAGGCCCATTCTTGTGCTTCAGGATCCTTGATGGAAAGCTATGAATGTAATAAAGATTTTGCAGGAGTACTACCATAGGAGGGATAAGTTGCTTTTTAACCCTAATTCTGGCCTGTGTTACTGGGAGAATCTCATGGAGGAGATATCTGCATTTTGTCTTGATAGATGAATAGAGATTTGTAAAGTAGAAAATAGGAGTATTTTAGGGAAGGCACAGAACATAACCAAAGTGAAGAGGAATGAAAACATAAGTTAAATTCAAGGAATGGTTAAAAAAAATAAGTTTTAATGGAACCTTGAATGATTCTTCTCAGAACTATAAGGGATGGATGGAACATGAAAGATTGTAGCAAGACATGGAGATCCTTTTTGTGAGTTAGAATGAAGTGTCAATAAATAGATTCACTATTTAATTGTAACCAACTATATCAGCCTTGACAAGTCATTTCAAAAAGTATGCTCATAATTAGAAATTCAAGATCTAGTTATTTCTTTTAATTACTCCAATTTTATAGCAAATTATTTTTAAATATCCTGATGATGATAATTGGTAGCTTCTAAAGTGCTAAAGTCTTCCAATAGCCACACTTGACTCCTCCAATTTCATGTCCCACAGCCTCTCAAAAATGCCCAGTCATTGGTCTGGACAGAACATTTCATATTGCCTCTAGCAAGCATTGCACTGCGTTTGACTTCAACCATTTTACTCATTTTGTTCTTATGAAATATGCTCACTCTTCCCTTCTCTCTACTGTCCATATATAATGTATCCATCAAGACTAAGCTTAAACACTTGCTCTTACATAAGTCTTCTGGCACCTTTTGCAAACATTTCTATAGGACTGATATACTCTATACCTCAACCTTGGCATTTTATGTATTATCTTTTTTCTTCTTTGCTTTTGTAGTTCATAAATTGAGATTTCAGGGGTTTATGCATTATCCTCTATTCTTACAGACAAAGAGAATCAGACTAAGAAACTATCTAAAGATCACACTAATGATTATTTTGTGCATTTGTTCATTTATTTTTCAAGCAATTACTGTGTTCTTAGTATATGAAAGGCATTTACTTGTCAGGTACTAAAGATCTAAAGTGAACATGGTTCATGTTTTTCAGAAGGAGTTCAGAGCTTAATAGGGAAGCTAGATATTTAAACAACTTTTTGAGTTACTTATATGATATGAGGAAAATAGCAATTTATCTGTTGTGGGTAGATATGGAAGTTGAAGTATGTGAAATTTAATGAAGTCTTTCTATAAAGGAGGAATGTCTATAGGTTTGTGGAGAATGGGATGTTTAACAGGCTAATAAATGAGATATATATTTCTAGACAGAAGAAATTACATAATTTTTCTAATTTAATTTTATTTTTTCAGTGTTGCAAGATTCATTGATTATGCACCATACCCAGTGTTCCATGCAATACAGGCCCTCCTTAATAGCTACCACCAGGCTCACCCATCCCCCTATCCCCCTGTATTCCCAAACCCTCAATTTGTTTCTCAGAGTCCACAGTTTCTCATGGTTCATCTCCCACTCCAATTTCTTCCAATTCACTTTTCCCTTCCTTCTCCTAATGTCTTCCATGTTATCCCTTATGCTCCACAAGTAAGTGAAACCATATAATTGCCTTTCTCTACATGACTTTTTCACTCAGCATAATCTCCTCCAGTCCCATCCATGTTGATACAAAAGCTAGGTATTCCATTCTGCTGGAGATGTAATAATATTCCATTGTATATATGAACCATATCTTCTTTCTCCATTTGTCTGTTGAAGGGCAACTTGGCTTTTTCCACACTTTGGCGATTGTGGACATTGCTGCTGTGAACATTGGGGTACATTGGCCCTTCTTTTCACTGCATCTGTATCTTTGGGGTAAATACCCAGTAGTGGAATTGCAGGGTCATAGGGGAGCTCTATTTCTAATTTTTTAAGGAATCTCCACACTGTTTTCCAAAGAGGCTGCACCAACTTGCATTCCCACTAACAGTGTAAGAGGGTTCCCCTTTCTCCACATTCTTGCCAACATTTGTTGTTTCCTGTCCTGTTGTTTTTGGCCATTCTAATGGGTGTAAGGTGGCATCTCAATGTGGTTTTGATTTGAATCTCCCTGATGGCTAATGATGATAAACATTTTTTCATATGTCTGTTAGCCATTTGTATGTCTAATTTGGAGAAGTGTCTGTTCATGTCTTCTGCCCATTTTTTGACATGATTATCTGTTTTGTGTGTGTTGAGTTTGAGGAGTTCTTTATAGATCTTGAATATGAACCCTTTGTCTGTAGTGTCATTTGCAAATACCCTCTCCCATTCTGTGGGTTGCTTCTTTGTTTTGTTGACTGTTTTGTTGACTGTGCAGAAGCTTTTGATCTTGATGAAGTCCCAAAACTTCATTTTGGCTTTTGTTCCCTTTGCCTTTGGAGACATGTCTGGAAAGAAGTTGTTATGGCCAATGTCAGAGAGGTTACTGCCTATGTTATCCCCTAGGATTTTGATAGCTTCCTGCCTCACATTGAGGTCTTTTATCCATTTGAGTTTATCTTTGTGTATGATATAAAAGAATGGTCGAGTTTCTTTCTTCTATACATAGCTGTCCAATGTTCCCAGCACCATGTATTGAAGAGACTGTCTTTTTTTCCAGTGGATATTTTTTTCTGCTTTGTTAAAGGTAATTTGACCGTAGAGTTGTGGGCCCATATGTAGACTCTCTATGTTGTTCCACTGGTCTATGTGTCTGTTTTTGTGCCAGTCAATACCATGCTGTCTTGGTGATCACAGCTTTGTAGTAAAGCAGGCAACATGATGCCCCCAGCCTTGTTTTTCTTTTTCAACATTTCCTTAGCAATTTGGGGTCTCATCTGGTCCCATACAAATTTTAGGATTGTTTATTCCAGTACTTTGAAAAATGATGGTGGAATTTTGATCAGATGGCATTGAAAATGTAGATTGCTCTGGGCAGTACAGACATTTTAACAATGTTTACTCTTCTTATCCATGAACATGGAATGGTCTTCCATCTTTTTGTATCTTCTTCAATTTCTTTCATGAGTGTTCTGTAGTTCCTTGAGTACAGATCCTTTACTTCTTTGGTTAGGTTTATTCCAAGGTATCCTATGGTTCTTGGTGCTATAGTATATGGAATAAATTCTCTAATTTAGCTTATTATATTTTCATTGTTTGTGTATAAGAAAGCAGCTGATTTCTGTACATTGATTTTTATATCCTGCCACATTACAGAATTGCTGTATGACTTCTAGTAGTTTGGGGGTGGAGTCCTTTGTATATAAAGTATATATAAAGTAGCATGTTATCTGCAAAGAGAGAGAGTTTGACATCTTCTTTGCCAGTTTGAATGCATTTTATTTCTTTTTGTTGTCTGATTGCTGTTGCTAGGTACCATGTTGAAGAAGCGTGGTGAGATTGGGCATCCTTGTTGTGTCCCTGATCTTAAAGGGAAGGCTGTCAACTTTTCCCCATTGAGGATGATATTCGCTTTGGGTTTTTGATAGATAGATTTTATGAAATTGAAGAATGTTCCTTCTATCCCTCTACTTTGAAGAACTTTAATCTGGAACAGAGGCTGTATTTTGTCAAACGTTTTTTTCTGCATCTATTGAGAGGACCAGGTGGTTCTCTCTTCTCTTATTGATTTGTTCTGTCACATTGATTGATTTGTGAATGTTGAACCACCCTTGCATCCCAGGGATAAATCCTACTTGGTCATGGTGGATAATCTTTTTAATGTACTATTGGATCCGGTTAGCTAGGATCTTGTTGAGAATTTCTGCATCCATATTCATCAGGGATATTGGTCTGAAATTCTTTTTGGTGGTGTCTTTGCCTGGTTTGGGGATCAGTATAATGCTGGCTTCATAGAGTCTGAAAGTTTTCCTTTTGTTCTTTTTTTTTTTTTAAAACAGCTTCAGGAGAATAGATATTATTTTCTTCTTTGAATGTTTTGTAGAATTGTCCAGGGAATCTGTCAGGTCCTGGGCTCTTGTTTATTGGGAGATTTTTGATCACTGCTTCAATCTTGTTACTACATATTGGTCTATTCAGGTTGTTAATTTCTTCTTTTTTCAGTCTTAGGAGTTTATACGTTTCCAGAAATGCACCCATTTCTTCTAAGTTGCTTAACTTATTGGCACATAACTGTTGATAATAATTTCTGATGATTGTTTCTATTTCCTTGTGTTGGTCATGATCTCTCCCCTTTCCTTCATAATTTTATTAATTTGGGTCCTCTCTCTTTTCTTTTGGATTAGTTTGGCCAGTGGTTTATTGGTCTTTTTAATTCTTTCAAAGAACCAGCTTCTAGTTTTATTGATGTGTTCTACTGTATCTCTAGTTTCTAACTCATTGATCTTTGCTCTAATCTTATTTCCCTACTTGTGCATGAGGTTGGCTTAATTTGTTGTTGATTATCCAGTTCTTTCAGGTGTAAAGAGAGTTGGTGTGTTTGGGATTTTTCAGTTTTTTTGAGTGAGGCCTGGATGGCTATGTATTTCCCCCTAAGACTGCCTTTGCCATATCCCATAGGTTTTGGACCAATGTGTCTTCATTCTCTTTGGTTTCTGTGAATTCTTTAAGTTATTCCTTGATTTCCTGGTTGATCCAAACATTCTTGAGCAAGATAGTCTTTGGCTTCCAAGTGTTTGTATTCCTTCCAAACTTTTTCTTGTGGTTGAGTTCCAGTTTCAAAGCACTGTGGTCTGAGAATATGCAAGGAATAATCTCAATATTTTGGTATTGGTTGAGCCCTGATTTGTGACCCAGTGTGTGGTCTATTCTGAAGAAAGTTTCATGTGCACTAGAGAAGAATGTGTATTCTTTTGTTTAGGGTGGAATATTTTGTATTTATCTATGAGGTCTATCTGGTCCAATGTGTCATTCAAAGCTCTTGTTTCTTTATTGATTTTCTGCATGGATGATCTCTCTATTACTGAGAGAGTCGTGTTAAGATTGCCTACAATTAACGTATGCATGTCAAAATGACTCTATTTTGATTAACAGCTGGCTTATGTAGTTTGCTGCTCCCATATTGGGGGCATGAATATTTACAATTGTTAGAGCTTCTTGGTGGAGAGACCCTTCAAAGACGATGTAGTACCCCTCTGTATCTCTGCCTACAGTCTTTAGCTTAAAATCTAATTTATCTGATATGAGAATCGCTACTCCAGCTTTCTTTTGGGCCCATTGCCATGAATGATGGTTCTCCATCCCTTCACTGTCAGTCTGGATGTATCTTTAGGTTCCAAATGTATCTCTTGTAGACAGCATATGGACAGATCCTGTCATTTTACCCAGTCTGCCACTTTATGCTGTTTTATGGGAGTATTTAATCCATTTACATTGAGAGTGATTATTGAAAGTTAAGTTTTTATTGACATCATGTTGCCCAAGAAGTCCTTGTTTCTATATATTATCTCTGTAAAATTCTGTTCTATGTCACTTTTGGTTTTTTTTCTTCTTTGGTAGAACCTCCCTTAATATTTCTTGTAGTGCCACATTGGTGGTCACATACTCTTTTAAACCTTGCTGGTCTTAGAAGCTCTTCATCTCTCCATCCATTTTGAATGTTAGCCTTGCTGGATAAAGTTTTCTTGGCTGCTAGTTTTTCTCATTTATTGCTTTGGATATGTCTTTCCAGCCCTTTCTGGCTTGCCAGGTTTCTGTGGACAGGTCTGATGTTATTCTGATGGACCTTCCTCTCTATGTAAGGAATCTCTTCCCCCAAGCTGTCCTTTTCTTTTCTTTCTTTTTTTTTTTTTTTAAATATTTTATTTATTTATTTGTCAGAGAGAGAGAGGGAGAGCACAGGCAGACAGAATGGCAGAAAGAGGCAGAGGGAGAAGCAAGGAGCCCAATGTGGGACTCGATCCCAGGACACTGGGATCATGACCTGAGCCAAAGGCAGCTGCTTAACCAACTAAGCCACCCAGGCATCCCCCAAGCTGTCCTTATGACCTCTTGTCTAAAATTATGATTCATGAATTTCACAATTACGTGTCTGGATGTCTTTCTAGACCTATTGATCTTGAAGATATCCTTTCTGCCTCCAGGACAGGAACACTTGTTCCATTCCCCAGATTAGGAAAATCTTCATCCAGAATTTGTTCAACTGTATCTTCTAGTCTTCTCTCTTTCTCTACCACCTCAGGGATCCCAGTAATTCTGATGTTGGAATGTTTCATGGCATCATTTAGTTCCCTAATTTCGTTTTCATGGCTTCTAAGCTGTTTGTTCCAGGCCTTCCCTGATCCTACTTCTCTATCAGTTTGTCTTCTAGATCACTAATTTTATCTTCTACCTCAGTCACCCTCACTGTTAGAATATTTAGATTAGTTTGGATCTCATTGATAGCATTTTTTAGTATTACCAGATCAGCCCTCACTTCTAACCTTAGAGCTTTTATGTTGCCACTAATGTTGTTCTTCAGCCTAGCCATTGCCTGGATAATTGTTACCCTGAATTCCCTTTCTGACATATTGTTTATGTCCATATCCAATAACCCTGATAGCAAGGGTAGAGTCCCTGAATTGTTCCTCTCTTGGCTGTTCCTCCTCCTAGTCATTTTGGTGAGAGGTGGTTGAGGGAATGTATAGCTGAATATATCAACCACGATCTAGGCAAGGTACACCCTGGAAAGTTTTGGAGCAATCAGAAGTCACCACCAAGAGGAAAGAAAAAAGAAGAAAGAAAGAGAAAAAGAGAGAAAAAAAGAGAAAACTCAGCCAAAATAAGCCCCCAAAGTAAGATTTATATGGTACATAAACAAGAACAAACAAGCAAAAAGACTGACAAAAGTAAAAGACAGGGGAAAAAAAAAAAGAAAAACCCAGCCAAAATGAACCCCCAAAATAAGATTTATATAGCACAAAAAGAAAGACAAATACACAGAAACACCAACAGAAGAAGAAGATGGGAAGGTGTTTATAAGCCCGCAATGTGAGCAAGGACGGTTATTTCGGTTCCTCCTAGGTAAGTCTTGTTATCTTTGTTAAAGGACTCAACTTTCCAGAGATACAGGGAAATGAAGACTGGTTTAGATATAGGGGTAGTATTGAATAGGGAAAAAGGATTACCTTGAAGCTTATATCTATATGTATAAAAAAAGAAAAAAGAAAGAAAGAAAAACACAGGTATATGTATGAAAAAAGTTTAAGTTAAAAAGGTATTATGAAATATGTTATTTTAAACTTCTAGATGAAAATGTAAGTGGGTAAAATAATTAACAAGAATCATGAGAATGAATTTAAAAATATAAAAAAGAAAGTGGTATCTATGAAATATACAGGTTTTGGGGCAATATCAGGAGCTTAATATATTCTTTTCCCCTAATATTGGGGTTTTACAGTTTTATGGGGACCCTATGGTGGTTGTCCTCTTATTCTTTTGGCTTGTCCTCTGGGGGAGGGGCCTGCCACATTGTTTTTCAGTCAGTCTTGCTTTGGCAGAGTCCCCCTGCCCCCTATCAAGGGGCTGGGCTCTGTGGAAACTGGTTTTTCAGGTTTTTGTTTCCTGGAGGTTTTTGTTCTTTGGTGGCTTTTTGCAGGTTTTGGAGGCTTTAGTGGAAAGCAGACTGCTCCCAGACCTCTGTCTCAGAGAGAAGCCTCAGTCTACTCCCCTCTGGGTGGTCCAGAACACACAGACAACACATAGACTCCTCCTCTGCAAACTCCACTGAACACCACAGCCTCTCACAGATGGTGCATACCCCCAGCCACTGTTTCAGTGGTCCCCGTAGGCCCCCACTTGTCTCTGCACCCCCATGCCACTAAATCCACAAGCAATATTGGTCTGGGCTTGTGGCAGGTGACTGCCTTTGCTGGGACTCCTGTCTGGACTCCAGACCTACACCGGGTGTGCCCACACTGGGTGGAGGCACAGGTCACCAAAGGCTGCAGGCTAGGGGTCTCTGACTTGAGTTGGCGCCAGATTCTCTCAAGTGTGGGCTGTGTGCACTCAGACTCCATGGCCACACAGGCCTCTGAAGCCTGTGGGCCCAGAGACCATGAGCTGGCACCCACACCAGGCTCTCTCAGGCATTGGTAGGAGTGTGCTCAGTTGGAATGGTGGTTCAAGCAGTGGAAAGCTGCGGGCTCAGGGACCATGGACTGGAGCCCTTGCCAGGCTCTCTCTGGCATGGGTGGTTGCTGGTGGTGACAGTCCTGGGACTGTGGACTTGGGCCCATGCCCATGACCGCACAATTCTGCCAGTTGCCCCTTAATATCTTTTGCTCTTATTGAGTGCTTTTAACCAGTCTCCAAGTTAATGCTCGTCCCCAATCACAGGGCACTCTCATATTGGGGTATTACTTTCCAATGGGTAACTTCTGGTAGCTTCCTCCCCCATCTGTTTATCCTCTGATATCAGTCTGAGCATTCCCACTCTGCTTTACCTCTCCATTGATGTCTTCTGCCCCCTAGGGATCCCAAAGTAAAAATCTTACATATCAGGTTGATTTCACGGGTGTTCAGAGTCTTTAGGGGACCAGTTGAAACAGAGTCTCCTGCTTCTCCACCATCTTGCCCCTCCTCCCTCAGAAATAGCATATACTAATGAGCAGAGAAGACATATCAGGGAACTGCATGTGCTGTGGTATTATTGAACTATGAGAATAGTAATGGGGAAAACACAAAGTAAGACTAAGAAGCTGGAGAAAAGGACCTTTGTGAGTTGAATTGGGGTTTGGAATATATCTTGAAGTTGAAGTGGCAGTCTTGAAGGATTTAATCAGTGGGGTACCGGGATCATATTTGTGTATTCAAAATACTACCCTGTGAAATAGTAGAAAGTGGAATGAGGATAGAAAAAAATGAAGTCAGGGGATAAAGTTAAGGATCTGTTTTAGTATTCCAGGTAAGAAGGGCCTTAAGCTTGGTAATGCAAAGAGAGAGAAGGGTTCTTTTTGTACAAGTATTCTTTCAGATAAAATAGGATTTTGTTACTGAATAGATAGAACAAGTGAGGGAGGAGAAGAACCCAAAGATGATACCTAGATTTTTCTGGTTAGGTAACCAGATGGTGTATTAGCCAAAAAAAAGCTAGCTGGGACAAGAAACTGGATGATGGCTGCAATAAATCCTGTTATACAAATGCTAATGTAGAGGGTCCAGAAAGTGGTCATATAAAATAGGATGCTGGGTATACCTGTCTGGGTCATAGAAGAAAGATCTGGGCTGAGTATGTAGTTAGTCATCAGAATGGAAATAGATGAAATCACTGAGAAAGAGTTAAGAATGAAAAGCATATCCTCTTGAGGGACACAGCTATCTAAGGGCTCCCATTCCTTGTATGTGCATCAGTAAAAATCTGTTTTGATATCTGAAATGAAAAGCTGTTATCAAGACTCATATATTTGACAAATCGGAGACAACTTAAATCCTGTAATAGGATGGATGGAGTGGAGGCTCCAGGAGCCTATGTACATTGCAGGTGAATTCAAATTGCCCCACTATACATCTTTCATTGAAACCTGGAACAAATGGAGTTCAAAAGAAGATTAAGAACACCTAATGTTGAATTGAATGATTTAAAGCCTCCGGGTGACACCGTTTCCTTTTTAGAACCTCACTTATTGATAAAACTCATGTGGAACTTGGCTACCTTTTGTCATTCGATGTCTAGCCTAGCAGTCCTGGTGACTGCAGATTTTAGGTTTACAAAAATCCTTCTACCCATAAGAGGTGAGGTGAACCCTAAATTAGACTAAATGTGTTAAAATAATGAAGAGAAGTTAGGAAAGGGAATTGAGGCAATCTGCCAAAACAATGTCGTGTGTTTCACAGAGCTCCAGTCTTCCAAGTAATGCAGGAATTAATTTGCATTCTCGTGGGGCATTACTCTAGGAGTCCTCATTTCTATAGGTTAAGGATTGAATGTAAGCTATAGAATTAGAAAGAGCCTCTTTTCAGCGGAGAAGGGGAATGCAGGGGACAGTAAAAAGGCTATTCATAGAACCTGCATTTAAGATTGTAGTTACTGGAGACCAGATTCTCTCACTTGTTCCTTTTCACATTGACCTTTCTATTTAATTTCTTTCTTTCTCGCTCTCTTTTTTTCCCCCTCAAATTTCAGTTACCATGGTTTCTTTCTTTCTTTCTTTTCTTTTCTTTTTTAAGGGATTTTACTTATTTATTCATGAAAGAGAGAGAGAGAAGCAGAGGGAGAAACAGGTTCCTCATGGAGCAGAATTTAGGATTTAGGATTATGACCTCAGTTGAAGGCAGGTGCTTAACCAACTGAGCCACCCAGGCACCTTGACCTTTCTATTTCTCCTGTATATTTCTTAGTGAAATAATATGGTACTTCCTCCTTTTCCTCTTTCCTCTCTTTCTCCCTGCATTTTTCTTCCTTCCTTTGCCTTACAGCTTTTAGCTTCTGGTTAAGAAATACTCTCACATTTTTAAATGTACTCATAAATGTGAATGAAATTGTTTCCATCACTTCATTTTTTATGGCTGATGAAAACTTTGGATCCCATTTACAACTGAGTATGTAAGGTTTTGGGGCCCTTGATTTCATTTCTTCATATTTTATATCCAACTTTTATAACTTACTACTCAAACTTTGTAACTTCAAAGCACTAATAATATATATTTACTTATAAGCCATTTGAAGAGCTTGAATTGCCAGAACTTATAGACTGATAACGTTCTGCTTCATACAGAATGCTGAGCTGTAGAAAATTTGTTCAACAAAGTTGTTTGAATTTCAACTTATTTTAAATTTATGGGAATTGGCAGCCCTCTTTCTTTATCCAGAGGCAATGCTTCGGGCACTTTTTCCTATTTTCATCATATGTACAGGAAAGTATGGATGTATTTATCTTAAAAGTATTTGGAATTCCTTGTGCCCACATTTTAATTCTAGTTTTAGAACCTTACTATGTGTATAGGTGCTAATTATTCAAGTATCATATCTTGTTAAGTGTTCTGAGAGTATTACTGTGTTTCTTTTTAATAAGTCACAGATAATTAAGACTAATTCTAGAAATGAAGTAACTGCCTGTATTGTGTTCTCTCCATTATTTTTGGATTAAAACTAGAGATATAAATTTTATCCACCAAAAAGCAAATGTTTGAATATTATCGTTTAGATTTGGAGAAGAGGAGGGAAGACTTGGTTCCTGTGAGAAATCCACTGAAGTTAAATATGTGACTTATGTTTTAGTATTTGGTTGCTGTCTAAAGATTTCAAAACTTAGTGTTTAAAACAGTGACCACTGTCTTTGTCAACATCAGGTAGAACTTGGGTAGGTTTTTTTTTTTTTTTTTTTTTTTCCTGTTGTATGTGTTAATAGTCTCTCAAGTGGCTATAGTAAGATGGAGGCTGAGGCTGAATATCCAATATGGCTTCTCTTGTCTGGTGCTTCAGCAAGGATGGTGTGGAGGCTAAGCCTATCCTTCACTCTCCGTGTGGCTTTTTTCTCGTAGCCTTCCGTGGGATTCTTTACTTGGGAAGCTCCTAGGAGGAAATAAAAAGCAGAAACAGAGTTGTAAAGGTTTTTAGGACCACACTCAGAAGTTGTACAACATCATTTCAATGCCATTCTAGTGGTCAAAACAAACCACAAGGTCACTCTAGGTCTAAGGGCAGAGAAACTAAACTCTGTTTCTTGATAGGGGACTGACAAGGGCACTTTGCAAATGAGCATATGTCATAGGAAATATTGTTGTGACCATTGTTAGAAACCCCCATCTATCATAACCTACTTCAGTTCTCTTTGTTTTATTAAGGCTAGGTCTTTTTTATTTGTAAAATGAGGTGGTTAATTAATTTATGTCATATATAATAACTAGACAATTATAATAGATGTTGAAGAAAACAGATGTAGCTTTTATCCTGTGGAGCTGATTTTGGGACTGGATTGGGAGCAGTTTTAAGATTCCCTCTCTTAGGACTTTGATCAAGAACAGACTGAGGGTTGATGAAGGGAGGTGGGTGGGAGGTGGGCTAGATGGGTGGTGGATATTAGGGAGGGCCTTAGTTGTAATGAGCACTTGGTGTTTTGTATCAGTGATGAATTATTAAATTCTACTCCTGAAACCAATACTACACTATATGTCAATTAAATAGTATTTAAATAAAAACTTGGGAAAAAAAGATTCCTTCTCTTAGAATATTCAATGGCATTTAAAATTAAACAAAAGAACAGCCATCGTTTTTTACTGAGGGACATGCTTTGTTGTAAACAGTATTTTAATGTCTGATGTAGAATAGTTTTCTTGTTTAGATTTTTTTTTAAGTGACCTGATTGCTGCAAATGTTATGAAGTTCATTATTTTAAAATTATTTCTATTTATGTATATACCAAATAAAAAGGAAAACCTCATTCTCTGAACAGTTAAATAAAATTTTGATAATGGAAGCAAATAGGTTGGAGATCTATAAACTAGCTACTGATAGAATTAGGCATAATTGTTTCTAATTTATTTCTTGGGCACCAAGACCAGGTAATAAATGGCAAAAAATAAAATACTAAAATTTCCCGTTTATTCACTAGCTGATAGTAATTAAAACACAAAGCACAGTAGCTCAGCTTTCTAGTGAGACCCAATTCTTAGGGGCAAAATTACAATGTCCAATTTGTCAGCATCATTATTTACATTAAAATGAAATAAGCAACTCTTGTATCATACCTTTCCCAAACCATTGTATTTAGCCTTTGAAAATCTTATGGTTGTAAGTTTCAAAAGCAGAGTCAATTACCCAGACATATGAAACTGATGAATTAACTAATTTGTATTCTCTCTAACTGTTTTGATGAAACTCCATAAACATGCTGTTAGTTCCATTCCTCTGAGCTTTGAATAGATTACTGTTCATGACGATAAAAGCACGACAGGGAATACTTCAACATACGCCAGATTCAAACTGAGTGAAATATGACAGTTTATAATCTGTGAGACAGAAGACTGATCTTTGAAAAATATTTGCATATAAAGTGCCTGCTTCAACATCATAATTCTAAAAGCCCACATGAACAGAAATCCAGTGTTTTCACTTAGTATGTTGTGTCAATCATAAGTAGGGAGTATCTCCTTAACTGTACATAAAACACTTTTGCCTCTGAGACTGTTTTTGTAGGTATTATTTTAATTAATAACGTAAAGATGAGAACTGTGAAAATAGTAACCAAAACAAAATTGTAAATGCTCAATTTGGGGGAATTGGATTTTATGAATTTTTTCTGAAAAATAATACACATATATAAATATATAAGTATGAAGACACACTAAGAGAACCTTCTTCTACTGTTCTCATTTAGGCCTTTTCTCTTTGAAGAAGGGAGTGGAGTGAAGAGCTTTTAATTTTTGCTCACAGAAAGTACAGGGACAATGTTTCCTTTATTATTTTGTTCTGTTTTTAATTTAAATACTAGCATTCAGTGAAATTGACTTTTTAAATATGCAGTTCTATGAATTTAACTTGTGGGTAGATTCATATAACTGCCACCACAGTTAGGTACAGAGCAGGTTCATCATCCCAACGAGCTGTCTTGTACTATCCCTTTGTCATCACTCCATCTCTGACAACCACTAATCTGCATTTCATTGTTATAGTTCTTTTTTTTTTCCTTTTTAAGAGTGTTATAGAAATGTAATCATATAGTATGTAACCTTTTAATACTGGATTCCTCCACTCAATATAATGTATTTGTGGTTCATTCAAATAGTTGTATTTATCGATAGTTATTTTTATTGCCTAATGGCATTCCATTGGGTGGATGTTACCACAGTGTGTTTATCAGTTTACTCAGTAAAGGGGATGTGGGTCATTTCCACAGAGCTGCTATGATCATTCAGGTATATAGGCTTTATATGAAAATATGATTGTTTCTCTAAGGTAAAAACCCAAAATTAGGATGTCTGGGTTGATGATAGATGTATGTTTAACTTTTTCCAGGATCTGCTAAACTGTTTTCCAAGGTGGCTGAATCATTTCACCCCCACTAAGCAAGATATTAGAGTTTAGTTGCTTCACATTCTTGCCAACACTTGGCTTGTCAGTTGTAAGGACCTATTTATCCAGAGCAACTCCATCTCGGTTAAATAGCCATTTTGTTGTTTATGCAGTAAACTTAAATTGACCCCCCTCCCCCAGAGAAGCTTACTTAAAAGCAAGTCTAGAAACCAGTAAAATGTATTTGGCTATTTCCTGATAACAGAGCCCAGAATACAAGGACGAGTCAGGCCAGATGGAGACATATAATCAGTAAAAAGTATTGTTTGTAAGAGTGAGAAGGTCTTGCCCAAACCAAAATGACTCCATCTTGGGCAGGACAACCATCTTATTATTCACACTGAATATGTTAACTGACTAAGCCTTCCCGGAAAGTACTGTTTATAACAGTTCCTGGTATGGGGTAATCTTAAATAACAAGTCACCAGACCAGATGGAACTAGCCAATCAGCAAGAGACACACAAACCCAGTGGGTTGAGATACCAAGATATGGGTTGCAGTTCTACCCAATAAAAGGTAGCCTGTAAGATTGGGAGGGGTCACTCTCTTTAGTCAGTCGATTCTTGAGCCTGTAAGCTGGGGGTGGTTGCTCTTCTTGGAGACAGCCCTGGCCAATCAG
The DNA here is from genome assembly GCF_964662115.1 of Mustela nivalis. NCBI lineage: Eukaryota > Metazoa > Chordata > Mammalia > Carnivora > Mustelidae > Mustela > Mustela nivalis. The sequence continues at coordinate 85,304,575 of NC_139020.1, forward strand.
TCTGACTTCTAAGAATAAAGCTTTACATAACTTTCACCTTGTCTCAGTCTCGCTCCTTTGATAACAGACCCCAACATCAGTAATTTTTTTTTTTTTTACTTTAGCCACTCTAAAATAATTTAAAACATACACACACACAAGCACATACACACATACACACCCTGATTTATTAACTCCTTGGTTTTTAGATAAGAGTAGCATGGTAAGGCATTGAAGTAAAATCTTTTTAAAAAATAGAATAGTATATTAGACTCCATTTACAGAAAAGACTTTATGCCATTAAAAATTCAAAATGGAGTAGGAAAGCAGAATAGAAGGAAAAATACTTTCTAACTTAAAAAAAATTTTTTTAATTAAAAATAGTATAAAATGCATTGAAAACAATTCATTGGAAAAGCATCTGCCTGGAATACACTGTATGAAGCTTTTCTAAATTGAAATGTAAAGAGATTTGGCCTCTTGACAACTTAATTTTTAGATAAAAAAAGAAACAAAAATTCTAGGCATGGTTTAAATCTAGACTAATGTATTTGATAACTATGTACTCATTTTCTAATGAAAATAAATATCCATTTTTCTCCCCAAAAAGTATTAATCAGTAAATGTATCCCAAATTTTATTTCTTATTTGCAATACTACATATCTACATATTTTCTTGATAAAGAGTAATGTGTTGTGTATGTGTGTGCGTGTGTGTGTATTGATATTATTGAGATACATTTGCCATTGTGCTGCTTGCAGAGCTCTGAGGTGTGCTGCAGTAATTGTTCTCTGACACTGAACCAAGGGCTCCTGCCAAACGTATCAGGCATTGACCTGAAAGGTCAATGGGTTTTTCTTCACTGGGATTTTGTTTCCTGAATAATTTATTTTTTCTCTCAAGATCATTCTCCATAAAAATATACTCTGTACTGCCAACAACTGATGGTAGTTATCTATAAAATCTATATAATGATATTAAAACAAATTGCCTGTTTCCAGTATTCAGTGATATGCTAGAATAGTTGTGATATCTATGATTCTGAGGTTATAGTTTTGATTTTTAAGAGCTTCTTGGGGGTAAAACTTATATACCATGTTTTAGGCAGTGTCTTTTTTTCATCTTATTTTGTAGGGATGATATGTGAGTATCATCTACTCACATATATTTGCCTGCTATTTAGTCTCAATTTTGACACAAAATAGGTGTTCATATGTCTGAAAATAAGTGGGTTAGAATTCTTTATGATATTAACATTTAGGGACTCAAAATATTATATATTTATTTATGAGAGTCAAATCTGCCTTTGAATTGTACTTTCTAAAAGTGTAGTTGAGTTGTGGGAGGTGTTAGTGAGATAAGGTAGATTGAGTGTGACTCAATAATTTTTATTATTGAAACTTGAGTAGATAAAAATGTAAGTCAGAGTAATCTAAAATTTGGTATAAAATTGGGATCTGATCTAAAAGCATTTCAAAATGATTATTGAATATGTTTTATCTATTGTTACAAGTAATTTTTGAAGGACAATTATAATTTTTTGTGTAAAATTGAAAATGCAATACATGGTTTGTGTTTTCTCTAATTATTCCTTTTTATATTAGTTTCCAAAGATTTTTGAGGGCCTGTACCAAGATTTTAATCTATTTGATATTTCTTTTTGTCTTTTAGTTAATATAACTTGTTCACCATGAAAATATGGAATTTGTAGAATTGTGCTTCAACTTTTTCTTTATTCTTCATCTCAATAATATCACTGTTTATCCATGTAAGAACCATTGGAAATGTTTTAGACTTTCCTCCTCTTACTTCTTATAGTGAATCATCCTTCTTCTTTTGAATTCATCTTTTTTTTAAGTTTATTTATTTATTTATTAGGGAGAATGAGCAAGAGAGAGTGCATGAGCAGGGTGGGGGCAGAAGAAGAGAAAAGCAGACTCCCCACTGAGCAAGGAACCCAATGGGGACTTGATCCCAGGACCCTTGCATCCTGGGATCATGATCTGAGCTGATGGCAGACGCTTAACTGACTGAGCCACCTGGGTAACCCTTGATTTAATCTTCAAATTATCATTTCAAACTACTATTTTTTCTCCGTGCCCCTATCTAGGCTGAACATTATTTCCCAGTTGGACAATAGTGATAGCCTACCAACCAATATCAGTACTTTTGGTCTCTTTGTCATCCAACCAATCCTGCAGTTGTTAATAGCATTATCATTTTAAAATAGAAATCTAGTTATAATACTCTCCTGGTTTGACCCTGTACTGCTACAAGGTAAAGTCTCAAGTCCTTAGTTTGTCATTTAATACTCTTTACTCAGTCACAACCTACCTTCACAGCACCTATAGCAGTTATTCCAGGCACTCTGGAATCTTCACTCTTCTGAGCAAATCCCATGATGGTTCAAGTTCTGGTACCTTTGTAGCTGGGTTGATTAACTCTGCTCTTCTCCACCCAGGGCAGAACCATTTGCAGTCCCTTCTTTGACTCAGAGTGAGTTCACTCTGATGACTCAGAGTGAGTTCCTCTCTCTTCGGCTCTTCCAGTTCTTTGAAGGGCACATTTATTTATCTTTGTAACTGCAACACATTTCCCTGACATATAATATGCATTTCAATTCTTTGGTGTTGAGTGATAGAATGAGTGATTTGATTTTACAAATTAGGACACTGAAGCATTGGTGGTTAAGTAATAAAAGTTAACAAAAGAGCAGAGATGCATTTAAAAGAGGAATACAATTATGAATACAGTGACTTTTTCACCAAAGCATCTCACTAATGTATGAATCTTGGTAATTTAAGCTAATTGATTTGAATGGCTTGACTTAATGATGATTACACTTAGAAAAAATAAAATTGATTGATAACCGTCTTTCGAGAATAAGGAAGAAAAATGTATAAGGTGTAACTAATCTTTTAATGGTACTCAGGATTTGTTTTTATTGGGAATGGTAAGATACATAGACCCAGAAATGACTGTTGTGAAGAAAGTTTATTATACTCAGTTCCATAGAAGTTGGAGGCATGGCATACCAACCATACAAGAGGGTCATGCAGGGAGACAATGGGTTTGACTATGGGGCAGAGAGAGCAAGAGAAATTAGAGACAAGAGCCTTTACTGTAATTTCCTCAGGAAGGAACCAGCAAGACTAGATAAGAAGATTTAGGATTAATTTGTTTCAGTTTTTACAGCAGGCTCTGGGGCACAGAAGCAGGGTTGTCTGCTACCTGGCTCTGGGGTGATTAGAGCAGGTGGATAGTGGCCTGAACTGAGGCCCTAATAAAGGCAGGTGGTTAACAGTATGGGGTTTAGATTGACTGGTTTGAATATAAAGGGGCTCACAAGTTGTTTACTGTCCCTGTGAAAATTGGCTAACCCTGGGATAGGTGGTCTCTTCAGGATTAGCAAGGCTCCAAGATGACAAAACATCAAAATACTGAAAATGAAAGATGTGGTTAGGACAACTGGAAATAGGATAAAGTGTGTGAAATGAATCTTAAACCATGATGAAGTAACTAAAAATGGACGTTCATCCCTGCTTTTTGGACAAGAAAGAAAGAAAAGAAAAATCTTTATTTGCAATTATTTGTCTGTTGTGACCTATGAAGTAAATTGGTGAGTACTTGCAGCTGACAGAAAACAGCTCTGAAAGCAGAGCCTTTGTGTGCAGACAGCTCAAATTGCAAGACCTTATGATGGAAAAACGGAAAGCTCCCCTTCTGTCTGAAACACAGAGGAAGCAGCTCCAGTGGTGAGCTGCAGAGCAAGCACACCTCATCCACAGAAAAAAACTCTCCTGCATTAGTCAACCGCTATCATGGCAAAGGTCCTCAAGACTCTGGGAGAGGGTGGAGGTATGGCAGGGGCTGGATGATGCTTGTTCCTAAACCTTTTGTGGTCTGCGCAATCCCTTCTATCAAATTACTGGCTATGGTGTGGGGCATTCTGTTTTCTTTTGCTGGAGATAAAGGGTGATGAATTAAAGCTTTGAAGCAAGGAATGGTGAAAAACGAAAGAATATTTTTCAGCCACTCTAGTTCAAAGCCATTTATAAGCACTGCCTGTCTGGCCTGCTCCTCTATCCATCATCCTTTTATACAATTCATCAATCCACTTTTGCTCATGGATAAGTAGTTACCTTCCATTTACACTCCACTGAAGTGTTATTGCCAGGGATATCATGGGGTCAGCTGGTGTCTTCTTTCATGTTAATGCCCAAATGAGGGACATGAATTAATGGAACCACAGGAAGTCAAGCTTCTCTAGCTTAAAGGAGCTGTCTTGAATTCTTAGGGGGTTGGGATGGTGAGAAAACAAGCTGCCCTTATTTAAAGAGTGATTCACTAGCACTGGAGACTTGTTTTGGGTAAAAAATCACATCAGTGCATAGTTTTAGTCCCCAAAGAAAATTAAATTGAAATTTGTGGCCAAGTTTCTTTCTCGACTGAGACAACCAGAGACTTCCACTGACCTTAATATAAAACAGGACACTCTTAGTGACTATGAAATCATGAAGGATTTTGGACTCCATTAACATTTCTTCTTTCTGGCCTATCTGAAGATACACCACCCATAGCTGGAAGTCCTACCTGTCCATCTAAGAGATAAAGGATTCTAGGCTCTTGCTGCTTTCTCTTTCATTGCCTTTTTCTGTAGATTTGGTAAAGCAAGTGAGGAAGCTACAGCTATATGACTTATATGACTTCTTAAGGAAGTGCTTTTAAAATGCACCCAGATGGGGAGAAATATGCTACTGGTGGCAATGATTCTGTTTGACAATATAAATGGACCATTTAGGATTTGATTAGGAAGAGATTCAGGAGCACTTGATTGTAGTATAAAATCCCAGTAGGTTGGAGATTATATAAAAAATAATTATAATTACTGTAATTGGAGAATGACTTAATTTTCTACTAGGGACCCTAAGGGCAAGGAATAAAATGAGGAAAGAAAGGGAATAGATAAGTTAAATCATGATCTTGGCCACAAAAATAGAGTGTTAGGGGTAAGAATGGATTTGAAATGATAAAAACAAACACACATGTATACAAAGGACTTTATTTCCTTTCTGAATCTCTCCTAAATGGAACCCCATCTCTATACTTCTCCATATATAATTGCACGAGACTTTCCAGAGCAGTTTAAGAAGCTGTGAAATTCATCAAAGGCAGTTTCTTATGGTTATCAACAAATAAATCTTGTTTTTATAATTTGTGATTTCTCTAAAAAGGAAATATGTAGATGGCTTTATAGAATGTGAGTTAAAAAAAAATGCCTGCTTTCAATGGGAGAAAGAAAACCTACAATGAAGCTCTTTTCCACCCTCTTTAAATTCTATAGTCACTTATGAACACCTTCTCTGTGTAATGTGCAGAGCAGGGTTGAGAACAAAGATCTACACCATGCATAGTTTCAGCTTTAAAGTTGCTCAGTCTCATAGGGCAGGAGAGCCAAATAAACAAAGAGCTACTTTGCAGGAGAAGAATAAAAACACCACATGAGTCCTAATGTCTCATAACAGGGGATTCAGCCAAAGAATACAAAATCTTTGTAGATAAGTTCTAGCTATTGTATCTGCTGAACTATGTGTTGTCTTAGTAACCTACTAAATCTGTTAAACTAGTGAAATATCCACTAAATGTAGTGGTGGTTTTATTTTTATTTATTTATTTTTATTATTTATTTATTTGTTTGTTTATTTATTTTTTGTGAGAGTATCTCTACTGCCACTCAAGCTTTTGTATGCAGTACGAACTCAGCACATTATTTGCTGAGCTGAACTAAAACAGAAGGTGTTTACTCTTAAAAGAGTCTTAGTAATTACATCTATTTTTCTATTCTGTTCTTAATATGAGATTGACTTACAGCTGGTAGCTAAAGCTGAGATGTGCAGCCTGTAATTCTAATTCTCAGATTTTTAAAAATGCTCGTTAAAACTGAAATAACCTTTTCGATACCACAATCTAGATGTTGAGGTCATTGATCAGTATTTTCATTTGCTTATCATTTTTGAAGATCTGATTTGATAAAATTGACAGTTTTTCTTTTGGCGTTCCCTTCTGTGAATTTTTAGCACATTTGTATTTGTCTAACCACCACTATAGTCAGGATACAGAATGGTTTTATTAAAGTAAAAGATTCTCTCATGCTATTCTTTAAATTCACTCTCTCCCCTGACACTCTTGACAACCACTGACCTCTTCGCCATCACAATGGTATTGTCATTGGAGAATGTCAGGTAAATATGTTGTGTAAGATGTAGCTTTTTGAGACTGGCTTCTTTTATTCAGTGTACTATCTTTGAGATTCATTGACACTTATGTATCACTAACTTGTTTATTATTGCTGAGAAGTATTCCATTGAATGGCTACACCAGTACTTATATTCCAGTTTACTTGTTGGAGGACATTTGGGCTGTTCCAGCTTTTGGTATTTATCAATAGAGTTGCTATGAACATTCAGGTACTTATTTTTGTGTGAATGCAAGTTCTCATTTATCTAGGGTAGCATTCAGGGATTGGATTACTTGGTCATTTTGCTAAGTATATAACACACCATCTTATAGCTTTTTTTAATTCATTCGTTATTTATTTATTTATTTATTTTTTATTAACATATAATATATTATTAGCCTCAGGGATACAGGTCTGTGAATCACCAGGTTTACATACTTCACAGCACTCACCATAGCACATACCTTCCCCAATGTCCATAACCTAATCACCCTCTCCCTACCCCTTGTACCCAGCAACCCTCGGTTTCTTTTGTGAGATTAAGAGTCTCTTATGGTTTTTTGAATTTGTTATTTAAGAAGAATTCCTTTCTGTTTCTTTTGGATGGAGATAATGAATTGGGGATTTAGATGGGTAAGTTTAGCAGCCACATTTCAAGTTTTCTCAGAATATAATTGACAAAAAAACCTCACAGATAATTTAGACTTTGGAAAATCCAGAGTGATCTAAATGAAATTAGGAGTTACTCTCAATATTTTGCTAAATTCATAATTTTTGATGACACTCTAGTGACAGCTTTTTAAGGTAAGATATAGCTGTCTGAGAAAGTTTAATATAAAAAAGTGAAGTCCTAATATTCTATGATCTACAGCTATATAAGTGCTTACAATTCATTTTCGTGATCCACACAAGTATTTAAATGTATGGAAGGAGGTGAATTACACAAAAATAAAACTCTGTGGTGACTCACTATATTGCATTAAAGTGCCTTTTAGTATATATTAATAATTTATTCATATAAAGTAGAAAAGAAAATTGTTAACATGCTAACACTAATCCTAAATTAGTATTTTCCTATGTTTAATCTATGGATCACCAAATCACCAGAAAGCAATTAGGTAATAAGAAGTATTATGTAGATGAGGTGACTTCTGTGGACATTTTCATTTGGCATTTGATCAGTGGTATTGATGACAAAATCCCTTTTTATTATTTTGAAGAGTATTGAAAGAAGATTAAAATTAGTCTCTATTGATTTCTTGCCAAAACGAAAAAATAGCTATAGTAGTTTAGTTTTTTTACTGGACTTACAGTGTCTTTACAAAAACAGTGGTGTTTCAAGCATGGTTAGTAATATTTTAATTCAACACAAGAACAAGAAATGGATTTTATTGCTCTCTGCTTTATGGATCATGAATTTAACTGAACTAAGTCATCAAAAGATGTGTGAAAAATACCTCTGTAGTGGGCTGTTGACCGCATTTACTTCTGTATTTTACTAATGCTATTTTTCATTTTAGCCGAGTTAGCCTTTTGTAGAATTAGCATCTATCCCTAAACACCTATATGTATCACCACAAAATGGGAAAACAATCAACCACTCCATTTACCTCAGCTCATTGAACAACACTTTACTTACATGTGTATGTAGAAGATAAACCTAATTTGGCAAAACTGAGCAACAGACTACTGATTCACTTTTAAAACATAAACCAACCACCTTAAAATGTTGAGAACCATGAAACGACAGTATTGAAGGTAATACTAGTAGCTTAAGGGAGGAACACATCATTTTCTCTTTTCAATTAGACTTCCTGACTGAATTTTAGTGTATGGTCCTTAATGAGATGAATTGGGTGGTCTAGCCAATTCAACCACAGTCTATTACTTTCTTAGTTATAAACATCTTTTTATTTCACAAAGGCCATGTGCTGACTGCTTATAACCTCTTTAATTCTAATACCCTTAAATCCAGTGCTGTTTCAGACTGGAGAGCTACAAATCCAAGCTACAAATCCAAAACAAAAGGAAATTCTACTTTTGCTGTGGGTTGGGACATGCTGATACACTATGAAGATATCATTCATGGGTCACCAATCTTCTCATAGATAATTTCTCATCCTGGAGTCCTGCCCTAAATTGTATGCATATTTTAGTCCTTGCAACATGTCTTCTTTTTTATATCTATCTTTTTTAAAGATTTTATTTATTTACTTGACAGAGAGAGAGAGAGAGACACTCAACACACTTGACAGAATGAGAGAGGGAACATAAGAAGGGGGTGTGGTAGAGGGAAAAGCAGGGCTCCTGCAGAGCAGGGAGCCTGATGTGGGGCTCACTCCCAGGATTCGGGGATGGTGACCCGAGCTGAAGGCAGATGTTTAATGACTGAGCCACCCAGGTGCCCCACTTTTTCATAACTATGAAGTAGATTTATGCTCAGAGCATTGAGTGATAAATAGTCACCTCTTGTATGGATTCAGCCTAGAGTCCTTTGTCAAATCATTGAGTCTGTAGAAGTTCATATTAGATGACTTTCTGCCACCCAGTGAATTTGTGCTTCCTTTGTCTACTGTATATCCCATTCCACTTCTGTGGGCTCAAATGTTAATTTCAATGTGATTTTGCTAACTGAAAATGCTGCTAGTCACAGATCTCAAGAAGGTGGCAACAGTTATCATCCAGTTGTAGTTTCTTGGAGTGGTGTGGTTACAAAACTTTGGAGACCACATTCGACTTTAAGGGCCAAAAAAAAAAAAAAAAAAAAAATTAGGATAAAGGTCATTCTGGCGGGTGTTTATATTTTGATGGGGAACTTTTGAAACGAATAAAAAAATGCCTCTCTAACTCACAGACATAAAATTATAAAGATAAAATACAGAAATTTTACTTTTTGCTTTTTTGTTTTGTTTTGTTTTTAATGGAGTAGTGAGTTAGGCCTATAGAGATATATAGAGCCTGTGCAGAAGGAAACTTTATCTTTCTTCTGAAACTTGTTCACTTATAAACTCTGCTCTCATTTTTAGTTAAATTAAAATTAGTTAAATTAAAATTTAAATCTCATTTTTAGTTAAATTCTGGAATTTTTCTTTTCTTTCTGTTCAGAAACTTTCCCCTCTAATGCTGTTATGAGTTCATTCATTATTTTTAACTCTATGAATTCAAACTGGAGTGTTTTGGTCCTACAGTATTGGGTCTGGGAAAGAACAACCTTCAGGTCTAATAAGTAGATATAGATTTGATAAATGACTTACACTTTACATTTTAAGGACTCTATTGACTTAATACTTACATCTTGAATTGTGGAAGAATGCTTCATGACATAGTGACTGTGCTTGGCAATTTCTATTTTAAACAATTGCTTTAAAAACATGGGATCTCCTGTTTTTTAAATAATAAACCATTTACACTAGCATAAAAATGTCTCATAAAATGTCCAGTGTCCTTAAAATCTGCTATCAAAATCCATATTACTTTAATTTTATATAATTGGTTTTTATTCATTTATTTTAAGATTTCTTCTACATACTGTTGTTATACTTTAAATGAAAGGCAAAGTCTAACGTTAATGCACTGAGAATTTAATTTCTATATATTTGAGAGTTTTTAAAAAGAATATAGAAAGTAAATTATGTCTGCCTGCTTATTTGTTTATAAATAAACATATGATTGTTTTAGATTTCACAATGTACTCTTCATGTTTTTGTTATGCATTTTCTTTTCTTTCTCCTACTTTAAGTGTATGTTTTAAAATATTCAAAACATCTCTTAAGTGTCTTACAATCTGTAAGAGCATTAAGTGCGTTAGAATGTTTATCCTCATTGAAAAAGGGAATGGTTAAGTTCAGTACAGTCCATTATTGATTGAATGCTTTAAGAAAGAAAAAAAGTTACTGCTTTCTGGGCTTTTGTTGAAGTCAGAACTGTCTCAAATCCATGACATGAAGTTGTCAGGCAGACAGCGCTAAGCAACATTTTAACTGTTCTCACCCTTGAAAGAATTGTAAAAATGGCCTGACCTTTTTTCCTTCATAATGAAGCTATTGTTTTATTTATGCAGAAGGGAAAGTTTAGGCAGAAGAGAATGAAATTACAGTGTTTCAAATCTTCCACATTCCTGGTGTTTCCCTCTCTCTGTCAGTCTCTCTTGAGCATCCACCAAATCCAAGTAATGCTTCATGAAGGGGGAGACAGTGGAAAAGGGGAGAATACTTTCTCATGGAGTTTTGAATATTTAAATCCTGTGAAAGAATTATCAGCTAAAAATGTGACTTCTTTACTCTTCCACAGCACATTATTGACAAGTTAAAACTGTATTTCTAATGTTCTCATCAGTACCCATGACTCAAATAACAATAAAATAAAATGTGTTTCAGGAGGATTCATTCTTCTATTCATTCACTAATTTGTCTGTAAGGTAAATATTTAATGTGAATTTTCATAGAATCGTGGTATAAATACTCCCACCATGGCCAATTTCAGGTACTATGATAGACACAGGGAACAAGATGGCACAGACTTATTTGAAAGGCTTCTATGTATGGGTATAGAGACATACACATTAAACCAAAAATTATACAAATGAATAACAAGTCCTACAGAAAAGAAGTACAAAGTGAATAAATAAAAGGGAGACAGGAAAGAGATTGGGAAAGGGAACTTGGGTAAGATTTATAGAACTAACTTAATTATAAACAATTTTGTCTACCTCAGCCAACTCTACAAAACTGACATACTTACATTCTTAGGTTTAAATTTATTCTTTCATGAATTTTGATAACAAGGTAAACAGAATGTGTGTGTGTGTGTGTGTAGTTACAAATTTTAAAGATCTAAGAATATTGGCAGTTTACAAATAATAAACTTAAAATATACTTTGTGGTAAATTCCATATAACCAGTTGACTCTTCCAGTATGCTTGCATTGTTTTTTGCTGAACTCTTATCTATATAGCCAAACCATGGTTGTGAACGACAAAAGTAAAGTTTGAACATAAATATTGGTTGATATTTTCATTTACACTGACAAATAAGACAAAAACAATATAATGAAAATATGTTTAGAACTTTATTAGTTCTTCCGTGATGTGAGCAACTGTTTTATCAAATGAGATAATAGTATTAAAACTTGCAAGGCTATTTCCTTGAGTTTTTGTGCTATTCACAATATGACTATACACATACCTACTTTTGAGTTTACTCTGTACTCTTAAAATTCTTTTCATCACTTTCTTAAATCTAGAACATCAACAAAACAGTAAACCAAGCCCTGTTCTGTGGTCTTTACAGTGTTAAGAATCCCACAATGGCTTATTTTTAACAATGTGGTCCCTGAACGTAAAGTTGAGAAAAGATGGGAAGTAGCACACCGTTATGTAGTATCTCCATCCCTACACATGCAATAGCAGAAATCAGCTCAAAAGCATATATGGTAGAAAGATATAGTAAAAGTATTAAGTGATTATAAAATTTCACTATACTTGTGTTTCTTTAACTCAGAAAATGCTCACAAATGCCTGAAATTTTAACAATCAAATGGCTCCAGTACACCAGCACGGAGTATTTAGCAAAATAAACATTTTTTTTTTTAAGATTTTATTTATTTGACAGAAGAGATCACAAGTAGGCAGAGAGGCAGGCAGAGAGAGAGGAGGAAGCAGGCTCCCTGCCAAGCAGAGAGTCCAATGCGGAACTCGATCCCAAGACCCTGAGATCATGACCTGAGCCAAAGGCAGAGGCTTAACCCACTGAGCCACCCAGGTGCCCCACAAAATAAACTCTTAAGGAAAATTTGTTACTGCACATCTCAGTTCTGGCTCTAAGATTTTGTAAGTGGTGGTGTTCTTAGAGCTGACTTGGTTAAGAAATAGGAAATTTTTTCATAGGTTCAGGAAGAACAAAATGATGTTCAGATTTTTATCCAGAGGTCCAGAGTTTTGGCCCTAGGTTCCTTGTTTTACTTTCAGAGTCTAGAAAAACCTAGTCTACTTGATGGACAAAATTCTTTTACTTTGTGTATTCTTACCTGAAATTTAGTCATTCTGAAGGAACAGATGCTCTCTACATTCAAAGTATTCTGGAGTTTGTAATCTAAATTTTGCCACAATAATTTAAATGGCACACTTTCTAATGCCTTTATTCTCACCGAAGTACAATTAATGAGGTCTGCATTGCTTTGTGTGTGGATATCTAGCCTCTTTGATTCTGTTTCTTGCTTCAAGATGTTGACTGTAAAACACACCTGGACAAATTTTGGATACTATATGTAGCTGACGTTCTAGTTAGCCTTCAGTTAAAAAATCATCAAATAAATATATGAATGAGTGGTAACACAGTTGTTTTTCTTGACCTGGTAGAGTCCTAGCAAAACATATGTTCTATGGGGTTGATATTTCAACCCCATAACTGGAACCAGGAGCCCAAGTCATATGTTTGTCCCTCATCTTCATTACTTGAAAGTAAGTTAATCATTTTGCCTTGCCATTCTGTATAGACTAGTTCCAATATTAAATATTTAGTCTCATCAAAGTATCCTGTTTTCTGAATCTTTCTCAACTGAATTCTATACTTGTGTAATAATTGTTGATATCTTTATGATCAAAGACTCATAAAGCCTACTCATATGCCTTAATGCTCTTTTGCTTTATTTATCAAAAATATTTCAAGCCCCAATAATGTAGGAAATGGGAGGTCAAGAATGGGGGTCGCAAACATGATTAAGTTACGATCAATGTCTTTTAAGACTTGACAGAATGATGATGAGAGAAGTAAAGGCACATAAACAGACTATGAAATGTAGTAAGTGCTAGTGCAGGACTGTGGACAAATTGATCTACGAACAGACTTTGAAGCAGCAGATTTCATTTTATCATGCGGGCTACCCTCCATTTAAAAGGGAATTAGAAAAGGAAAAAAATGGGGTTCTTAGGTTTAGGAAAGGAAATACTTCCCTAGATATTTTAAAACACTTATTGTCTTTCAGGTTCTGAAGGAGTTAAGATTTTGTTTTTGTTTTTATCTTGTACTATAAGTCATTCAAGACTATATATTAGTATTTTGATTCCTATTTTTAAAGTTAAAGATAACACTATTAATAATCTTTTCAGAAGTCCAGAGTCTCGGAATAATTGAAGCAGTGTTCCATTTCTAAGTAAATATTAGTGTTTTTCAGATACTGGTAGGCACCTACTAAATGGAAGTTATACACAGAAGTAATCAATAACAGGAGAGAGGAAATGAAGGACAGGCATGGAGAGAGATCTCCCACACTGAATTTCACTTCCTATAGTTGAAAGAATAATTCATTAAATCATAGCTATTTATATTTCAAAGTGCAGCACCAATATAATTAGGCGGCTAATATTATATTGTATTAGAAACTGAATTAAGCTTGTAAATTACATGTTTTACTTTCCGGCCTATGCAGGAGAAACTTCCACATTGAGCATTTCAGTTTAGGGGCAAATTTTAAATTTATCAATACTATTTTCATTATATTAACCTATTCTTTATTCTTAGGGATCTTTCCTGACAAAATTTGCTGTCACCGCTCAACTGCAATGTTAACACAAACTATATCACCTATGTTTCATCTGTCTTTATCTATTTGTCAATCTGTCATCTATATCTGTCTGTCTGTCTACCTACCCACCTACTGACCTATCTGTCTGATGATCCGTCATCAGTCATTGTCTCTCTCTGCTTCAGCCTCCTTGTCCCTCTCTTACCTATCTCTGCTTCTAATTTCTCTTATTCTGGCTAGTACTGTCTCTAAAACATAATTTTCTTGTTTGCCTCGTAATAAGAAATTAAATCAATTCTTGTCAGTTAATTGGATGAGATTACATAGTAACTGAAGCAAAAAAAAAATACTATGCTGAAACGTAGAGTCTGTGAAATTCATTAAGTATTCTAACAATCTAACAACCCCTCTTTCACAAATTAGGCTCCCCAGACAGAGAGTTAGCATCAGCGAAACTAAAATTTACTGAGCCCTTAGTATGTGCCAAGAACTCCGCTAGGCATTACTGACCCAATCCTCACAACAGAAACATATGAGGTTCTGTATCTGTCTGTAAGAAATAGGAACAGAGAGGTTAAGCATCTTATCTAAGTTCCAAAAGTTGAGGAGCCAGGGTTCAGACCCAGGCAGTCTGATTCCACCGTCATTGCATTTTATTGAATTCAAGGGCTTCTTGGTGGTATGGGTATACAAAATACAAAATCTCATGCTTGGCTTCACTTACTATTTTGCTAATTGAATGCACTGTTTTATTATGGAATTCACACAAGAGATATCTTCTACTACTTAATTCACTGGTGTAATCTATGTAAAATTATGCATATAAATATGAATTTATTTTTTAGATTTAACTGTTAAGGGACACACAACTTGAAATATTCCATATGTGAAATTTGTTGAATTACACATGGCTTTATATTGAAATATTAACATTTCATTATATTAATATCATACTAATTAATGTAATTAATGACATTGCATTTATATTAATATAAGATATACTTTTGCTGATTATACATGTGGAACTATTTATTTAAGCCATAAATCAAAAAAGGATAAACCAAACTTCAGTGTAGATGATATAGCCACATGGATCAATTGGTTAACTAAAGGAATATTATAAAAATCATTGCCAATTTTGTCTAGTAAGGTTAAAACCTTAAATAAGGTTAAACAAAAAGACATAATTGAGTGATTCTGAAATGATTCACTTGGTCCTCAATGACCTTTACCCAGGACTTTTCTAGTTTCAGTGCCATTTCTGTTCACAATTAGCACATATAAATGGGAAGTCAGCAAAATTTTAAATTGCTATGGGCTATGGATCACTGAGTCCCTAGGGAAATGCTGAAATTAAAAATGTTAAATCCATGAATGTCAAGGTTCTTGAGTAATCTGCATTATAACACAAACATCATCCAAGCCGGGTAATAATTATGTGACATGAGAAAATATTAGTAAATTATCTTTGCCAGTAGTTAATCAAACTGTGAATACAAGTCCTTTATGGCTTATTTGTTTAAACTGTTGAACAGCGATTCTTCATTACCCCCACGAATGTAAGTTCATTATTTATAACTTACAAATATGTTTTGTTCAGAAAAAATTCAGTTTTATTAATGCTCATCAAATCTTAGAACTTACACCAGAACAAAATAAAGATATTTTTGAAGACCTACAAATGAAGATAGTTTTAAGGCCTGAGGCTGTTCAACAAAAATGAATGCTTAATATGCTTACTGAAAAATAGATCATCTTTTTTTTTTTTTTCAATTTAATATAATTTTTTATTTTTTATAAACATATATTTTTATCCCCAGGGGTACAGGTCTGTGAATCACCAGGTTTACACACTTCAAAGCACTCACCAAAACACATACCCTCCCCAATGTCCATAATACCACCCCCTTCTCCCAAACCCCCTCCAAATAGATCATCTTTTTAAAAAACTCACACTTAAGATAGGATTATAGGCCTCCCTTCCTTCTTTCCTTCCTTCCTGCTTTTCTTTCTAAGATTTTATTTATTCATTTGTCAGAGAGAGAGAGAGAATATGAACAGGGGAGAGGGGCAGAGAGAGAGGGAGGAGCAAGCTCTCTGCTGACCAGGGAGCCTGATGCAGGACTCAATCCCAGGACTTGGGATCATGACTTGAGCTGAAGGCAGATGCTTAACCCACTGAACCATCCAGGCATCCCAGATTTCTTTAATTCTTATGGCATATTTCAACACAAACTTTCTATCTTCACCTTAATCTTGATTTTTTAAAAAATTTATGGTCAGTTAGCCATTGTATAGTACACAATTAGTCCTTGATATGGTATTTATTGATTCATTAGTGAGGTATAACACCCAGGGCTTATCACAGCATGTGCCCTCATCAATATCTATCACCCTGTTACCCCCATTCCTTCACTCTCCTCCCCTCTGAACCCCCAGATTGTTTCTTGGGGTCCATAGTTTCTCATGATTCATCTCCTTCTCTGATTTCTCCCCCTTTGGCTTTCCCTCCCTTCTCCTATGGTCCTCAATGCTATTGCTTATGTTCCACATATGAGTGAAACCATATGATAACTATCTTTCTCTCTTTGACTTATTTCACTTACTGCCTCCAGTTCCATCCATGTCAATATAAACGGTGGGTATTTATCATTTCTGATGGCTGAATAATATTCCATTGTGTATATGTACCACATCTTCTTTATCCATTCATCCATTGAAGGACGTCTCAGCTTCTTCCCCAGTTTGGCTATTGTGGCTATTTCTATGAACTATTGGGGTGCATGTGACCCTCCTTTTCACTAGATCTGTATCTTTGGGGTAAATACCCAGGAGTGCAACTGCTGGGTCATAGGGTAGCTCTATTTTCAACTTTTTGAGGAGCCTCCATACTGTTTTCAGAGTGGCTGTACCAACTTGCATTCCCACCAACATTTGCTTTTCCTGTGTTGTTAATTTTTGACATTCTAACTGGTGTAAGGTGGTATCTCATTGTGGTTTTGAGTTGTATTTCCCTGATGGCTAGTGATGTTGAACATTTTTTCATGTGTCTGTTAGCCATTTATATGTCTTTTTTAGAGAAGCGTCTGTTCATGTCTTCTGTATTTTTCACTGAGTTATTAGTTTTTTGGGTGTTGAGTTTGAGAAGTTCTTTATAGATCTTGGATATCAGCACTTCATCTGTAGTGTCATTTGCAAATATCTTCTCCCATTCCGTGGACTGCCTCTTAGATTTGTTGACTGTTTCCTTCGCTGTGCAGAAGCTTTTTATCTTGATGAAGTCCCCAGAAGTTTATTTTTGCTTATGTTTCACTTGCCTTTGGAGACAGTTGCTGTGGCCAATGTCAAATTGGTAACTGACTAAAATCCCAATTTTTAAAATGTGGTCATGTTTGAATTTTATTATGTATACTTCTCTAGCATAAAGTATCTCTACCCTTTATAATCTTTTAGCATGTACATGTAATTCTGACTTTTTATTTTTGTGTGTATGACTAGAAAGTATCAGAGTCTTTAAAGAATAGTACTTTAGAAGCTAGCTTAGGTCATAATAGGGGAAGTATTGACATCTGCAGTTCTGTAAACATGTCTCACAGAGTCAATGCACAAAATAGAAGATTTCTCAAAGGTCAAAGCAATTCTTCTCATCAGTATCAAAGAATGGTAGAGTTGTATGGGGTAAATGTGGAGATACTGAATTTAGGTACCATGTGTTTTACAAGGTAGAAGGCAAGATCTGCTGACTCCAACTCATTTTCTTTCTCTTGGTCACCTTTTTCTTTTTTTTTTAATTTTTAAAAATTTTTTTATATTGGTCTTTTTATATAGATATTTTCCAGTCAAAAAACTTCATTGTTGAAGCCTGTTTCTGCAGCTGTTTTTTAAAATGTGTGTCTAAATTATATGTTTTCTTCTTATTGGCAATTTTATTGCAGAAAATCTCTGATTTTAATTAAATGTTGTTTCTAGTCTTATTTATAATTTTCTTTTCAAAAAAGGAATTATAATTATTGTGTCTATGCAAGAGACTCTTCCTGAATTGCCACTTTTAGATGTTAAAAAAAAATGTATTTGGATGTATTATGTTTTTCTTGAAGTAAATACTGCTTGTCTTATGTATTACTCATTTTTACATTTGGAAATCTAATGAAACTTATATCAGTATCTCCAAAATAAATGTAAATGATAATGAAGCATTCTTTTATTTAGTTCCATCAGAAGCCAGGATTCATTGAGTAATGTTCTTTTTAAATACTGTGTTCTTAGAATAAAAATATATTTACAAGCAAGAAAGTTGTGGGGAACCAAGACTAAGAGATCTAATATTAGTTATCTTTCCTCCTTACTTCACTTTTAGGTTCTTAGTAGATATCAAGTGGAGGATTCAAATTTTTTGTATGTAATCAATCTGATGAGATTATTTTGACTAAGTTGTCTGGGCAATAAAACAAATTAATTAATATAAGTGATTGGCAGAATATTTAGTCAGGACATTTTTAGATATAGCGCCATTATCCCCAGAGGCATTTCTAGACTTGTGTTTGTATATTACATAATACTATAAATATTATTTTGATTAGAAAGTATTTGATGCAGTTAAAACCCTACTTTAATGATATAATTTGGGTTTTGAGAATCTCATGTTTTCTAATTTCTCCAATATTTTATTTCTCATGTTTTTCTTCCTTATGAGAAAACTTTTATTTTTTCTCCTCTTCTACTTGATTTATTCTTTTCCATTTCTTGGCTTTGTGCCCTTGGCCTTGGTCTTCAAAGTCCTCCTTTATTTCATTTGCCACATTGGTTACAGATTTTCTGCCTGTGCTCTTAGAATCCGTGTGATTGTCATTCAAATCCTTTGCTTGAATTTACAGTACAGCATAACAGGCACTAAAAGGCTTTGATACATCTATTATTAATAGGAACTGAAAAGATGCCAAGAAAATCTAAAATCAGTGTTTCCTAAAGCAGGGAGTCACGGAGGTGAAAAACCAACAATGGGTGTTACAGGAATGAAGTGAATTGGTCAACTCAAGAAATCTGGATCTGGGCGCCTGGGTGGCTCAGTGGTTGGGCCGCTGCCTTCGGCTCAGGTCATGATCTCAGGGTCCTGAAATCGAGTCCCGCATCGGGCTCTCTGCTCAGCAGGGAGCCTGCTTCCCTCTCTCTCTCTCTCTCTGCCTGCCTCTCTGTCTACTGTGATCTCTCTCTGTCAAGTAAATAAATAAAATCTTAAAAAAAAAACATTAAAAAAAAAAAAAAAAGAAATCCGGATCTAAACATTTTTATGCAAAGATAGCATTACGAAAGAGTTTCTGTCTTACTAAGGTGTAACGTTATTTATCCATGTATTAGAATGCAAAATATATTTTGAAGATTTATTTATCTTTATTTGAAAGAGAGAGAGAAAGAGAGAAGAAGGAGGAAGGGCAGAGGGAGAAAGAAAGAGAGAGAGAGAAAGAGAGAATCTTAACTAGACTGTCTTCTCAGTGTGGAGCCTCACCACTGGCTCGGAATTAATCCTGAGATGAGATCTGAGCAGAAACCAAGAGTCGGACACTTAACTGACTGCTCCACCCAGGCACTCCAGAATATAAATTTTTATTAGTGATTGTATGATTGCCCACCAAAATCCCATCTTTATTTCTTATATAGAGATGCACCTTCCAACTTGAGGTGGGCATATGGCTGCCAAAAATGAAGACTAGGTTACCCAGCTTCCTTTTGGTTAAACAAGGTCAAGTATCCATGGAATATAAGAGGTTTAAGGGAAATGGTATAGATAACTTTTGAAAAGCATACTTAAGTGAAAGAAATATGCCTTTCTGTTCCTATTTCTTGGAGCTGGGAAAAAGACATTTTGACTGGCTGTGTAGTTAGTTTGGACCATGAAGTAGAAGCTGTTGAGGTTGATGGTACCAGCTAGAAAAAGCTGTGGGCCTGGACAATAATGGAATTGCTAAACTAGGACAAGACTGTTCAAGTTATATAAGAAGTAATGAATTTCTATATTTTTAAGCAACTGTTCATTTTTAGTTTTCTATAGCTTTTAGATAAACTTAATTTTAATGACCATAAGCTGCTACATTCACAGCACAAACTGGACTTTTTAGACTATTTTGATCCAGAATATTTTGCATTGGTAAATCCTAATTCTTCACTTTGTGTTCGTGTATCTGTTCTGGGAGCTGGTTCACCATAGCAAACATTCGCTATACTACATAATGTCTCAGAAAGACACCTAGTAATTTTCAGTGATGGAACATGATAGAAGTGCATTTTGCCCCTTTGTTCACTCTTCGCACCATTACTGCAGCCTACTATAATTCTGTTCTTTTTAAAAAAAAAAATTTAAATTTTTATCTGTTCTTATCATGCATGGCCCCCAGCTGCACATGACCTAGAACTGGAACCAATTCTATAAGCCTTTTTGTCCCTTAATTATACCTTCCAATCTGTTACCTGGTGCTGTCTGTTCTATCTTTAAAATATTTCTCCTGTTTGTCCGTGACTCTCCATCCCTGTCTGTTGTAATATTGCCCTGCCTCAGGCTTATATCATGTCTCTGCAGCATCAGTGCCCAGACTTTGCACACTGAAGCTCTTCTCTCTCCATCTCACTTACTGTTCTTACCACCTGAGAGTGATTGAGTGTGCATTCTAAACAGGATGCTTTACTATGCAGAATTGTCTAGGGACTGCTCATTATCCCCAGCAGTGGTTACCTACAGTGTTCTCCTGAGCCATGGGGTCAACAGCAATGCCTGCATGGTCTCTGGCAGGGCTCTGGCCAGCCAGCCTTCCTCCACCATATGCACAATTGCATAAGAATAGCCTCACTAGAATTTTGTTTCTAAAATTCCACATATGAGTGAAATCATACGGTATGATTTGTTTCACTTAGTATAATACTTGACTTGTTTCACTTAGTATAATACACTCTGGTTCCATACCCATCATTGCAAATGGAAGATTTCATTCTTTTTGATAGTTGAATACACAAAAAAAATTTGTATATTTACCACATCTTCTTTTTTTTTAATATTTATTTATTTCACAGAGATCACAAGTAGGCAGAGAGGCAGGCGGGGCAGGGGGGAAGCAGGCTCCCTGCTGAGCAGCAAGTCTGATGTGGGGCTCGATCCCAGGACCCTGGGATCATAACCTGAGCCAAAGGCAGAGACTTTAACCCACTGAGCCACCCAGGCGCCCCTATACCACATCTTCTTTATCCATTCATTTTTTCCGTAATTTAGTTATTGTTGATAATGCTGCATTACATTGAGGTATATGTGTCCCTTTAAATCAGTATTTTTGTACCTTTGGGTACCTAGTATGGCAATTGTTGAGTCATAGGATAGTTTTCTTTTTAACCTTTTGAGGAACCTCTGTACTGTTTTAAATACTGTGGTAGGTGTTTAGCTCTTCAAGGATTACTTTGGATTTAGAAGTGGGAGCATGTATTTTTACTCTTCTTCCTCTTTCTCCTCCACATTTTTAAAAAAATCTGTTTCATCTGTCTCTCCGTCCTTCCCTCTCTTTTCCCCCAACTCTTCTCTCTTAGTTGGAAGCTGTAATCAATGTAACATAAACAACACTTCTTACCTATTTTATCAGCCAATATTCTTGGTTACAAGCAACAGAGTTGACTGGAAAGATACACGGTAGCTTAAAGGATCTGAGGGAATGCTGAGAGGCTTTATGCAGATAATAAGCATGAGCCAGAATAGACTTTGCCTCCAAGAAACAACTGGTTAGGATGCTACAGTTGCTGCCTCCATTATAAGACACTCATTGCCACTTGTTTCTGTTACAGGAACAAATTGCCATGATTGCTGAACTGTTGACCGTGATTAACATCTGGCTGTGCATTACTTCCTCAAGGTAAGAGTCTTAGATCATGTCTCCATATTCTCCACTCCAGGGTAGAGAAATCATCTGCCTTCTTGACTTCCTGCACACCATCAACAATGCACATTGATGGAGTTTCACAAATTAGGAAGGTCATTTGTATGCTGAGTAAACACATAGCATATTTCTATTGCATTTATACACTTTGTCCTGTGTGTATACATAAATAAGTTTTTTTTTTAAGTATATATATATGTTTGCCCTATTCTTTTACTTTGAAAAAGAAAAAAATCTCCCATTTAACATAATGGGACTTTTCTTCATATGTACTGAGTGCAGAATGTGCTGAAGCCATTCCTAATGGGAGCCAGATGTCAAGATTTTCTGTGGATATCTCCAAGTTTAGAATCTCTGATTGATGTCCATTTATCTTCCAGCTCAAGTTTGTTCCATTATTAATATTTTTCAACCTATGTGTTAATTTCCAAGGTTAACTACTTAATGCTTCATATATTTAGTACTAGTTGAAAAGAAAACCGTAATCATTTGTATGTAATACATGCATGGTTTTGTCTCTTCCTAGAGGTATTCTTCTGTTGTATACTACAACCACTGAATCTACAGGGTCCAGGGTCAGAAGTGTTCATGTCACATAGCTAATGTATAGCCTCCATTTTTTTTTTTTTTTTTAATCATAGACTCTCTGTTCTTGAGTCTACTGAGTAAATGCTATGCGAGCTGAGGAGGAGGCTGCCCAAAATGGGTGGTATGTCATGTTTCTACTTTATTAAAAAACATCTTCATCAGAGGTTTTCAAGAAACATTCATATGGGGACAAGTGCATATCTGGAAACCAACTCTGCATTATTTGTTCAGCCTAGAAAAGCATTATATAATTTATTAAAAATTATAAAGTTAGCCATTAGATATACTTAAAAGCAGGTTATAATTACTGTTTTCTATAATAAAAAAAGATGCAAAAAGCAAAAGAATAGAAATGATTTAATGAAATATTTAATAAAAAATCTACAATACCTTTAAAAAGAAAAGCAGACTGAAATTAATATCATTGAGTCCAAAATGACTTATTAAGTTGCATCTAAAATATGAAGTAAACATAGTTTACTTCACTTAAACATTTTCCATAAATGCAGAAATTAACTATTAAGAACTTTTGGTAATTCAACAAATTAATAACTTAAATAGAAAAAAAATGTTTCTTCCTGTCCTACATATTGAAGAGTAACTTCGTACAGTTTTACATCCATATCTAATAGTAATGATAGGTCTCTCTCTCTCTCTCTCTCTTTTTTTAAGATTTTATTTTTTTGTTTGAAAGAGAGAGAGATCACAAGTAGGCAGAGAGGCAGGCAGAGAGAGAAGGGGAAGCAACCTCCCTGCTGAGCAGAGAGCCAGGTTGTAGGGCTTGATCTCAGGACTCTAAGATAATGACCTGAGCTGAAGGCACAGGATTAACCCACTGAGCCCCTCATACACCCCAAATGACAGGTCTCACAACCCAATAGAAATTATATATATATCCTTACTATAAAAAAACAAACTATGCACTCAACAAAAGCTACAGTCAAGTTAGTTGTGAAATGCAAGAGGCATTCCCACTATAATCAATAATCAGCTAGGTGGATTTCTACTACTTTTCTTTTTTAACACTGTTCCTGAAGTACTAGCCAGTGAAGTTAGAAGAAAAAAAATGAGAGGCTTTAAACTTTATATGAAACATAAAATACTATTAACAGAAGATTACATAATTCCATACCTTGAAACTCTAAAATTCGCAATTGAAAAAAAAAAAATAAAGGGATCCATAAGGTTGAGGCATTTGAACTAAAGAAAACAAAAATATTTTCCTCATTGTGAATTATTATTAGCCAGACTACAATAGGAGAAATAAGCCTGTTTCTCCTCCAGCAAACACAGAATTAAAATACCTAGAAATAAAATGAATAAGGCTTCAATAAAACCTACATGAATGTAATGGTAAAATTTTACTGTAAAAAACTTGAGCTGATCAAAATTATACTTTTTTTTAGAGAACAGCATATTTTCAATTTATCAATTAATCTTAAGACCTAATGTGATGCCTATAAAGGTAACAATAAGATTCTAAATCTCATATTCAAAATCAATCAATCGATCTCATATGTAAAACTAAATATGTATAATTATATAAAAGGAGGGGATAGTGGAACTACTTTTACCAAAGGTTAAAATGTGTTATTGTGAAAAAGTAGAAAAATATATGATTGTCTCTGTTCTTAGTTCTTGGAATAGAGCCCCTAAAATCTTTGTAGATTCTTAAGTGATAAGACTAGTAGGAGCATCTTTTGTTCTAGTATTTGGTCTGACCCAAGCTCCTAATACAGGGCTTTTGAAACCCTTGGAATTTCCTGGGTGATAGGACCGTCTTTTGCTCTAATGAGGCAACTTCTAAATAGCTCCTTGATGAGCCTGGTCACCAGAAAGACCAAGCCATGATTAAGAGTTTAGAACTTTCATCTCACTCCCTATCCCCCATGAGGTAGAAAGGGTCTGGAAATGGAGTTAATGACTAATGTATCTATGATCCATGATCATAATAATCAGTGACATCTCTGTGATGGCACCTTCGTAAAAATCTCAAAAGGACAGAATTTGGAGAGTTTCGGGGTTGTTGAAATACCAGGAGGGTGGGGTGCCTAGTGAGGGTACAGAAGCTCTGCTCCCCTTCCCCAATCTCTTCCATCTGTATGTTCATCTGTGTCCTTTATCAAATACTTCTATAATAAATGATAAATATAAGTAAATGTTTTCCTGAGTTCTGTGAACCATTCTATAAATTAATAAACTCAAGGGGGGGCGCCTGGGTGGTTCAGTGGGTTAGCCGCTGCCTTCGGCTCAGGTCATGATCTCAGGGTCCTGGGATCGAGTCGCACATTGGGCTCTCTGCTCAGCAGGGATCCTGCTTCCTCCTCTCTCTCTGCCTGCCTCTCTGCCTACTTGTGATCTCTCTCTGTCAAGTAAATAAATAAAATCTTAAAAAAAAATAAAATAAACTCAAGGGGGAGTCATGGGAACCCTCAACTTATAGCTGGTCAGAGGTATAGGTGTGATCTGTGACCTGAGATTGGCATCAGAAGTGGAAAGGGAGATCTGGTTGGACTCTGTCAGAATTGAGTTAAATCATGGGACACCCAGCTGATCTCATGGGGGATTGTGTGGTGTATGAAAACCTCCACACGTTTGTTGACCAGAATCATCAACAGGGAAGTATTGTATGTGCCTAAGGAGAAATGGAAGAGTGTGTTTTTCCTATATAATTACCGTATTTAATGTAGTTATGTCATGAAGTGTCATTTGGGTAAGATGTGAAATAGCTAAGTCTGAAGCGTTATGGGTATCTGGGAGGAAGGACAATGCAAGCAGGAAAAGAGGCAAATGCAAAGGCCCAAGCCCCAAGGCAAGATTGTGCTTGGCATATTTGAGAAGCAGCAAATAGGACCTTGAGTGTGGAATAGAATGAGAAAGGAAAGATTAGGAAATGTGGTGAGAATGGGAATAGGGATGGCAGTGTGGGTTAAAGGTCATAGGCGCCTAGTAAGTCATAAAAAGAAAATGCTTGACTTGTATTCTCACTGAGATGGGAAGTCTTTGGAGGTCCTTGAACAAAGACGTGAAAGGGTTTGACTGACATTTTAATGGTTTCACTCTGGCTCCTGTATTAAGAATAAATGGAGTTGGACAGGGACAGAGGTATGAGACCACATTGAAAACCTGTGAAAGTCCAGGTGAGAGATAATGCCTTGAATAAGAACTGGAGCAGCAGAGGCAAAGACACATAGTTTAATTCTGGGTGTATTTGACTCACTCGGATATTCTGATGCATTTAATGTGGAATAAGAAAAATAAGGCAAGGATGACTCTAAGGATTTTGATTTTTTAAAACTAGATGGGTGGATTGCTTCTTAACACAGATGATGAATTGGAGTGAGATTAGAAAATGGATCATTGATTGAAGAGAAAAGATATGAAGTTTATCATTATTAGAATTGGGAATATTTTGGCCCATGGTAGTATCCTCTGAATTCAGAACAAATAAAACAAGATAGATCTGCAGCACTAAATGTTTACATACACCGCAGTGTTTTTGTAAGACTCAAATTTTGGGAGAGTAGGATACATATGATAAAATGCACAGGCAATATTATATGTGGTATCTTTCAGTGTTTTTGTACTTTATTTAATTTTTAATATTATTGCATCATGTATAAAGGATTTATTTCATGTAAAAACGTTCCTCATTTACCTTACAAATCATTTAATATTTTTCTTTTCTAGTAATAAAATCCAAACATTTTAAATGTGTTGAAAAATTTTAAATGCAGTTTTAAAAATAGTTGAGTAGGATATTGTAGTCTTAAAAAACTGTTTAGGGGGGCGCCTGGGTGGCTCAGTGGGTTAAAGCCTCTGCCTTCGGCTCAGGTTGTGATCCCAGAGTCCTGGGATCAAGCCCCGCATTGGGCTCTCTGCTCAGCTGGGAGCCTGCTTCCTCCTCTCTCTCTGCCTGCCTCTCTGCCTACTTGTGATCTCTCTGTGTCAAATAAATAAATAAAATCTTAAAAAAAAACTGTTCAGGATTTAAAAAGAAAAAAACAAAACAAAACAAAAAGACCCTTATTCTAAGAATTTTAGAGTGAGATAACCAGAATTAGTAGTGGGATAGGTTTACACATAGCATTGAGGGCCCACATAGGGCAAGTGCTCGTGGACAAAAAGTAGCATCACTAGTGGTGTTCTCTAAACATTCTCTGATGCACAGGTGCAATCCCATTTAAGGGGTGAGTTGTATTTAACCCATGGTTCTTACTTAAGTGTGTACAAAGAAACAAAAAAGGAGAAACTGAGTTGAAGATGTTTGTCGAGGAGTGAATAGAATGCTTCATCAAGAAACATAAGCTGTCAAAAGGAAAGTAAATATATAAGGAGAAAGAATTATAGAGATAGGAAGGTAGTGATATCAATTGACTAATGACTGGGTATAATCAAATGATTGTGATAGTCAGGGTATTAGAGAAAATAAGTTGATAAAGTAGCAGGTCACAGAGTGGGATTTTTAAGTTGAATTTATTTAAAAAAATGCTAGTACTGGCAATTATAATGTATGACCATGAGTAAGAGTCAATAAGGTCAATTGGAGATCCAGATAATTGAAACAGAGGTCACAGAACTGCTAGATCAGTATATTAGAAGGATCATTTATGTGTATGTTGTCTACATATATATATTGTATTTTGAAATTGCCAAGAACTGTGTGTGTTGGTTTTGTACTACCAAATAGCAAATTACCTTAAATTTAATGGTTGAAATCAACACCTCCTTTTTACCTCATAATTTCATAAGTCAGAAGTTTGGAGTGGTATGGCTGAATTTTTCTGTTCAGGGCTCATGAAACCTAAATCAAGGTGTTGCCTGGCCTAGGTTTTGATCTGGTGGCTGTAAGGAAGAATCCACCTCTAAACACATTCAACTTATGAAGCTTCTTGGCGCTGTAGGACTGAAGACCCTGTTTCCTTGCTGGCTTTGATCCCGGGCTTATCTTAGCCCTTGGAGAATCCTTCTAGTGGACTCCTTCATCTTCAAAGGTCTTGACTGCTTCTTATGCTCCAGTCTCTCTGGCTTTACTTTTGCCCTCTGCTTCCTGTTCTTTTTTTAAAAAAGACTTTATTTTTTTAGAACACTTTCAGGTTCACAAGAAAATTGAGAGGATACATGAGCCTGGTCTGCCCCCAACTCATTGTAGAATCACTCACCAGAATGATATAGCTGTAACCAAGGTCAAGTCTATACTGATACAGCATAATCACCCAGAGTCCATAAATTAGATATGGTTTACTATTGATAGCAAACATTTTATGGATTTGGGCAAATGTATAAAAACATATATCCATCATAGTATTATGTGGAGTATTTTCACTGCCCTAAAAAATCCTCTGTTGTTTGGCTTGCTTATCCATCCCCCTTCCCCCCAACCCTTGGCTATCATTAATCTTTCCACTGTTTCTATAGTTTTGCCTTTTCTGGAATGTCATGTAATTTGGATCTTACAGTGTTCAATATTTACAGATTGGGTTCTTTCACTTAGCAATATGTGTTTATGTTTCTTCCATGTCTTTTCATTGCTTGATAGCTCCTTTCTTTTTAGCACTGAAAATATTCCATTGTCTGGATATACTATAGTTCATTTACCCATTTACCTACTGAGAGACTTCATGGTTTGTTCCAAATTTAGATCATTGTGAATAAAGTTGCTGTAAATATCCATGTGCACATTTTTGTGTGGATGTACATTTTCAGCTCCTGTGGGTAAAGACTACAGAGCACAATTGCTGCATCATATGGTAAGAGGGTGTGTAGTTTGTAAGAAACTGCCAAACTGTCTTTCAACGTGGCTGTACCATACTGCATTCCCACCAGCAATGAGTGAGAGTTCCTGTTGCTCCACATCTTTGTTAGTATTTTGTGTTGTCAGTATTTTGAATTTTGGCCGTTCTTATAGGTGTCTAGTGTTACCTCGTTGTTTTAATTTCCCTTTCCCTGAGGAGATATGATGTGGAGCATCTGTTCATATGCTTGTTTGTCATCTGTATATCTTTGATAAGATGTCAAGGTCTTTGGCCTGTTTTTTAACTGAGTTGTTTGATTTCTTATTGTTGGGTTTTAACAGTTCTTTATATGTTTTAACAACTGTCTTTTGTCAGATGTGTCTTTTGCAAACAGTTTCTCGCACTTTGTGGCTTGTCTTCTAATTCTCTCAGTATTGTCTTTGGCAGAGCAGAAGTTTTTAATTTTAATGAAGTCCAGCTTATCAATTATTTCTTTCATGGGTGGTGTCTTTGATGGTTTGTCTAAAAAGGCATTGCCATATCCAGAGTCATCTAGGTTTTCTCCTGTGTTATCTTCTTGGTGTTTTGTAGTTTGGCATTTTACATTTAGGTCTGTGGTACATTTCAACTTAGATTTTGTGAGGGCTGTAAGATCTGTGCCTCCTTAAGACCACGTTAGCAGCAGGTGGTGTTTGTAGCTCCCTCCATTTCCTCTCCAATTTATTACAGTGACACAAGATTTAGCTCTAGCTTCCCTCTGCTTCTTCCTTCTTAATGTTGAAGACCTCATTGGGAGGGGGAGGAGCTGAGGATTTAACTTTATTTTTGTATTTCTATTCAGAAGATTTATCTGCATTATGTAGATGACTGTGACTGACTGGAAATATGGTCTTAAACATGGCAGTGAGAAAAGAGAATTACAAATACCAACATTTGAAGATACTATTTCTCCACATTATTTAAGATAGAATACCTCAGCATCAGAAGGTGTAAGATGACATATTTTATTACCTTAAGTGTAAAGTCTTCTGTGTGACAAAAGCCTTAAATAAAAAATAATGAGGAAATGATTAAATATAATTTGTATTGATTATGACCAAGGACTGATTTGCTAAGATAATTCTTATGGATCAATAATATAAATAGCAAATTCCTATAAAGGAAGGGAGGAAGATACAAAGGAAGGGCATGGACTGGCAATATATGGAGGAATAAATACTTGTGGTTTATAACTAGACCAAAAGATGTAGTACCTCCTATTGAACTATTTCTTATTGTTAGTAGTGCAAATTAAAAGAGCAATTAAATAGCACTTCCCACTTTTAATCCTGTTGGAAAAAATTTTTCAACCCTATACAATGTTGGAAAGGTTGGAAAACAGGCTTTTTCATGCATTGTTGACAAAATGTGCTTTGGTACAACAAATGTTGTGGGAGTTTTTAAGTATTTATGAAAATTTCTCTGACATCCATTCTGTGATTTTCACAGATGTATGCACACACATGTTTTTTATAGCTTTGTTGATACAGTAAAACCTGAAGACATCCTGAATGATCACGTAAAAGGGGTGCAGCCATGCAGTAGAACACTGCACAATGAGTTAGAGTTCTAGAATATGCCACCAAGTAAATTAACAGGTTGTAAGCACAAAAAGACACCAGGAAATTATTAAATCTGCATCCATATGTGCACGAAGTTATGTAGGCAATGTATTTGTATGAGTTTGAAAAAAATCAAGGGAAGATTCACTAAAATTCTGTCAATGGCTATTCCCTCAGTCATGGAGGAACATATTCTGAAGTGGGAAGAATAGACTTTCCATTGTGTCACCTTTCTTGTGTGAATTTTTTATCACACTTTTGTATTTTGGTACACAGAAAAAGATTAGAGAAAGAAGCTGGAAGACTCTTAATTGAAAACTTATAATATGAGGTTTCTTTTCCCTGGTTTTAGGATGTTGTTTTATCTACAGTTGCAGTCTGGTAACTGAAGGCACAACTCTGAAAATGGTTCAGAATTGGGAGAGGCTAAAGACACCCTGTATGATTTTCATGGAGGAATGTTTATAGTAATTCAGTATGTCTTTACTTTATGAGGAGTTAGCCACTGTTTCATTGACTCTTTGCTCCTATGTATTTGGGGTTTAGAAATAGTGAAATGTTGTTGTGATTCTATAATAAATTAGCTGCATATTTATAATACAAGCTAATGATTCTGTAGGAATGATTCTGATTCTGGAGAAAACCTGCATTGAACTGCAAATAAATCTGCAATGTTTCAGCAATAAGAGTATGTGAATGTTTACTTAATTTTTTTAAATATTCATTTGATACCTGTTAAGTGTGAGATACTCAGTTATTGTTAAGAGCTACATTTGTCTACCATTCATCTCTCTTAATTTCTTAATTCATTCATCACTTTTTTACTGTCTCCAATATTTGGGGAGGATTTTTCACTCGGAAAAGTCTATGCTGTAATAGAGCTTATATTTCAGGTGTGAAGAGGGGAAACAAACCAGTTTACCATAATAAAACAAAACAAAACAAAAAAAGAAAGAAAGAACAAAATAGTTTGAAACAGGCAGTAGTATTTAAAAGAAAGCAAAAGGAGTCAATTTGAATGACAGACACTGGTGGGAGTGGGGATGAGGATGGGATTGGAGATGGGTTGTGGGGTTTTTTAGTTTATGACGGTTAAAGGGAATATATCATATGATAAGGTTTCAGAGCACCGAGTAGAATTTGTGGTTTTGTTTTCTTTATATTTACTTCTCTGTTCTTTTCAGCATTTTTTTTTTTAAACGGGGAGGTGGGTGGGCTTATTCTTACAGATGCAAGATTGCCATCATCATAGATAATTTAATGAAGTAAGGGACTCTGAAGTTTATTTGAAGGCTATATCCACCCAAGTTAAAGCAAATAGTAGATTTAATCAAGTCAGAGATGATAGTAATTTGTTGTAAGACAAACTTTTATTTTAGGCCATCTGTTTGTCTTATTCATTCATATTAAAATACCCTTTTGAAGTGCCTTTTTGGTATAGCTCAGCGATATTAGAGTCTCATTGATTTTGTGTTTTTTTACTGCAATCTTGTTTTTTTGGGGGGGTTGTTTTGTTTTTGTAATTTCAAGTCATTCACTCAATCTTTCTTTCATATATTATAAATATTGTAATAGATTGTATCCACCTACAGGCAGTGGGAACCCCTACTTAAAGTGTCTCCTAAAAATTGGTGTTTATTTATTTCTTATAGTAAGAAAACTAGAGGAAGATTGGCTGGTTGCTGGCATTAAGACAGTAGCTTAAGGAGTCATGCTTCTGACTCTGCTCCATCATCACTGTAGTCAGCATTTTACTTCTTGTTCTCAAGATGACTGCTAAATCTCCAGACATAAGGGGAAAAGTCAGTGCCAGAGTTGTTATCACTCAGCAGGAGAGCAAAATCTTTCCTAGAAATCTCTTGGCAGTCTTCTACTTTAGTCTCATTGTCTAGAACCGAGTCCCATGGGAACCCCAGCAGCAAGGAGTCCTGAAGAAGCAGGAAGTAAGACTGCGAATGTATTGAAAAAATCTTTATACAGTTCCTGGAGGTTGATTCATTGGTGTTCCCAACAAATTCAAGGAATATGAGTGACAATGTTTATTAGATAGCCAACTATGAGTAATTTACCACAAATGCTGCTTAAATTACAAAGCCTTGAAAACAATAAAATATTTCATCCAATGTATTAAAAAAAAAAAAAGTGTTGCCCAAAGAAAGTTTTAGCTATTTGTCATTTCTCGATGTTATCTGCTTTTGAACTGGGCTTTTGTAATTCTTGACTATAAATATCAAAATATAGAAATTAACTGGGATGATATTAACAATAAACACATAATTGCTTTGTGTTCTATTTCCTTTTGTATAATAATTAATTTAATCCTCACAATAGGTTTGGAAAGAAGGTTCTATTATTATCCCCATTTTATAGGAAATTTGAGTCATGGAGATGTTAAGGAACTTGCCTTAAGGAACTTGGTCTCACAGCTAGTAATGACTGGGCCAGGATTAAAATTCAGGCACTTAGCCTCAGAGATGACCAATACCGGGGTGGAATTGTAAGAACAAATAGTGGGTGGTATCTTGTTCCTGGGAGCTGCACCTGTAGACTACTGGCAAGCATATGGGGGCCTCAGTTCTACAGCATAAGACACCGAATTCTGTCAACAACTAAGGGGACTTGGAAAAGAACTCTGAGCTCCAGTGAGGGACAGAGCCTTTTTGACATGTCAGTTATAGCTTTTTGCAACCCTGAGCAGAAGATAGCATGTTTTTGGAATTCTGACCCCCAGAGAGTATGAAATAACATATATATGTTGTTTCAAGCCACTAAGTTTGTGGTGATTTTTTTTTTTTGATATAAATAGAAAATTTATGGAAGTCCTTAATCCTGTGGTGATTTTTTTATACTGCAGTTAAAAAAAAATCAATACAATATTCAAGCTCTAACTCTTGTATGTTATATCTTAAATGAGGTGCTCATTCGTTTTGAGCCTTTTTAATGCGTTAACTCATAAGAATTAATAATATTAATAAGCTTGGCTAACATTAGCTGAGTACTTGCTACATTCCAAAAACTAGTCAATGCTTAAAAAAATATATGATCCTCAAGCTATTTGATGTAGACACTGTAATTATGCTCATCTTACAGATGAGAAAATTGAGAAAGAGTAAAATGTGAGGCAGTATAACTTCTATAGCTTAGGCAGCTAAGAAGTATCAGATCCAGGACTCAGATCTTAATATAGGTACGACAGGGTATAAGGCAGTGTCTATGAGGCTTCACTGCTTGGCTTCTATAAGTGGAGTTTGGGGTATTACTATCTTCTTCTTTGGAACAAAGTCTTCAAGAGGAAGTATCAAGTGGGCCCCCAATATTTTTTTAAAAGAATATAACTTACAGCAAATCAGGAGAACAGATGAGGAAAGTTAGATTTTCTTACATCTAGAGTGAGAATCTTTGGCTCTGAATTGTTGTGTTGTAGACATAAACTAAACATATCAGCGTGATTTCTTTTAAAGTGTACAATCTCAATATATAAAGTTTTTAACTGTCAATCATACCTCAATAAAGCTGGAAAAATAAAAACTTGAAGAAAAGGAATCAGGATGAGAAAGCAACAGATGGGTCCACCATTATTTGAGCACTTAAATGAATGATTAAGAAGCTTAAAAAAATGTCCACATACCAAGTGTATTGTTTACTTTGTATTGTTTTCTGATAATATTTGTGTTTTTTTTCTAATAGTATTAGAAAACTTTGTGTTTGTTTTCTTTATGTTGTTTTCTAATAATATTTTATCACATTATATACTTTAAAAAATAGATGATTATAGGTAGAACTGTTACAATGTTCTTACCATTCTTCCTGCTTCACTTCAGTTGACCAGAGCATTCATCTCTTCAGATTCTTCCTTGGTCTTTTCAAGTTGAAGAGGAATTATTTTGTGCTGTACATGAATTTTTCATGATATATCTGATTCCACATGAAATGTATCCAGAAGTAATATTTTGATGTCTGTGTAACTTTTATATTTACCTCTTCTCTTTGATCTAAATTAATATCTTCAGGAGTGGATCTTAGAAGGAAAGGAACAAATATGTATTAGAAATCAATTGGGTGCCAATCCCTTCACATGGTACTTCATATAATCCTCTCATATACTTATTGAGTTCATTTGTATTGTTCATATTCTACATATGGAAAATCTAAGAAAAGGGAAGATTGAATAATTGCCCAGAATCACATAACCCATTGTTTGACACTTGGGGATTTGAATCCAGATGTCTCCTTCAAACACTGTCCTCTTTTTCCTATAAACACTCCTCTATCTTAGGCTCAGTGTTATCGATCTGCTTCTTTCTTTTATTATTGGCAGTAGCCATCTGCCAAATAAATTTCAAATTACCTTTGAAAAAATGTTGTTTGAAGTATGAATACATGTCTGTACTGATTGCAAGACACAGTACAACTCCCATACAAGCAGGTTTTAACCATCTGCTTTGCTGTAGGAACTCCTCATATTTGGGTTTGAAATCACTGCCCTATCTTGTAATAAAGATAAATTTCCCACCACAAAACTTCACCCACTTGAAAATGTAAGTCATTTAATTTCAGAATTGAAATGTGTTTGCAAATGTTGAGCTTTCTGTTGCTTTCCATCGGTCATGGTGTATCGGAAAATTATTTAAAATTTGAGAAATTTACTTCAGTATATTTTATATGGCATTTTCTCCATATCTTCTATTTCTAGTTATATATAATATTTTTAAGAAGTCTTGATATCTTTAGATGCTGAATTTTCTGAACATTGAACTTCTTAACGCAAAGAGACAAAGTGGCTAGATACTGTTTGGTAGAATGCTATTAAAATTAATTAGTCTCTGGGGTGCCTGGGTGGCTCAGTGGGTTAAAGCCTCTGTCTTCGGCTCAGGTCATGATCTCAGGGTCCTGTGATCATGCCTCTCGTGGGGCCCTCTGCTCAGCAGGGAGCCTGCTTCTCTTCCTCTCTCTCTGCTTGCCTCTCTGCCTACTTGTGATCTCTCTCTGTCAAATAAATAAATAAAATCTTTAAAAAAATTAATTAGTTTCTGATAAAGAGTAGATAATTAGTAAATTATATGATGGTTGAATAAACTTTTTCAAGATCAGTAAATGCACTCTCCTTGACCAGGAATTTAAAAGACTAATTTGAATAGTAAAAATGAAAGACTACTCAGAAAATAAGAGCAGTGATTAATATATCTGTAACAATTATAATATCTAACATTTTCAAGTTTCTTTTTTTCTTTTTTCCCTTTAAAATTACTGACACAACTTGAACACTTTTGTATTATATCTTTTTTTAAATGATAACATAGTTTTACTGTGGAAAATTGAAATTTGAAGTCTTTAACCTACCAAAACTTTTTCTTATCTGCTTTTCTGAAATTATTCATAACTGTCAAATAAGAAAATATGATTTCCAATATAAAGAAAATGAACAAATGCATCAAAATGATGAGAACACAGTATAAAATCTATCAAAAAATGGTATTATAATCTGATACTACTCAGGTACTCTTGTGGCCCCTAGAATGGAGAAGAGTAAACAGTTTCCCAAAAATGACTCATGGAAATTGGCCAGTTCAAGGCAGATTTATTAATTTATTTACAATCTCTGAATAGATTTCCCAAGTTTAATCTCATTCTGTTTGATGATTCTGAAACAAATGAAGTCTATGAGGTGGAGGCAAGAGTTGAGAGGAGGTCAGGGAGGGGAGGCCCGAGAAAAGTAAAGTCCCTGCCGAAGGCATACATCCAGCATAAACTAATGGAGAGGTAAAAACTAGATTCATGCAAGAGGAGCCATCTCAAGAGACTATAACGGGATTTCTTAAAGTGTGCCATTAAAACTTAAAAAAAAAAAAGAATGCATGAGATGATGGAACAAATAGAACAAATTAGATAAAGCATATTTGGCTAGGAAAGATAAATCTCTGGACCCAGGAACAAATACAGACTCTGAAGAACGACTCTCATAGGACCCCTAATAGTATGGTTATTTAAATTCTAGGCATTAATGTCTGAGGGGCACCAGGGAGGTAGGAAAGGATAATCATGGACTCTATTGAAAGAATCTATTTCCTAAATTCATGTGTTTCTTATTTATACCTGCCAATAATGTAATGCATATCTCTTAAAAACAACAACAATTCATTTTGCTTTTATGTGTGTCAGTTACTAGAGTATATAAAAATCATTACAGGAAGTGTAAGGTGCCTCCATATCACAAATCTCTACCATGCAGATGTATGTTGACAACAAATTAGAGACACTTTAGCAACTTTCCTTTTACCCTATTTGGCTTTAGCATTTTGTCTACATTGACATTTTCTTTTTAGTTGATCATTCCCTCAACATACAAGAGAAAATGTATTCTTTTCTTAAAGATTTTATTGTTACTAATTCACAATGATGCAGCACAAGAAACATATTTCTGGCTTACAAAAATACACTTGACTTTGAAGTATGGAAAGGAATTCTCTTCACTAGTAAATAAACTGATTTACTCTGTTATTGAAGATATGAAGAAGTGATACACATATATACTTTTCTTGGTTGTACTTTTGTTTTAACTAGGAACATTTTGAAAAATGTCTTAAAAATAACATTCTTTGAGACGTTTTCCTTATAACTATCAAAGGCAGCCTGTATTCATGTTCTTGTGAACAGTCAGGGGCATCACAAAGCCAAATTAAAAGGCAAACCATTGTCATATTACCCAATTATTATCATATTAAAATTTGGTATATTTTTAAAAATTGGTCTAATTCTACCACCATTTCTCTTTTATTTTTTAAAAATTTATAAAAATTTATTTATTTGACAGATGGAGTTCACAAGTAAGCAGAGAGGCAGGCAGAGAGAGAAGGGGGAAGCAGGCTCCCCGATGAGCAGAGAGTCCCATGCAGGGCTCGATCCCAGGACTCTGGGATCATAACCTGAGCTGAAGACAGAGGCTTTAACCCACTGAACCACCCAGGCACCACACCATTTCTCTTTTAAATCAGTGTTTTTATTTAATTTGACCAGCATTGAGTATATGATTTTATTATTATTATCTTTTTTATTCTAAGGAAAAACTGTTCTCAAGGCATTAAACTTTATATTTATTATTAAATACCTTAATGTAAATGAAAGACTAGGCCATCTCTATATGCTGAGTATCCTCCAGGCTTGTTTAAGAATCAGAAATATTAACAGTCTTTTTGCAGTTAATAAGACCAGTACTCTGGTTTATTTTTTTAAAACACAAATATTTCTCTTTAAAAAAAAAAAGACAAAAGGCTTTTGTTTTGAAAATTGTCTTTTATTGATAATTAATGATGAGTAGAAAACTAAACAATCTTTTAAAGGAAATGATTTTTAAAGTATAAGTTGAATCTCAGAAAATGGCTAGAATCCTTTCAAGCTCAAAGCCATCATCTAAATGTGAAATGAAACAGTAATAAAATAAAAAGCCTTATATGGGCTCCCATATAAGAAAGATTTCAAGAACATGTAAGAAAGAATTCAAGGATTGCTGGACAGGCTATAAAGACCTTAAAAAGACCAATTTGTATCAACGAGTTGCTTTTGTATTAAAAATGATCTTGGCTTTAGCTATATTTAAGTCAACTTGGTTACAAATGAAATACTGAAAAAATGATCAATAATATTAAAGGTAACATATAATTAGCAAATGTAAACTTCAGTGAGTTGGAAGAGTGATCTATTATGAGATGAGGTTTCATGTTGACAACAAATTAGAGATGCTTTTGAAGAGATGCTCCTTCAATTTTCAGATATCAGTAGGACTTCTGGTGAGAAACTAGAGAAGCAGGAAGGGAAAGGTTATTTAAATCGTAAGGAAGATGATTCTAATTTAGAGTTCTGTCCTACATGATAGTTTGATCCTGGAACTCACAGAGTCTCTAAGTAGTTGTTCTTCTAACCAGCAAAAGGACATCACCTGAAGGGTTACTGCAAGAGGTCCTGGGGAGTTATTAGATATGTTCTGCATTGCACCCTATGGTGCAGCAGAATAGGAAAAGATTAACAGGAGTTATTAATCTAGCACAGTTAAGAAAAAAAATATATTTATGTCCTTTGACTCAAGTTTAAGTAGATGTAGAAAAAAATACTGAAAATTTTTTCACTAGAATTTTCTTATAGAAACTGTAACGAAATCAATATTGGAATATATCTAATGTATGTATCACTCTGCACTTTTCTCTTAAAATGGGTTCTATGTCACAATGAAAGTATAAAATACATACATCTGCCCTCTCGAGGCTCCGATCCCAAGAATCTGTTATACCTTTAAACCAAGTGTTATGGGTAAGCTATTATATGTGCTTTTTCTTGGAATGGACCATCAATTTTTATTATACAGATATAGTTCACTAAATACAATACAAGTATGATGATAAATGAAATTTGGCTACTTCAGTTTTTCAGGATGATAATTGACTTCTCTTCCCAATTTAAAATGCCTTGCATTTCTTCTACGATATTTGTTTCTGCATATACATATGATCAAATATGTGTCCTCAACTGTTAGCTAGCATTCTCTCCCCAATGTAAGCTACCATTGTAAATAAAAAGTCTTAATGGGAAGCAGAGCTACTAGTGTTGATAGCCAGCCTTTATATTTGCATGCTGTTTTGATTGGCAGTGAGAGGCTTCAGAACAGTTATTGCTGAATGTTTATTTTTAAAATACAGTATTTTTATTACAAAACACACTTAATAGGCAGTCTTTTTTAAGAATCTGAAAAACCTTAGAAATGATGTAAAAAATAAAGTAATTGTGGCTAGATATGAGGTCCAGCAAGAACACAATGTATGTTTCATTGAAGTATATACATGTAATTGTTCTATAAAAAAAGAAAAACACCTGTATTGGCTTTTTATTCATTCAATAGTACACATACTATATATATATATATATATATATATATATATACATACATACATACATGTATATATAGATATATATTTTGGGGTTCTAGGTCCTAGTCATACAAATATATATCTATATATACATACATGTATATATAGATATATATTTTGGGGTTCTAGGTCCTAATTATACAAGTTTTTACAAAATGGAGTTGGTCTCTGTTTTCAGGAAGCTTAGAATCTAGAAAGAACAGTCCACTTGAGTAAACCTGGCAAAGTGTATAAAGTAGTATGATAAATGAAGTATCCAAGGCACATAATTAAATCTTTGGGTAGGAAATAGAGGGGTTCAGAATATATCACCCTAAATTATGTCATGTGGGAATATTAATTAATTTGCATCAAAGGTACCTGAGAAATACCCAGGACAAGAAGAATACTCTGACCCACATTTTTTTTCCTGAATTCACAAAATCAATCTCCCATATTCCAGGGTTCCCTGTACCAGGAATGTAGAAGGCATCCTTATCACCAGGAAGTTGGAATTTAGGGACTGAAAAGGTTATAGAAACAAACCTTGTCACCTAATTTTACTATTCCTAGCCCAGAACCCTTTGTCAATTCTTCACAATCTCTTTTTTAAATTTCAGTTTAATTACATTAAATTAAATATATATAGTTAAATGTGTAAAACGTAAATGTGTAAAATCTTCCTGCTTTGGTTATTGCTTTGAATCTCATGTCTTTTTGGTGCTCTCTAGTAAATACATAGTTAAGTTTGTTTTTCTCCTGTTAATCTTTTTACTTCAGGAGGGTCTCAGCCAAGAACCTAGAAGAGTAGAGGGAAAGTTTAACTTTTCTCCCCTATAAAATGATGAGATTAGGCACTGAAGACTTACTAATGGAAGTATCATCAAAATTAAGTATATATTTAAAGAATTAGCAAACAAATTACTCAGGAAAAGAGAGAGGGTAGGAATCTCCTAGGCAGAGGAAATGACATCTGCAGAAATCTTACAATGAGAGACAATATGGGACATGCAAACAATTGAAGGAAGTTAAATATGATTGGAAAACCAATGTAGTCAGGGGGAGAGGAGAGCAGTAGGTTTGTGTCCCTCCCCCTAAAGTTTGTATCTTGTCACCAGCCATGTCCTTGACTGCTGGTATTTTCTTGTGTGACTACAGCAATGTAGGCTCTCTCTGGTCTTTGTTCCCTGCCCCTAATCTTTCTTCTGAACATTCAATGGAAGCTCAAGGAAAAGATATTACAAAAGTATGAGAATTCTCCTTGTGTCTGGGGCTCCAGGGCATTCTAGACTAAAAATTTAACCCAGATTTGATCTTTAGCATATAATTCAGTTTCTTCTTACCCTTTTGTATGTTAACTCTGCTCACTGTCCCATTTCTCCTTAAAGGATTCTGGTCCCCTTGAAATTCAGATTATTTAATTGTTTTATGATCCCAATTCCCTGATTGACTCCATAAAATTATATCTTGTTATCCATTTTTTTTCTCAGTGTTATAGTGGAAGTAACATTCTTTTCTCCTCTCTACATCCTATGCGAATGGAGAACACCGGATATATGTTTGTAACAATATTAATCTAATGTGGTTTGGGAAGTTAACTATAAAGTAAAAAAAGTGGAATCAAGGAGAGAAATTGGTTGTGTGATGCTATAAAACAGATAAGAGATTATTGCAGTTTAGTCCAAAATACTACTAGTAGGAGTGGGAAAAAGTGTGCTTGATTTCAGAAGAAATTTAGAGAGAATTGACAGGACTTAGTAATTAATTAGGAATATGACAGAGATAGATCAAAGATGATTTCACATATGAATAAAGGAGAATTTTGAGCCACTGGATATTTTTTTAATTGAAATATAATTAGCATGCAATTTTATATTAGTTTCAGATGTATAGTATAATGTAAAATGTTCGGGGCACTTGGGTGGCTCAGTGGGTTAAGCCTCTGCCTTTTTGTTCATGATCCCAGAGTCCTGGGATCGAGCCCCGCATCAGGCTCTCTGCTCAGCAGGGAGACTGCTTCCCCCTCTCTCTCTCTCTGCCTGCCTCTCTGCCTACTTGTGATCTCTGTCAAATAAATAAACAAAATCTCAAAAAAAAAAAAAAAAAGAAAAATGTTCATGTCTTCTACCCATTTTTTAATTGAACTATTTGGGGACTTTTTGCTATTAAGTTGTATGAGTTTTTATATTATGTTGGATATTAACCCTTTATCAGATATATTATTTGCAAATATCTTTTCCCATTCAGTAGGTTCCCTTGTCATTTTGTTGATGGTTTCCTTCACTGTGCAAAAGTTGTCCCACTAGCTTAGTTTTGTTTTGTTTCCCTTGCCTGAGGAGAGATATCTAGAAAAACACAGTTATGGCTAATGTAAAAAAAAACATACTCCTTATGGTTTCTCCTACGAATTTTATGGTTTCAAATCTCTCATTTAGGTCTTTAATCCTTTTGGTGTAAGAAAGTCATTCACTCTCACGCCTTTGCATGTAGCTGTCCAGTTTTCCCAGCATGATTTGTTGAGGAAACTGTCTTTGTCTCATTGTATATTCTTGCCTCCTTTATTATAGATTAACTGACCAGATAGTCATGGGTTTATTTCTGGGCCATTCTATTCTGTTTCATTGGTCTATGTGTTTATTTTTATGCCAGTACACTACTATTTTAATTACTATAGGTCTGTAGTATATCTTGAAATCTGGGATAGCAATATCTCCCACTTTGTTCTTGTTTTTCTTCCTTTCTTTTTTTTAAGAATTTATTTATTTACTTGACAGAGATCACAAGTAGGCAGAGAGGCAGGCAGAGAGAGGAGGAAGCAGGCTCCCCACTGAGCAGAGAACCCTATGTGGAGCTGGATGCCAGGACCCTGAGATCATGACCTGTGCCGAAGGCAGAGGCTTTAACCCACTGAGCCACCCAGGTGCCCCTTGTTCTTGTTTTACATATTTGCTTTCACTTTTGGGTTTTTTTGTGGTTCCATACAAATTTTAGTATTATTTGTTCTAGTTCTATGAAAAGTGTTGTTGGTATTTTGATGGGGATTGTATTAAATCTGTAGATTGTTTTGGGTAGTACATTTGTTTTAACAATATTTGTTCTTCCAATCCATGAACATGGAGTACCTTTCCATATGTTTGTGTCACCTTTAATGTCTTCCATCAGTGTTTTATAGTTTTTGTTTTTTTTTTTTTTTCCCACCAAAGTACAGGTCTTTTACCTCCTTGGTTAAATTTATTCCCAGATATTTTATTATTATTATTTTTTGTTGTTGTTGTTCAATTGTAAGTGCAATTTTAAGTGGATTTTTTGACATGGCCATGTTTACTTTGGTCCCTTCCAAAGGAGGAGATAAATTGAGGGCTGTCTTATTAGCATTGGATTTGTAACTATTTATAATCATGCTGCTTGTCAGAAGGGGGCTTCAATCAGCTCAGTACATGTGTTGCCCTCTTGCAGAGCAGGTGTCACTCAAGAAGTGGGGAAACAGTGGAAGGAGAGATGAGAGACAGATTTATTAGTTTCAGG
Organism: Mustela nivalis; assembly: GCF_964662115.1. Lineage (NCBI taxonomy): Eukaryota > Metazoa > Chordata > Mammalia > Carnivora > Mustelidae > Mustela > Mustela nivalis. The sequence goes on from NC_139020.1 coordinate 85,346,564, forward strand.
AGACTTAATACGTAAATATTATCCTTAAGTAAGTATTTATTCTTACAATGTTTCCAGAGGAAATACGTTATAAGTCAACACTTGGTAAAAGAAATATTTATTAGTTTAGCTGGAACTTAAGCCCAGTTATCAGTCATCATCCCATGTTGTCCTGGCTTTAGTATAAAGTATGAAAAATTATTTTCACCATGCATCACTGTGATTTATTCCTTTTTATTTTTGAGGGGGTGGAACATTGGGAACAGAACCTCTATAAAAGTGAGAGAGAACTTCTGGAGTCTTCTTGAATATTAGACTAAATCATAATATAAAAATTCTAAAAATATCATTGTGAAATTCTGTTACCAATAAAAAAATAAACATTGAAGAAGAATAAATCAGCTGAAATATGTAAAATTTACTTCTTGAAATTTTGGTGTATTTTTGTTTTAAATAAATGGATAAACAACTATTTGGTAAGTTACTATTATAATAAAAACCATCAATATTTTGCCATTGAAACAAGGATAAAAAAGCATAATATTTCTTCAAAATTTGGCTTCTCTCACCTAAGATAAGAATCCCACTAATTAAGGACTAAATGAGAATTCAGTATATAACAGTTCAAAATGTAAGAAGAAAAAAAGGAAGTAAAAGCCTAAAGTTATAAAAAATGCATTTCACCTTTCTTTTTCTTTTATGGGATTTTTAATCTCACTCAGCTGTCAGTCATTCTCATTATTTTGAGCACATTCTTCAAACAGTCTAAATTGTTCCCACAGTGGCAGCCAAACCAAATAAACAGTCAAGCACTGAAGAGTGTGTGATTTCACCAGAGACATTAAACAATAGAGTGCCCCAGAAATTTCTATTAAATGAAAGGGGTAGGAAACCTCAATGACAGCTTTAAACATAGAAAGAAAACATTCTCTCTAGTTTCCTTTCAAAGTACCCCATCAAAACCCCAAAATCTTAACAACCCCATATAAATTACAGTAAAAATGATAATCTTCTTGCTATGTACAAGATAAGAACTACATTTTAACATGTAAAAATTTGTACTTTGAAATGCAAAGTATGTCATTTAGGTTAGTTATGTATATATATTTGAAAAAGAAAGTAATCCTCAAGGAAAAGAAAGGATAAATATGGTCAAATTTTATTTAATGTATTTTTAAAATTATGAAATATAGATGCTTAACTGGAATTTTCTCTTTCCTAAATTTCTGCTTTATGACATCTGAGGCATTACACAATCATTTGACAAGGAAAACTGTCTATGTTAATGAGGACTTTTAAAATTTGAGCTCTTAAATTTTTGAGAATGATACTTTCTATATCTCTGAATATACACATTAGCATCTTTTTCCATTTGCACCAAGAACCAAACTAAACTAAATCTAAACCTGTGTTCCCTAATGCCCTAATTCTTTTTTTAAAATTTAAAATATACTGTATTATTTGTTTCAGGGGTACAGGTCTATGATTCATCAGTCCTACAAAATTCACCCAATTCCCTAATTCTGATACAGAAAAATAACAACAACAAAATTTGTAGGTGAAATATTTCAATGACTTGAAATTTATGAATTCTTGGTCAAAGAACAAAAATTTAGACTTGCGCACTGCAATGTATTCACTTGAAGTGGAAATAATTATGTTTTATTGTTAGGTGATATGATAGAGAAATTATATAGATATAGATTAGCAGCTTGCAAATAGATTAAACACAATATTTTAAAATTTTCTACAGTTTTCATTAAAAACAAATTAACCAATATTTGTAAATTTGTTCAGTTGTGTGTCTATTTAATTATTTTCCAAGTTTTTTGCCCCATTGTACACCATAAATAAGTGAAGGATGAGTACATAACGAGTACACAAATGAGTAACACTTCACACCTCAACAGAAATTACTCTTGAGAAACAAGTTCCATGAGGAAGCTAAAATTAGAAAATGTTAAAATGCATGCTGCATACTGAAATTTTTTGAGTATCAAATGCAAAACCGGGTTGACTTAAAAAATATATATTTATTTATTTGACAGAAAGAGATCACAAGTAGGCAGAGAGGCAGGCAGAGAGAGAGGGGGAAGCAGGCTCCCCACTGAGCAGAGAGCCCCACATGGGGCTTGATCCCAGGACCCAGAGATCATGACCTGTGCCAAAGGCAGAGGCTTAACCCACTGAGCCACCCAGGTGCCCCAGGTTGACTTTTGATCCAAATTTAATTTGTTTAGTTTGTGAAGGTGGTAAATAGCAAGCTAACAGTATGATAATTTTATATATCCTAGAAAATGATGACGTGTTATGAAAGCAGTGATAAAATTAATAGTATTTTGCATGTTTGTTACCATAATAAAATTTACTCCACACCTTGTTTCTACATATTTAGTATTCACCATTTATTTCATTACCACAATTATACTGTAACTTTCAGAAATGTTACATTTGTCCTAGGGTTCTCATTTTATTTTATTTTAGTTTTTTTTTTTTTTAAGCATAAGCAGTTGCTATCTTTATTCTAGGGTTCTTATTTTAATTCTGAGAACAAGAAAGAAATTCAATCATTTAAATAACTATGTTAAAAAAAATTACAGAAGTAAGACAAGCCCATTGTAGACAGGATAGCAATACTGATGATTAAGATTAAGAACAATTATGATCCAGGACTCATATTCTTAGTATATTGTTTTTTCTTACTCATTTATAAGTATTTACTTATATACTCAAAAAATGTATTTCTGTGAGAAGGGTTACCAACACCCCCAGGTTTTATGACTCACTAGGAGAATTCTGATGACTCAAGATATGGTCGTTCTCCAGACTACGATTATTTCATGAAAAGGTACAAAGCAAAATCAGCAAAGGGAAAAGGCTCACAGGCAGAATCTGGGAAGTCCAGGTGTAAGCATCAAGTTTCCTTTCTTAGTGGAGTCCTACAGAACATATTTAAATTCTTCAACAGTGAATTGTGATATGGCACATGTGAAAGATTGCCAACCAGGCAAGTCTGTAACAGAGTCGATGCCCAGAGTTTTTATTGGGTGTTGATCATGTAGGTACCCTCTGTGGGCATATAACTAAATTTCAGACTCCCAGAAGAAAAGCAGGTATTTAGTATAAACTGTATTTTTTGCATAGTTTATGTACAATGAGCCACTCTTCTCAGTTAATGGTGTTGGGAAATCTCCTGAAATCTAAATTCTCAGATGTCAGCTGAGACAATTTCATAAATAAACCTTTCAAAGAATAAAAGGTAGGCCTACTATGTTAACTCTGCCCAGTTTCATATCGTGTTGTTTTGTATTTAATTTTAATTTGTGAACATCTTTCAATATCCTTAAATATTTTTTCCTATTTAGTGGCTACACTGTTTTTAATTTTATGCATGTACCATGGTTTATTTGACAGATCTATTGGCAGAATTTTAAAAGTATGGGTCCATATTTGTACTGTAATAAACAAAAAGTGCTATGAATATTATTTCTTGATATAAATTCCTAGCAGTGAGATCACCTTATGTGTATATCGTAAAGGGTTTTGATGTACATTACATGGTTGCCTATACTGTCCTTTGGGTCTGTAAGAGTGTACATATACACCATCAACAATATATATATAAGAAATTGATACTTTCTTTTTAAAGATTATTTATTTATTTGACAGAGAGAGATCACAAGTAGGCAGAGAGGCAGGCAGAGAGAGAGGAAGAAGCAGGCTTCCCGCTGAGCAGAGAGCCTGATGCAGGGCTCCATCGCAAGACCCTGAGACCATGACCTGAGCTGAAGGCAGAGGCTTAACCCTCTGAGCCACCCAGGTGCCCCAAGAAATGGATACTTTCAATAATTTATTAATTTGCTAAGAGGAAAGTGAATTTTGGTTGTCTTATTTAACATCTTTGATACTATGGGTGTTGAACATTTAACAATATATTTGTCATTTTTATTTCTACTTTTCTAAATATATATTCATTTATTTATTTTTATCAGCAACTGTTACAAAATAAAGTCACAATTGAAAAGAAAAGATGTGGGGTACCTGGGTGACTTAGTGGGTTAAAACCTCGGCCTTCGGCTCAGGTCATGATCTCAGGGTCCTGGGATCCAGCCCCAAATCAGGCTCTCTGCTTAGCAGGGGGCCTGCTCCCCCCCCACCCACCTCCTGCCTCTCTGCCTACTTGTGATCTCTCTCTCTCTGTCAAATAAATAAATAAAATCTTAAAAAAAAAAAAGAAAAGAAAAAATGTTAAAACACCAGTTGCGATGAATAGTAATGAACTAGGCACTATTTGTCCAAATTAGTTTTCACATACGTAGCTTCATTCATTAGTTTAATTCATAACATCCACTACTGAGGAATGATGCACATGGCACTACTTTTTTCTATATCAGTACAAATAATGGATTTCTTTTCTACAAAACATATTGAAAAGTTTTAGGGGTTTAAATAAACATAATCTTAAACACTAAGGACATTCATAGGATCTTTTAAACCTTGGACTCTTAGTTTCCTAACATTTGATTTGTTTTTAGGATTTAAGAGTTGAGTTTTTAAAAACAATTTTGTTTATTTAAATATATGTGATAAGAAACTTAAATGTGTTTCTGGTCACGTTACCTATCTAACAATATAAGATGTAGTTATTAAATAATTCAGATATTTTTCCCCTTGAATTAAGCCAGCTTTTTCCATACCTACTTTATAATTAGGCTTTCTTTTTGATACTTAAATATTTGTTGAGCTCTTACCTTTTGGGAAGGAAAATCTGTATAGCCCAGTCTCAAATATTCATGTTTCTGTAATCAGTTTTTTTAATTATTATTTTTTATTATGTTATATTAGTCACCATATAGTACATCATTACTGTTTGACATAGTGTTCTAAGATTCATTGTTTACATATAATACCCAATGTTCTATGTAATCCATGCTGTCCTTAATACCTATCACTGGGCCAACTCATCCCCCCCTACCCTTCCCTCTAAAACCCTCAGTTTGTTTCTCGGAGTTCACAGTCTCTCATGGTTCATCTCCCCCTCTGCTTTCCGCCCTTTCATTTTTCCCTTCGTTCTCCTAATGAATTCCATGCTATTCCTTATGTTCCACAAGTAAGCAAAATCACATGATAACATTCTGTCTCTGCTTGACTTATTTCACTCAGCATAATCTCTTCCAGTCCCACCCATGTTGATACAAAAGTTGGGTATTCATCCTTTCTGATGGCTAAGTGATTCCATTGTATATATGGACCACATCTTCTTTATACATTCTTCTGCTGAAAGACATCTCGGCTTTTTCTTTTAAACAAATTTCTTATGGGCAGTGATCATTCTCCTTCAATTCTACTACCAGAATGAAAAGGCAGTCAAAATCCTGGACAAAGTACGTTTTATCTTGAAACAAAGTATATTTTATCAGTCAAATTAATTTATATTAATTTTTAAAGCGTTGGTTAAACAAGTCGAGTTTGAATAGGCTTGTTTGAAAAGCACAAGGTTGCCTTTTTTTGAGAACTTATTAAAAAAAATGGAAATACTGTCATTATTTACCTAGAGGGAATAGAAAGCAAATGCCAAATGTAATGATGAAGGCTACACAATGGCTATGATTACAATGGAAATCGAGGAAGTCTAATTTATTTTGTATCATATTAAAGGCCAGGGAGCATGCTGAAGAAGAACACAATAAATTAGAAGTAGATACTAACTTTTATTTAATACACAAGTGCGAGATAGCCAAATAGTGATTGAAGAGGGGGGAAAAAAAAACAGTTTGAACTCAAACATTGTTAAATGGCTAACACTAAAAATCTTTGAAACATACTGTGGAAGGAATTTCTTTTCAGTTAATTGTTTGCATACAATCAGATAAGAAGTATAATAAAGAATGTTTGCTTGGCATTTAGAAGGCCACTATAAGTTGATAGTCTAGATGAAGACTTCTATATTTAGAAGAAATTATTCTAAATTAATTCAAGAAAGAGTTTGCAGGGTTTGGTTTTTGACAGTCGTGAAAGAATTCTGGTGCACCTGCTTAGGAACATTTTCCCCTTGTATAAAAGTGTCTGCTATTTAGCTTAGTTTGTGGTAAGTAATTTGCATAACTCCATAATGTAGCTGTCAGATTCCTTTTTTCTTCTTGTAGCGTTATAATGCTAATAGAGAAGTGAAAAACAGAATTAAAAAAACTATTTAGAACCAACACCACTACACTTAATATCTGTATACTCTCTGTATAAAGAATATAATAAATAAATGTGGATAAATATAATATCTGTGATAAATATAATGATAAATATAATGTCAGCTTTTCTATGGTAAAGCTTTCATTATCTTAGTCTCTGGGCACTAGTACTACACAGTATTTGCAGAGGACAACAATATTTTACTAATGGAAGTTAGATATTCTGTAAGGTGTGAAGCAGTCTCCTTTCATTTAAGTGGGTAAGAGAATATTTGAAAATTTATGGGGAATCATTTGTCAATTACTTCCCCGATGTTTTTTTATCTAAAAGTCTCCTACTAAAATGTTGCAGTTAAACTGAAACTGTGGGCAGAGGCGACCTGTGAGGAGAGGCTCCTTGTGCTGGCTGCCAATGCTGGCCTCTGGGCTTGGAGCCAGGGAGAATACCTGCCATTGTCCACTTTCCCTTGGTGGTCTGCTCACAATAGTCCCACCTGGAGATGGCAGACAATCTTGTAGATGAGTGGTGGGAGAACCAGCCCGCAGGAGCAGCTGGCAGCTCAGAAACATCAGATAGTGGAAGAGGAGGAGGTCCAGAAATAATACAGCAGGAGACAGCTCCAGCTCCTGCAGTGTCAAAGAAAACTAAACAGCCTAAAAATGTTTCTTGATACAACCAAAGGAAACAAAAGAAGATGACACCAGGACAAGGAGGAGAAGAAGAAAATTACTGATGTTCTTGCAAAATCAGAGCCCAAACCAGGGACCCCTGAAGACCTGTAGAAACTTATGAAGAACTATTACAGCAGCCAACTGCCCAGTGATTGAATTAGAAGACCAATCATATTCCTGTTTCCTCAAGGCCAATGATTTGACTCCTAGTCTTTCATTATACCTAAAAGAAATCTGCCCTAAGTGGGTAAATCTTTAGAAAAATCATAATGAGAAGAAGTTGGTCCTGATGCTGATCATATGCAGCTCTGCTCTCTGGGCCTTGGAGCTCATTAGCATTTAGAGGAGACAGCAAAGTTATGAAATTATTTGCAAAACACAGAAAAATCCAGGAGCAGGTAAAGTTGCTGGAGAAGTATATGGTGCACCTGGGTGTAGGAACACCAGGGAGAATTAAAGGACTCACTAAACAAGATGGCCTTAATTTGAACCTCTTAAAGTTTTTGGTTTTTTACTAGAACTGGAGAGGTCAGGAGTTGAGGAGGATGATGTACATTCTCGAGGTAAGAAAGGAGGTTTTTGAACTTCTAGAAATGGGAGTCCTCAGTCTGTGCAAGATTGAGTCTTTGAAGGGGGATCTTTTCTAAGTCTGGGTCCTAATGAAAACTCCTGTGTTTTTTCTTTTTTTTTTTTTTTAAGATTTTATTTATTTATTTGACACACAGAGATCACAAGTAGGCAGAGAGGCAGACAGAGAGAGGGGGGCAAAGCAGACTCCCTGCTGAGCAGAGAGCCCGATGCGGGGCTCAATTCCAGGACTCTGAGATCCTGACCTGAGCTGAAGGCAGAGACTTAACCCAGTGAGCCATGCAGGCGCCCCGAAAACTCCTGTTTTTATGGTGGCATTTGCATCTAGTTTAACAGCTCTGGAATATTGCAAGGACTCAGTAAATACCAACTATTTTATTATGTTAACTGCTTCACCAGATGAATCACTAGACATTTTTGGTGGAGATTCTTTGACAAAAATGAAACTGTCCTTTGCCAATTTCTCTGTATAATAAAGTATCACCAGCTTAAAAAAATAAAGTGAAACTGTGATACGGAAATATTGACAAAAAATAGATTATCTTATCAATTTAAACTATTTATAATTTCTGATATAGGGAAAAAAACTCTCAAATCATTCATCTCAAATGTATGAGCCTATCAGGGCCTTTTGGATGCTCATCATTTTGAGGAAGTGTTAATGTTGCTAAATAGAAATTTGTCTTTCATAAATACAAAATTTATTCACATTCAAAGCAATAAATAGATAAAAGTAAGAATATTTCCAAAGGATAAATTCCAATAAATTCAGGATAAATTCAAATAAACAAAAACAAACATATAAACCAACAAAGTATAAACTTCCTTATTGTTATTTCATCTTATGTTCTATCAAGGCACCCTTACATCAAGAGGTTTAAAGCAAGTAGTCACATTATAGCTAAACAGTTTTTGGGGCCTCTAATCAGAAATTGGTTTTTTTGCACATTTATTTTTCTTGTTTAAAAAACAGTTCTGTCTACAAAGGACTACAAGTTGTGTCTCTAAATATAAGTCAGAATGATGTAAGGAGACAGCCAAGTTATTAATGAATTCTATAAAATGTCAAGAAAAATGTGAGGCAGCACAATTCAAAAGCAATTTTTGAGAGAGTATCTGCAATAGGCCACTTTCCTTCCCATTGGTAAAAAAGATGTTAGCATGCTGGAAAAAAAGTTAAAATTTTAAAAGAGAAAAAAAAATATATATAGCTGCAAACAAGAGCAAGTATGCAGTCAGGATGACGGGAACCCCTGAATGATATGGCTTATCAAATAAAGGCCCTCAACATAAAGATATACTACTAAGTTGTTAGTTCACTTCAAATTGGAAAAGAAGTTTAAGATTTTTTTTCTGGGTTTTTTATTTTTGTTTTTTGTTTTTTGTGTTTTTTTGCCTCTGTATTTCTCTGTCACATACTATCACACACAAATATACACAATATGAAAAATAAATTTTTAAAAAGCCCAAGTGCTCATAACAAACATGACAACATTCAAGTCATCTCTAGGTGGCTAGAAATAAACAGTTTTTTTCCAGTGTCTTTTGAAAAAAATATTTATTTCAGGTAAGTTTTATGTATGGCAGTATCTACAGATATTAGGGATAAAATTTCATGAGTTTTGAAAAATATAAATATCTCCTATAGTCAAGTTATAGAACATTTCCTTTATACCATAAATTTATCTCATATTTCCTTTAGGTGAGTCTGTCCCTCATATAAGCTATCACTCTTCTGATTTCTGTTAGAAGTTTCTATCAGGAATTTGTAGAGAAAGCTTGTCCCGTGAAAATCAGGCAATAAGACAAAGTGGCACTGGCTTATGGACAGGCCCAGTGAGATCTCTTGATATTATCCGTGCCAGGGACCACTTGAACTTTTCCTGGCTCTTTCTTGATTGAGGTCTGGAAACATGCCTGACTGTCCACTGCACACTCAATAGGACAGCTTGTCATGAATGATGTTAATGATATAGTGTACTGACAATTTTGCTGTCGTGTAAGCCATCACAACTTTTGGTCCTGTACCCGTAAATTAAACAAAATGATGAATAAGCAACAGCAGGAACACAGCACTAACATGTGGGCCCTAGGAGATAAGAGAGAGACAGAGACAAAGGGAGAGAGAGAGAATGAGAATGAATTTGAGAATTTCACATATTATCAGAATAACCCAATTATCAAAAGGTAGAATTCAATGCAATGACATTTTGGAAGGGAGCTAATAATAATATGAACAAAAATTAACCCACATAGAAAGAATTGACTTTTATGTTTTATGTTTTTAAAGACCCAGTAGGAAAAATGATGAGGATACCCAGACTTGAAATTTGCATATGTGGTCAGGAGGAGGTGAGAGAAGTATCTCAAAATACAGAGCAAAAACAGCTGATGAAAACTGTGAGGGGAAAAAAAATAGGAATTGGAAGACCCAGAAGAATTAATTCGAAAATAACTTGCTACCAGGAGGAGAAATAGGAATAGTTGAGTTTGAGACACTTGTTAAAATATAACTATGGATATAGTTAGATAATACATTCTATTTTTATAAATAAAAATTTAACAGACTGGAGAAAGCAAATAGAAAATCTGTACTAAGTTTTAGGCAAGACTGACTAGAAAAGCGATATTAGAGCATATCCTAAAATAATGTTAGACTGGGAGAATAAACAGAAATCATATGAGTTCCCACAACAAAATAAAACAACTTAAAAGGAGAAGAAAGGAATCAGGTAGGTGTCGTAGTTGTCATCTCTATCACATATAGATTATTGAAAAAATATTAATCAAATATCAGCCAAGATAACATTCAGCTGTTAGGGGCAAACATATATATTTGCTGGTATACAAGCATCTAGAGACTATATCACATGAATATCCAATATGAGAAGAAAAATCTCAAAAAAAAAAAGTGTCTCACCAAGCAGAAAGTGAGTTAGAACACAGATCTCAATATAGGAATAAAGAAATGAGTGGAGGAAGAAATCATGAGTCCTTGTAAATGAGTCCCTTGTAAAGGGAAAATAAGTTAAACCAGTGACAGTCCTGTTGTACACTACAAGGACATTGCATCTAAGAGGTCAAGCTTTATATGGTAGATGGGCATGTACTTTATTACAAATTGTAATTAGCAGATGTAATTAAACAAATTTAACAGATGTAATTAAAGTTACTCTAACAAAATCTTTGTATATGGTCCTTTTGCATGAATGGAGGTATAGAGTCTTGAGGAAACAAACATTTTTCTATCAACAGAAAGAGCCGAGTGAACTCAGTGGCATTCCTGTTTTCGTGTTGCAGACAACTGAGGTATCTGGGGAGCTTTACAGGAATTCCTGAAACTTTCTTGTCCTCTGAAACAATGATGCTTGATTCTCTTGTCCTTTCCACAGTTTTGTAAGTAACTAATTCTTTGCATTAATGCATTCTTGCCTGAGAATGTCTTAGTGTAAACGTACGTCTGACTGAGGCAATAATGTTGAGAATCTTCACAATCCTTGTTCATATCTTTAATTACCTGTTTTCATTGCTCATATTACTGTTTTGTGCCTGGCATGATGTTATATGATTTTACATATTATACAATTCCCACTATAGACCTGAATGAGGGAAATTATATTCATTAGTTTTAGGGGTGAGAAAGTATGGATCAAAAACATTAAGTAAATTTCCAAAACAAACTGGTAAAGTCATGAGCCAGGATTTGAACCTTATAATTTTTGGACTTGAAATTCTTTACCCTTTAAATATCTCTTGTTTCTTATCAGTGATTTCAATTAAAGAATTGATATTTTTCACTTTCTTTTCCTTAAACCTCATTAAGATCATTCACATTTAAGATCATTTTTTTCCCAAGAAATATTGTTTGTGTAAACTTGTATTGTTAAAATGGTCTATTCCAAGTTCTTTTAGATAACCCTTATGTAACCTAATAAAACCACTCATTTTCTTGGTATATTGGCTGTGGTGAGACTTACACTAATAGTGTTAGGCAATTAATGACTTTTTAGTATAACATTGTGAATTGAGCTATAGTGACAAGAAGACATGGTAACAAAATAATTAGCAGATTGAAATTGATTCTTGCTCAATAAATATTTAAGAGGAAATAAAATTTAGCTCTGAAAAAAACTGAAATGGCTTGATGTTCAACCAAACGAAATACTGAAGGTATATTAGCAGGTAGAAGTAGGGACTTATTTGCATGCCTAACGAAAGTCAGGTTTCCTTTGACAGTCGGTCACCAGTCGAGATGGTTCTTTAAAGGACATAGACTTATTAAAGTTTCCTAAAAGTCTTAATATTTTTATTGGGAGTCTTTGGTGACAAGGAACAGAAATCCAATTCAAAAAAGCTTCATCAAAAGAAAAAAAATTCAAAAAGAGGAATTTATTGACTTCTTTAAGACATCTAAGGGTCACACAGTTATTAGCCACATTGATTAGCCACAAGGACTCCTCATATTTTAGTATGTTGTCTTTCTCCATTGTTTGATTCTGTTACCAATTGTGCTACTGACTTCATTTTTCAGTTTCTCTATGTAGTAACAAAGTTTCTGACTTTTCAATGTACCTCTTGCTATGTTCTGAATGTTTATGTCTTCCCCAAATTCATATATTGAATTTACCTAACCCCCAGGGTATTCTTAAGGGGTGGGTTCTTGGAAAGCGACTGGGTCATCAGAGTGGAGCCCTCATGAATGTTATCATACCCTTATAAAAACTGCCTGAGAAAGCTCCCTTGAAAAAAATGCCTTTTAAGAACCAGGAAGTCACCCTCACAAACATAGAACCTAACTGTTCAGTGCTCCGAGCTCTGACTTCCAGACTCCAGAAATGTGAGAGGGAAATTTCTTCGTTTATAAGTTCTCAGTCTGTTAGAGAAGCCTGGGCTATTCTATTATAGCACCCTGAATAGACTGAGACACCTTTTTTCCTCCCTTCATCTCCATTTCCCGACCTAAATTAGTAGTCATAGTAAAAAAGGTCACCTTTCCTCCCATACATGCATATATCCATTCTGAGTAATTACATATGATTTTAAACAAATGTGTTTAATGAACATTTATATATTATATACACACTATACTCTGAGTGCTCCTCTAAGTGTTAGAAACATTAGCTCATTAGTCCTCATAAAAACAAACAAACAAACAAACAAACAAAAACTCCAGGAAGGACATACTATTACTATCTCTCCTTTAGCCATGAGGGAGCTGAGACACAGAGAGATTAAAGTCACATATTTAATAAGTGACAGGGCAAGGATTAGACCACAGCAGTCTGATTCTAATAAATATGCTATATTGATTCTCCATGGGAGCAACAAAAAATGTTGCCGGGGTAAAAAATGTTCTTCTAATTAGGTCACTATTAGATAGGGCTAACATCTAAAGAAACATTAGGTTTTTTCCTAGAGAAAAAAAAGCTGTACATGTATATGAGAAAGATACATAAAGAGTTTTTTATACATAACAAAGTCTAATTAATGACTGTTATAGTCAAAGTAAGCACATTTTTATTGTCTTGAGATTATAATGGAAGATAATCAAGCTTAGTGACTTGGTCTTTATAGGCTAACAATTTAATTTACATATGATTATGATGTCAGATAAATAGAAAACTTAACCCATGGGAGAAACTATTGTTATTGTTGTTTTAAGAGTTTATTTATTTATCTGACAGAGAGAGACACACACAGGGAGGGAGGGAACACAAGCAGAGAGAGTGGGAGAGGGAGAAGTAGGCTCACTGCAGAGCAAGGGGCCAGATGTGGGACTTGATCCCAGGACTCTGGGATCACGAACTGAGCCAAAGGCGGACACTTAATAACTGAGCCACCCAGGCACTCCTTGTTTTGTTTTTTAAGTAAGCTCTACACCAAACATGGGGCTTGAACTCCCAACTCTGAGATCAAGAGTCCCATGCACTACAGATTGAGACAGCCAGGCATGGCAGAAACTACTCTGTGTCTTAGTGATGTTCTTTAATGCATTTAATCACAAATCTCACAGCCTTTGACTTTTTTCCTAAGCCAATAGTCAAAGACAGCTTTCACTAATAAAACATGAGAGAGCTTGTTCTGTTCTGATAAAGTCTGCCCTGAGCTATTCTAAATAAGATGTTATTATTTAATATGATTATTTTACTTGAATTATAAAAAGTGAGCTGCCATAGTAAAATCTTTGTATATTACAAAAAATTCTGTAACTTCGTGTCTTTTTCTAAACTGTCTAGAATGTTTTCATCCTTTGCCCTATTTCATAAGCTTCCTGTATCCCTTTTAGGAGGGATGTTCCTGCCACTTTTTGGGTGAAGGTGATGATGTGTGTGTTCTGGGTGTTTATGCATGGGGATATGTACCCTGGTGCACAGTCCCATGAGGGCATGTCCCTAAAAAGTGCTCCTGGTTCTCTCCCTAAATCCTGCCTTTCCTGTCGATGCCACAGTCTGGGTCTCAGTATTGGGTGGGAAAAATGAAGGCCATGTTTCATCCTTTGCAAACTGATGCTGGCGAGTATATACTAAAGATTGTAGTGATCAATTTTCTGTCTTCAAAGTTGTAAAGGTTTAGTTGGTATATGGCTTCATTTTGAATATTTAATTTTTGTATGTTTTGAGGATCCATAAAAATAAAATCATGAATTATTTCCTTCCTGGATTATTAAAGAAGCTCTCTTTGAGTAAGTGAATAGTGAAGAATACATAAAAGGCATTATATTGCAAGTAGAATAATTCAAATTATTCTTATAAAAATTATAGAAATTGGCAGTGTTTTATAATCAGACTGACCTAAATTAATACCCTACTACTTACTAATAAGTAAGTAGTAGTCAGATATTAACTTACTAATAAGGCCCTCAGTTTTCTGCAAAGCGGGGATAATAATACTTATATTCTCATACTTGAGGATTAAGAAAAAGCTTTAGATACCAATCACATAGTAAATAGTAGTGACATAGTAGCTAATTAGTAAATGACAATTATTTTTATTGTTTTACAATCATGGTGTAAAACCTTGTAGACAGGCACTCCATCTTCCTGTTTAGTGTTTACTCACATAGTGTACTCCTCTAACCTTTTCATATCTTCTTCCATTTTGATGAACTGGACTATCATCTAAACATATTAGGGTTCTCTCTCCCTTACATTCATTTTTTTCTATTGCTTATGTCTCAAAGGCCCATTCTCCACCTTCCTGTCTCTAGAAGCCCTTCATTCTTAATAGTTTAACTCCAAATTGTCTCTTTCATGGGGTCTTCACCAACTCTTCCTGATTTTCATTTATGTTACCATTGTATTTTGCTTGTAATGATATTGTATTAGTAAAGGTTCTTCAGAGAAATAGAGTCCCATAGGAGATTATATATATATATATATATATATATATATATATATATAAATTAATGAGTTTATCAATTGATTTGTTGACCTATATGATTATGGAAGCTGAAAAGTCCCATGATCTGCCACATGCAAGGTGGAAGACCCGGGAAGCCGATGGTGTAATTCAATCTGACTTCAGAAGTTTGAGGACCAGTGTAGTTAATGGTGGAAATCCTGGTCTGAAACTAGGAGACTGTCAATGTCCCAGCTCAATCATTCAGGCAGGGAGGGCCCAATTCCCCCTTCCTCCAACCTTTGTTTCATTTAGGCCCTCAATGGATTGGCTGGTATCCACCCACTCTGGAGAGGGCCATCTGCTATACTGAGCCCACCAGTTAAAATGTTAATTTCATCCAGAAATGCCCGCACGCATGCATCCTAAATAATGTTTATCTAAATATCTAGGTACCCTATGAACCACTTAACTTAACGCATAAACTTAACCATCACAGATGAAAAAGCAGGATTTAATATGTACTATAAAACCAAGTGCATTTCACCAAGAATTTGGAATAGTAAAAATTTCTTCTTGTTAGATTTGTTTTTAAAAGGCTGGACAGAAAATAGAGAAACCTATCTTTTAAAATTAATAAATTGCCCAATTAAAGGTCAGTCCTCTATCATCAGTAACAAAATTGTAAACCACATAGAAAACACCCTTCGGGGGCTCAGTGGTGTATTTATGCTTGAATTCTATTGCTGGAAGGGAAGCAAACTGAGAAGAATTATTATCAGTCTAAACATGTAAAATATATCAAAGAAGAAATTAGACTTACGGATGAGTGCCAATAGTAGTTTATGAGACAAAATAAAGATAGCCATGTCCTTCTATAAATTATCTCAAAGCACTGGTGTTTAAAGTGAAGATACTTTCAAGTGGAATGGGGTGAGACTAGATCTCGCAAACTCTTCTTATTAACTGTAGAATTTGTCATTCAAATGAAATAGTGAACAAAGTGATAAATCAGAGCTGTTCTGACCTTTAGATTCCCTCATCCTCATCTGGTCTTTGATGGTGACTTTCAGCAACACTCTCTAGCTAACGATATCACCCTTCTTTAAGTTTTTAAGTCCTGTTAAAACAAACAAACAAACAGATTTATTATAGCAGATTTATTCAAAGTGGAGAGCCGATAGAAAAGGAGTCCTTATTTGGGTTACCCTGAGCAGATCTGTCATTCTAGATGTTTTTTCTCACAATCATATCCTGTCTTCAGCAAATGAGAAGTAGATATGGAGGCTAGAGTGAGCAGTAAGAGCTTGGCCCAAAATGGCACAGGGCAGCGCTGTCGAGCATCTGCAAAAGGAAAAAACTAGTAAGCTAATCAAGAGGGTGATGAGAATGCTGTACATACACATAGACACAGACTGAGGTTGGGCTGGAGTGCCCTCATTTTTCTATTCTTTTCTTTTTAAAAAAAAAATATTTGTTTTTAATTTAATTTAATTTTTGTGTGTGTGTGTTCCAAAATTCATTGTTTATGCACCACACCCAGTGCCCCACGCAGTACCTGCCCTCCTTAGTACCCACCACCAGGCTCACCCAATCCCCCCTCCCCCCTCTCCTCCCAAACTGGCAGTTTGTTTCTCAGAGTCCACAGTCTCTCATGGTTTGTCTCCTTCTCTGATTTCAATGATGTTCCTATTCTTTAAATTCAATTTGCAGCAGGCCTGGCATTTCCATACTTCAGACTTAGACATTCATTTATACATACAAAAAACTTAGTTTTCACTTCATCAAAGTTTAGAGGGAGTTTTGTTCCCTGTATTCAAAAGACTCTGTATTGGGGAAAAAAAAAAAAATCAAGCTTTGAGTGTGGTGGCAAGCAAAGGGATTTAGAAAATTTGCAAGGCTGGGTAAAGTGTCATGTCTAGGAAGAAGACATGCCGAATCCTTCATCCAGGAAGAAAGCTATCTGTTCATGGATTTGTGAAAGAAAAACAACACAAACTTTTAGAATCTAGAACGCACAACTTCTTAGGGAGATGAATTGGGGGGATTTAGAAAAATGTCAGGTTGGGAATGTTTATTGTTAATTTTTGGTTACTCCTTCTAACTTTTTTTTTTTAAGGTTTTATTTATTTATCAGAGAGAGAGGGGGAGGGGAGAGCGAGCACAGGCAAACAGAATGGCAGGCAGAGGCAGAGGGAGAAGCAGGCTCCCTGCTGAGCAAGGAGCCCAATGTGGGACTCAATCCCAGGACACTGGGATCATGACCTGAGCCGAAGGCAGCTGCTTAACCAACTGAGCCACCCAGGCGTTCCTACTCCTTCTAACTTTTAAGAACATTGAGGTCACCAGTATGCTCCTGGTTAGGGGTGCCTGACTAGAGGCAGATGATTAAAAATGAAAACAACTATGTGAAATTTCTCTATGAACCATTTCTACTGGTTGGGGTTCAGGTACAAAAATTGGCTTGTCAGTTGAAGCTGATATCCCAAATGTGTTGGGTTTAGGTTAGAGTCACTGATTTCACTGAGGCAAAACAATGCAAGAAAGAAAATTCTGGTGACTGCAATTGAGGGTCTGGAATGAGCAGGATTCTATGACTTGTTGGGAAGCTTTTCTTGGGGAGTCTTAGGAGGAGCAAGGCACGCAGGAAGCCAGTCTGCAAATCTACCCAGACTCCAATGTGTTGAGTCGATGAGATTTTTAATAAATTTTAGTCATATATATAATAACATTTTCTTCATTCATTCACTTACTGATAGGCATTTTGGTTGCTTTCATATCTTGCTATTATAAATAAGACTGCAATGAACATGGAAGCACATCTATCTTTTTTGAGTTATTGTTTTGTTGATTTTCAGATAAATATCACACGTAGAATTGCAGGATCATATGGTAGTTCTATTTCTAACTCTTTGAGGAATCTCTACACTGTATTCCACAGTGGCTGCACCAATTTACATTCCCACCGACAAGTACAAAACACTTGTTTCTCCATATCCTCACCAACACATTTTATTTCTTATCTTTTTAATAATAGCCATTCTGACAGGTATGAGGTGATGCCTCATCGTGGTTTTGATTTGCATTTCCCTGAAGAGGAGTGATATTGGGGATCTTTCAATGTACCTGTTGGCCATCTGTATGCTTTATTTAGAAAATTGTCTATTTAAATCTGCTGCCTATTTTTTAAATTGGGTTGTTAATTTTTTTGCTGTTAAGTTGTATGAGTTCTTTATATATTTTGGATCTTAACTCCTTACCAGTTACTTAGTTTGCAGATTGTTTTTCTCATTCAGTAGGTTGACTTTTTTTTTTTTTTAAGATTTTTTAATTTATTTGTTTGACAGATAGAGATCACAGGTAGGCAGTGAGAGAGAGAAAGAGAGAGGAGGAAGCAGGCTCCCTGCCAAGCAGAAAGCCCGATATGGGGCTCGATCCCAGGACCCTGGGACCATGACCTGAGCCAAAGGCAGAGGCTTTAACCCACTGAGCCACCCAGGCGCCCCAGTAGGTTGACTTTTTATCTTGATACTTTGCTGTGCAGAAGCTTTTTAGTTTGGTATAGTTCTGCTTGTTTATTTTAGCTTTTGTTGCCTTCACTTTTGGTGTCAAATCCAAAAAAAAAAAAAAATTATTGCCAAGATGTCAAGGAGCTCACCACCTATGATTTCTTCCAGGAGTTTTATTGTTTTAGGCATAATTACTTTATTGTCTTATTCCAGACTGCCGATCATTCCCCTGTGACTATTGCTGCCTCTCCTCTTTTAAAGTCTTTCCATTTCCTTAAGAATTTTTTGGAACTGAACCAAATGCAGTAGTTCATAGACTACAGACCTACAGATTGCTGAAGGACTTATGCTGCATGCTTCTGGGCTTTTGTGTATGAAACCCTAAATTACTTCAGTGCCTTTGGATCACTATATCCTATTTCAAGTGCATTTTGACATTTCAGATATTTCCTTAGTTCTCCCTGACATTTCAAAAACAACTGGCCATTGATTTTTTTCATTAATTATGTGTCCCAAGCCCATGTGACACTCAGTACCTGATCTGAAGCACCCTATTTTCAAGTCTAACAGCTGACAAGCTGCAAGCGTGGGTCTTGACTAACCAAACTTCTTTCATTCTCTGCCACGATGCAGTAAACCTTATTCTGCTGCAGAGCTATGAAGCTTCTGCTATCATGACACCCACAGAGAATGCACAGTTTGAAAATGCCACCATGGTGAACGGTAGAAACATACTCTGGTGATGAGGGACTATTCACTTAACAGCTTCACAAAGGGTAATGGCAGGTATTCATGTGGTATAATGAGTATTTATTTATTATGTGCTGCTTGTAACTAAAGGCACTTGTTATTATCATTTATGTGATGATCATCTTTGGAAAGGCAATCAAAGCAATAAAATAGCAGCTTATGCATAACAAAGCAGCAGACTCAGCTCTGATAAGCTTACTATCATGACAGTAATTTAATATTTATGTAGTATATTAAAATTATACTTTTTATATACTGCTCTAGTGAGGTAATATTACTTTGTGTCGTATATATAGTTCAAGGTTTTTGTGATTTGAAATGTGTTCTAAAATTATAAATTGTTTCTTATAAGGTCATCTTTAAGAGATTTAAAACCTAGCCTGCTGATGAACACAATCGTGGCTGAAAGGAACAGAGCAGGAAATGTTTCTTTTAAAGCTCATCCCAGCAGTATTTCAAGGAAAGTTTTCCAGATGATCTATTTCCTGATAAGACATTTGTTCTCATAAAATAATAAAAATATCCTACCTGCAAACCAGCTGGTTGTGGCAAACCAGCTGGTTGTGGCAAACCAGCTTGGTTATCCACCTCAGCCAGTTCTGTTTCTACACACTGGCAGATGCAGAAGGGAAAAGAGAGCTAACAGAAGGCTTTTAAAATGATCTAGTAAGTGAGGGGAGAAAAAAAAAAAAAAAAAGAAAACCCGCAGGGGGAAAAAAAAGAACAAGGATAAGAAGGAAACATCTGACAATTCATAAATGTCATTTCCTACATGAATTTGACAGGTCTTGAACATTCGAGACCATATCATGTCTACGTGTGAATTCCAGAGACTATCTTTTGTTAAATGTCTCTTGTCACTTGAGTTTGTTTCAGTTTTTCTTTTATGTCAAGAAAATGTTTCCAATTTGATGAAGTCATTGACCAAAAGTTTTTTGTTTGTATGTTTGTGTGTCTTGCCCAAAATGACGAACATAAAAAATGTGTAATGGAGAGAAAACAAGAAGTAGGTGGGTAGTGGGATTAAAAGAGGCATAGCTTCATTTCATGGGTATATTAAAAAGTTTTGTTCCATTTCATAGCTGCTAATCAAACTCTCAAAACCTCAAAAAAATTTAAGAAGCCAATATATATGTCATATATGTTGATTCTGTGTTTGTCTTGTGTCAAAAATGTGAAATAACACTATTAGAAGGTATATGTGATTGTGAAGGAAATACTTCTGGATCCCTCACAAATATTTATGTGTAGAGCAAAATATTCATTTTACCTTTGGGTATATAATGAAATATTAAAAATGATTTGACTTATACCTGTGTTACTGACTTATTATATATGACATGTGTTTGAGCCATAATTCTACTTAAAGTGAGGAGATCTTTATTTAAGAAATAGAGTACAATGTACAAGATATCATGAGATTCACTGTTGCCATCCTAATAAGCTCCAGAATACATTAATATATTTGAATATATTAAAAATAAAAGTTGGCACTACAGTATCTGTCTTTAGTTGACTATTTTTAGTTCTAGTTAACAAAAGTGTAATTGCTAATATACAGTGTTGTATGTGACACTTAAACCAGGTAATGAACGTATTTTAATGATACCAGAGAAATAATTGCTTTAAAAATATCCATCTGAACTATATATTGTTGACCTATGAATAGTTAACAATGTAATTAATTGTATGAGATACGTTTTGAGTGATTTAAAAATGTGTATAGAAATACAGGAAATGTTTTTTGCAGCACTTTGTAGGTATGTGTATGTTTCAGAATTGAAAGATTAAAAAAGAAGCAATTGCACCATACGAACAGCACAGACTTTTGATGAAACATAAATCCATATATTGTCTCTTCTATGGACATTTCTGTCTCAAGCAAGTTATTTAAGGCTCCAGTATTTTTCTCAGGCTTAACATCCTCAGTTGTAAAACATGAAAATACTACTTGCCTCATAGGGTTGTTAGGATTAGAAAGGTTATTATATAAGAAAGACCCTATAAGATGCTTGAAAGTACCCAAATATATATAATATAATATATATTAATAACAAGTATATAATCAATAATACATATTTAGTAATACATATATATATATATATATATTATATTACATAGTTCAAGTGAGTCATTAAACATTTCATTATTTTCCAGGGTCCAGACACTTCTTGTAGTGATATATTTCAATTTTGAGCAAGAAGAAAAACTCAGCAGAGATGAAATAGCTACACACACATACACAGACACACACACACACACAGAGACACACACACAGAGTAGTATATAGTTTAAACTTCCTGAAATGTTTCATTATCATTATCCAAGGAGTTCATGTTTTATGTAGTTGGTTGAACTTGTAATTTTCTTTCTGAATTTTTATTTCCATATCTCACTCTGAAGATTCTGCCTGAGTCCAACAGGAAATTTATTTTTATTTTCAATATGCAGCCATAGATTTACTATAAAAAGCTTATGATATATATAATGTACTTAGTATTAAAATAATAAATACTTAGATTGTAATTAGACAACATATTATAACTAAATATCACACTGGAGGTGCAAAAATTTATTATATCACAATATTTATTGATATCCCTGAAGTAATTAGAATGTTGTATTTATCTGATAGCTAATGTCTTGACTTATGCTTTTGATCAGCACTATGAGATGTCAAACTATATGCCACAACTTTATACAACTGAATTTCTGGGCAATTGAAACCAGCAGGGATGACTTGAGCGACATTTTAAAATTGGTTTTTTCCTCTGAGTGGTTTTCATCTAATCAAAATAATACTCTGGGTTCTATCTTAAGCCCTGAAGTCTTTTGAGGGAACACGGCTAACAAGACATATGTCCTTTTACGTGATTTTCATTTGTTAATGTCATGGGATTGTCTTTGCGATGACCACAATGAATTTATTCAAGAAAATTAAATGCAGCTTGAGGAAAAATAGAAGAAAAAAACAGGCTAGTAATGGAAATAAAATATTGCCCAAGAGGGGCGTTTGGCAAAATAGACTTATCACTTTAGTCATACATTGCTAAACTAGCTATTTGGAGCATTGTGTATGGAGAGGGTGTTGATGTTTAAGGCCAATAGTGAAGTGGGTTGCCTGTAGGAACACCTCCCACTGTCTCCTTCCAGCTGCACCCGTAGATCCACTCCTTGGTCTGTCACCAGCAAACTGGGCTTAACTATCTCTCACAGGTCTCATTAATTTAGTCTGTGCTACTTTATCCATATGACTGACAGTTTCTTCTCCTCTGTGGAGTCTAGTTCCTTCTTTAAAATAGTGTGGATAAGGGTCTCAAGCTCCAGTTCTCTTTAATGCATTTCCTTCTATCACTCAGGCATCCCACTGATCCCCCCTTTGTATGTTATTGCCCTGGTTACAATTTTGTCAGAGAGGGGAAGTTCTGAGGGTTTCCACTGACTTGTTTATTCCAATTATGATTTCAGGAATTTGGGAAATTAATCAAAGTTGGGTTGAGAGATTGACTCAAGTCATAACTCCATTTATCACCTACTTCTCATAAGTTCAACTTCAACCAATTGATTCGGACAATATTTTGGGTCCCCAGACTAAGTAAAATCACTATCAGTATCTTTCAGTCTCTGAATGGTATGTGGCATTGCTGTTGTTTTCCTGGTGTTTGTATCTAGCTTCCCTGATAAATGGCCAAAGGAATCCCATCAGGGAAGTTTAAAAAGAATCATGAGAGACTGTGGACTCCAAGAAACAAACTGAGGGTTTTGGGGGGAAGCTGTGGGGGGATGGGTGAGCCTGGTGATGGGTATTAAGGAGGACACGTATTGCATGAAGCACTGGGTGTGGTGCATAAACAATGAATCTTGGAACACTGAAAAAATAAAATTAAATTAAAATAAAAAGATTTATAGAACATTCTTGCCATAGCATCTCAGGGTCCTTCCTTAAGTGGCCTTGGCCTCTCTTTCATTCAAAGGGCTCCTGGTCTATGATCTAGCTCTGGATGGAAACTTGGTGAGGAGGTGAGACTCTTCATTGTGGTGACTGAAGTCAGACCCATGCTCACAAGTCCTAGTGTTTCCTTGTGCTTATATAGTGACAAATTATTTAGAAAGATGACCTTTATTTTATTTCTAGTGACTAATTAACCACTGCTAAAGATGTCTCTGGGTAAAATATTCTTATTACTTTTATAGTAACTGTGACTACCTTGACTCAGGAGTAAGGTGCTGCCACATGACCTCTGCTAGACCAGAAATTCACATTTCAGTAGTAACAGCTCTCACCTTTATCTCTGACCTGCAGAGGACAACCATGGAAATTTCTAAGAATGTAGGAACGCCCCCTCCATCAGTGCACTTTGTAAATTTGAGAGATGATGGGGAGCAGGGCTGGTGGGTGGTTTGCACATAATACAGTTATGTACTCCAATATTCATATGTCCTTATGCCTTTGGATTTTTCCTCCGCATCCTAATCAGGAAGTTCAAGCATCTCAAGCTCATTTGATATAAATCATTTTCGAGTCCAGGTCCTAGTCACCAACCAATTATTATTAAAGCCACTGCCACTGCCAGCAGCTGAAGCAAACACATTGAATAGAGGGACTTTGGGAAGTTAATCATATTGATAAATTTAGACATTTAATATAGGGAATTGATTAATAAAGCAGAGTACAAGTGGGAGAGGTAGTGTAATCCAGAGTCTACAATTACGCTTGCTACTGAGGCTCCTAGAACGATATTACTGCTGCCACTGATGCAGGGCAGGGAGCCAGGAACCACTGTCCCACTGACAGTGCTGTTTGCTGCTTTTGCTTCTGAGACCTTCAGTCCTTTGTGGCCAACCCCGGTACTCCACTGCTACCATTGTCTTGCCCATCCCCACTCTATTCAGGGTTCATAGGTACTTCTCCTAATAGGAAGTTGCTCCCTGATGCCAATACAGGAATTACAAGCAGGGAAAATGCTGTCTGTCTCCTTTCTTATTACCTCTATTCATTCTTGAGCTATTGCCTCTTATCAGCAGAATGCCTTTGAAACCCTGGAAGCCAGTGCATGTGAAGAATTCAGCTGGAAGGCTTCCCGGACCTGGCTGTGTAGAGGAGGGTGGGAAGGGTAAGTTTCTGGGTTGACACCTATCCCAAGTCCACTCACAGTGTTTTTCCTCTTAAGAATTTATAATATATGTGTTCAGGCAAGCTGCCAGAAGTAACAAATGGCAGTTAAGGGATTGTAGAAATTTGCAGAAATTTAGAAACTTCAGGTGGCATTATTTTTTGTTGTTGTTGTTGTTCTTCTCAGGATTTTAGCTGGTTCTGCAAATGTCACCTTTTTTTTTTTTTTTAAGATTTTATTTATTTATTTGGCAGACAGAGATCACAAGTAGGCAGAGAGGTAGACAGAGATAGAGAGACAGGGAAGCAGGCTCCCTGCTGAGCAGAGAGCCTGATGCAGGGCTCAATCCCAAGACTCTGGGATCATGACCTAAGCTGAAGGCAGAGGCTTAACCTATTGAGCCACCCAGGTGCCCCCAAAATGTCACTTTCTTCTTACTGCAGCCCCTTTTCTTGTAAGAGAGTGGGATCATTCCATTTTCTTTCTCATTTTCCTTGTAATTTCTTTTTGCTTTGCTTAGAAAAGGAAAAAAAGATCATCATACTGTTGATAAGTAAAAAACAATATAAATCTATTTTAAAAATATGCTTACTTATATAATGAGTTAATCATGGTTAGAGAAAATAAATACTCTAAAATAGATTTGAACAACTTTTTAAAATTTTATCTTGATTTCCATGTCTTGAGACTCCTCAAGTTTCATACCAAATGTTATTTAAAAGTTTTATTGAGGTATAATTTTTTTAAAGATTTTATTTGAGAGAGAGAGAGTGGAGGTTGGGGCAGAGGAGAGGGAAAAAAATCTCAAGCAGACTCTGCGCTGAACATAGAGCCTGACATGGGGTGCAGAGCCCAGGTGGGACTTAAAAACCTGAGATTGCAACCTGAGCTGAAACCAACAAGTTGGACACTCAACCAATTGAACCACCCAGGTGCCCCTAAGGTAAAATTGACACTAACATTAACATTGGTTTCTGGTATATAACATAATGATTCAATGTCTGTGTATATTACAAAATGATCACCACAATAAGTCTAGTTAATTTAACTATACGTAGTAACAAAATGGTCTTTCTTGTGATAAGAGCTTTTAAAATCCACTCTCCTAGTAACTTGCAAATATGGAACAAGATATTTTAGCTATAGTACCATGCTATAAATTAAATCTCTACAACTCATTTATTTTGTAACTGAAAGCTTGTACCTTTTGTTTATACATCAAGTTTGTACCTCAATTGTCATACAGTATAAAATGGAATAGATTCTGGTAAATTATATGGTAGTACATATTTAAAAAGTGAAGAAAAAATTATACTACATATGCTTTGTCATTCTGGGAAACAAAAATAAATTAAAAGATCCCTATTTTCTAGTATGGGAACTGCATTTCCACTAGTTTACATACTGATAAAATGTGGCATGCATTTCTCTCCCAGTACACATACTCAAGTAACTGGAAATTTTGTGACTGCTAAAATCTGATTTTTAAACTGTGATAACTTAGATTTCTGTTTTATTAAAAAAACAGTATATAATAAGCTTTTCTTCTAATTCTTTTATTTCTGAAGGTTTGTTTGGTCATGTCTGAGTGGGTGTAACAAGATGCTATGGACTGAATGGCTTAAACAACAAATATTTATATCTATCAGTTCTAGAGGCTGTAAAGTTCAATACGAAAGCGCCAGGTAGATTACGTATCTGGTGAGAGTGTCTTGTACAGGTTTGGAGATGGCTGCCTTCTGGCTGTATTTTCACATGGTAGAGACAGTGCTCTCATGTCTCTTTTTCTTTTTATAAGGACATTAATTCCATCATGAGGAAACCACCTCATGATTATCCAGCTCTCCTTACTTCCAAATACCATCACATACCAAAGGCTCCAGTTCCAAATACCATCACACTGGGGATTAGGGTCTCAACATGACTTTTCAGAGGACACCAGCATTCCTTCAGTCCTTAGCATGCACCTTCCCAGTGATGAGTACAGAAGTGGAAGCTCTGTATGAAACTGTTCTGCCATAGGGGCTGTTGCTAGTCATTCAAAGAGAGTTTGTCTACTTCATCTTGGGAATGATGGGTTTGTAGGCTTTCTCAAGCTTCACACCAGTTTCTGCCTCCTGTTAAGATCCAGAATTGTGGGTTTATCCTCATGACTGATTTTTGCTTGAAATTTAGCATCTGACACTTTTGCTTTGAGAGACACTTAAGTGGTTTATCAATGTTTGATTAACATTAGTCTGTTTCACATGTGTATGAAGTACATAAGGATTGGTATCCATGGTTGGTATCCATGTGGTTGGTATCCATCTGGCTTATCATTGAGTCTTCTGGGCCCTAACACAACGTAGCATGCTTGCCATTCAGTGAATTAATTTTTGCCTAAAAATTTGAGGAGGAACTAGTGTTTGGAGTATCAGAGCTAGGTTCAGAGACTATGTAAGATTTCCATAAGCAGAGAAAGAAAAAGATAGACTTTGGACGAGAATAAGAAGAGTACAATTTGTTTTCATGCCATATCAAATAGTAATGCAATCCAGGAAGGCCGGATGTCATTTGTCCTGATAGTGTCAGGAGGGAAGGAACAAATGGGGCCAAGTGACTTTACGTTGGTTCAGTACAATACAAAGAAGTGGCAAAAGTCGGGGCACCTGGGTGGCTCAGTGGGTTAAGCCGCTGCCTTCGGCTCAGGTCATGATCTCAGGGTCCTGGGATCGAGTCCCGCATCGGGCTCTCTGCTCAGCAGGGAGCCTGCTTCCTTCTCTCTCTCTCTCTGCCTGCCTCTCAGTGTACTTGTAATTTCTCTCTGTCAAATAAATAAATAAAATCTTTAAAAAAAAAAAAAGAAGTGGCAAAAGTCAAGAGACTTCAGGAGGA
Source organism: Mustela nivalis (assembly GCF_964662115.1). Classification (NCBI taxonomy): domain Eukaryota; kingdom Metazoa; phylum Chordata; class Mammalia; order Carnivora; family Mustelidae; genus Mustela; species Mustela nivalis. The sequence continues at coordinate 85,373,573 of NC_139020.1, forward strand.
TTCAAGGGCTAGGACTTGTGGGTCATTGGCTGGGGGAGGCAACACATGCTTCAGGAGTGGAAGGCGCCTTTACTCAAACTAGAGAACACTGAATGAAGAGTCAATTTGGAGAAATGATTATTTTTGCAGCTTTTAATGTGTTCAGCATGTGGTGTTACTGAGATACTCATTGGGTTAATCATTTGGTTTATTGAAAAGAAGGTGGATTGGGATGTCACTGAATTCAGACTGAATTTTGCTACCATCTGAATTTTGGAAAATCAACTTGGGCCTTTTGTTCTTCACTATTAAGGAGTCTGTTCAGCAGCTGGATGATACCTGAGGTCCCTTCTGTTTTCAGGTTTGCCTTTCCACCCTTCTAAAAGTTGTTCAATACAAAACAGATTTTTATTTTCCTTTTTTCATTGTGGCAAAATATACATAACATAAAATTTATCGTTGTAATCATGTTTAGATATACCATTCAGCAGCATTACAGCATTCACGGTGTTGTGCAACTGTCACCACTGTCCACTTCAAAACCTTTTCTTCATCCCAAATAGATACTCGGTACCCATTAAATAATATCTACTTTTTGCCCCTTTCCTCTCAGTTCTAGTAACCTTTATTATACTTTCTGTCTTGATGAATGAGTTATATAGAATAGGCAAAGTCATAGAAGACATACTTTTAAAAATTGAATTATTTTTGACATTTAGACACTTACCAGTTTCTCTACCATTTTGCTTTCATGTATAATATATACATATGATATCAGGAAAATTAGAACATATTATTAATGGTAAAAGAGGTGATTTAGACTACTTTTTTAGTAATACATTTAAATCTACTTATATTTTAATAACACTAATAATACTTTGCCATCTCATTAATTGTATATACAAAAAATACATATGGCCCTAATACACATTAAAACAGTTTTCTATATATTTCCAGAGATTATTTTTTTGTCTAGGTATAGTAATAATTTATCAGAACAATGTCTCTCAGAGTATTCCTTTAGAATTGAAAGGATTCTAAAAGTGTTCTAGAAAAATAAGATATTACAGGAGGTCATAAATGAATGCTTGATGGAAATTCTTCTATAAAAGTATAATTCTTCAGTGGTCTGACTTCTGCCTTTGTCAGACAGTGAATAAATACAGCATACAAAAAGCGTAATGTTGGTGGTTTATAGCTCAAGCATCAAAAATATCTAACATGAGCCCAAAGCTCATGCTTCACACTCAGAAAATGAAAATGTCTTTGACATTGTCTGACATTGATCATTTTAACTAGATTCATGATTTCTTTTTAAGATTCATTCACATGAAATTTTAAATCTACTAATTATTGATATAATTATCTTCTGAATATGCTCTGAAATTAATTGAATCTGGCATTTTTCATATAATTATTTTATGAAAGCTGATCCTAAAATATACATATTTTTCAGATTTAATTTTTTGTGTTGGTTATATATGACTGACCTTCACCATTTTGATATCCTTTTGTCCCTGAATGTCTAGAAGCAAATGATAATTTTTCCTATTTCTGGCATCTTGGGAGTGTGTGTGTGTGTGTGTGTGTGTGTGCTGGAGGGTGTAGGGGGAATGTTGGCAGTATTGTGAAACAGCACAGTTTGAATGCTTGCTTTCCAATAAATTACAATGTAAGTGAAGAAAGAGATAATTGAATGTTGAACTAATAATATTTATAATATATTAAAGGGAGTCTAGAAAAAGGTATACCAATGTAAATAATAATATGGATTGTCTTCTTGAGGAATATAAGCTTAACTCATTGGGATGATTTTTAAATACTGTTATCTTTCTGGGTTCTGTTTTGAAAGAAAATTATCTCAATTCCCTCTGCCAGGGACAGATCAGTCTGTATTTATTTATTTATTTATTTACTCAACAAATATTATATGGATATTTCTCTAGGTCCTGGGGGTATAGTAGCAAACAAGATGACGAATTTTCTGTTTGCAGGGAGATTACATTCTAAAGAGAGATAATAAACACATGAAAATACGATTAATAGTAACGGCTCTGTGGTATATTAAAACACAGAGCTTTGGTAGTGGTGACTGGTTAAGGTACAAAGTCAGACCCAGCTTCTTTAATGGCAGTGAAGTGCAAGCTGAGGTCTGAGTGACTGAAATGAGCCAGCCATTTGATGATCAAGGAGAAGGAAATTTCAGATACAGAGATGAGCACGTACGTAAAAACCCAGAGGTAGGATAGGGATGAAGGAGAGAAGAGGTAAATATAGGTAAGAAGAGTGGGTTGATGAGGAAAGTGATGGAAGCTGAGGTTGCAGAGAATAGATATCTGATAAAACCTACCTCTCTGGTCAGGCATGTAAGACTCTCCATAAGCGGCCACAGTCTTCCTCTCTGATTAAATTTCCACTATACTCCACTATTTTGTTTACTATTATCAAATAAACCCATGTCCTTTCAATCTCTGTCATTTTATAGTAGAATTCCATTCAATTTAGAATATATTTCCCATTTTTTCTACATACTCAAATACCAATCACTCCTCAAAGCTCATATCTCTGTGAGCAACTAAACTGGTATTATTATTATTATTTTTTTTTTAAGATTATTTATTTATTTATTTATTTGACAGAGAGAGATCACAGTAGGAGAGAGGAAGGGAAGAGATCACAGAGAGAGAGGAAGGGAAGCAGGCCCCCTGCTGAGCAGAGAGCCCGATGTGGGACTCGATCCCAGGACCCTGAGATCATGACCTGAGCCGAAGGCAGTGGCTTAACCCACTGAGCCACCCAGGCACCCTGGTATTATTATTTTTAATATAAAATCATGTGGAAAACATTTCAGAATTTCCTTTTCCTTATTGAAAACTAAATATATGCTCCTGGCAAAAAAAAATTGTGAACCCATAGATACAAAAGAAAAGAAGGGAAAAGAAAAATAAAGTGTGTTATTACCGCCACCAGAGGTATTCACTGTCAGCATTTTAATCTGTCTTCCTATCCTCTATGAATCAGTCATCTGTCTTTCTCCATCTAGCTATCTCTATTAATCCATTCACATCTAAATGTAAACCACCTGCTATTTTCAACCTAATGATATTTTTTGAACATTCCCATATAACATAATTGTTTGATTTTATGTAAGTTATCATTTCATTTTGTGACTGTAACATCCATATTTTTTTATCAGTACACTTGAGTTATGTATTTGATATTGTAGATTATTTGCTAAGGTAAACAACATTACGATGAAAAAAATTTTGCTAAGTTTTTGTTCAGTTTTATACTTAACATCTTCAAAAGGAATTCCTAGAAATTCAATAACTAGATCAAATTTTATACAGAGTATTAAGGCTGGATTTATTTCATTTTATTTTATTTTAGAGATTGAGGGTACACAGTGTTAAGACTTTTGATATTTATTACTGAATTGGTTGTACTGAATTAAAATAACAGCCATACAACTTTTATTGTTATCTAATACTTCACACATTGGGAGCTTTTGCCCTGTATTAGTTACTTGAGAGTGGATCCTTTAATTTGAATCCTTCATATAATTTCACAAAGTGCCTTTTTCAATAGTAAACATTTTAGGCCATAATTTTCATGGGCTGGAAACAGAATTCTTCTGGAATACTAATGGGCCTCGTATCATGCTGATTCCTCTGCCACCAACTCTGCAGAATGATGACTTGGCTTTTCCACATTGGCTTATGTGAGCACTAGATTTTTAAGGAAGTGATTAAGCCTATATTTTCAAGCCAGGGTTCAGGAATATTGTCTTAATGAAAATTAATCAAACTGTACTGTTTATGTCCTCAATAACAAATTATTTTATGAGTCATAAAAATGAAATTTCTCTTTGCAGTGATAACTTAAAATTGAAAATATGTCTGTAGAATAAGACTTAATTTTAATTTTTAGACTGCAGTTCCCTACATGTGGTAAGGCATTCTCAGGTTTGATGTAGATTTGAGATATACTGAACAATGATTTAAGAAATACTTATAAAAACAATCTTTCTTGTTCCAAGTTAGCACTGACCTTTAAATATAACCAATACCTTCATATAGCTGCATCTTCAAATTTAAAAGGTTTTACATCTGTTCAATTATTTAAATATCCTCAAATAATGCTTAAATCAGAAATATACTTTGAGTTGCAGTGCATTCTGTAATCCATTGTTAACAGTGTCTGCTTAATGAACAGTGAGTATTTGAATTCTAACTTTTTTCAGATTTTCACCTTAAATGATAGCATCAGCAGAAATAAACTAGAAAATAATGATTAAGGAAATGAAAGGCTTTGATTTCTTTCCCCTGTTGAGAAGGGTACTTTAGTGGATGCTGCTGCTATCTTTCTTGCACTCAAGTAAATGTCCACCACAGGGGTCAAGCAAATATAAAATAATACATTAAAACAATCATAAAAATATTCTAATTTAGAAGCAATTTGGAATGTCTGAGAGATTGCCTGCTGCCTTTCTATACCTCTTTTTGGTGTGAGGCAGTTCTCTCAAAACTGAAAACAGATTAGCCAAAGAAATTACTGCATTTTAATTTCTCATATATTAGGACTTTCAATCTCATTTTATTTTTCAGAATCAGAAAGAAATGACAATAACAAGAAAAAATAATAAATTTAACTTGAAGTGTCAGGTTTCTGATATTCTATATTTCAAACTAACTATAAGAAGTTATTATCCTGAAAATTTACAACATATTATTTATCTGTGACCAGATAAAACAATGTCAGGCCTCACTGCAAGTTTCAATTACTATGATCTTATTACAAAACAGTGTGACTCTATAGTTATCAAATCACAAATTCAACAGCCAATCAGGCATGCACGTATTGGAAGTCTAGGGCAGATTGGGATTGACTCACGTCAACGAGAGTGTTGTGCATTTAGGCTTATTGAGGGTACTGGGTGTCATGCTGTATAAATACTTGCAGCTTTTTTCTCTCTAGCTGTCGATTTCCTAAAATGTCTCAGAGTATTGTTTTTCCTAGACAATTTAAACATGTTCACTGTCAAAACCATTATGCATTAGCATCTATGTTAAGGTATCTGCTGATTCAATTAGCAATCTCATTTAGTGTCTCAGTCATGATAAGGAAATTATTTGGCTAAGTATTTGGAAGATGACTCTGAACTAGCCAAGGTCATGTTGTCACAGACTTAAAGCACAGTATCAGTGCTACATCAAAAAGTAACCACATATAAAAACACCAAGCACACACTTTAGAAGTGTGAAAACACCCAAATATTTAAGTAAATTTTTAAATTCTCATTCAGATATTTAGTTTTGGGCCCAAAGCAAAACTGATCATTTTTCCCTTTTAAAAACAGATTATTCTTATGACTTCCAAATTTCTGTTGGAAATATCACTAATGTTTATATCATTCATATTCATAATCAGGCTGTTATGCCTTAATTATCTATTCCTTCCACTCTCCCCTCAAAATTATCATCAAGTTTTTCTAACTTCTGTGCTATTTTGTTATTAAATTCATTTTTCCATTCCTGTTGTTAAAATTCCCACCACATATGCCCTAAACTATTTTTAAAAATCTTGGGATTTATGCTTATAATCTCTTTCTATTTTGGTAGTATATCTTTTATACTAACTTCCTGATTAATCCTTCCAAAGTAAGATTTGATCATAGTACTGTGTTCTCAAGAAAAACCCCCCAAAACCAACCAACCAACCAATCAACCAACCAACAAAACAAACAAACAACAAAACAACTGTATCTCCATTCCTTGCTAGTTAAATGCAAATTTCTTTATTCTGGTCATTAAAAATTCAATTTCAAGCAAGATGTTCAGATTTACCTCTTCTTTCCATACCCTATGCTTGGAAAAAACTGGGTGACCAAATGTTCTTAAAACCACAGATGTTCCATCTTAGTAATTGTGATTTGCACTGAACAGTAAGCTCCTTTAGGGTGGAGATTCAGCTTACTCATCTGGAACATAGCAACACATTACAGATATGAACTGTGAGTTGAATAAAGTACTAAAATAGCTAAAATGTAAGTTGCATGGAGAATGTCTCAATAATAGCTTTTCTTTCTTAAAAAAATATTTACTAAGTAGAAGATAAACTTACAAAATGATCTCATATGTTGCAATGTCATTGTTCCAATGTACTTATTTTATAGTACTCTAGGTCAGAAGTTCAGAATGTGTCTCCACAGACTAAAATCAAGGTGTCTGGAGTTTCTAAGGGAGAACACATTTCTTAGTCATTCAGGTTGTTGGCAGAATTCAGTTCCTGTGTTGATAGGATTAAGATCTTCATCTTGCAGCTGTGAGCACTGGGCTGTTTGTTCCCAGCATCCAGAGGCTGCTATATTCCTTCCTCTGTCTTCAAAAACAGCAAAGGCAGGTCAAGTCTCTATTATGCTTTGCATTTCTCCTTTTTCTAACCTTGGATCTCTCTGACTTTCCCCTCTGGCTTCCTCTTCTATTTTAAGAACCCTTGTGGTTAGATTGGGCCCACACATATAATCCAGTATCTTACGCATTTTAGGGTCTATAATCATAATTGCATTGGGAAAGTCCTTCTTGCCATGTAAGGTAACATATTCACAGGTTCTAGGATTAGGGCATAGACATCTTTGGTGGGGGGGCATTATTTTATCTATCACAATGGTCCAGATAAATGCTTGGAGAACCTCTTAGAGAGGAAGAAAGAACCTAAACAGAGAATTTAGGCAAAATTGTTAATGAAACTTGAAGTATGGAACTTGATGCACATTAAATCAGGTAAAGATATTGAGGGCAATGAATATAACTTAAAAGATTCAACAATGAAGAATTTGAAAGAGTGATTTAAAAAATAGTAAGCGTTAAAGATAGTATAGCTAAAGGTCAAGATTTAGTGAGATTTGAGGCTGAAAATAGAGATAGATTTGATCTTTCTTGCTTGCAGATTCTGTACTTACGTATTCACCTGGTTGTTAAGATTTATTTGTAACCCCAAAATCAATACTTGCAGTGCTTCCATGGTCATTTGCAGTCATGCGCAGAGCAGCAAAAAATTTGAGTTGCTAGATGCACAGGTTCCCAAATGAGGTTAAACAAGACAGTGTTCTGCCTTCTTGTTTCAACTCTCATCCTGTAAACCTGCTAAATGCTATACAGGAAAACAGTTCTGTGGAAGAGTGGTTTTCAATACTGATGAGAGTGTCTTGTTTTACAAGGGCATTAGAGAACACACAGATATAAGGCAAACGACCTCCAAAGCCCCTAGCTTTCATCATTTAAAGATCAATTAATTATTTCTAAGAAACCTATATTAAACAAGATATCTTCAAACAGGAACACACATAAAAAAAGGTTATGACAAAGATGTCACCAGAGGCTTGTAGGAACACAGTCCTGTATTTCCACTAGGACACCATTGCCTTTCTCATTAATTCTATGTTTGAGGCAACTCTATAGAACACTACTAAATAAATAGAATCAACTGTAGACAATTGACCATCACTCTGAAGCGTTATGAGATTATTCTGCCTGAAATGGAAAATGTTAAGTACATTTAGATAAAATTAAAATGATGAAATATGAATTTTAGAAAAATTATTAGAGATGATAAAATTGTCTTGCTCAGAGGGTAAAAACCTGGATATATGGAAATTTAAGAAGCAATGTTAGTGGTCAAAACAAGAGATTTTAAAGGTTTGAATTATAGGGATTAGGATTGAAAAATAGTGAATTCATGTGAAAAACTTTCAGAAACTAGAGTAAATTAGACTATTGATTAACCATGATGGCGAAGGAAACCTTATAGACGATGCTTATATTACAGTTATGAAATTTTCCATCATTAACTGAGACAATGGACAATATAATTTCTATCCTAGAATTATTGTTGACAATAAAGCTGAAACAAATTCTTCACAAAAACCCAGGGGCCATAAAGATAGTTCAAGATCGCCCATTGTGACTCTCCTTAGATAGCTGATCATATTTAACAAAAGGTGGCAAAGACAAATGGTTATACATGTGTGACCTGGAGACAGTCTGGCTGGGTTCAAATCCTGCCCTTGGTAATTACTAAATGTAGAGTAACTTAATATCACCTTAAATGGGATAATCATAGACATGTGTGCTTGTGTGTATGGAATAAAGTAATTCATGAAAGCACTTAAGTAGTGTCTGGCCCTGGTAAGCACTTAAAAAATGTGAATTTTGTAATGTGAGTGGTTTCTTTTTACTATGAGAAGAAGCTATATTATACTTTGAACACAGAACAACAAAGGTCAAGTTGTTCTGCTGATGAATAAAACCCACTGTTTTTCTGAGTGATTTTGAAACATTCTACATGTTAGGCCTGAAAATAATTTTCATGCATTATATATTTCATGGATTAGCCTCACATTTTAGGAGGCAAAGATGATATATAATAATGGAGATCAGGGCAAAGAAGAAAGCATATTTGTGTTCACTTGTTCTTATTGTAACATGAGTCTTTAAACAATCATTTCCTTAGGAAGCTTCCTTTTATTTTGTAGTACTTTAAGCTATTTCTTACTGATAGCTTCATATAGGGATATATAGAGACCTTAGAGAATATTGTGTTTTTCTCTTTTTTTTTTCCTTCTTCTTCCTTTTTTTTTTTTTTTTAAATTAGGAACATCTCTTCTGATACAGCTTACATAAACTGCTTTACCAAATCATCATGCAAATCCAGTCGCAGACATTTAATTCTTCCAAACAACATTTTGAGTTCCCACTGCCACATCCTCAGGATATTCAATAATTCCTATCTAAGGTCATACTTCTTTTTTAAATTATTGAATAATATTGATGTTTTTCATGGTCTGAAAAGTATCAGTCTAAAATCCATGCCCAAGAAGAGTGTAACCAGAAACTGATCACTTTACTGTGACCATTTCTTTCCTCAAGGACCTGATATCCTTGTGGAAGATGTGCTGATACAGTATGAAAACCATGCATGACCACTGCTGTGGTGTGTTCTCCTCTTTCACAAGTCTGCACGGGCTCCTATGACTAATAGTGAAAGGACAGTTCCTCTCTTCTGTGCCAGTGGGTCCCATTTGTATCTTCTCAAGATTATAGCCCTCAGTGGTCAGATTATTTGGCTATCATTCATGGTGATCTCCCAGGCTGCACACTGGTTCAGGAGAGTGGAGTTAGGTAATCTCTAGATTCTGACCCCTCATGGACCTAGATCTTCTATCTTTCTTTCTTTCTTTCTTTCTTTCTTTCTTTCTTTCTTTCTTTCTTTCAGAAAGAAGATAATAATTATGTTAATAATCTTTTAAGTAAGTCTACATTATGTCATTTCCTATGGACAGTGGAGTTACTTGTAACATTTCTAAGTACTTTACTTAAGTGTTTGCAAGGTGCTTTATCCTATCCACCTATGCAATTCCCAATACATTAAATTTAGTCATTCAGTCAAGGTTGGAACATGCCTTTATCAGTTCCCCCAAATTTTCAAATAACCTCCTCATTTCCACACATGTATGTGGGTATGTATCTCAGCAAACTACTCCACTAATAAAAAAAGATAATTTTAATAAATTAATATGTTTATATATGCATATATACACATAAAAGGTTTAGATCTGAAAATCTACCTTACTGATTATGATTTTAGAGCTTTAGGTTTTATTTTTCAAAACTGGTTTTTAAATCAGTTTTTAATTGAAACTGATAGCAAATCTTAAAAAATTATAGAAACTTTAAATTTTGCTTTTTTTCCCTTGGAGATAAAAATTTCATTAATGCCTTAATAGAATGATTTCCCATAAGCTTTGGCTTCACTGTGAAGGTTGGGATATATGTACCTAGTTGATCCTATCAATTCCTCCAAGTTTGGGAAATAATGAAGCATGTTCTTGCCTAGAACTGATAGTTTTAGGACTAAGTGTAGATTATATGGAGAAATGTTACAAGGTTAGCTTATGAACAGCTGCATTTGAGGATTTGAATTATTCGCACCCAGGAAGAAGATTAGAACATAACATAAGGTAAATATTGAAGTGGTATTCAGAGTGAGATGAGATGAACATCAGAGTATATAACTATTCTGTTCTAACCCTATTCATAATCAAGCATAATGTACTAAAATAGCAGTATGAGTGCCCAGGTTTATGAGGATAAGGAAGATGATTAGAGCCGTATAGACGTGGTGAGATAATCAGAGTCCAACTAAGATGAGGCAGAGCAAAATGAGAACCAGATTCAGCCCTAGGAAGTGGGGCTGGCAGCAAGGAAGCAGAAGAGTACCCCTCAAATCCATCCTCCTCACAGAGGGCAGAAGGATCCTTATGACACAAAAGATCAGAATCATGTTCCTGCTTTAAACTCTCCAAAGATTCTCCATTGCTTTGAATAAAATGCAAACGACTTCCCATACTCAGTAGGCCATGTTGTCCCTACATGTCTATCTTCGTTTACCACAACTCCACGTGCTTTTTGCCTTTCGTTTGTTCTTCACATTGAACTTGTTTCTATTTAGGGGCTTTGCATTTGCATTGGCGTATCGACCTCAGAACTCACATTTGTTCCCAAAATGCTTTAAGGATTTATGAAAATAGTGCAGCCTATGCTAAATAATAGAAATATGTGAGGTGAGGCACAGAAATAAAAATAACTGGGACCCATATGGCAGACACAGGAGAAATTAGCATGGTTCTCAATGACTTTGTGTGGATAGAATATAGACAAAATATAATGGGAGGGAAAATAATGTTTTCTAGCAAGTAATTCCTCTTTAAAGGATTGAAAATAGTACCGTGCTTTGTAGCATGAAAAGATCATCTAGAGGACACCAGAAAAACTGTTTCTCTGTGGCTTAACCAAAGTTTACAAGAGAGATTAGAAGCATTTTCAGAGGATTTTTTTTTTTTTCAGTTATCTCTTGAACTACTCCCAAATGTTGTAGTTTAAAACAATAGCCATTTTATCTTAGCACAATTTTAGGGTCAGGAATTCCTGTAGGAATCAGATGCATGATTTTTCTCCTCTGCATGAAGTTTACTGAGGTCACTTCATGTACCTAGCTTGTGAATGGCCGGTCTGAAAGGTCCCACAAGGCTTAACTGACAAGCCTAATTCCTTGGCAGAGGCCATTGGAAGCCTAAGCCCAGCTGGAACTGTGTGCCAGAGGACCCATATGTGCTCCCAGAACAGTCAGGTTTCTTACAAGGCTGCTCAGGCCTCCCAGTGACAGGAGAAGCTGCCAGTCTCTTAAGAACAAAGCTCCAAAACTGGATTAACATCACTTCTGGCATATTCTGTTGTAAAATGCAGACACAGAGCCTGCCCAGATTTAAGAGGAGGGAGACAAAAGACACGTGTTCTCTATGACAAGAGTATTAATTAACTTATGGCCTTATTTAATATACCTGTGGACATTAAGGACATTACCTATAGTTTTAGAAAGCCATGCATAACATGAAAGTGATTGCAGATGGATTTCAGATGTGTGTTTTTTTTTTTTAAATAAAAGAATGTACATATCACCAGTGGTATGCAAAATGAGGATAATTTAAGAATTTGATTTCTACATTTAAAAAAAGTTTATAAATTCATCTCCCCAACTCCATGTTTTCTTTCTGCAGAAAAATTTAGTGTTTATCATGCTGATCTTTTTTATTTTAACTTTCATATGTATGTGTTACTAAATAGTACTGTGATTTTGCAATACTTAAAATTTTATAACAAGTATATAATATATATTTTCTGCATTCTACTTGATTAATATGTCAATGATATTTTTCTATGTTGATATGTTTATAACTTTAGTTTATTCATTTTAACTGTTGTATAGTATCCTATCACTTGAATATAACATAGTTCTACTGATGGACCTTTAAATCATTTCCAATTTTTCAGTATTGTGCATTGCTACTATGAACATCATTATAAAGTCTTCTTTACTTCTCTACAAGAGATTTCTATGCAATTCATCTAGAAGTAGAAATTATGGGTCATAGGTATAAGCACCTTCTTTTTACTAGATAATGTCTCCATCATCTCCAGAGTGAATTTAATAATGCTCCTATTACTGTCAGCTGTGAATGAGAATTTCAGTTCTTTTCTTCAAAAACTTTAGGAATTATCCCAATTTTAACTTGTTGACAGTTGGATAAATAAGAAAAGTTATCTCGTTTTTAATTTTTTTTTAAATTTGAGTATAACTGATACACAGTGTCACATTTCACACACACTGATTCAAAAACACTAGAAGTGGGACCCAGAGATCTGTGTATTAACAAGCCTTCCAGGTAACTCTGACATACAAGAAAGCTTGAGAGCCACTGATCCCATAATACTTGACATGTAGTAGAAGCCTAATATATATTCTCTGAATTTGCTTGTATCAATGATAATCTAACTACTTCCATAAATAGCACTTTCCCTAGGTTATCCACCTTTATCTGATTCTATGATTTAGATAATAGTAAAGCCATATGCGACATAAATAAAAATAAGGTATAAATTTGTGTGGAATGGAGTGAAATCAATGTTGTATTCTAGAGCATAATCTAGTCAAAGGAGATGGAAAATTCTCACTGTGTTAAGTTCACAGTTGTAGCAATGGAAAATCTGCATTGCGTGAGGTTAAATATCCTGGTCAGAGGAAAATAATCACAGCAAAACAGTCTCCTCGCCACAAAATCAGATGGGGAAAAAAAAAAAAAAAAGAGCTAAAAAGCAAAAGACAAAAGAATATGTGGGCATTGCAGCTGATTGTTCCAAAACATGACCCCTGATTTGAAGTAAACTGAGAAGGATTTTATTATTCTATCTTGTTTCATCTCTTCTTTGGTAATTTATTAACATAAGCATTCACAATCAGACATTGAGAGAAAGACAACAAGAAATATGCCCACTTCCACGGTTATCGAGAAAACGAATGCCATTTAAATAATGGTCTCTGTAACTTGATTAGTCAGTGAATCATCATTATTGTGAGGAACAACACATTCACAGAGCAAAAGAAAAAGTGGCAATACTACCCTAATTAGACAGATTTTCATGTCCTCTGTTCACACTGGAGCCATCCTATCTTTTTCTCCACTGACCTCCTCAGTTTTACCCTCAATTTTATTATACTGGCCCTTGTGTATCTTCCTTGAAATTCACCACTGCATTAATTTAACCTCAAAAGTTCCATTTTCCTCATAGAAATCTGTTTATAACCATGTTTATCCACTGAGGGTAGAATACCCATCTCATCTCCGCACAGCCAGTGTAAAGTGATTCCAAGCTGCCTCTCTTCAAAAACACGTACAAAGAAACCCACAACTACTCTGTCACCCCCTTCACCATCAACTCTCCTGTGGACACTGTGAAGCACTAAAATGTTCTTGCTCTCCTCAAGGTTACTTAGAGTTGAGTTTGGTGAGATTACTCTCTCTTTATCCTGCTAACAGAGTTCATTGATTTTCAACCCTAGGTATACATTAGAATCACTTTGAGAAGTGGTTTTAAAAAACAAAACCAATGTCTGGGCTCCATATGAGTCAAATAAATCATAGTATTTAAAGGTAAGAAAAAGACATCTCTGTCCCCTCATGTGATGACTACATGCAGCCAGGCTGGAAAGCCACTGAGTTTGTTTAACTTGTAATTTCATGCCTGAACAGAAAAAAAAATAAGTAAGTAAGTGAATAAGTAAATAAATAAATATCCTGAAATTGTCTTACTATTTTTTGTGGTGTGATCATCATAATAACACTGCTATTTAATTTTTTTTTTGTCTTCTTATAATGTCTCTAAAGTAAGAATGGCTAGAAAAGTGATATTTTTGTTGTGGTAATGAATTATTCTGTTTGTTTTACTTGCTATTTCAGAAGTCTGTACACATTCAGGAGCTATAACTCTCCTAACTGCCTCTTCTAATGTCATCTATAAAAATTCTATCACAAAATGCCCTCACAAAAATCTGTGTTTCTGGAATGAGTGCAACAAATGACTATAGGTGGGAAAATGTGACCTAGGTTCATTATTTAAGGCTATCTCCATATTATGTTAAGGCCTTTTGTCTATGGCTGTTCATTCTGTCCCATGGTAAAATTTCCTTTCATTTTCCTCCACAGCTTCCTCCCTAGTAGATGTTAGAAGCTATTTACTTCTTCACTCCATGATTGTTATGTTATTCTTCTTGTGTAGGTGGTTGTTTGCCAAAAATAAAAGTTCGGATCAGAACAACTTAGTCAGTGATTATATGTAGACAGCCAATGTTTTCTATCTGACCTGCTGTCTTATATACATTTAACTATCCCTTATGACTTTTAGATTACAGACATTTAAACAGAAACTTAATTTCATTATAGGGAGGCTTTATTTCCTCAGGAACACTTTAATTTTCTTGGCAGACCAGGATATCTAGGATTAAAATATAACAAAGTGACTTTGTTTAGTGTTCTTAATGCCAAGTTTTCAGCCACATGAGTCTGAGAAACAAAACATTTGCTGAGGGTGATATTGCATTGGCAGACTTTTCAACTATGAATAATGTAAATAAAACTGTTATTTTAGTTAAACTATAAAAATTGATTAATATTCACAAAGTGGGTTTAACATTATAGACAGATATCTGAAGAAGATATTTCTAATTTTTTCAAGTACCATTTTGTTAGAGGTTAACAATAGGATTTTATATTGCCCATCAGATATATTGTCTGTGCAGGGTGAGTTCTAAAATATGTTACTGTATGATTTTTTTCAAAGCCCAAATATTTCAAAGTAAAATATCTTTAATATTGAATATACTACAACAATATATTTGTCCTATTCTTCACAGCTTTTTTTTTTTTATTACTGTACATGTATTCCCTCAGCATGAGATAGTATTTGCCAAAAGCGGAATAATTGTTGCTCCTTGTAGAAGAATGGTCCAAGAAAGCCTCCAGGGATTTTTCTAAGCTAGTGCAGTTTTTTTCATTTGTAACTAAAAAAATCATGCAATCTGCTACTTTCGTATAATTTACACAGCACAAAAGTAGAAATAGAAAAAGTTGAAAGCTACCACATACCTCTTGGGAAATTAGGACATTTAAAGAGTTTAGTAAACCTCTGGGCTTTTTTTGTTGTTGTTTTGGTTTTTGGTTTTGGGGTTTTTTGTTGTTGTTGTTATTGTATTATGTTCTAGTTATTGGGAAAGGAGTAATTTCAACATTCCAATTTCCATGAAATCTTTGATTTTTCATATATGCCACTGTATTTATGATAGAAAATTTAGGAAACAAGAGACTAGGTCGTGGAGGATTATGAAGGTAAAATCTATGGTCAAAATATTTGATTCTTGAAAACTTTCTTATGATAATCATGTATATTATGATATATGGGATGATTATCATTAGAAGTCTACAAATTATTCATCTGAGTTCCAAATTAATTTTCAGCTCTTTCTATTTATTAAATCTTACCAGAGGTCGAGGAAAATATGTATTCTGCGTGGGGGATGGGAGCATTTCTGAACCTCAGGCTCTCTGCGTCTCTTTGTTGTGTGTCTGTTACTGACCCTGCTAACTACATAGAGTAAAAGGAAGCTGCTGATATAACTGATCAGAGTAAAGGATCCAAATTAGGTTACAATTACTGAGTAGCTCTTTAGTTATGCATATAATGTCATTTTGCTTTTGAAAATGCAATCTTGTATCCAAGTAAGGCACTTGCTCTGTTTTTTGTTTTTTTGGCTTTGGTTTTTCTATTGGAGGTACAAAAGTGGTAGTGGTAACTGGTAGAGGCTTTGATTTTCTTCTCTTCTGCCTGAATCTATCAGAAGAAAAGATGATCTTTAGGGTCTGGTTTGAGAAAAAAAAGTGGAATTTATTGGTTTTTTAAATAACAATATACCTATCAACCTACCTTAAGCAAAGATTTTCATGGGGAAGCAATGAAAGGACATTGTTTTCTCTACTGTATATTGCATGTATGAATTCTTTATGAGAGAGAGCCAAAGCAAGGAGTTTATAATTCTCCCTCTTTCTCTTTTCCCTTCTCTCTCTTCTCCTTTCTTTTCCCTCTCTTTTTTGATGGAGAGAAGAGAAAACCATGATTAAAAAAAATTAGAAACATAATGATATCAGAATATGATATGTACTAAAGGAGAGGTACAGATAATTTTTACTGACTGCTTATGCTAAGATAGATTCTTTCCATATTTTGTGGTAAGGAGGGTACAAGTAAAGGGATCTTTAAAGAGAAGGGTTTTGTTCATTTGTTTTTCTTTGTTTATTTTGTTAAGTTTTTTTTCTAAGCCAAGCTATAAAATTCTGGCCAGTCTGGATAGAAGCTGGTATTCTACAATGAAACAATGATATGAGCAAAACAGTGGTAACAAGTAAGAGAAGAGGTCCAGGTTATCTAGAGGAGGTCCTAGTCTTCAGAACAGAGAATGCTTTAAAGGTCACATTTTTTCCACATAGAAAGGAGACATATTGGGACCAGAGAAGAAGTCAGATAGGAATATATTCCAGGTATTATTTTAAATACTGGCTTTGGAATTTGGAACTGGAATTTGGTTTCAAGCATTAAAGATTTCTGAGCTAGAGAGTGAAATTTGGGGAGTAACATTTTCTGGCATCAATTTGTAGGATGGATTTAAAGAACAGATATTGGAGACAAAAATATTTTTGTCTTTGCATACATCATTGCACATACTGGTTGGGTAATAAGAGTCTGAAACAGAGTGCTGTCAATGGGTAAATGAAGGAGCAGTAGAATTGAGAGGCACTGTAGGTGTAAAAATGACTAACTTGCTAACTGATTGGAAATGGTGATTGGGTTGATAGAGACAGTAAGTCAAAGTAGACTGTCAAATTGTAAATATGGGAGCCCAGGAGAGTGGTTGATGGATTCAGTGGAAATATGGAGGACCACAGGCTTCAGTATCGATGATGAGTTTATTCTTGGACAAACTGAATTTGAAGTGTTTATGGTATATACAGATGGAGCTATCTCTAAATATTGCTTCGGTAACTTAATCACCCCCATCTCCTTACCTGACCCCCCATCCAATCTACTCACCCTAAGACCTCTCCAGTAGCATTGCTAAGTAGGTAGCTGGCATTGTGACTTGTCTCCCAACCATAGCCAAATAGACACTGGAACCTAGTTGGGTAAAATCAGAATCTTCCCCCATCTCTCCCAGGAATTTGAATTTGGGTTTCAAAGACACTTCTTAGTGCTTGGTTTGTTGCTTGCACTTGGGTTGGAACAGCCATATGTATTCTGAGAATTAAACCATGCACAAAAAGATACCGAGATGAGAAAACATGTAGAACCAGGGGGAAGTGTATGATGAAACAATATATATATACAAGCAAATTATCTGTGTTAAATAAAAATCAAGGTAGGAAAAAAATGAGCTTTGGTTATAGAGAAAATACCATTTATATAGCTGAATGGCAGAAGGGCTTGCTGCTCAACTATAGCAGATAGCTCTTGTGGTGAGCTCCATCTCATACTAATTTTGCCTTCTTGAACCTGTCACCAATATCAAGATGGAGGCTCAAGAACTATATTTTCATCATGTGATGCTGACAGACTTGAGTTAGACATTTTAGCCAACATAGGTAAATCCAGTTTTCTCCTGAAAAGATGTGGAATTATTGAACTGAGTGATAGTCACAGTGTGATTATAGCCATGGTATGTACTCTCGTGGAAGTTCCTCAAACCTGCCAAGGTCCCTAGCGCCAGCATGAGTCCTGTTCATGCTGGTACTTGGTTAAGACTTGGATCCTAGATTAAAAAAAAAAAAAAAAATTATTTAGTCTCTTTCTATGATTTTACTTAAGCAAGAAACTTTTGTTGTTGTTGTTACATGCAACTAAAAGAAACTTAATTCAGTACGTGACAGTTAAAATAACTGACAAAGACAGTTATAATACAAATGTGCATTGGTCAATGGACAGGTGGTATCCAAGCGCTTATGATGCATCAATTGCAGGGATTTGCATATATTGTTATGGGTGTTCCAGCAATAACATGACACTATTTTAAGCTTTCTTAGCACTTAACCTTTTTTTGAGATCTTTACCTATACTTGAACCTTCACATTAATCACTTAAAGTATATATTCTTACTTTTATCTGCATTTTATAGACAACACTGTGAGGGTGAGGTGAGAGAGGTTGCATGACTTGCCCACAATCCTTGTGACTGGGGAGTGGCAGTGTGCTTGGACTCCAGGTTTTCTATTTTCAAGTTTCATTTTTTTTTATTATTATGTTAGATAACCGTTGTTACAAATTCAAACAGTTATGAGGCATTTCCTAGATTTTGGTACTTAAATAAAATAAAATTAATTTTTTTTAAAAGTAAAATAAAAAAAAATTGGAATGAGTTTATCTTAATGAGCTTTTAATAAAGCAATAACCGTTCAAAATCCATAAACTTTAAGATACTGTGATAGGCACACCTGAGTGCTAAGTTAAGTTAGTTAAGCAGCTGACTCTTGATTTCAGCTCAGGTCATGATCTCAGGGTCCTGGGATGAGCACTGCATTGAGCCCAGAATCTGGTTGAGGATTATCTCTCTCCCTCTTCCTCTGCCCCTTCCCCTACTTCCATGCTCTCTCCCTTTCTCTAACATAAATAAAACTTTTTTTTTTTTTTTAAGAAGATTTTGTGGTAGAAATACTGAACATTTCTTGTTCTCATACCTCTTTCTTAAAAACCCTATCTTTCCCATAACCTTAGAGTTTGCAGCCCTGTGTTCCATATAAATTCAGTCCTTTGATGATAATTTATAGGATCAGAGATTGGAGTGTTACACCAATTCTATGGGTTTCTCTCTACCAAGAATTTTGATTTCAAGTGTAGATACTGAGTTCCAAGTTCTGGAAATAGCCTGCAAGTTCAAGCAGACTCGGAGGTGAGATGGCAGTTTGGGGGTGGCCACTAAAAACAGTATGCAAATGACTAAATAAGCAGAGCACTCTAATGTGCTAAAGTAAAGCAGGCAAGTGGAGAAAAACAGGAGTGATAGAACATTCAACCTCACAGAAAAAATAGAGGGAAGTTAAAGAAAATTTATTGTGGTTATTGTTTCTCTACTTCCTAGGTCTCTGCTATGGAAGGCTTAATTGTACTTCTTATTCTTGGGTTCTGTGTGAAACCCCAATTTCCTTCTTCCAGATTCTTCTTTAGTTGAAACAGGTTTTTGTAATAATATGTTGTCTGCTTAAGAAAACATTTAGTGTTGTCCAAAATAAAGGAATTATGCAGCCATATTTGCATGTAAATATTTTAAGCAGTAAATGGCAATAAAATATAACAGAGTTACCTAATAATAATGAATGAAATACAAGTTTATGTCTCTATGGATTTTGCTTTGTTTTATTTTTATTTTTAAGTTTTTTAAAAGGTTTTATTTTTAAATAATCTTTGCAACCAATGTAGGGCTTGAAACCATGACCCCAAGATTAAGAGTTGCATGCTCTACTGACTGACAATCCTCTATAGATTTTACTATTTCATTATTTTATATTTTGTATTTATTACTTATTTATTTTTAAAAATTTTATTTATTTATCTGACAGAGAGAGAGCACAAGCAGGGGGAACAGCAGGCAGAGGAAGAAGCAGACTTGCCACTGACCAGGGATCCTGATGTGGGGCTCGATCCCAGGATTCTGGGATCATGACCTGAGCTAAAGGCAGGCATTTAGCTGACTATGTCACCCAGGCGGCCCTAGATTTTTTTGAAATGACACTTTGGTCAGTGTCTTCAATCTATTATGTGTAAACAATATATATTACTTTCTAATTATTATTTATAAAATAATTCATGAATTAGCTTCCTATTCTTGAGGAATTACTGAACAAAGGAAGTATAAACAGTTTTTTAAACCATAAAAATTTCATGTGATGGCAGGTTAGTAGTTCCCCAGTTATCATGCTGCTCTCTGTATTAATTTCCTAGAGATATGAAAAATCATCAAGCTAGATAATTTTAAAAACATAGTAATTTATTGTCTTGCAGCTGAGACTAGAAGTTCAAAATCTCTTTGAAGCCAATAGGGGAAGATCTCTTCCATGCCTTTCCCTTAGCTTCTGGTGCTCCTGACATTCCTTGTTGTTCTTTATGTTGTATACACATCACTGCAATCTCATAATGTTCTCTCTGTATGTCTCAATCTGTGTCTCTTCTTCTCATCTTATAAGACATTGGCCATATTGGGTTAGGTTCCACCATAGTTCAATGACCTCATATTACCTTGATTACATCTGCAAAGACCCTATTTTCAAATAAGGTCACCTTCACAGGTACCAAATGATTAGAACTTGAATATACATTTTTGGGGGACATGGTCTAACCC
This sequence comes from Mustela nivalis, assembly GCF_964662115.1. Taxonomy (NCBI): domain Eukaryota; kingdom Metazoa; phylum Chordata; class Mammalia; order Carnivora; family Mustelidae; genus Mustela; species Mustela nivalis. Next base: position 85,393,880 of record NC_139020.1, read on the forward strand.
TGAACACCCTCAGAAGAGGGGGGAATGGATACTAGTTAGGCATAAAAAATAGATATCACCAACAGGAATCTTAGTTTTCCTACTGCAGTTATACTTCTTGGCATGAAAAAGAAAATTAAATATAATAGCAGTACCTGGTCAAAATAATAAACAATACAGGACAGATCCAAAATCATTGCTTTCTCCATCTTCCATGGTGAGCATGTGGACTTTTCCAATTAACGCTGTCATATCAGAGGACAGCAGAGGGGGAGACACTTGGGAAAGAACCATACTTCCTCACCATCTTGAGAGGGTGAAGGAAGGAAACTAGGTATATGTATCAATCATTTCCAATGCCAATACACTGTCATCTAGGTAAAAGTAAATATTAGATCATGTTATAAAGGACATGTAATGTATAGGGTCTTGCTAATAACCAGATCAACTTATAGCTTTCTCCAGTACTGCCAAAAAAGAAATGATTTGAAAAAGCTGCACTAAAAAATGCCCAACAACCACAAAACAACTAGCCAGGGACCTCAGAAAAGATGAAACAAACAAAAAAGGAGATGAAAGTGACAACCAATACAGAGACGAGAGTCATGTACTGGGGTAATTTTACAACCCAGCAGGTGAGAAGGATGGCAAGCAATTAGCAGCCAGGAGTTTTAGGACAGTGACCAGTCCAAATGGACTCCAGCTTCTCACAGTGAACTTCAACCCTTATGTTCTCTGGGACCGACCAGACATCTTCTTGGTGATAAGGACTAAAAGAAGAGGTATCAAGGCCTAGAAGGAAATGAAAAATTATCTGGAATATGCGAGAATAAATGGAAAAACAGAACCATACAGTCAGTTTGGAATCTGAATAGAGAATCGACAGTGCTGAAAATGGGACATTCAGTTTCGACATGAGAAAATCAAACAGAATGAAATGGGGAAAATAATGGGTGTAGAAGAAAAAGGAGATTGGAGTAGACAGAACTAGAGTTCCTAGAGGAAAGATTGAAAAGTGTATTAAAAGTTATAGAAAAAATCTTTTCTCCTATTGAGCATTATAAAAAGTTGATCCAGGTGTAGTCAGCATTGATACATATCTTGTTAATCTTTTTGAACTTCAAGGATTCCTGCAGGGGCCTCTAGGCAAAAAAACACATCACATATAAGGACAGTTTTCAACACTGTTCAACACTGTTCAGCAACAGTGTTCACTGTGAGACAGCAGTGTCACTAATTCTACAAAAAGTTCTTGGTGATAGACATATTTCACAATGTATACAAACACAGGGAATATAGTATTCATGACTTCTTCTTTGTAACAAGCAGAAATATAAACCATGATAGTATAATCCAGTCAATAAGAGATGAATAAGGAAACTCCCTAATCAGATTTAACCACAGATCTCTCCAATGGGACAGTTCATGAAGACACTATTCAAATCATTAGATCTCACTATTACCAGTAACAATGCTGGTGAACTACTTTAAGTTACTCCAGATGTCTTCAGACTCATGGTTACAAAGTAACACCATTAAGTCATATGTTTAATGCCTTGCTTGGGGTCAGTGCCATGCTCAAACTTTAGTAAAACATCTCAGGCTACATCTACTGGATGGACAGTTCCCATCCCAATCCTAGTAATAAGTAATCCTAGTAATAAATAATCCTAGTAATAAGATTCTTAGTTGTGTACACACAGTATATACCTCAAAGCCTTAGGATGCATTTATGTGCATTAGTGTCCATATAATTTTCCACATTGGCTTGCAGGATCTCTGTACCAATTTATACCCTCAGTTACTGCCCAGGAATTCTTTTTTTTTTTTTAATTTTTTATTTTAATTCCAATTAGTTAACATATAGTGTAATATTAGTTTCAGGTGTACAATAAGTGGCTCAACACTTACCTATATCACCCAGTGCTCATCACAAGTGCACTCCTTAATCCCCATCACCTATTTCACCCATCCCCCTACCCACCTCCCCTCTGGTAACCATCAGATTCTTCTCTATAGTTAGAATGTTTCTTGGTTTGTCTTCTCTCTCTCTCTCTTTTTACCTCTTTATTCATTTGTTTTGTTTCTTAAATTCCTTATATGAGTGAAATCAAATAGTATGTCTTTCTCTGACTTATTTCACTTAGCACAATACTCTCTAGCTCCATACATGTCATTGCAAATGGCAAGATTTCATTCTTTTATATGACTGAATAATACATTCTTTTATATGGCTGAATAATAATAATTTATACTACATCTTCTTTATCCATTCGTCGATTGATAGACACGGCTGCTTCCATGTCTTGGCTATTGTAGAAATCCTGCTATAAACAGAGGGATGGAGGTATCCTTTTGCATTAGTGTTTTTGCATTCTTTCAGTAAATACCTATTAGTGTGATTGCCAGATCGTAGGGTAGTTCTATTTTTAACTTTTTGAGGAACCTCCACACTGTTTTCCAGAGTGGCTTCACCAATTTGCATTCCCACCAGCAGTGCAAGAGGGTTCCTTTTTCTCCACATCCTCACCAACACCTGTTGTTTCTTGTGTTGATTTTAACCATTCTGACAGGTGTGAAGTGATTCATTGTAGTTCTGGTTCACATTTTTCTGATAGTAAATGATGTTGAGAATCTTTCCATGTATCTGTTGACCATCTGTATGTCTTCTTTGGAGAAATGTCTGTTTATGTCTTCCAACCATTTTTTAATTGGATCACTTGTTTTTGCGGTGTTGAGTTTTATAAGTTCTTTATATATTTTGGATACTAACCATTTATCAAATACGCCATTTGCAAATATTTTCTCCCATTCCATAGTTTGCCTTCTATTTTTTTTATTGTTTCCTTTGCTATGCAGAAGCTTTTTATTTGATGAAGTCCCAATAGTTTATTTTTGCTTTTATTTCCCTGGCCTCAGGAGACTTATCTAGAAAAAATTTCTATGGCCAATGTCAAAGAACTTACTGCTTGCATTCTCTTCCAGGATTTTTTTAGTTTCAGGTACCACATCTAGTTTTTTTGTTTGTTTGTTTTGATTTTTTAATATTTTATTTATTTGTCAGAGAGAGGGTAAGGGAGAAACCACAAGCTTTCTTGTGGAGCACAGGGAGCAGCAGGCACAAGGACAAATAAGCCTCCCATTAAGCAAGGAGCCTGACATGGAACTCAATCCCAGGACTCAGGGATCATGACCCAAGGCAGCCACTTAACCAACTGAGCCACCCAGATATCCTTCACAGATAGGTCTTTAATCCATTTTGAGTTTATTTTTGTATGTGATGTAAGAAGCTAGTCCAGTTTCATTCTTCTGCAAGTGGCTGTCCAATTTTCCCAACATCATTTGTTAAAGTGACTGTCTTTTTTTCCATTGGATATTCTTACCTGCTTTGTCGAAGATTGGTTGATCATATGGTCTTGGGTTCATGTCTGGGTTTTCTATTCTGTTCCATGGAGCTATTTCATTTTTTACTGTGCAGGAGTTCTTCATTACCTGTATTGTTGCCAACACAATGATATTAATTTTCTGCTTTATAGATGTAATATACTTTTTCTTTGTTTACTTTTTATTACTCTGATGATGGGTGAAATTGAGGATCTCTTTACTTCCTGTTTAGTTCTGTGAAATTTGTTTATCTTTCTTTCCTATTTTCTACTAATTTCTTTTAATTCCCTTGGGTATTTTTGGGGTGGGGTGTGGTATATTTTAGATATTAATCTCACCATTTTTAGATGTTGAGAATATTTCCTCTTTTTAGTCCCTTTTTAAACTTTGTAGTTAAACAGAAATCTATAATTTTAATGTACTCAAATCCTCACTTTTTGCCCTAGATTTTGTGCTTTGAGATCTTTTTAAATAAACTGGTTTTACTCCAGATGTTCTTCTACTATTTTTTCCTTTTTTAAATTAAAAAGTTTACATAGTTTAATCCATGTGCTGTTTTCCTTTGTATAGTATGTACATTAAAGAGAATTTTTATGTAGAATTAGCTAATCCTCCCAATATCAATCTACTAAGCAATCTATAATTTCCCATTGCTCTGTGTTATTGTTAACATAATTTCAGATATAGCAACTAAATATCAGAATTCTAAATTCTGTTCCATTTGTTTCTCCCTGTAGTATTCTATAATATCTCTATTATTTTGTCTTTCCATATGGGTTACTGTCTGCTATAAAGAATGTACCTCTGTTATTCTTTTTTTTTTTAGTTGAATTAGTTTTTTATAGACTTTTTTGGGTGTATTTTATATGGAGCAATGTGTTTTCCAGCTAAAATTTGAATTGTGACAGTACTGAATCTGTAGAGAAATTTTGGGCAACTGTTACTTTTTTCTATGTTAAATCATATCACTATTAAATGTTATATCTCTCCATATGTATCTCCATAGATGGTAAATCAATTATCAACACTTATTTTTCAAACAAAATGTATTTTTTCTATGAATATTACCACTCTTACTGCAATAACATAAATAACTATAAAACCTGGAAAAAAGTAAAATAAAGTACAAAAATAAAATAAAAATTACGTTTTTTAAAAATCCATGCAGCTAGATATAGTTTGTCTCTTTTTATAGACTCAAACTAATAAGGTTGTACAATCTTTTTTTTTTATTTTTTATTTTTTATAAACATATATTTTTATCCCCAGGGGTACAGGTCTGTGAATCACCAGGTTTACACACTTCACAGCACTCACCAAAGCACATACCCTCTCCAATGGTCATAATCCCACCCCCTTCTCCCACGCCCCCTCCCCCCAGCAACCCTCAGTTTGTTTTGTGAGATTAAGAGTCACTTATGGTTTGTCTCCCTCCCAATTCCATCTTGTTTCAATGATTCTTCTTCTACCCACTTAAGCCCCCATGTTGCATCACCACTTCCTCATATCAGGGAGATCATAAGATACAAACTATGTGATCCAAAGGGGCACGTGCACCCGAATGTTTATAGCAGCAATGGTTGTACATTCTTAATGTTATTCTTACATTTGAAAAAACAGAGCACCTCAATCATAGTGGTTCCAATTCCAGGTTGTTTTATATGATGGTTACTATTTTTCTTTCCTTCTAACAAGTAAAAGCTAAAGTTAGTATGACATTCCATAAGAGAAAAAGTACAGGAATAAATTATGTAAAATATAGCCGGGTCAATTATAATTTATTGATGTCCACTGTTTTACAAGCACTTGTATTCAATGTAGATGATTAGCTTAAAAGAAAAAAAAGAAGAATAGCATGCATTTCTGAAATGTTAGATTAAGAGTCAAGTCAAAACAAATCAAAATGAAAAGGTTAGCATGTACCATGCATGGTGTCTTCCCTAGCTGAAAATTTGTGAGGAAAAAACAAAAACAAAAACAAAAACAAACAAACAAACAAACAAACAAACTGAAAGATTTGGTGTGAGATAAACTTTCAGTTTTTTAGACATATAATTGATGCTGAGTATTAATTTCTTTTGATGAAGTGATTAAACACGTATGAGTACAGAAAAACCATGACATTTGCAATTGGTATCACATTAGAACTCTTACACTTAATTTGACATTTGAATGGGGTTTTAAATGAGCTAGCTCTATTTTTTTTTATTTGTTTTAAAAGACAGTCCTATAGGTATAACAAGAATCATAAAACTCTGCATTGTAACTATTTACTTTTATCTAATGGTCCAGTTACTTTTCTTACTGGATAATTATGCTTGCTACTCCCCTGGGGATATAAGTCTTAATAGCTCAAAAAATGTGTTTAGAAACTCTGTTTGAGGCTTAGAGGTTATCCTAGAGGTCCTTTTTCTTTTCTTTTTTTTTTTTTCTTTCCTATTTTTGAGTCAAGACTGACAGCTGCTAACAGAGATAAGATGTCATTCATGGTGTGCGAAACTTTGAATAATTTTAAGTACATATTTAGTATACCATAACAGAATAGTTAACCCTTACAAAGACCACTGACTAAAGACCTACTTTTAAAAAGCAAAAATTTCAAATATTTATAAGAAATATCTATATTATAGGTTCATAGACTTGATGAAATAAAATATTTAAAATGATTTCTATAAAAAGAGAAAGCACATGTCGTAAAGGAAAATCCTAATTATTTGCTTACAATAAAGTGTTTTCACATTTATATGTATTTTTGTAACATAAGACCCTACACATTAAAGGACAGGCTACAGGTTAAAAAAAAAAAAAATGTTTCCATAGCACATGAGGAATGACATTCTGCAATCCAGAATTTACAATGTTTCTATAAATCAATTAAGGCAAAAAAAAAAAAAATAAAAGAAAGAAAAAGAAAAGAAAAGCAAGGTAATAGTAGTTAATTATAAAAGCTATAAAGAGTTAACTATAATGAAAATAAATGGTCAATAAATACATTATGCTCAAACTCATCACAAATTTTACTAATCAGATTATAATTTCATACCTATAGGAGATTAAAAAAAAAGACATTTCAATATTGGGCTGTACTTTGAAAAATAGGAATTCTTATCTGCCGGTGAAAAGGTTGGATAATATAGTAGTTAAAAGCAAGGGTTCTGGAGTGACTCTTCTGTTTCAAACCCTTTAACAATCTTTATAGTAATGAGCCTTGAGCAAGTTACTTTATCTTGCTGTGAAACAAATCTCCATGGGTCGTGCATTTCTGCAGGTCTTGTGAGTGAAGTACTGACTGAACTTTGTTTACAATTATCTTTTCAAGAATATTTGTATAGTAAACAGTCTTTGAAGATAGAGATGGCGTCTCCCACTGGAGCAAAGAGCAGGCATACTTATGGCACCTTATTAAAGGTTCTCTAAGTTAACTAACTATTTCTCTTCTATAAAACAATCCACTGCATGTGCAGTTTATCATCTGACCCTCCAGGTGAAACCCTGTGATAAGAGGGTTTGGGGAGCTAGAGCAATAAATGTTGATACTCTGGCTCTTCTGTTACTATGAGCAATAAATGGTATTTCATTTAACCCAGGAGTCTCCTGTCTTTTATAAGTATTCCTGAATCTTTATCAGGCTAACTTGTTAGCTTGTAAGTGGCATGAAATCTCAGACCTTGGCCATTGTTTGCAAATGTTTCTTTCCTGATTTATTTTTCTAGTCTGTAGAATAAAGGGGAGTATGTGTGATATTTTCTATTCATAAGACATTATTATCTTACCTAAATTAAAAATGTGAAATATTTAGAACAATATCATACAGAGCAACTACTCAATCTGTTTTTGTATATACAAAATTCAAAACACTATAAAGAATTACTTTATATTTTATGACTGTATACATATAGAAAAATGGCATTTAGAAATATGTAATAAGAGACTCCAGATCAATTGCAGTTATTAATTCTGGGGAGGTAAGAAGGCAAGTAGGATTAAGAAATTTACACAGGATGCTTCAACTCTTTTCTGTTTTAGTATCTTAAAAAATGTCTCCGAAACAAATATAAAATATACATTAAGATTTTAAAAGATTAGATATTATTAAATACATTATTTTGCATTTTATTATTATATGTACTTGCCTGTGTATTTTAAATATTTTATAGAAATAAAATTTAAAAATATGTGCCAGACCCAGTTATTTTCAATGATGATTTTAAGGCTGGAGAGTTGTCGTTCTTTTATGTGAAAAAGCATATTTATTCTATTTATTTTTGGTTTTTTTTATTTTTTATTTCTTTTCAGCATAACAGTATTCATTGTTTTTGCACCGCACCCAGTGCTCCATGCAATCCATGACCTCTCTAATACCCACCACCTGGTTCCCCCAACCTCCTACCCCTCACCCCTTCAAAGCCCTCAGGTTGTTTTTCAGAGTCCATAGTCTCTCATGGTTCACCTCCCCTTCCAATTTCCCCCAACTCCCTTCTCCTCTCTAATTCCCCATGTCCTCCATGCTATTTGTTATGCTCCACAAATAAGTGAAACCATATGATAATTGACTCTCTTTGCTTGACTTATTTTACTTAGCGTAATCTCTTCCAGTCCCGTCCATGTTGCTACAAAAGTTGGGTATTCATCCTTTCTCATGGAGGCATAATACTCCATAGTGTATATGGGCTACATCTTCCCTATTCTTTCGTCCGCTGAAGGGGATCTTGGTTCTTTCCACAGTTTGGTGACTGTGGCCATTGCTGCTATAAACATTGGTGTACAGATGGCCCCTCTTGAAAAAGCATATTTAAAAAGTGTTTTCTATTTATTTGAAATATAACCTAAATCTACCTTTTCCACTTCCCTATCTTTAGGCATTTTTTTTTTTCCTGGCACTTTATTAATGTGTTACATTATGTTGCGGTTTTAAAGAAGCAAGACTTGGTAAAGTCTCAAAGCTATGTCTCAGGGACCTTATAACTTCTATCCTGTTTGCTGGAATATTCACTTTTGGAACACTGAACCACCACGGAAAAAGTCAAATGTGTCCAAAGTAACCTTACTGTGAGTCCAGGTGTTTTGGGTGACCCCAGCCCAGTGCTGGACAGGTGAGAGAAAAAACCTCCATTGATTCTTGCCCTCCGCCATTTGGTCATCCTTCCCCTCCCACCTGAGGCATTTGCCTAGAGCAGTGGCAAGCCATCCCCACTGTGCCATCTTGTAATTCCTGAGAGCATAATATATCGATTATTGTCACCCACAAATGTTGTGTATGTTTGTATATGGTGATAGATAACGGGAGCTAGCTCCTCTTAAAAATACCTAGTTTGATGGTTACAGTGATGGTGGGGCTTAGCTGAGGACACAAGCAATTTAAATGTTTTCAGCATTTGTTCAGATGTCCAGAGTATAAAAAGACTCTTGCACACAGTAAGAAGCATAAAGGATGGTTAAGAAGAAAAAGAAATGAAACTAAGAAATAGAAAACAAATGCAAAGTGGTGTTAAACATGTTAATGAAGTTTGGTATATATATCAAGAAAAAAATGATAATGTTTTCATATCAATGATTCTAAAACCAAGATCATAACTGAAATGTGTCAGCATTTAATTTAAGGCCACAACACAAGCAGTACAATTTATTTTATCAATTAAAAATGAATCAGATTTTATTTCTTTTTTTCTGGAAATTTTATGAGAATACTGTAGGGATTTAAATTTTATATATAAAAATTTTATGTATATGTATGATTTGGGTATAATGAAATATATATATATTATCAATATATAAAACTATATATATTAATATACATATATAGTATGTATATGTGTCTCTCTCTCTCACACACACACACACACACACACATATATATATATATATATATAGTGGCTGGTTAGTGACACCCATTCTATGAGTTTTCCAGGCTAAAAATCTTTACAAAGCAGCTGCTAAAATTTGAGAACTTCCATCATTTCATCCATCTTTTTTTAAATTTATAGACAAATTTTATAGAAATATCCATTTTTCTTTTGGGATAATCCAAATCATTTTCTGAAAAAAAAAATTGTCCTGCCCATAAAACCTTCTTCTTTTTAGGTATATATTTTGATTAGGTATTTCATTTTATTTTAAAACATGACTAAATAGAGGACAACTCTATTCTTTTCCGTTGATTTCAGTATTCATCAATCACAAAGAATGTTGGTTCTCTAGAACCTTATCAGAATTTATAATTCTACACTCTCTGCAGAGAACTTTTATCCAAAACTGTATGTGAGAAATAACTTTATGAAAGTTTTCCCAAAGAATAAGCAGCATATTTATTTCTCTGGATGAGTGTTTTTGAAATTCAGGTTTAAAGATCAATTGCTAATAACCACTTTGGGTGTTGGTGGAAAATAAAACCAAAACTGCAGATTTGTGAGACCCACCAAAGGTCTCCTAGGAACCTTCATTTTTCATAAATTGGCTGGGCAATTCATACATACATGCACTAACTAATTTGAAATTTATTTTGAATCAAATTAAAAGATTTATATATCTTTATCATTTTATATTGAATGCCTGCTAAATTGTGTTCCCCATGGTTTCATTTTCTCAGCTTTCTTTCAACAAAGTTTTAAGATAGAGCCATATTAAATTTCATATCATGGTTGCATTTCAAGCTGTTGTTGCAGTTATTGGGTAATGTATAATAAAGACTCATAAGAGAAATGTCCCCCAAACTTTATTACTAGCAAAAGATGTGTTTCTTCTGAGAAATTAGTTATCTCATGGTGTCATGGAGATTTATTCTTCGCCATTTGCTTTCCTTTTTTTTTTTTTTTTAAGTACAAACCTTCCAATAGGTACTTCATTTAAAAAACAAAACAACAAACTTTATTGTGTTACATTAGTCACCATACAGTATGTCATTGTTTTTTTCTTTTTTGTCATTTTTTTTTTAAAGATTTTATTTATTTATTTGACAGAGAGAGATCACAAGCAGGCAGAGAGGCAGGCAGAGAGAGAGGAGGAAGCAGGCTCCCTGCTGAGCAGAGAGCCCGATGCGGGCCTCAATCCCAGGACCCTGAGATCATGACTTGAGCCGAAGGCAGCGGCTTAACCCACTGAGCCACCCAGGCGCCCTGTCATTGGTTTTTGATGTAATGTTCCAGGATTCATTGTTTATGGTAACACCCAGTGCTCCATGCAATACGTGCCCTCCTTAACACCCACCACCAGACTCACCCATCCCCCCATCCCTTCCCCTCTAAAATCCTCAGTTTCTCAGAGTCCACAGTCTCTCATGCTTCATCTCCCCTCCAATCCCCCCACTTCACTTTCCCTTTCCTTCTCCTAATGTCCTCCATGTTGTTCCTTATGTTCCACAAGTAAGTGAAAACATGATAATTGACTTTCTCTGCTTGACTTATTTCACTCAGCATAAACTTCTTCTTCAGTTCCTTCCATGTTGATACAAAATTTGGGTATTTATCTTTTCTTATGGCTGAGAAATATTCCATTGTATATATGGACCACATCTTCTTTATCCATTCTTCTGTTTAAGAGCATCTCCAGTCTTTCCACCATTTGGTGATTGTGGACATTGCTGCTATGAACATTGGGGTACAGAGGGCCCTTCTTTTCACTACATCTGTATCTTTGGATTGCAGCAGTGCAGGAGTGCAATTGCTGGATCATAGGATAGCTCTATTTTTTATTTTTTGAGGAATCTCCATACTGTTTTCCAAAGTGGCTGCACCAACTTGCATTCCCACCAACAAAGTTAGAGGGTTCCCCTTTCTCCACATCCTCTCCAACATTTGTTGTTTTTTTGCCTTCTCAGTTTTGGCCATTTTCACTGGTGGTATCAGATGGTATCTCAATATGGTTTTGATTTAAATTTCCTGATGACTAGTGATGATGAGCATTTTTTTATGTGTCTGTTAGCTGTTTGTATGTATTCATTAGAGTAGTGTCTGTTCATGTCTTCTGCCCATTTTTTCACTTGATTTTTCACTTGATTATTTGTTTTTTGGGTATCGAGTTTGAGAAGTTCTTTATAGATCTTGGATATCAGCCCATTGTCTGTAGTGTCATTTGCGAATATCTTCTCTCATTCCATTTACTTTTACCACTGGCCCCATTTAAAAAAATTTGTAGAAGACATTTTCTTCTCTTACAATTCTTATTTAATACTCAAATTCTATTTTTCCATTGCCACAAATGGTTCTCTAATCTTATGTCATTAAAATTAACATTATCAGCTTCTTTAAGTTCTCTTTTGCAGTAGTTTAAGTAAGATAGGAAGAAAGTAGAAGGGAGGGAAGAAAAGGAAAGAAGGAAGGACAAAGGAAGGAAAGCTTTAGAACATTAGGTCTAGTTTTGCTTACTACTCCATATAAAAATGTGGAAAAAGTACACAGCATTAAGAGAAAATCACATAAATAATTGAAGGAATTAAAGAAAATTATTAGAAAGGACAAGAGAAATCAGAGAAACACAGGGAAGAGAAAACTAATAGACAACTTGTTTTCTACCTTTCAACATGTAAAAGTTTTTGAGACATCTTCTAATCTTTTATATGATGTATCTGTGACCTTGGGAGCTCAAATAGAAGGAAATCAGGAATGATGGGTCAGTGATGACAATGAGTAGAATTATAATGTAGGTGAAGACTTTGAACTAAGAAAAGTCTCAAGTAATACAGTAGAATTTTTTTTTTTTTTACTTGGCTGCTAACAGTGAGTGGAAACTGATATAATGATACCAGGGGTAAAAAATGGGGGCTTTCCCCATGAGATTGGAAAGGAAGAATGATATTGTGAGAATTATAATTTATCTGCTTTTGTTTTCTCTTCTGTCCATGTGCTGAGATAGTGGGAACCTGAAGGTGGAGAATCAGGCTCTTGAAAATTCCAGATGTGCTAGGTTCTAGAGGAGAATGCAGGCACCTGTAAGGATGGGGGAATGGGAACATTCTCTAAAGAGAAAGGAAGATGTGGAGAAATTTGCTGATTTTATAAACTTGCATAGGAATATTCTGAAGGCAGATTTGTGGTGGATAGGAATAGGGGGAGAATTTGTTCTCAGGGGGAGAACAAATTGTATGGTACAAGAGAAGGACAGAGTTAAGAAAATAAAGTGCCTACAATTATGTCAAGTAACCAAAGAGATGAGGTGTCCAAGAAGCAGATAGAATTAAGTGGTCTATGATGTTTGGGATAAAACATTGTAGTAAATGTATTTTTGGTGCTAGGACTGTTGTGGGTTTGAAGATGTCACACAGGGGCTGATTGGCATGTCACTGTCTCCTTCCTGATGGCTCCTGTAAGACTAAGACCAGCTTTGGAAACATGTGTTAGCCTCCTTCCAGCCCATTGGTGATTAATGGACTTGAGTTGATCTTACTGGTGAGGGAAAGTTAACAGCTTGAGTAAGATACATGAACCATTAATTTGTTATAGCATGGGAAATAATGGATCATTTATTATAATTTAGCAAACACTACTTTGCTCTTACTATATGCTGATAACTAGGTTGAGCTCTAAGACTGATACCTAAAGCAACAGTTTTAAAAATTGTTAGAAATCCAAAACTTAGACTTGTATACAAGTCAGAGTCACTGAGACCTGAAAGAAGGTCTTAGAGGCCTTCATAAAATAATAAATAAATGGATTAATAAAATGCTAGAACTATATCTGTCTTTTTGGAGGCTATTTCAGTGATACTGCAGATTCATTTTACTTCTTGACTTTTGACCAAGTGTCTTAGTCATTTCAAGTTGCTATAACAGAATACCACAGACTGTTGATTAAACAATGGAAGTATGTTCTTTGCAGTTCAGGAGGCTAGAAGTCTCCAGACTTCCAGACATACAGGGTGCCAGCATGGTCAGGTTCTGGTGCTGTGCCTCTTCCTGGTTTACAGATGAAAGCCTCACTGTATCCTCACGTGGGGGTGGAGAGAGAAATCTCTCTTCTTTCTCTTCCCACATGAGGGCTTCACCAATATGACCTATTACCTCTCAAAGGCCCCATGGCCATATACCATCACACTGGGGACTGGGGTTTAAACATATGAATTTGGAGGGAAAACAAACATTTAGTCCATTGCAATGAGCACTTAATTATTTTGATCGCCAAAATTTTAAACTTCACTGTAATGAAGCTGTCCTATAATATAACTTTTGTCAAGTCTTTGTTGTTTGTATTTATTATAACAATAACATTATTAAGTTGTATCTATGTTAAATATAATTATATATTTTACAAATATAATACAAATACTAACAAAATAAAAATGATACAATTTAAATAAAATGAAATAATAAAATCATTCTATAACTCAATATCATGTACATTTTTTTGTAAACTCAGAGGGTATCTTCACCTAGAAGTGTTCAAGACCAAAACAGAAAGGGTACCTGGGAGGCTCAATCATTTAAGCCTCTGACTCTTGATTTCGGCTCAGGTCATGATCTCAAAGTCATGGGATGGAGCCCCATGTCAAGTTCGCTTCATAATCTTTCTTCCTTCCCTTCTACCTTTTTTTCTTACGTGCACAAGCTCTCTCTCTGTCTCTCAGATAAACAAAATCTTGAAAAAAACCCATCAATATAAGAATATTCATAGGATATTGATCAAGTGACAGCACTGGCAAGTATGACAAAAATGACATACTATTAACTAGTGAGGTACAAAATGGCTTCCAGTTCTGAAGGGAGGTAATGAGGCTGATAGAGAGCGAGGCAGATGGGAAGAGCCCCCACTCTCCATGCACATACATAGACATGCACATTATTCTTTCTCTCCTTGCTAGATTTATAAGCACCTGGACATCAGAATACTGGTAACTGCAGAAGAGTAAATAGCAAAATAGAATTTAAATTGTTATGTAATAACTCTAAGCACATCTGTTCTAGATCAGTTTCTCAAAGATACATTTCATTAAAATCAGTCTCGCCAGCCATTGTCATTTAGTCACTGACTCTCTGTCACTCTTCTGCACCTTCTTGACAGGTTTCTGACAAGATCCAGAAGGTCAGTTAAGCTATTTGCTACTCTTTTCCATTAATGGTTTATTAACTAGACAAGGCTATATATATTCTTTTCAATTACATGTTTCCAGCCAAAACTAGCTCTGCAGAATGGTAAATTTCCTCCTAAATCATTTTAAAACTATCAAGTATCTTCTTCCCTATCTCAGAAAGAATATGCATACTGATGCTTTGAGTTACTTTTATACATAATTTTGGTTATATTAACTACACTGGACTGGATAAAACCTTTATTTCTGATAAAATCAGCATTCTTTTCAGTTTTTTTTTCACCCTATTTAAAAATGTTATCTTTTTTTCTTTTTCCTTCCAAGATTTTTTTTTTCCTCTCAGTGCTTTATTTAGAATGTCTCTCTTATTGTTAATTATACTAAGTAGAAGTCACTAAAATATCTCTCTCAGTTAACATCCAATTAACTAAATGGCTTTAGAGGTAAACTCCCTTTGAAGCATAATCAGCATATTCATGACTTGTTTTCCTTCATCCTGCTTGTCCTACAGTATTTCTCTCAGAGTAGAGCCAACACAGTGTATTTCTCTACGGTTTAGTTCCAGGAGGTTCTACTCTTCTCACTGCCCCCAGACAGAGGGCTTTCCCTATTATCAAAAGGAGGGTCGCTTGCCATCAACATATTTTTAGAAACGGATTTTTTAAGTATGGGATTGATGGAAACTGGGGTATAACAATGGCCTTTAATAAGTATGAATCCTTTGAAAGTACATACTAGGCAGGTTTAACTGAATTTCTAGGCAGAGTATCTGTAGATTTTTATCAAGTTCTTAACAAATCAACTGTCTTCCCAAATTTAAATACTCTAAAGAGATGCACAATTCTTGTATCTGCCTATTTACTAGAAGATATGAGGTATATGTGTAAGTATACATTTTTCAGCAAAATAGCCAATGAAATCCATACCTAATTTAGATTTTTGTGTATCATCACCAGGCCTTCATTCCCTAAGGTTAGTTGAAAATGGCCAATAACTTCTAGCCTTTACTTGCCATCTAGCACATTGGCTGGAGTTCATGCCAATATGTACACACAGCTACATTCATACCTATACATACACCACAAAAAGATTTAACCTGGCACTACAAGTAGCCTGTCCCCTACAGTGGTATACTCTGTTGATTCTTGTATGTCTATCATTTTGTAAATTCTATTTCAAAATACTCTGTGGTAAAAAAATTATCATACTTATGGTAACATGACTTTTGTTTCTTTATTTCAGATAAACACACTCCTTGTCCTTGACAAACTTTTTGCTTATGTTGGTTTTTCTTTTTGTTTGTTTGTTTGTTTCAAAGGATTGGATTTCACTCAATGTATCCATACAACAAATAGGCAATATTTAGTAAACTTTTGTACCAAAAGACATGAACAGACTTGGGCCAGATAAAAAAGTAAACTGATGCAAAAGATATAAAAGAAAATTAATACAGAATGTTTAATAATATTAAATTTTGAGACACATTACATTTATTTAAAATGAAGCTGCCAGGAAGCAGCTTGTTTATTTTGCAGAAGTTGTGAATCTATAAGTATGGCAAATGATGTCCATGTGAAAACAAAATATCCTGCTGAATTAAAAATCACTCTTTACTTGGCAAAAATGACTGACTGGTTTTTGACTGAAATTGTGCCTAAATGTGGTAGCATTTTTTATTATCCACAAAAACTGTCATTTACTTTATATCATTTTAGGTATTAAATTTCATTGTAATATTTTGGGAAATCTAGTTGTGTTTTTCCTCTCTGCTTGGTAAGCGAGAGTTGAAAAAAAAAAAAAAAGAAAGAAAGAAACAGCATTAAGGAAAATTCACCTTTGCCTTCGTAGTTTGGTGGCTGGCAGGTCAGTGGAGAATTATCCTGCTGGTAGACTAAGCACATTTTAAGATCAGCAGAAAAAGAGTCACAAAGTGGTGCACACAAAAGAAAGAGAGGGAAAGAATAAAAAGTCAGCCTCAGTGAACTTACTTTAAAATATATGTGTATTATTTTTCATTATTTAAGATAATTGGTGGGTTTGCGAGGAGGGGATGTGCCATAATGTATTTACTGCTTGGACTCTTGAAGTTGCCCTGGATAATGTCTATTCAAATTTAGGTATTTCTTTCTTAGGGTGAAATTCATTTTTTATAACTTTAACTATATGTTTTTATTTTTAAGTTATTGGAGGTTATTTATATTAGAGATAAATGAAGAATGCATGTATTCAGCAGGTAAATTGGATATAGAGGAAACTTACACAAAACTGCTTGGGTTTAATTATGACCATGGCTCCATTTTCACTGAGGCATGGCTATTATTCCAACAAGACTTTCTTAACTTTGAGTGTCACTACTTTTCCTCTTACTCCACTGTCATTGTCTCTCCATTTTCCCTTTGGTTTTGCAGAGGACTCTCATACTCCATCCTTGTTTCACCTAATCTCATGGGATTTGCCAGAATCTGGATTAGGGATAGAATGACAATGTGAGAACATCCCAGCTGATAATGATTCACCTTCCTAGCCACATATATCTTGAATGGGGAAACTATCGCAGCTCGCTCAACATCCAGTGTCCTGTACTGTACCTGGTATGTCTTTATTAACCTTGCTGAAAATCTATAGACACAGATCTCCTTCCTCTTTTCTGAGCACTTGCTGCCTTGCATCTCTTCTGCCTTGGAACCCACGGTGAACACTACCATTTAGCATAAATTGTTATACTACCTCAACCTGATTCTTCTGCTGCTATAGCCCCTCTCTGGTTTTTGTGTTTGAGGTCTACAAGTAGCTGTCTATTTCAGGCCGCTTGCTCTGTTAAAGAGCTCTTTCAACAACTTGTCTTGGGTGGTGTTGGGGTCTGTTAAGGCTACATTCTCTACTAACTAATTAACTATTGAGCACTTAGTGTATTCCAGATGGTATGATGGGTGCTATGAATAAAATAATAGACATGAAGGACATACTCCTTGCCCTTGTGAAGCTTTCAGTCAGGTAGAACTGATAATATTCTGAAGATATCTTTATTTTCATCAGAGGATGTCTTTGTTTCTTTAGGGAAACTTTCAACTCTTGGTCTTGCTCCTAGGCAAAAAAAAAAAAAAAAAAAAAAAAAAAAAAAAAAAATCAACTATATATTTTTGGTATTTTTTGTCACTTTTCATCAAGTTTGTACTGTACATTCCTTGAGTTCAAAATGCCTCCAGTCTAGGAACACTGGTATACCTTACTGTGGTAGAATTTTAAATGTGCAAACAGCAATCTCCCCTGTATTTGAATCCAAATCATTAATTGCAAGTGCATTATCCATTCTGTTGTCATGCTGCCATTCCTATACAGGTCCGCAGTGTGGACAACTTGATGGTGGGAATCAATTGTGAGATAATAATGTGGTCAACCAGTAATCAATATCCTTAATGGAGAGTTTATTCTCACTCTAGTCTCATTACCAGTGACTACAGACTGCAGATTTTGCTTGGTAAACATTTCTCAAATCCATCACTTTCCCCTCCATTCTTCCCTTGTCTTCAGGTTCAGGCTTGTCTGGCAGTAGATCCAATATATACTCTTTTATCCCTTATAATCATTGTTTACTTATTTAACATAATAATTTAAATGCAGTTTAAGGCATAGTATTCCATGTATAATATTCTTCTGTCAGTCTTTCCAATGTTCACAGGATTAAGTCCAATCGGCTTCACACAACTTGTGTTCTTGCCTTTGGTCCTGGACCCCATCTGTCTCCTCTGGTCAATGCCCAGTTTTATTAGTACTACAGTAAGGAGCACTGTGCACCATGGGCCATGATAGGACATCTCACTAAGAAGGTTGAAGAAGAGACTGGTTGATTTATGTTCTGTAATTTGAAGGAAGATTTGAGAAAGCAGGAGGTTTGCTCTGCTCTGGGTGCTGGCAGGAAGTAGGCTAAATATGGGATTGAGTATATTAAGGACTTTTCTTTTTTCATATCTAGGAGGTCGAAGGAAAGGATAGGGACTAAAGCTGCAATTAGTTGAGAAGCAACAGTCACTCGTGTTAGGAAAGGAGGACATTTGGCCGTTTTTGTCGTTTATAGTGTCCTCACTTCTGTCTCTGCCCATTACATTTAGTTGCTGTGTCTCCTTACGCTCCTGTTAGCTATGACAGCTTCTCATATTTTCCTTGTTTTTGATGACCTTGATGATTTTGAGGAGTACTGGCCAAGTATTTTGTAGGACACCCCTGTACTGAAGGTTATTTTATGAGTAGACAGGGGTTGTTTTAGGGAGGAAGATCTTATATGTAAAGTGCCATTTCTATCACATTATGCATGAGAATATACAGTCAATACAAGTAATCATGGCTGATATTGACTGGCTGAGTTGGTGAATGTCAGCTTTCTCCACTGTAGGGTTGCCCCCCACATTTTCTTTATTAAACTATTTGCAAAGAAGTCACTATGAACTTCAGAGTGACTATTCATGCTCACTTTCCTTGTGGACAGAGTATCTACTTTTTTTTTTTCCTTAGGCAAAGGAAATTTATCTATTCTCCCTCCTTTGTCTTCTTCTTTAGTCATTTGCTTATGTCAGTATGGGTTCATGTATACTTATTTTGTACTTCAGGCTATAATCCCATATTATTTTATTTTATTAATTTCCTGTTCAAATTGTTCTAGCTTTGGCCACTGGGAGCTTTTATAATTAACTCCTCTGCCGCTCTGACATGCCCCCATCAGTTTTTTCTTTTTATTGAGCACCTCCTCACTTTCTGGCTCCCTGAGATTCTGTAATCTCTTATATATTTCCTGCACCAGGAATATATATTTCTTAGAACCAATTCTTTGTCCTTAGGTGGCTGGTTCTGTTTTGCTGGAGAAGGGTATTAGGAACTGGGCTCTAGTTGTGCTCCTACTGAGGTATCAGGCCTTTTCAGCTAATAGAGCAAAGAAACATATATGTCTGTGTGTGTGTGTGTGTGTGTATTTAAATATATTTATATTTAAATTTAAATAAATTAAATTTAAATATATTTATATATAAATATACGTATATATTTATATATACACACATAGACTATATATATGTCTATATATATTCTATATGTTATATATATATATATATATATATATATATATATATATAACCACCTTTAACCCTATTAAACTAAACAGGAGTTCATATTAATGTTTCCAACCCTAATCTATTACTACATGATTCAATCTAACCTCCTCCCTTGCATACTTAAAAATTTTACTCCTTCTGTGAGATACCTGGCTCCAAAACCTGTCACACATTTACTTATTTTTTTACTTGCAGTATATATGGATAGCAGAATGTGAATTCTTAATCCATACTCCCATGGGAAACAAATTAAACAACTAGAGGAAAGTTAGGTATAGCTTCTTTGCCTTCACTCTCAGAGGTTCCACACTCTTTTCAGTTACGTGGGTTAGTGCCTTTTTCTTCCATTTGTTTCACTGAGAGAGTTTCATACATTTTCTTTTATTTTTGTTATACATCACCTTAATTATGTAAAGATATGAGAATGATGACAGTCAGTTCTCATTTTCATAATCTTTATGTTTTATACAGTTACTGCCAACACTGAATTAGCTAGTAGGAAACCATTGTTCCTAGAGGAAATACAGGGTTAGGTTCCTGTGAGCATCTGGTTACAACATATTCATTAACTTATCAATATTACCTATTTTATGTATGTTTCTGTTGAAAATATCTTATTCAATATATATATTGTTGATTCATTAAATTGAACTCAGTGATGACAACACTTAACTCCTGCCTGAATAAAGCTTATCTAACATGCATATTTTCTCCACGGGGCACATCACATCTTTCTTGTGCTTAGGAACATTAAACTGCACTTTAGAACTATGTTCAGGGGCTAGCTTAAACAGAGAAGTCACTGAAAGAAAGCATAAAAATACAAAAAGCATAACATAGAATAGACTCAAAAGAACACCTGTTTTCAGTATGAGAGCTGAACCAAGAAATCTGTGCCTCCATGTTTTGTTACAATTTTTCACTTTTTTTTTGTTAAAGTTTTTATTTAAATTCTAATTAGTTAACATACAGTGCTATATTAGTTTCAAGTGTATAGTATAGTGATTCAATGATTCCATACACCACCCAATGCTCATCATGACAAGTGCACTCTTTAATCACCATCACCTGTTTCACCCATCCCCCTCCCCAACTCCCCTCCAGTTTGTTCTATACAGTTAAGAGTCTGTTTCATGATTTGCCTCTCTCTCTTTTTCCCCTATGTTCACCTATTCTGTTTCTTAAATTCCACATGAATGAAATTGTATAGTATTTGTCTTTCTGTGAATGACTTATTAGCTTCCTCTCTATCAATCTACTTTCTCATCCCAAACTCTGCCTTAGGTAACAAACAGTCTGTTCTCCATGAACTGGTGTTTCTGTTTTGTTCTTAGATTCTACATATAAGTAAAACCATATGGCATTTATTTTCTTCTGTTTGACTTATCTCACTTACTGGCTTAATGCCCTTATTTTACTTAATGTCCTCAAGGTCCATCCATGTTGTTGTAAATGTCTCCTTGTTTGACCTCAGTTGGGAATGTGAGTGTTAGATGACTCGGAATATTTCCAACTCTGTGTATGTCCATGAAAGATTGTGAAAATGCCATGAGTAAGGATTTGGATATTACAAATAATTTTTTTAAAGATTTATTTATGTATTTATTTGAGAGAGAGACAGTGAATGAGAGAGAGCATGGGAGTGGGCAGGGTCATAAGGAGAAGCAGACTCCCCACCAAGCAGGGAGCCTGACATAGAGCTTAATCCCAGGACTTCAGGATTATGACCAGAGCCAAAGGCAGATGCCCAACTGACTGAGCCACCCAGGCACCCCACAAATAAGTTCTAGTGAGGAGGCTAATTCACAAATACAAAATCTGTGAATAATGAGAAACAACTATATTAAGCATAAGTGACCCATATAATATACAAATTCTACTAAACCTGATGTAAAGTAATTTTATACATATTAGCAATAAAGTATGTAAAATGATATGTATGCTTTACAAAATTGAACAGCTCTTTCTTAAAATTAAATTTTCTATGTTTTTAAACGTAGAAAAAGCTTAAGATAATAATAAAACAGTTCTCCATTAAAAAGATCAGTGAATAAATGACCAAGTACAGTTAATCACTTGTGAGAGAAGCAGAGTGATAGTTATAAAGGGAAGAAAAATTTTAATAAAATAAAAAAAAATACCACTAAGGAATATATCTATTTGGTAAAAAAAAATCATTGATGAAAAATACTGTAAAATTAAATGCTAAATCTTGCCACATGAGCTATGTGTTGTAAGAATTAGAAAGAGGTGGGATCCTTGAGATTTAGAGATATCAGAGAGGGTTTGGAGATAATGAGTTGAGATGGGATAGAAGGATCTACATGGATCGAAATTATGAGAGGAAAGAACTTTCAAGCTCTAGTAATAATGGGAAAAATAAGGCAGAGGCTTGGAGGTCATGGAGATGTTTATGAATCATGAATAGAATGAAACTAAAGAGTTGAAACTAGAGAATTTGTTTATGAGACCAAAAATAATCAATCAGGGAAGAGGGTGCAAAATCAGATTCTACTTAACCTTAAAGTCACATAGGAATTTCAACAGTACTCAGTAATAATAATGATGGCTAACATCTATTGAGTATTCTATACCAGGAAAGAGCCAAAAGCATCACATGCATTGTCTCATTTTTTTTTTCCCTTCACAATGACTCTGTATGGATAAGATTATTATTTTGCTTGTTTTATAGGTGAGGAAACTAAAGTTTGATGAAGAATAAGAAGGGAATGTGCTTAGAAGGAAGTAACACTAGTACAAACTTTAGGGTTAATCACTGAATAGATATGAAATAAGGAAATTGAAACCTCTTTTACATTAATAGAAAAACGGTTTGACCAGAGCAGCACTTAGTAGTCTACAGCTAATTATTTCCCAATACTGAGAAACTGCCTTTTGAGAACTCTACCCACTGCTCTATGAATTATAAAATTTTCAGTCTGGCTAATGCCCCAGAGCAGGGGAAAGAACCTGTTGAGGCAATTAGAGAGGAATTAATTAGCTCTACACTAGGGACTGCATGAAACCCCAACCCCCCCAACTCCGCAACATATTATAAAAGCAAGGCCTGAGTTAAGCTGTCTCTGAGCAACTGAACTACAAGCCAGAATGAAGCTAAAGAGTGTTTTTCAGAATACAAAAATATTCAGCACCTAAAAATGTAAAGTTTACAATTTCTGGTTTCCAATCAAATATTGTCAGGCATACAAACAACATGACCTATAGTGACAAGAAGAATCAACCAATTGGAATGCATCCAAAACTGTCACAGCTGTTAGAATTAGCAGGCAAGGACATTAAAACAATTTTAACTGACAGCTATATAAAAACACAGAAGTGAAGTGGAGTCAATTAACCTTAAAAGATGGTTATCAAAGAGATGAGGTAATTAGTTCTTGGACTAGAGCCCCAGTATTAGAAAACAATATGATCAGATGGTTGTAAAAACCAACACAGAGATGGGAAAATATAAAGAAATTCTTAAAGGACTGTGTAGGAGAGACAAAAATGTTGTAGAAAAAGCTGTCAAATTTGGAGTCATTCCATGAGTCTCAGTCTCTGTCATTTATGGCTTTTTTTTACTTTGGGCAAAATACTAACCACTGTGAGTCTCAGTTTCCTTATTTGTAATGTAGTAATAATAATGATGCCACACTGGTATCAAAGTGCTTTAAAATCAATGACACACTGCATATATGATACATATGCATATGCACGCATATACATTTATACTTATGCACCTCAGATGTACACTCAAACACGCACACATATGTATATTCCCATGAGTTTGATATGTGATATGCTAATAAACATGGCAAATGGGTTTACATAAGTCAACATCATGAGATGCTGGAAGAATAGAGCATCATTTTTTTTCATCAGCACTGAAAGATCTGTTATTTAGAAATGTTTTATAAAGTGTATACTGCTAAGCAACAGAACTCTTAGATTTGTGTTCAGGACCTGTGGTGAACACAAGGGCTTTCAAAATTGAAGAATAATAGAATGTTCACCTTGCAGCTTACAAATAAAAATGGGTTCAGGGAAGCAAGAGTGTTATCCAAGTTAGAGAAAGAACTCTTGTGAACCCCTGCAGGCTGTCAGGATTATGACAGTGGAAGACTTAAGAATGTGTTTATGTTGAGGGAAATTGGAAGGGAGGTGAACCATGAGAGACTATGGACTCTGAAAAACAATCTGACGGTTTTGAAGGGGCAGGGGGTGGGGTTGGGGGAACCAGGTGGTGGGTATTGGAGAGAGCAGGGATTGCATGGAACACTCGGTGTGGTGCAAAAATAATGAATACTTCGCTAAGCATGATACGCTCTAGTTCCATCCATGTTGTCGCAAATAAGTCAAGCAGAGAAAGACAACTATCATATGATCTCCCTGATATGAGGAAGTGGTGATGCAACATGGGGGCTTAAGTGGGTAGGAGAAGAATCAATGAAACAAGATGGAATTGGGAGGGAGACAAACCATAAGTGAATCTTAATCTCACAAAACAAACTGAGGGTTGCTGGGGGGAGAGGGGTTGGGAGAAGGGGGTGGGGATTATGGACATTGGGGAGGGTATGTGCTTTGGTGAGTGCTGTGAAGTGTGTAAACCTGGTGATTCACAGACCTGTACCCCTGGGGATAAAAATATATGTTTATAAAAAATAAAAAAATAAAAAAATGAATACTGTTATGCTGAAAATAAATAAATAAATAAATAAATAAATATAAAAATAAAAATGTATACTTTCACAGTTTACTAAAAAAAAAAAGAATGTGTTTATGAATGAAGGAAAGACTTTATGAAAGAAAGGAATAAGACTTGCTCACTTTAGTGGTAAGATCACAGTGGGGTTATCAGAGTATGAAGAAATATGATTAAGAAGAACCAAAAAGCAACTCTAAAAAGTTGGATTGTGAATTTCAGCTATGTTTTCAGTTTTTGAGTTCTGAAGAAAATCACGAAAGAGCTTGGCTCTTGGAGATGGGTGAGTAAGGCAGATCTTACTGGGTACACTCATTGCTGTGTTTATAGTTCTTTACAGAAAGAAGCATTGTACTTTATAATTGAATATTTTTGGTATGATAGTTTGGCTACGTAAAGACTTGAGAAGGATAAATCAGTATTTTCTTCTGACTTGTGATTTTATTCCTTCCAATAGAAACATAATTTTAATGAGATACTTGAAACAAAGAGTAGCTAAAAGGCATAATACTATATACATCTCGAAATTTCCCAATGAATTTGAATTTTCATCCTACATACAGATTTGATTAAATTACGAAATTCAAAAGTAAACCAAGTACCTTACAATTATAACATAAATAATTATACAGGCTGCCATACTTGGTAGAATATTGGCTTCTTTTAAGAACACACTTTTGTTTTCTGTAATGGATACAGTCCTTCCTTCTTTTTCTCTCCACGTATATATGTACCAAAGAAAATACTTTTGATAAGAATACCATGATTGAATGCAAATGTCTCTGCCATATTCAGGATCTTGTTATTATTAATAACATCACTAGGGAAGGGAGGATCTGGATTCTGTAGCTTGGCTTTAATGCTTGTCCTGACTTTAAAAGTGTAGATTGATATGAAGCAAGAAAATGAAAGCTTAACTGGGTCTTATAATTCCTTCATCTATGAATCTTTTTTCTGATGTGCTTCAGAATTTTTCTGTACTGATTTATTTATTTATTTATTGATTGATTGATTGATTTTTACAGTAAGTAAAAGAGTATTGTAAGCATTCTGAATCCCCAAGATGAGCACTTTGCAACTTAGTACTGCCATGTGATTGTAGGGCTGTATTTGTGATTATCTTTCTTGTTGCATATTGGGAATGAGGAACTATGAACCTGATGGTATCTAAGATGTAAGGTGTTTCTTCTCAAAATGGAATCTTCACGTACACTAGGATCTATTAAGGCATTTTGGTAATCAGTGAGTTCTCAGTTTCTTTATTACACGCCTATAACATGCACACATGCATGCATACACATTCACCCATCACCCCACCTCCTCCAATGCACACACCCATTCTGACACACCTACACATATATTCTTTGTCAGGAGTTTTATTTAGCTCCTTTCTAAAAATGGGGCACCTGGGTGGCTCAGTTGGTTAAGCATCTGACTCTTGATCTCAGCTCAGATCTTGATCTCAGGGTCATGAGTTCAAGCCCCATGGTGGGTTCCACGCTGGGCATGGATGTTACTTAAAAAAAAAAAAAAAAAAAAAAAGATGTCACACCACTGTTGACTCTGGGACCCAATTAAGCATGCCTCCTATTCTTCCTCTCCTAACTTCTGCACATTCACTCAGGATAGAAAATCAAAATGTACCACATGATGGTTAGGGATGCTGCAAGAATCCCACACTCACAAAACAATATTTTCAAAATGTAAAGCATCTTAGTATCTATACCTTTTTAAATTAAAATTAGTAGTGAGATCATTAAGACAATCATGGCAACTTTCATGAATTTAAAAAAAAAAAAATGTCATTCCTCCAAAAAGAGTAAAGCAGTGACTCCAGGGAGGTTTATCTGAATTCCAAGTCCATGCTTATTCTACTTGGTGTGTGAAAGATGCATAGCACATCTCTACTCCAGTTGTGGATATCTTTAAATATCTGACTTAGAATGCTTATTAGTGATTGTGTGACACTCAATGAATATGACTTGGACTTTTCAATTCAGAAAAGTGTATTATACCTTAAGATGTGCAATCCAAACACCTAAAACAGAAAAATATACCATGACTTTAGAGTATCATTGAATGTATCTAAGCATTAAATAAGGATGGCATATATATGGTAATTTTGTTCAAAATGTCCTATCTTGTGCAGATCTGCAAAACTGATTGCTTCCTACGTTTCCCACCCATTCCTTCTAGTGCACACAACTCTGGGTAATAATTAGAAGTAGGAGAGCAATTTCAGTGAGCATCTAATACTGTTGCTCTGATTACACACCAGTTGACACAGATCATAAGAAGACTGTACTTCTGTACGTATTAAGGCTTTGTTTCCTTCTAAGCATTGTTGTTAGTGGATAGAAATGGTTGCACACAATGGTTCTGCAGCTACATAATTACCTATACTGACCTTGACTACTGTAAATAAGAGAAACAAATTGTGCCATAGCAAAAGACTCTAACACAAAAACTAAACCCAACTTCCTAATCTTTTATAAATATTTCATACTAATACCATCATATCCTTACTCTTTTCCTAATGCAATCCCTGTCAGATTTCTCTTCAGACATTTCCCATGATAGGACTAGTTCAGCACATAGTTCTATCTCTAAATAGTATATTAAATTTGCATGTGGTTTTCCTTATAAATTACTATATGGTAGGAACCCTATTGCTATGACAACCAGGAGTGGCAGCATCACATTATCTAGAATCTAAATAATGCTTACAAAAACCCCCATTTGCATTCGATCCCACATTGTTATAATAATGTACAATCGCTGAAGTTCTTGCATTGTTTATTTTGTTTATTTATTTACAAGATCTTAGTAACCTTAACACATTCTCCCGATTTCATATACTACTTCATATTTGATTTTTCTGCTAATTAACATTGATTTCTTTTTCCCCACACCAATAATGTAAGTTCTCATTCTGATCAATATTATATTTTTTAATGGCACCAACTATATTAATCTTGAGTCAGGTCAGAGTGAAAAATTCAAGATGACTTTGATCTAATTCATATTATATACAATCCTGTAGACGCAGCTGATGTCACGCAGAAATCAGAAATAAAGTTATTTAGATAACATATTGGAATTTAGGCTGACTAATCTGCATTTATAGTATGTGTTATGGAAATAGTATATGCTGATATTTTAGGGCACCAGAGGGATTTAACATAGTTCAACATGGCTACAAGGACTAAAGAAACATCAGGATATAGATCATATTATGTGTTTATTGGAGTCATAAGCATAGTACTGTTTCAGTGTCAGTGCTAGAAAGTGTAGAACTATTTCCATTCATTTATTTTTTTTTTTATTGGTAAGTCTCTGTTGTATGAGGGCCAAAGGAAAATGATGAGAACTCAAAGATGAGAAAATCAAAGTCCTGTTTCTCAAGAAGATAGTTTAATTGGCAACTCTAGCCACTTATTTCCTTGATTACTAAAAAACAGATATTTTTCTTTTCATTCTGACAATTTAAAAATCAATACTTATCTTAAGAAATCAGGTATACATGCACAGTTTATCTTTTCCCCTTAAAAGAAGTTTTAACTCAATCATACTGTATCTAATTGATTCCATTTCAAATCAAGGAAATACTTCATTTCTATTTGCAATAACCAAAGCAATTTAACATATGTTATCTCTTTAGATGTTATGGCAAATAGTCTAGGCTTTGCAGCCAGTGCATATGAGTTTAAATCCCAGTTTTCTTACTTACTTCCAAAGCCTTAAGTATCTCACCTATGGTTTCTGATCTCTGTTTCTTCTTGTTGCAGAATGAGCATAATTGCTTATAGGTGGTTAAAGGAAATTAATCTCAGGAGTGTTTTTCATGTAGTGTTTACTTAAAAGTAATAGCTAGCTTCACAATTACCATTTCATCCAAAAAAATTTATTACATTATTTTATTATTTATGAAGGTAGAGAATAAACAGATGTCCCAAGTGTTTATGACTCTTAATTATATGTTTTTAAATAACAGTAATTTATATTTTTTGAATCATTTGCCTTCTGGCTATATTTGATGGGATCTTGTGTTACATGTAGAGTTATTATATTGGAAAAGCAAATAAGTTTCCAGCTACTATTTAAAAAGAAAATAGAAAAATTCCAGCAAGATTACAATCTAAGCAGGAGAATAAGTTGTTTATCAAAAAGAAGTTGGTGAGGATGTGAAATGATGGTGCCATATAATGCTGAAGTGAAATATTGACCTACAGAAAGTCAGCAGGATGGTTAATTCGAGCTTGACAACATCAGAAGTTAAAGAGTTAAAGGAGACCAGTTCTCTGTCACCACTCTAAAGTCTGAAATGTGCCTCAGGACTCGCATATTTCTGTGCGTATGTGTGCATATGGCTCATAGGGAGGAACTGTAGGAAAGTGTATGGGCTTAGGAGGCAGACAGTCTTGTGTGGAAGTCTGGTTTAACCAACTATTCATTGTATCTTCAGAAGCAGACTACTGAACTTTTCTAAGCCTCAGTTTTCTCATTTATACAGTGGGTTCAATGATACAGGACTTCAATAGTCTCTGTTTAGGCTGTTGTGGAAATTAAGGGGTTAATGGATGTAAAGTTCTTAACACTATGATACACATGAAGCATTCAAAAAATTGTGATCATAGCTCCAGTGAATAGAAACAATTCAGTTCCAAGTCATGAGTAAGAAGGTATAGAATGTATACAAAAAGGAAAGCATAAAAGATAATTTTGGCTAAGCTAAGTGTATATATCTTAAATTTCAAGTGAAATTGAAGCCCACATATTAAAGAGAATAATGAACTGATAAAATGGAGGAGGAACCTGATACACCTGCTGTTCTCAGCACAAACTACATTAGCTAATTAATTAAGCCGTAAATTTCTAAAGAAGAAAAGATCATATATTTACTGAAATATGTACCCAAAATTGACAGCTGGAGGAGGGACTGAGCTAGCAATGTTTATTTTTAAAATTTTTTTAAAGATGTATTTATTTATTTTAGAGAGAGAGAGCGCGAGTGGGGCAGGGAGGGGCAGAGGGAGATAGAGAGAAAGAATCTTAAGCAGACTCCTCACTGAGTGCAGAGCCCAATCCCATGACCCTGAGATCATGATCTGGGACAACATCAAGAGTCAGACGCTTAAGCTACTGAGCCATTCAGGCACCTTAGGGTAGCAATATTTAGAAGAAACAGTGTAAGACTAAAGATGAGAAGTCTAGCATTCCTGTCCTGTTTCTACCAATAAATGTTGAAATTCCACTTACCTTTCCTAGGCTCTATGTTTTACATTCATAAAATGAGCAAATTGAGCCAGGTGATATGAAAAGAGCCAGATATAACTTTAACATTAAACAACTTTAACTTGATTAAGAAAATAATTTAAATATTCTTGAAATAATAGATGTAAATATAAATTTGCTTTTGTAAGAGACAGGAAAAAATATTTCCCCGAAGTAACTAACTCAGCATTATGTAATTACAGCCCCGTGTTAACCATTTTTGCAGAAATGTTTTCCACTACACGTTTGTAAAGCTCTTTGGAACTATGTGTATGAGTTGGGATATGTGCATGTGTTTGTGCATGGATATGTATGCATGTGGGTATGTGAGTATATATAGGATTGTGTGTGTGTGCGTGCGTGCATGTGTGTGTGTGTGTTTGTGTGTGTGTGTGTGTGTGTGTGTGTTTATGTTGGGAGGGATACTGAGCAACATTTAACTGTGTTTAATTTTTCTTTAGGTTCTGTTATTGTTTTTTTAATCTCTTCAGTTAAAATGCAATTCAGAAGCGTTAACTTAAGTTTTTTTAGGGGTCCTTTGCACTCAAATATTTTAGAGAAAAAATGGGCTCATTTTTTTCATAATATATATCATATCATATTTCATACCATAATTTTGTTAAATACTGACTATCTCATTTGAGACCTATGTATAAGAAGTGTTTGTTTGTTTGTTGTTGTTGTTCTTTTTTTTTTTTTTCATTTCTGTATATTCTTAGGAAACCCAAGAGCAAGGGAATGATTTTCTCATCTCTTTTCCATCAATAACTATAGAACAGTTACAAATACTTTATTTATATTTTTAGCACCTGTTTTGTCAAAAACACATTTCATCCTTCTTCCACAGCTTCTGTTTTGTAAACAGAAAGCCCTGTGGCAGAAACCAAAAACAAAAATGAAAGCAAATGAAAAGCAAAAGACTATTAAAATGATATTGAGTCTATAAGTAGGTTTGTTTGGGAAACAGATTACAATTGGTGACATTATTATTCTTTATTTCTTTTGCTTCTTATAATCCAGTCCTGAATAAAGTAGTAGTTTAAGTTTTCTCGCAAAAGTGTTATTTATCTTAGATATTTGAAAGACAGATAGAGATCTTTATTCTTCCCCCTACAATTATGGATGCCCAGCTAAACCATCTGATCTTGAATCAGCAGGATTTCCTTGAGCCGTAATGGCCAAATCTAGTATGTAGATTTTCACAACTTTCCTGTCAATGTGCTTAATCAGTGAAATTGTGTTTAAGTTCAGAAGTTGTATTAGAGATCTACTACCCACCACAACTGATAGAGCTAAGGATGGGTCATAACTTCAGTGTCAGAACTGAAGGGATTGTGAGATGAGGAAGCAGGTCCAAATATATCCAATTACTTCATTACTGAATATGAGTGCACCATTCCTTTATCTGAAAACTTGAATATAAGCTGTCAGTGCAGCCCAACTTGCATCAGCACTAAATATTAATAACAACCAAAAATGAAGAAATTAGGAAATGAGAAAAAAATAAGGAATATGAAATAAAATAAAAGTACAACCTCCAAAAATATAATGGTTACAGTAATACCTGTCCTAATTTGGGGACTATATTATTCTTACCTATCAATGATGAGAATGAGGAAACTTGGATACCATTGAGGGAAGGAGAGCACAGAGCCTAAACATATTGGAATCTGGCATGTCTATCCCTATTTTTAGGGATAGACAGAAAACTGTACTGTTATGAATAAAGGTCAAAGTACCTTATGCACAGGTAGGATTGTATGCATATATTGGAAAAGAGACCCTATGTTGATGTTAGATATATTAGTAAAGTCTTTTTAAAATGTTCTTCATGAAAGGAACCCAGCAAGGAACTCTGGACCAGTGACTACACCAAAAGGTCAGGGTCTCCTCCCCAAAAAACATAGAATATCTCACTTCTTAGACCAGTGTTTCAGTCTTCAAATAGTATGTGCCTGTGCATCTACAGGAGGTTAACATAAAAAAAAAAAAAGATAAAATTAAAACCAAAGTTAGAAATCAGAATTTTTTTCATTTATGAGATATAGAAATTATAAATGAAGAAAGGTCCGTTAGCTGTTCTAATATATCTTCTGTCTGACAGGAAAATGACGCCCTTGGTTATCCTTACTTCAAACTGAACCACTCACAAAATATATTATTATTGAAAAAAATAAATTATCCCCATGACCATTAATTTTTTCTTAAAATGGGAATTGGCTTTTACAGAAAATTGTATTACATTTCATCTTTACTAAGCATTTTATTTCTATGCTTGGTATGTATTTGAATTGCCACTTTGGTGGGAAGCCATATTTTAAGATGGTTGGAAAAAAACTTATTATCGTGTCAAGTGACTAATTCTACTCTTTGTGAGACGTTAATCTGAAGTTTTGATGAAAGGAATATTTAAATACTTTTGGGGGTGAGTCATTTATCAGTTTAAGGATAAAAGAACAAAAAGGATTGAAGGACTGTTTCATTTACTTTACTTACTTTTTTACTCTTCTACCCTCTCTCCACCTCCCTCCATAACCCTGCTCTGTTCTTCTCTGAGGCCTTTCTGTGACATCTTCAATTCTCATTCATCTTAGGACATCTTGGTCTTCTTTTGTGACTGGGCTAGGAAGAGTTAGATGTGTACATGACATTTTGATATGGCTTTTTCGACCTACGCAACTTCCTTGACAAAAGCATTTTTTTTTTTTTTTTTTAGATTTTATTTATTTATTTGACAGACAGAGATCACAAGTAGGCAGAGAGGCAGGCAGAGAGAGAGAGAGAGAGAGAGAGAGGGAAGCAGGCTTCCTGCGGAACAGGGAGCCCGATGCGGGGCTCTATCCCAGGACCCTGAGATCATGACCCGAGCCGAAGGCAGCAGCCCAAACCACTGAGCAACCCAGGCGCCCCTTGACAAAAGTATTTTGATGCTAGAAGCTTTCTGACATGCCACTTTGATGTGCAATTTTGATGCAAGGTTGATTCTTTTTTTTTTTTTTTTTTTTTTTTTACTTTTTATTTTTTATAAACATATATTTTTATCCCCAGGGTACAGGTCTGTGAATCACCAGGTTTACACACTTCACAGCACTCACCAAAGCACATACTCTCCCCAATGTCCATAATCCCACCCCCTTCTCCCAAACCCCCTCCCCCCAGCAACCCTCAGTTTGTTTTGTGAGATTAAGAGTCACTTATGGTTTGTCTCCCTCCCAATCCCATCTTGTTTCATTTATTCTTCTCCTACCCACTTAAGCCTCCATGTTGCATCACCACTTCCTCATATCAGGGAGATCATATGATAGTTGTCTTTCTCTGCTTGACTTATTTCGCTAAGCATGATACGCTCTAGTTCCATCCATGTTGTCGCAAATGGCAAGACTTCATTTCTTTTGATGGCTGCATAGTATTCCATTGTGTATATATACCACATCTTCTTGATCCATTCATCTGTGGATGGACATCTAGGTTCTTTCCATAGTTTGGCTATTGTGGACATTGCTGCTATAAACATTCGGGTGCATGTGCCCCTTTGGATCACTACGTTTGTATCTTTAGGGTAAATACCCAATAGTGCAATTGCTGGGTCATAGGGTAGCTCTATTTTCAACATTCTGAGGAACCTCCATGCTGTTTTCCAGAGTGGCTGCACCAGCTTGCATTCCCACCAACAGTGTAGGAGGGTTCCCCTTTCTCCACATCCTCGCCAGCATCTGTCATTTCCTGACTTGTTGATTTTAGCCATTCTGACTGGTGTGAGGTGATATCTCATTGTGGTTTTGATTTGTATTTCCCTGATGCCGAGTGATATGGAGCACTTTTTCATGTGTCTGTTGGCCATCTGGATGTCTTCTTTGCAGAAATGTCTGTTCATGTCCTCTGCCCATTTCTTGATTGGATTATTTGTTCTTTGGGTGTTGAGTTTGCTAAGTTCTTTATAGATTCTGGACACTAGTCCTTTATCTGATATGTCGTTTGCAAATATCTTCTCCCATTCTGTCAGTTGTCTTTTGATTTTGTTAACTGTTTCCTTTGCTGTGCAAAAGCTTTTGATCTTGATGAAATCCCAATAGTTCATTTTTGCCCTTGCTTCCCTTGCCTTTTGCGTTGTTCCTAGGAAGATGTTGCTGCGGCAGAGGTCGAAGAGGTTGCTGCCTGTGTTCTCCTCAAGGATTTTGATGGATTCCTTTCGCACATTGAGGTCCTTCATCCATTTTGAGTCTATTTTTGTGTGTGGTGCAAGGAAATGGTCCAATTTCATTTTTCTGCATGTGGCTGTCCAATTTTCCCAGCACCATTTATTGAAGAGGCTGTCTTTTTTCCATTGGACATTCTTTCCTGCTTTGTCGAAGATGAGTTGACCATAGATTTGAGGGTCTATTTCTGGGCTCTCTATTCTGTTCCATTGATCTATGTGTCTGTTTTTGTGCCAGTACCATGCTGTCTTGATGATGACAGCTTTGTAATAGAGCTTGAAGTCCGGAATTGTGATGCCACCAACGTTGGCTTTCTTTTTCAATATCCCTTTGGCTATTCGAGGTCTTTTCTGGTTCCATATAAATTTTAGCATTATTTGTTCCACTTCTTTGAAAAAGATGGATGGTACTTTGATAGGAATTGCATTAAATGTGTAGATTGCTTTAGGTAGCATAGACATTTTCACAATATTTATTCTTCCAATCCAGGAGCATGGAACATTTTTCCATTTCTTTGTGTCTTCCTCAATTTCTTTCATGAGTACTTTATAGTTTTCTGAGTATAGATTCTGTGTCTCTTTGGTTAGGTTTATTCCTAGGTATCTTATGGTTTTGGATGCAATTGTAAATGGGATTGACTCCTTAATATCTCTTTCTTCTGTCTTGCTGTTGGTGTAGAGAAATGCAACTGATTTCTGTGCATTGATTTTATATCCTGACACTTTACTGAATTTCTGTATAAGTTCTAGCAGTTTTGGAGTGGAGTCTTTTGGGTTTTCCACATATAGTATCATATCATCTGCGAAGAGTGATAATTTGACTTCTTCTTTGCCGATTTGGATGCCTTTAATTTCCTTTTGTTGTCTGATTGCTGAGGCTAGGACCTCTAGTACTATGTTGAATAGCAGTGGTGATAATGGACATCCCTGCCGTGTTCCTGACCTTAGTGGAAAAGCTTTCAGTTTTTCTCCATTGAGAATGATATTTGCGGTGGGTTTTTCATAGATGGCTTTGATGATATTGAGGTATGTGCCCTCTATCCCTACACTTTGAAGAGTTTTGATCAGGAAGGGATGCTGTACTTTGTCAAAGAATTTACCATGCTAATGGACATCAGAAGAAAGCAGGAGTGGCAATCCTTATATCAGATCAATTAGATTTTAAGCCAAAGACTATAATAAGAGATGAGGAAGGACGCTATATCATACTCAAAGGGTCTGTCCAACAAGAAGATTTAACAGTTTTAAATATCTATGCCCCCAACGTGGGAGCAGCCAACTATATAAACCAATTAATAACAAAATCAAAGAAACACATCAACAACAATACAATAATAGTAGGGGACTTTAACACTCCCCTCACTGAAATGGACAGGTCATCCAAGCAAAAGATCAGCAAGGAAATAAAGGCCTTAAACGACACACTGGACCAGATGGACATCACAGATATATTCAGAATATTTCATCCCAAAGCAACAGAATACACATTCTTCTCTAGTGCACATGGAACATTCTCCAAAATAGATCACATCCTCGGTCCTAAATCAGGACTCAACCGGTATCAAAAGATTGGGATCATTCCCTGCATATTTTCAGACCACAATGCTCTAAAGCTAGAACTCAACCACAAAAGGAAGTTTGGAAAGAACCCAAATACATGGAGACTAAACAGTATCCTTCTAAAGAATGAATGGGTCAACCGGGAAATTAAAGAAGAATTGAAAAAAATCATGGAAACAAATGATAATGAAAATACAACAGTTCAAAATCTGTGGGACACAATAAAGGCAGTCCTGAGAGGAAAATATATAGCGGTACAAGCCTTTCTCAAGAAACAAGAAAGGTCTCAGGTACACAACCTAACCCTACACCTAAAGGAGCTGGAGAAAGAACAAGAAAGAAACCCTAAGCCCAGCAGGAGAAGAGAAATCATAAAGATCAGAGCAGAAATCAATGAAATAGAAACCAAAAAAACAATAGAAAAAATCAACGAAAGTAGGAGCTGGTTCTTTGAAAGAATTAATAAAATTGATAAACCCCTGGCCCGACTTATCAAAAAGAAAAGAGAAAGGACCCAAATAAATAAAATCATGAATGAAAGAGAAGAGATCACAACTAACACCAAAGAAATACAAACTATTATAAGAACATACTATGAGCAACTCTACGGCAATAAATTTGACAATCTGGAAGAAATGGATGCATTCCTAGAAACATATAAACTACCACAACTGAACCAGGAAGAAATAGAAAGCCTGAACAGACCCATAACCAGTAAGGAGATTGAAACAGTCATTAAAAATCTCCAAACAAACAAAAGCCCAGGGCCAGATGGCTTCCCGGGGGAATTCTACAAAACATTTAAAGAAGAACTAATTCCTATTCTCCTGAAACTGTTCCAAAAAATAGAAATGGAAGGAAAACTTCCAAACTCATTTTATGAGGCCAGCATCACCTTGATCCCAAAACCAGACAAGGATCCCACCAAAAAAGAGAGCTATAGACCGATATCCTTGATGAACACAGATGCGAAAATACTCAACAAAATACTAGCCAATAGGATTCAACAGTACATTAAAAAGATTATTCACCACGACCAAGTGGGATTTATTCCAGGGCTGCAAGGTTGGTTCAACATCCGCAAATCAGTCAATGTGATACAACACATCAATAAAAGAAAGAACAAGAACCATATGATACTTTCAATAGATGCTGAAAAAGCAAGGTTGTTTCTGACATGCCTTAAAAAAGGCACTTTTAAGCTTTCAGCCTTTATTATTATCAGCCTCAACCTATCCCAGAACTAACTTCATCCCACAATAAGGGTGTGAGATGGGGTGGACTCTGTGCAGAGAGCAGGTGTTGGGGCTGGACAGAACGTACACAGAAGGTTAGAGACTCTGGGGTTTAGGCCAAGTCTGGCACAAACTTCCTGTGTCTGGGAGTCAATGCTTAACCAACTTGCACACATGATAACATTCACTGATCATTATGATAAGCACATGTTCATTCTCTCAGGACTCAGTGATAATCTGTGATTGCTTTATATTACATTCTTTGATTTTTTCCCATAAACTCGAAGACCCATGGAAAAATGGATTTAAAACAGTGGGATCACTTACCATCTCTGAATGGCCTAAGACACCCAGTTCTTCATAACATTTCTAACAACTATCTCTCAGTACACTTATTATACATATTTTTATTAACATTCTGGAAACTAATAAAATCTTTAAAAAAAAATTCTGGAAACTCAAAATTTGGGAAACAAAATTGATGTTTCCTTAGAAATGAACCTATATAGCAATCTCAACATAGATCTTTATCTTATTATAGAGGTAACATCTAATCACAGACATTTGTGAATAAGGTATAAAATAAAAGCTCTTGGCAATTGAGGAACAAGAAACAAGATCTAAATTTAATGCTTCCACAAGGCCATTCTTTCCTGCTATATTAAATTGTTATCAGAACGGTTGTGTTAAAATGTGTTTTAAAATAATCAAACAAAAAACGATTGCTTTTAAAGAGTTGTGCATTAGAAGAGGTAAATACTGTTAAATTTCTTCACCAATCCCATTTTTCTACATCAGCTTTATTAAATCTTGTGCCTATGTCTTCACTGAAGTGTGAGGCCTGGCTGGCTGGCTGGTCTTCACACCAAGAGGCCATCAACAGCATTGTGGTTCAGAAGAAGGATTGCAAATGCTATGTGGTCAGCACAGCAGTTGTCTTCATAGCAAAGGGCTACCACATTACCTGATGAGATCCTTGAGAACAAATACCCCTCAGTTGGAGGGAGAGGCTTTCTTTCTCAATATTTTCCAGCCCCCATCACTTGTACCTGGCTGTGAGAAAGAGGTGAAATGGGAAGTATTTGAAAATATTTTGGGGAAAGACATGTAAGCTATATAAAATTTAATAGATTTAGGGGTACCTGGGTTAAAGTGGGTTAAAGCCTCTGACTTTGGCTCAGGTCATGGTCTCAGGATCCTGGGATGGAGCCCTGCATCGGGCTCTCTGCTCAGCGGGGAGCCTGCTTCTTCCCCTCTCTCTCTACCTGCCTCTCTGCCTACTTGTGATCTCTGTCTGTCAAATAAACAAATAAAATCTATTAAAAAAATTAATGAATTTCTATTTCCCTGAGATGGACTTGAGGCATTTCCTCCTCCAAGGATCCTGGGGTGTGCTGTGCCATTAGTAAAGTCTACATAGGATATAAAACCCAGAATATTCTCTTTCTCCCTGGCTCCTTATTTACCCCAAGATTGCCATAAGTAAAAAGAAACAGTGTGTGTGTGCACACACGCATGCTTCTGTGTTGGGGAGAGGGTTGCTGTAGAAAGTCTTAGTAAGAATTACCTTTTATTTTTAAAATGAGTTGCTGAATAGATTAGTGACTCTGCATGATACTTTGGCGACTTCTTGAGTACAAGTACTGGCATCTGAACTCATCATTTCTTCTTTGGGGATAGCTAACCTCTTCATGACTTTCCTTTACTTATTCTTTTATTTGATTTTTATTTTGTGAGCCAGAGGTTAAAATTTGTAAAAGAAATAGAAAACTATTTTTAATATCTTTGCACTCTGGTATACCTTAACCTGGCACTTTTGTCCCTGAAAGCATGAAAACACATCCACACACACGAGCCACACTGGCTCAGACACACTCCGTCTCACTCTATGAACCTGACTCGTTATATATTGAAACACAGACTATAAAGATAACATAGCTAATTTGTGACCCAGTTATTTGTTTGAAAGTAGTTGTATATGAATAGGATATAAATTATGATCTTATAAGTAAATAAAGAAAAAGTCCTAAAACAGAATGTAAGTCTCCAGTACGATAAGGTGTCCTTTTAATGGCCTGAAACACCAATTGAGCTATCAAAATTGTGTTCAGCTCTGAGGTAAAAATGATATGGAAAAAAAAAGAGGTAAAGCTAATCTAGGCTGGTGAGTGTCTCAATGAAAAAAATCTAGATATAATAAACATGATTATTACTGAATAATTAAGTTGTCTTTTTAGTTTAGATATCTGATTCTCAAGTCCTTAGCATTTACATTTGTATAAAAGTAGAGCATCTGTGTACAAAGGTCTGTTTTGTTTCCTCCCACAGGCATAAGGAATCACCCTAAAGGAGGGATAAGTGGAAAATGCAGGACTCAGGGAGTCCCCTAGCTAAGGTCAGCTGCCGTGTTTGGCACACACTAAATAATGGCGTGAGTAGTAGATGCTCTTCTGGGTAAATTAAGAGTCCTGTGGAGCATAAGAAATCTTCTGGTTAAGAGAGAGGAAGCACTTCCTTCCTTCAACTGAAAAAAATATTAGCACAGGCAGAAACAGATTTTGCTAAAATCTACCACAAAGATGAAGCATAATCTTTTCCGTTATTTATAAATCTGTTTCTTAAAGGCTGTGTTTCTTAAAATTCATAATGTGTACTCAAGCATTTTATACTTTTCTTTATCCTGACTAATCTAAGGCAGATACTCAAGATTTGGTCCAACACTTTTGTCTTTATTACCCCAAAATTTAAATTCTAGGGCTACTAAATCACAAATTTAATTACAACTTTGGTGGCTATCTAAAGGGAATTTTGTCATGTTTCTAGGAGATAGTACGACCTGAAAGGAAGTTTTTGAGAATTTTCACTGACAACATTCTTGTGATGGAGAGTTCCTTTTATTTGTTGATTATTTTATAGTTGGCAAATGTTTCTTTATGTGCTTTTTAATTTTCACAATCACTTTGTGAGGGAGGCAAACTGTAGCAGCTCTGAGAATAGCTTGGTTAGATAGTGGATTTCACATACCATGCTGGAAACAGAAGTAATGAAATTCCCCTCTCTTCCTTTCTCAGCTCTGGATAAAATCCATGCAGTTGCAAAGAATCATACTTAATTTCATCTTAGATGTAGTTAGTGCTTGTCACAACTAGGATGGGAGACCTAAAAATGGGTTTGAGCCTTCCTCCCCACTCTCATCTCACTGCCATGATCACGTTACAAGAGGCAGAACTGGGATAGATTGGAGGAGTTTGGGAA
This sequence comes from Mustela nivalis, assembly GCF_964662115.1. Lineage (NCBI taxonomy): Eukaryota > Metazoa > Chordata > Mammalia > Carnivora > Mustelidae > Mustela > Mustela nivalis. The sequence goes on from NC_139020.1 coordinate 85,433,582, forward strand.
TCAGAGTGATAACTGGAAAAGAAGTCTTAAGGATGGTGACCTTGGGCTCAAAAGCCCAACACAATTTTGTTATTGTTTTGTTATTGTTCTTAATATTGCTTTTTCTCTCCCCATTTCTCTCTGTACTGCTCCCTGCTTAAGTACCCAAGGAAGAGGCTGTTGTTCCTCTCTCTTTATAAGGATGACAAGAGAATTGAGCCACCCTTGAATACATGCCTCAACATTTTTATGTGCTATGATTTGAACACTCACTATAAAGCCACTCAAAATAGCTTCAGATGTCACAGGTTACTCATTTCTGCAATGCAGTTTGAAAAAGTTTATGGTTCGGTTTCTAAAATATTTGTGTCACCTAGATATGGTTTAACAATGCATGCCCCTTCCATGTGCTTTGAGCCTTGTTTATTAGTAATTGTTTAAATCCTTTAAGGAAAATGATTATGTATTTTTATACTTACTGGTTTTCTTACTGGTTTCATACTTATGGGTTTTCATAGAGGAAACTGGAGTAAAATACCTGAGATTAATGATTGAAAACTACTGTAATATTTTCCTGTAAATATTTTTGTATACTTCAAGGTTTTACCTTACTTTTAACATATAGTATCATTCTGCAGAACTCTAACATTTCATAAATGTTAGCTCGTGTCTTAATTCCTTTTAGGTTTCTGGCCATGTTAATATATCTGACTGTGCCATGATATAGTGGTTGTTTCTACAGCTTATTGAAAGCTGTAAAATGCTTAGAACCAGAAGCTGTGTTCAGAAGACCCATGGTTGTCATGACAGCCATGAAATCCTTAGGTGTTTCACAGTAAGTATTGATCAAACAAGCAAATACAAGCTGTTTTTCAAATTTGGTGACCTGATTGTCCCAGATCATTTAAAAAGTCTCTGCTAGGAGGAATAAGTATCTTTGAAAAATTACAGAAACAAAACAATAGAAATGTGCTACTAAAATAATATATTTATTTCTTACATGTTAAACTTTTATATTCTATTTCATTCACAGTTGGGAAGGGAAGGATATTTGTACCAGTTATATACATGAACCAAATTGACAATATATTCTTGTAATTTCTAGACTTTAAAAATCAGAACATAATACCTAGAGCTAATTCACCGATTTTCAGTTATCACTTTTTACACATTTCCTCCTACTTAAAAAAAAATAGTGTAAAAGAACATAATAGCTGTGCTTTTTGAACTATCATTATCACTCTCATTTTATACATGGAAGAATCAAGGCTAGATGGATCTCTTAGTTTCTTCTTAAGCATTTATATGTAGAATCACTAAGATTAGGAAAAATACTTCATGTAGTAAGGTACTTTCCCCTGTATGCCTTCTTTCCATCCATTAAGCAAACTTATCAATATTATATATTCTAAAGAAGCTCAATATGATTTTAAAGGAAATTAGAAGTAGTATATCACCCAAAGTTATTCTAAGTATTTGTGATATTGCCCCAATGCATTTTATTTCTATGTATATTTTAAAATATAGCACCAAATTCTAGAAGAAATATTGATCAAACCATTTAAGATAATATAAAATGGAAAACCTTTTAAAAAACTATAAACTAAAAGTATATAAAACTTCTGCTTGCTTTGCACCTTAATAAATTTAATGAACATATTTAATAGCACTCCAAAGGGTTTATAATAGAAATACTAACATAAGCCAGACTCTAGTCCAAGTAAATATGATTTCCTATTTAACTTCCTAGGCTGTAGAAAAACCAAAAAGTATCATGTTAAGTATGAGATAGTCAATCTTCAGTGCTTTTCATCACCTCACTATACTGCCTGGTGATCACATGGTTTCCAAATGAATGGCAAAGTCATCCTTTCATTATTATGGAGGCAGGCTATTCTTCAGGCAGTGCAAGACCAGGGGGCAATTACTTACCTATGAACCTATGGCCTTTTCTATGTCCAGCTGGCAAAGCCCTCTTCACCCTTCCCTTTAGTCTCCCTTTCCAAGTAACTACTGAGTTCTGAGGTCCAGCACTATAAAATAAGAATGAAAGCAATCAGTTAAGAAGGACAGGGAACACAGATGAGGTCTTTCATTCATCTATAAGATCCATTTCCAGATCAAGCTAGATCATGCATAAAATGTTAATCTTGGTATAGGGGGTTGTGAGAACTAACTGGAAATAGAAATCAAGATCTATATCCCTTCTCCCTGTGCACAGTGTTACCAATTGTATGTAGCCCAGTAACATAGTAAGTACAATATGGTGACACTCAGAAACTTATCTGCTCTTAGAGACCCAGCATGGTTTTACCACCCAAACACATGCTCTCAACGTTTTGTTTTGAATACCCAGACCAAGACTTTCAGTTTCAACATCCTCAATCACAGCTCCTTCTTCCATAATGTCTTATATATTTGTATTGCTGGTATTTTCCATATTGTTTCATTCTTCTCCTCTGTGAACCTGTTTGACAGTTATTGATCTTGGAGTCCTTCCTTCAAGTGCTGCCAGAGCAATATGCTGAACACATCTATCTGCTCATATTTCCGTATTCTTCAAAATCCCTGGTTAAATGTACATAGTAATACCTAGTACCTGTTCAACAAATGATGATATCCCCAAGACCATAGCAAAGATTCTTAACTCTGGGAGATGGAGAGAAGTGTCTCATCTCCAGGAAATCAGAGGGAAGATTTGGCAGTATAGAACATAAAGAAACATGTTCAGTACATCTATTATTTTCTTCATACAAACTACGTTATGTATGTATACAAAAACTTTTCTTTTTTTTTTCATGGTAAGAAAATGTACAAGATGGTCAAGCAAAACAAAACAAACCAAACATTTTTTTCCTTTTTTTCCCTTTTCTTAATTTTAATTTAGTTTTATCATGATACAAATACTTAGTGACATTTACCTTCTTTTAAGTGTGGGGTGCCTGTGGGGCTCAGTGGGTTAAGCATCTGCCTTCAGCTCAGGTCACAATCTCAGGGTCCTGGGATTGAGCCCCATGTTGTGCTTTCTGTTCAGTGGGGAGCCTGCTTTTCCTCCCCCCTCCTTTCTGCTGCTCCTCTCTCTCTTTCTCTCTCTGTGTCAAATAAATATATTAAATCTTAAAAAAAATAAATAAAATAAAATTTTAAGTGTACCATATAGTATTGTTGACTATCTATACAGTGTTGTACAGTGGATCTCTAGAATTTAATCATCTTGCTTAGCTAAAACTTCATGCGGATGGATTGGTAACTCTCTTTTTCTCCTTTCCCTCTTAACCCTTGGCAACCACCATTCTACTGGCTGATTCTATGACTGACTACTTTAGATACTTCTTGAATCTAAAGTATCTAAAGTGGAATCATGTAGTATATGTCTTTGTGTGACTGGCTTATTTCACTTAGCATATTATCCTCAAGATTCACCCATATTGTTGCATATTGCAGAATTTCCTTGGGGTGGCTAGGTTAAAAACCAAGAAACAGAAGACAACAAGTGTTAACGAAGGTGTGGGAAACTTGGAACCCTGTACACTCTGGGAAGAAATGTAAAACAGTACTACCACTCTTGTAAAGAGTATGGGGGTTCTTCAAAAAATTAAACATAGGACTAACATATAATCCAGCATCCCCACTTCTGGATATTTATTCAAAATAATTGAAATCAAGATTTTAAAAAGATATCAGCCCTCCCATGTTCATTGCAGCACAACTCACAATAGCTCTGATGTGGAAACAATCTAAATATCCATCTGTAGATGAGTAGATAGAATGTGGCATATACAATGAAATATTTTTCAGCCTTAAAGAATAATGAACATGGTTTTTAAAAGGTTAAAATATATTGACCTTATAGTTAAAAAATCAAAAGGTTTTCGTATGTGTGTGTGTGTGTGTGTTTTCTTTGTATTTTTTTTTTCTTTTTCATTCTGAGCCTTCAGTGCAGCCTCTGTGAACAATACAGGCTCACTCCACCATTTCACCTGCATATCCTGTTCCCTTCATCCCCTTATAACTGGAAGCACTAGGGAGAGAGTCAAGTTTCCTGAAACATACAGTGCCTCTAACAATTTCCTCATGAAGCGTTTCCTAACTCTCTTAATCAATTTTAAAGCACTGTCTTTCAATTATCATATGATCTATCTGATAGGAGGAATTTGAGAGGCAGGGCGGGGATGGAGGGAAGGGAGGGAAAAATGAAACAAGATGGGACTGGAGAGGGAGACACACTATAAGAGACTCTTACTTTCAGGAAACAAACTGAGGGCTGCTGGGGGAAGGGCTGGCAGAGGGATGAGGTGGTTGGGTGATGGACACTGGGGGGGGGTATATGCTAGTGAGTGCTGTGAATTGTGTAAGAAGGATGATTCACAGATCTGTACCCCTGAAACAAATAATTCATTGTATGTTAATGAATTAAAAAAAAAAAGGCAATGTCTTCTAGGGGCACCTGCATAGCTCAATCAGTTAAGCATCAGACTTAATTTTGGCTCAGGTCATGATCTCAGGGTCATGAGCACAGGCAGAGGCTACTAAAGATTTTCTCTCTCCTTTTCCCTCTGCCCCTTCCCTCTGCAGCTCATGAGTGCACCCCTGCGCTCTCTCTCAAAACAGAACAAAACAAAACAGAGCACTGTCTTTTAGTCTGTTCACTTAACAAGGACAAGAATAATCAATGAAGTTATATCTAGAGTATGGTCTGCTTAATATTCATTAAATTTTGACCACCTATCATAATGTTAGTTGTGATAATAATTTAAGCATTTTAATACCTCTCTACTCTACACATCAAGATAAGATATAAGCATTTTTAAAAAAGTAATGAAAGTGACTTTAAATGATTTGATTAGCTAGACTTTCCATGCCAAATATATCAAGTTATGCTTACTGTGAATACTATTTATAGGAGATACATAATGAAAATAGATATGTGATTAATAGAATATTCTGAAATATTCATAAGTCATTCTTGGCCAGGTGTTTTAGACATTGACAATTTTTTTTTTTTTTAGTGAAATTTAATTTAATACTGTTAGGTATTTTGAAAATGACAAAATTTTAATGTAATATTCTAATTTAAAACTGAGTATATTTTTGAGAACATATTTGAGATAAAATGTTAATAAATTTCACATCTTAAATTTACTACTGAAAAATTCTAAATGTACATATGCTTATCTATCACCTCTGCTTTGAATATTAGTTGACTTTTCTCACTTATTAATTTGTCAAACAGTATCTTCCTTGGAAGATTGTTCTAACAGCAGTAAAAAGAGCTTTGTAGGAATTCTAGAAAATACTTGAATGATCAGCTTTGCTCTGGTTAAAATTATGATTTTTTTCAGAGTATATAATATGTTCTAAGAGTGAAGTCATCATAATTTTGTAAATATTTATTTGATCACAAAATATATTTCTAAATTTATTGCTAAAAATCCCATTTAAATACATAAGCAGAATAAATAGAATATAAAAATTACAGGAAAATAACTCTATGTGTATGTGTAAATTTTTTTATAACCCAATGTAATCAAATTTATGAACTGCATGTTTCGATCACTTAAAATAGTATTTTTGAAAGCAGAAATGTTCAATATTTATTTGAGCATGGTTTATCATATGGCTTTTGTGTTCCCTCTTAGATTAACTTTCCACTCTGTGATTATAAACCCATTTACCAATGTTCTTTCTGTATACTTGTGATTTTTTTTTTTTTTTTGGATACATCTGGACTTTATTTGGGGAGATGCCATGTAGTTATGGAATGGACTATTCCTCCTTGTTTATTTGTTTGCTTATAATATGAAAGTCAGTACCCTTAAACTTCTTATGAAAAAAAAATCTATCTTTTTTTCCCTCTGAATTGATATGATACCTTTATTATATATCAATTTTAGAATTTTTATTCTGTGAAAGGAAAAAATATTTTTAAAAAGCAGTTAAAACATCATAATAGCAAAGAGCTTAAGTTTGTGCAATAAAAATGCTCTTATTAATTAAAAAATGTGCATCCCAGTAAAAAATAAGTGAATGACATGTACATGAAATTTTTGTAAGTATAAACATCTGTTACCAATATACATGAAACAAAATTTCTCTTCACTCTTAATCCAATGCAAATAAATGAAAAAAAAAATAGCAAAACAACTTTCTTTCCTTCGCCTTTAGAACAGAAAATTTCAATAAGTTTAATATAACACAGTTTTGGCAAGGGTGTGAAAAAACAGACCTTTTTGTACATGTTGCTGGAGAAGTGAGTTGATAGAGACTCTTTGAAAACAACTTTGATTATATCAGCTCCTTAAACTGCCAATCTGATGATGTATGTCATGGTAAATTGTATTTTGTAAATTTATCTTAAAATATACCTGCACTCTAAAAATTGCAGACTAACCTATAGTACCAGAAAGCAGATCACTAGTTGCCTAGCGAAGGGGCTTAGGGATAGGAGGGTAGCATTAAAAAAGGTACACTTTGGGGGGTTGATGTATATATTCACCGTCTTGATTGTGGTGGTACAAAAAGTGTATTCATATGTCAAAACTTGCCAAATTGTATGCTTTATGTGCCACTTGTTGCATGTCAATTATGCCTTAATGAATCTGTTAGTAAAGTGAGGCACAAATATGAAAAAGTATTTGCTAAAAAACTTTTCTCGCATCATTACTTGAATGGGAACAACCTGTATCCAATACTCTCCAGGAATTATATCTAAAATAAAAATACTATCAACCAGAAAATACTTATAAATGATCTTTGATGTAAAAGTAATTTTAAGAAATAATAAAATAAGCAAAACTTTTGTACAGAAAAAATAAGACTGGAAGCAAATGGGTGAGAAATATTTAGATAATTTTTCTTTTTTTTTGAAATATATATTTTCTAATATTGCTTAATAAGTATGCATTTTTATTTAAAAATAAATGGGAAAAAGCAAAAATTTACCAGATAAAAGGTGAATAGTATGAACTATTAAAGTCATGGAGTAAATCATACCAAATAATAGCAGCTTTATTGTCACAGAGTAACTACACTGCTAGCCTTTGCTATTCACCATTAAGAAAGTATTTTTTATTTTTGCAAAGTATACAGCAAAATATGATCCCAGATTTGTAGGAAAAAAATGCTAACTCAGTTGGCATTTGGTATGACTGTGGTTTCAATGTCAAGTCAGTTAAATCCTGCACAGTACTATTCCCTCAGTGCAGATCTCTTCACTCAGTGACCCTTATGGGCCAGGGAGGTTTTCTATTCAGTTCTCAAAGACTTAATTTGCTGACTAGGATCAGAATCATGCATGTACAGCTCTGGGAAAGGAGCCCAGGATTTTTATAAATAACTTTATGGGTTGGCTTTCCTGAGCCCTCTGCAATCTCCCCAGTACTTTCTGACTCCCTAGGGCTTCCCTTTTCGGTTCTTTTGCCAGAAAGCTGAGGCTTTAGTTGCCCCACTCTGGTACATACTTCTATGGCCTTGCCAACATCTGAGGCTAAGAAAAAAACTACAAAAAAAAATTGCGAAGATAATTCAGCCCATGCTTTTGGGACCACGGCTGTACTGATTGGACGGGGAGAATCTACTCTGATAATTTTGGTTCCTACGGGGTCCCAATGCAGATGGTACTGCCACACATACTGAGTTGATTGGAATCAGGACTAGAGAGCTTCTGCTAGAGCTCTCTGTCTGCACCCAGTGCCCACTTCCAGGTTTGGGGCTATATGACTTTAGGCTGGGCACACTGGAGGAAAGAAAATTGATAGACTTACCACTGATTCTTTGATATTTCAAATTGCCATCTTCTTATCCAATCTACCTGCTACTATTGAATTTTCCGAGTCCTCAAATAGCAATTTCATACTTTCTGCCCAGATTTTATAGCTCCTTTCAGAGGGGAAGATGTGATGGAGTGTGCTTACTCTGGTACCTGGAACTGAAACTCAAGCAAATGCTTTCAATTAGTAAATTTGCTCAAGTCCTTCATATTAATCAGTACAAGAGGGTCCCTTAACTGTTCCTTTGAGTAAAGTATACAGCTGAAGTCAATGAAAATTTTATATATTATTAGATTTTTACTTTATGTAAAAATACATACATATTAATATTGCACTTTAAAATTAGCCTTATAAGTATTAATTTTTCTTAAGCTTTTTCTTGGTTAAGCCCATAAATGGTATAGAATTATTTGTCTCTTTAAGTATGTGGGTTTGCCATTCATTAATCACAACGTGCAGTTCATATCAGTGACATCAACAAGCTTAATTTTTTTGTTGATGTATAATCAACATATAACATATTAGTTTGAGGAATTTGATTAGTTTGATTTGCATTTCCTTGATGATTAGTGATATTGGACATCTTTTCATGAGCCTGTTGACCATCTGTTATGTCTTTGGAAAAATGTCTGTTCAGATCTGCCCGTTTTAAATCAGATTGCTTGTTTTTTGTTTGTTTGTTTTTGTTTTTTGGTTATTGAATTTTAGGAGTTTTAAATGTATATATGTATTTAAGCGGGGAGGGGTTGTTAAGAGAGAGAATCTTAAGCAGTGTTCACACCCAGCATGGAGCTTGGTGCAGTGTTCGAGCTCATGATTCTGAGATCGTGACCCGAACCAAAATCAAGAGCCAGGGGCTTAACAGACTGAGCCACCCAGGCATCCCTATATACTTTTTATATTAACCTCTTGGCAAGATTTATTTTAAACTTAAACATTGATTTTACATTTTGGAAACTTTTAGAACAGATCCTATTCCTCTAGATGTCAGACTGTCTGTCCTTTACATATTTGAGTTAAATGCATCTGTAGTAAATGAGAAACACAGAAAAAAGAGAGTTCTAAGGATAGAGCATGAACCAGTTGGAAAAGCTTTGCATTATACACATGAATGTTAGAGTATCCTGGATAAGAGAGATGTCTTACTGATGGTTATGTGCATATCAATTAACCAGTGTTAGTCTACATTTAGGGAGCAAGCTTAACAAATTCAGAGACTGTGGGGCACTGACTGGGACCCAGCAATCTCTCTTAAAATTAATTTTCAAATTTAGATTCATTTTAAGGCCCAAATATTCATCTTTATACTTGTGTAATTAAAAGAGCATTGCTCACAAATAACTGGGGCTAAGGAGATTTTGCATTTTTTTCTATAACCCAAGAGAGATACAGAACTGGCCCACTTCTCTTCCTCTCCACCACTAGTTTCCTGGTTTAAGTCAATGGCATCTCTTTATTACCCTGTCTTTGCAATAGGCTCCCAGCTCATCTCCCTGCTTTCCACCCTGCTCCCCCAAATCCAGTATCTGCAGCAGAAAGAATCATCCTTTCAGAACTTAAGTCACATCCAGTCACTCCTCTGCTCAAAACCCTCCAATGGGCTCCCTTCTCCACCAGAATAAAAGCTGAACCCCAAGCTTTACAGTGACCTATAGTGTCCTACATAATTTGGAACCACGATGTCTCTAACCTCACCTCCTACTAATATTTATTCTACCCTCCTTTTTTCAGCCATATTGTCCTCTCTGAACTTGTTTGAATGTGGTAGGTCCACTTCTGTCCCAGGGTCTTTGTACTGGCTCGTCCCTTTATTGGAACTCCTGTGTCTCCTGCACACACATAGTTCACTTCCTCCTTTCCTCCAAGTCCTTACTTAAAAGTCATCTTTCATTGCAGTCCTCCCTGGCCACCCTGTTTGAAACAGTGACTCTCACCTCCCTGACCTGCACTATCCCCTTTTCCTGCTTTATTTTTTCTATAGTTGTTATCACTGTTGGATAGTGATCACTAGTTCTTATCTCTATCTAGGATACTATTTTGTTTTTATTTGGTGTATGTATTTACATATTATCTATTTTGCTCTCCTAGATAGTACACTGCACAATAGCACACAATAATTGCTTTGTTCACTGCTACTATATCCCCAGGGTCTAGAAACGTGTATTAGCATGTAATACATAGTTGACCTATATTGAGTTAACAGGTATATTCTTTAATAGGTGCTTATATGTATAAAGGTGGAAATCAGGGAGCATACCGCCGATTCTGACAGCTTTCCAATAGTGATAGATTTCTAATTAAGAATATTCAAAGAAGGTCTTTGGGTAAGGAAGTAGAGACCTACCTCTTCTGGAACTTCCTTTGTAATAAAGGGAGTTTGATTGTAATAGTCTAGAGTTGTGGCAAAACCACTAGGGTCCATCTTTGGGATATTTTTCATATGTATCTTTGTTTTTCTTGTTTTCTAGTAACTGTCCTGGTTTCTCTTAGCTGCTTTATTATAGTAACTTCATAATTGTTTTTTCTCTGTGTCTTATCCCCCAGTCTATCATACATGTTACTTTTAAAATAATCTTCATAAAGAATGGCTGCAATTTTGTCAGCCCCCTACTAATGTGCTATTTCAAAGCATTCATGGCCCTTCCTGATCTATCATTTTTACCTTAGCTAGTAGAAATTAGTCCCCTTAAATATCTTTTCTTTTTGTGCAATTAGAATTTTTTTTCCTCTCCAAATTTACCTGGGATGTTCTGTCTTCCAAGCTTTAGTGCAATGTTCTTGTATTCCTCAGTTTGCAATCCTACCCAAATAGTTCTTGCTCAGAAATACATGTATGAAATTGAAATCTGTGTTGATGTCATTCTAGGGAAGTAGCACATCTAGGGTTGCCTTTATGTTGCCTGGGATTGTCTGGCAGGAATGACCAAAAAATATACTTATTCTATTTAAGCTGTCAACTCTGGCTTGTCTTCCATCTTCTGACTCCAAGGCGCTTTTAGGTATCTCCATCCTCAATCCATGAGGAGATGTGAGATGAAGGATGGGGCTCTTCTTCTTCCCCAGTATTGGAATTAGTATATAGTTGGTACTAATCAGAACCAGATCAAGATTTTCTCACAGCCAAGATCCTAGAAAAATCTACCCTCATGACACACAGATTGATGGTTCAAAAGTTTGAACTTCCCTGGCTTGGGGTTAGGGGTTATAAGAGTTCCCTTAACAAATGTATTGGATAATTCAAGGAAAAAGAGATTATAAAATAAAAATTCTGTTGTAAAGATATTTTAGAAATGTGTTTAGGGGCGCTTGGTGGCTCAGTCTTTAAGTGTCTGCCTTCAGCTCAGGTCATGATCCCAGTGTCCTGGGATCAAGCCCCACACTGGGTTCCCTGCTTGGCAGGAAGTCTGCTTCTACCTCTCCAACTCCCCCTGTGTGTGTTCCCTCACTCGCTGCGTCTCTCTCTGTCAAATAAACTAATAAAATAAAAAAGAATGTGTTTAGTCCACAGGATGGAGCGACTGACTATCTTAAAGATTGAAAAAAGTCTTTGTCAAGAGTTTTACTTCTTTCCTTCTTTTGTTCTTCCTTCTTATTTCTCTGTCTCTGCTTCTCTCATCCTTTCTTGTGTGTGTTTATCTTACTGAAAAATTGGGAGCGGGGTAGATAAGCAGAGAGTGTGCTCTTAAAAAGTGATAAATCAGCTTGCAGGAAATAATTCATGTGATAAATCAATAGCAAGAAATTCTAGGTCTATGTGTAGAGGGCAAAATGTGAAATGAAGAGAGATGAGTTAAAACAGAGTTGTGATTTAATTAGAAAGCACTGAATGAGAATTACATTTATCATTGTTATGAAAATGGGAATTTAGAAACAACTTGAAAATCATTACAGGATAAAATAACTTATATAAGGCACATATGGTTGAATATATATGGCTTGATTATAGGTCATGCTGTAAGTGTTAGGGATAATCCTTAAAGGCCTGCATGGTTACACTAAGAATGACACAGTTATTTAAAATGATGATGAAAGTAGGGGAAAAAAAAGCAAGTGAGGCAAAGTGTGCTATGATGAGAGTGTCCAGATTTCAGGTTCTGCTGGGTCTCTGTTTTCTGCCTGTGAAAAATAAAAAAAATAGAGTTCCAAGGCTGTTACCTGGTTCACAAGGCTACTGTCAAGATGAAATGAGAAAATACTTGTGAAAAGCATTTTGAAAAACTCATACATTTTCTACAGATTAAAGTATTAGTAGCAACTTTTTAAAAAGGAGGGCACTTAACACATCACAAAGTATTAGAAGGATAAAGTATTAATTCTCAAAATTAAGGCCATGTAAAGTTGCCCAGTTTTTAGTTTGTTAAAATGATTTCTAAGTGTGGAAGAATTTAGGGAAAATCCTAGAAAGGTGAAAATGTAGGGATACTCCTTAACCTCAGGCCTCCTAAAGGATGCTGATATCCTGTGTGCCAAGATTGGACCTCAGTAGTGAAGTCAATGGAGAGAGGGTAGCATGACCATGGGACTTTATAATCCAGCTCTGGGCAAATTATTATTAAGGGATAATATGAAAGGATTATGTATTGTTGCCAGAGCTCCTTTGCATTTTTGATATTCGATGCTTTGCCCCCTAGGTTTGCTCCCTATTTATCTACTTTATTGGGAAAATAATAATATAGACTCCAATATATAAAATAAATAAAATAAAAACAATAAATACAAAAAATAAAAAGGTAATAAAATAGAATCAAAGAAGCAGATTTTTTTGCTTTTCTTTTTTCTGTATTTCTTTAATTTTTGCTTTTTATAATTTCTTTTTTCTTATTTTCTTTGATTTCGTTTTGTGCATACTTTAAAAAGCATCTTAAGTTTGAGAACTTCTTTTCTTTGAGTGCCTTTAATGTTGTAGACTTTTTTAAAAGGGGTAGTTTGCTATGTAATCAATATTTTTTTTTCTTAAAGATTTTATTTATTTATTTGACAGACAGAGATCACAAGTAGGCAAAGAGGCAGGCAGAGAGAGAGAGAGAGAGAGGGAAGCAGGCTTCCTGCGGAGCAGGGAGCCCGATGCGGGGCTCGATCCCAGGACCCTGAGATCATGACCCGAGCCGAAGGCAGCAGCCCAAACCACTGAGCCACCCAGGCGCCCCTATGTAATCAATATTTTGATTAAGTATTTTATTCTCTTTGTTTTCTAGGTAATGTGAAATTTCAGTTTTTTAATTTATTCTTTGAACCAATATATGTAAGATTATGTTTCTTAATTTTCAAAAAGCGTGCTTGAAGTTAATATTTATTTTTTATTTCTAAACTTTTGGGATATGCTTGTGAACTGTGGCCTTATTGTTTTTTTTTAATTTTAGTAGTTATTTGTGCTAAGTACATAGTCTTTTTTAAAAATTTGGCATATTTTCATGGCAAACCAAAATGTATATTCTTTATTTTATTGATTTGCTAAGTAGAGTTTGGTGATTTTTAGTTATTTAATTCCTCTATGTCTGTGCTTATTTTTAGCTGCTAGTTCTGTCAGATTTTGGAACAGTTACTAAAATATTCCAACTATTTTATATTTATCCTGTTCTAACTGCATTTATAATAGTATTTGGGTTAATATGTTAATAAGCTGTTGTTTATTTGTTACAGTGTTTATATTCTTCATAAATTAAGCATTTTGCCATCATAGAATTTCCCCCTCTACCATGTTAAATGTTTTTATCTACTCTTCGGTTTTTTGGTTAAGTGTTATCTCTCCACCATCATTTTCTTTTTATTTTTGTGTATTTATTTCTCAGTTCTGCCTGCAAAATCTTTCCCTTCATGATTTCCACCTCAGTTCTCAGTCTCTCAGGTCTATAAATCAGGTCTCAAACATGACCATCTTTTCCTTGAGTTCATCTCCAGAATATTTTATCTCTAGACTATTTTAATTCTAAAACAATGTTTTCCATTTTCAGAAAGATTTTTTTTAATACCATAATGGAACAAATGCCCTTGTTACTCTTTTTTGTTCGAGGCGTTAACTGTCTCATCGTATAGTCACATTCTATTTGGAGCAGCCCCTACGTGTCTGCTTGCTTGCTTTCCTACTTTGGCTTCCTCACTGGGGTTCATGCTTCACTGCTGAGACACTTCATGCAGGAGGGGATCTTTTAAGGAAAGGCAGGACCAGCATCTCTCCCTGGGGGCCAGCCGCCTACAGACCTGCAAATTGCCATTTCTCTGTCATGGATCCAGCTGCAAAAGCTGTCACCCTTTAGCCCTCACAATTCAGGTTGAAGCTGCTGAACTTTTCAGCTCTCTGCGGATTTATGATAGCCCGATCAACCCCCAAAGATACTCGTGGATATTTAGCTTCTTTTCTACTAGGGGCAAGATGGAAACTTATAATCAGTTTTACAAAGAAAAAAAAAAAATCTAGGCCAAAGTCCAACTCATGTTCTGCTCCCCGACTGCACATGATAACCAGGCTATGTCCACCTGGAAAAAGGGGTACATAGTTTTCTACACAATCGGCACCATCTGGCTACCAAGCTGTCTGCCCAAAGGACATGCTTTATTTCTAATCATCCATCTAAGGTAGACCTTTTCCTAGCTTCCCAAAGGCAAAGTGTAGGTGAGTGGAGGCTTTCCCTCTGGGGTCCACAGATTCTCATATAAAATTCACTCTCATTCATCGATATTCTCTCTCTCTAAAGCTCACACTATTCCTTACTTCAGAATTCTCAATGACAAATCTCTTCCCTCATTTCAAGGTCTGGGAATAGGAGGAATGAAAATCCCTTACTATCTCTTGCCATCTTGGATTTTGGCAGAGCAAAAATTCTCATTTGAAACCTCCATGCCACCACCTTTAGACCCAGAGGTGGCTTGTCTTGGTGGAAGCAACTAATTGTTAACCTGGAGTTGGATGGGTGTGAGCAGTGAGGACTCATTGTGGTGCCATTTTCCCAGAATCTCACGGAATCTCTCTGGATATTACATTCTCAGAGACTATCTGTTCAAGTATCAGATATAGCAGTGTAAACTGAATACCAAGAATTGCCGAAGGGCCAGTCCCCCACTCACTTCTCCAGCCCCATCTAGCAGAACTTTTCCACTTGTTTTCTGCCAGTCCAGTCATTCTGACATTCTTGCAATGCCTCCGGTATTCTGTGCGTCCTCAGGTTCTATGGATCTTCACATATGCGCTCCTTGTTCATGGAACTTCCTACTCATACCACACATATCAGGCCAGAGACTCCTTCCAGGCAGGCTTTCCTGAAGATGTCAGCCGGGTGAGTTTTTATGGAGGAGGCTGCATCCTCATTGCTCTTCTAGGACCTCTATGAACATTTATCCCCTGCACTAGATTGTAAGTTCTGTGCAGGCAAGCCTCCCCCGGAACCACCTCTGGTGCCTGTGTGTGCAGCACCTGGGACGCTGCTTAAACACTAGGAGCCAACAGTATTTGTTTTATAAGTAACACCAGGAGAGGGGTGCCTCGGTGGCTCCGTGTGTTAAAGCCTCTGCCTTCTGCTCCCGTTATGATCCCAGAATCCTGGGATTGAGCCCCACACCAGGTTCTCTGCTCAGCAGGGATCCTGCTTCCCCCTTTCTCTTTGCCTGCCTCTCTGCCTACTTGTGATCCCTGTCTGTCAAATAAATAAGTAAAATCTTAAAAAACAAAACAAAACAAAAACAAAAACAAAAACAAAAACAAAAAACCAACACCAGGAGAGAACCCAGACACTGCATGAGAGTTTTCCTGAGGAATCACAAATCTCAATCATCTGAAGATAAAATTTGATGATAAACTAAGTAAATAAACTTAGTGAAATCTTATACTAAATTTTCTCACATTAAAGCATGGGATTCCCTAAATTTTTCTGTGAAGAATTTCAAATATATAGACAAGTTATAGGCATTTCATAATGATCATGCACATATTCCTCACTTAGATACTATTAACATTTTTGCTATGCTTGTTTTGTAACAAAGCTGTCTATTTCTTCCTCAACCCATCCATTAATTCATGATATTTTATGTATAAAGTAGCAGATTTAAGTACATTTCCCCTTAAATACTCTCACATAGATATCAGTATGTAAAGCTTAGTACTTATATATAGGTAGTTTTCAGTCTTTTGAAGTTAAGTTTTACAAAAAAATGCATACATTTTAACTGTAAATTCATAAAATTTTTCATGAATGCATACCCATATACAAATCTGTATCAACGCATACACATTATCATCATCTCAGAAAGTTCCTTCACACAGCACAGATAGGTCATTTGTAAATACAGTATAATATTACATTGTGTTTCTTCTGCAAAACTTTTCTGAGATTTAAATGAGATGATGTAAAATACAAAAGCAATAATATAACTAAGCAACACTGTCACTGAACAAAATAATTTCAGTTAACACAAATCGTAAATAAATGGGAAAATAAGTATTTCATAACTTGTATTATGCTTGTTTTTAGTGTTATGTCCTGCTCTATAAGCATCAAATAGAAGAAACAGGTTTTGGTACCCAATCTATTTTATTCTAAGCAATGAATTTAGTAAATTATCTAACTCTTTGATATTTAATTTTGCAATTTGTAAAATACAGAAGGTAAAAATACTCACAGAATTTGGAGAACGAAGACAGAAGTAACTGTTTTTTTTTTTTTTTAAAGATTTTATTTAGTTATTTGACAGACAGAGTTCACAAGTAGGTGGAGAGGCAGGCAGAGAGAGAGGAGGAAGCAGGCTCCCTGCTGAGCAGAGAGCCCGATGCCTGGCTTGATCCCAGGATCCTGAGATCATGACCTGAGCCGAAGGCAGAGGCTTTAACCCACTGAGAGCCACCCGGGTGCCCCAACAGCAGTAACTGTTGATAATTAAATGAAATAATATGAAATCCTAGAATGGAGTTCCCTTTCCCTCTCATTGTCTTTGAGCTTCTTAGATTTCAGTGATGTATATATTAAAAGGTGATAAAATTAATTTATAGTAGAGGTATGGCAGAAGGAGACAAAAGACATTTTTAAACTTTTTTTTTTTTTTTTGGTATAAGCACCAAAACCTGTATTTTTTATGCTATATTCTGAAGGCTTCTTATGAGTAAGACTAAAAATCTGATTTATATAGTTCAAGTCTTTCAAGAGCTTGGTTATACCTTAGGTTATACTATATAAATAGTTCTACCTATAGCTATATCAAATGTTCCTGAAAATAAGCAATTGAATCTCAGAAAAGTTTAAGGTTTCAATTATTTTACAATGCTGTGGTAGTAAAAACATGAGTGGCTAGAGAGCAACATGGCCCAGAGATGATTTTTTAGCCATATTGCCTATGTGCATGTTGGCTCTGGCCCCACTAAATGTATAAACGGCAGCATGTTATTGCCTTCGTGTGTGTCCGTTTCCTCATTTGTGAAGTGGAAGCAGTAATATTTCCTATCTCATTGGATTGTTGTATAGATTTACTGTGTTTAAATATGTAAAGTTCTTAGAATGTTACCTAGCATATAGTAAATTCTCAATAAAATGAGCTCTCAATATCAGAGTTAGGCAGATGTAGATTCAAATACTACTATCCTGTGTCACCTTGGACATGTTTCTTATCCTCTCTGAGTTTTAGGTTCCATATCAGTAATATGTGATTAATTAAACATTAAATAATAATATTAAGGGGCACCTGGGTGGCTCAGTTGGGTAAGCATCCAACTCTTGGTTTAGGCTCAGGTCATCATCTCAGGGTCATGGGATCAAGCCCCATGTCTGGCTCCACATTCAGTGCAAAATCCACTTGTCTCTCTTCCTTCCTTCTACTCCTACCCCCACTCATGTTCTCTCTCTCAAATAAATAAAATCTTTAAGAAAATAATAATATTCGTAGGGCAGTGACTTACATACAGTAAGTGTCTGATTGTTGTTCTTGTATTTTTCTTAGATTCCAGTTTTGGAAGGCATGGTAGATTACATACATTTTTAAATCAAGAATGAAAATGCAAAAGATATTTCTATTTCAAATAAAAGGAAATTATTTATTAAAAAATAGATTCTCTAACACATTGGTGCCCACTGTGATTGATTCGCCAGCTGCCAGAGACTAGAATTTTAAGAACCTCTGTCCCAGAGAAGCCATAAACACTGGCAAGAGATAATTGAATCAAGGGATCTTTGGGTCACATTCTATTCTGCTGCATTATCACAATTTCACTGTATCTTTGTAGAAAAAAGTTGACGATTAAAAGTTTGTTATTCCAGTGATTATTATTGTTTGCAGAGGTTTGGGAGTGCCTTTTTTTTTTTTTTTTTTTTTTAATTTGACAGAGAGAAATCACAAGTAGACGGAGAGGCAGGCAGAGAGAGGAAGGAAGCAGGCTCCCTGCTGAGCAGAGAGCCCGACACGGGACTCGATCCCAGGATCCCGAGATCATGACCTGAGCCGAAGGCAGTGGCTTAACCCACTGAGCCACCCAGGCGCCCTGGGAGTGCTTTTTATTTACCTTCTTATTTTTCACATAATGAATTGCTTTTGAATTCACCTTACATAGCTGTTATGTTTTTATGTTTGTTTGTTTGTTTTTTGTTTGTTTGTTTTAAGATTTTATTTATTTATTTGACAGACAGAGATTACAGGTAGGCAGAGATCACAGAGAGGCAGGCAGAGAAAGAGAGGAAAGCAGCTCCCCGCTGAGCAGAGAGCCTGATGTGGGACTCGATCTCAGGAACCTGAGATCATGACCTGAACCGAAGGCAGAGGCTTTAACCCACTGAGCCACCCAGGTGCCCCTTATAGCTGGTATGTTTTTTAAAAAATTATATATCTCTGTATAGTTCTGCTTAAGTTACTATCTTCTCTAACTCATAAAAATTCTTCTCAGTATCCTGTGTGTATTTAATCTCATCAAGTTTGGTAAAACTTCATAAAATTATTGTATTATATTTTTGTTACTAGTGTTTATTAAGCATAGGTTTTAAAACCAAGATTTTCAAAGGAAGAAGGAAATTGAAACCATTTTCAATGTTTTCTGTGCACATTTGCACTGTGAAATCACTTGTAACAGACTCACACAACTAATTAGCAGATCTTTATTTTGCTATGTTTCTGGCCAAGTCAATGTGACAGGATATGGGAAGCCATACCAATTAACAGGCCTGAGCAAGCTTCTCATTTGACAAACATTTAATAAGCAATAAAATAGGAACTTGGAAGTTCTGAAACTCACTGATGGAAAAAAGAGAAGAGCTCTGTTGCTTATCTGGAATAAAGGAGGAACTCAATTAAGCTAACAAGATGCAAGCTGTAAAATATTTTTTTTTTTCAGGATTGAGTTGAATTTTAGTTTAGCAAGCAACTTTGGGAAGTCACCTCGTCCTTTTCTTTCCTGGTCTGCATTAAAGCATAGCTGTGCAGCCCACGGTCTGCTTTTTTTCTGAGCAGTCCTCCCTAATGGAGATGGTGATGGTAGAATATTAGAATTCTGTTTAAAATGTTAATGAAGATCTGGTATTTAAAAAACTAGTTGTAAACTTTTGTAAATTTGTAGTGATCATCTTTTAATAATTGCAGGGGCTGATTTATGGCTGAGCCTCTCCCTGCCTCTTCCTGGTAGATCTGTGTGTGTTTGATTCTAATGTTGTTCCAGGCAGCTCACTACACCTGAAATACGTTCATGCCATCGATGTATTCTCCAAGCACTTCTTCAGGAACCAACCCTACCCACTTTGCATTATCATCCAGTTAAAAGCTTCATGTTTCTGAGAGTCAATAATGAAAAGAGAATTCAAGACTTTATGGCTTGAATATTAATATCTGTATTTATAAGAAAATTTACTGTACATGTTGTCTATATCTCATTTATAACTGGTATGCTTTCAAAACATTTATCACAGAAAAGGTGAACTGGCAAGATAAATGAAGTGGAAGTTCATTATTCAAATTAAAAATTATTTTCTGTCAACTGAAGGCACATAGCATTTTTATTATAAGATTTTAGTGCATATTAAATATAATTAAATTTTTATTTTAAAATAAAATGATTATTAATATTGATATAATTTAATTTAATTATCTTTAGTTTTTAAGTTAACTGAAGTGATATCAATGGCATGGATGAAGCTAACATTATTTAAAGTGGGCCTTTTTAACTGATCAAAATTCATTTATTCATTCAAACATATTATACACTGCCAATTTCATGAGATTTAATTAAAAAAATAACTTTATTGAACACAGACTCTAAGACTTTTTTTTTCTTTTTTTTAAAGATTTTATTTATTTATTTGACAGAGAGAAATCACAAGTAGATGGAGAGGCAGGCAGAGAGAGAGAGAGAGGGAAGCAGGCTCCCTGCCAAGCAGAGAGCCCGATGCGGGACTCGATCCCAGGACCCTGAGATCATGACCTGAGCCGAAGGCAGCGGCTTAACCCACTGAGCCACCCAGGCGCCCCACTAAGACTTTTTTTTAATCAAGATTTTATTTATTTATTTGAGGGAGAGAGGGTGAGAGAGGGAACACAAGCAAGGAGAGTGGGAGAGGGAGAAGCACGCTTCCCAGGTAACAGGGAGCCCGATATGGGACTCGATCCCAGGACCCTGGGATCATGACCTGAGCCTAAAGCATACCCTTAACAACTGAGCCACCCAGGCAACCCTAAGTTAGGCTTTTTATTAAGCCCTGGAAGCAGAGGTTAGTAGAAAGATATGGCTACTGCACTCTTAGTGCTAAGAAATTTGTATAAGAAAATCATTCATCAGTGGAAACTTTGAGCCTTAAAGTTTAGCCCTAAGTAACAATCTTTGTTTTTCTACTGAACTGGTTTATGTTCATTTGCTCTTTAGAAGTCCACTTATGATAAATAAAGCATATATTGTATACACATATTATTGTGTTCAAAGAAAGATCATAACACTGTAATTGGCAATGTTATTAACAAGAATAACAAAGGCTATGAATGCTTACTTTATACAGTACAACAAATTAACAGTTGACATATTTTGATCTTTAGACAGTGACTCTAGGTACCTTTTATATGCCAGAGAGTGTTCTTGTAGTCTTCTTAGTGAAATGCATTTATGCTTTTTACTGATTTTCCAGGTACAAAACTGATCTCAAATTCATTAATATTAATATGAGAGAAACTAGCTTGCATTTTAGAGAAACTAGTATTACATTTTGAAAGTGAGAGATTCCCTTTACGGTGAGTTGAGAATATTACCAAAGCAAAGGACTCACTCCCAGTTAAACATTATTCCTCAGTAGAAGATGTCTTCATTCACTTAGATAAACTTACGGCAATCTTTAAAACCTCAAGAAGGTATTTATTCAGGAAAATGCTAGGAGTTTGCTATTAGAAAGTTTAGAAATGTGAATACATCTTCCAATACTGGGAAAAACAACACCTGTACTGTGGATATATAAACAGATCCTTTTCACTTATGTTTCTGTTACTCTGTTTATACTTGTGATTCTGTTATATGCCAATCTCTAAGATGTTTATTCATATGTTCACTAATGTTAAATATAAAACAAGTTCCTTTTACATTGGAGGCATTAATAATGTCAGAAAGGGAAAAAAATAAAAGAAGCAAAAAAGAAAAGAGAAAGAAAGGCATTCTAGGATCTTTCTGTTTTTCTGTGACGCAGTATTAGGTAAAATGAAAACAAAGGCATGAACATCCCACAGTAACCGAAAGTATTATGCAGATATGGTGATGAGGTTGCCAATCTACTATGACCAGAATCACTAACACTGTAGACACAGCATGGGGAAAGCCCCCAAGTTATGGAGAACTTTTTTCTTATCAGAGTATTCACTGTAAATCAAATTTGGGTAGTTAGCAGCCATTTTAACAGGAACAATGCTACAAGGTTGCCCGCAGAAGCTGCTTTATCACTGGAATAGTTATTTGTAGAGGCAGTCAAGGTTTCACTGGCATCAGTGACTAAGTGTGAACTTCTGCATAAATGTGATTTATAAACTTTTGGTTGAGGAGAAAAATTACTTTTCACCTGTGTAGAGGACTATATCTGGGCACTCCAGAGTTTTCATTTTTATCAGTACCTTCAATTATTGCAGGAAGTCATAAAAAAACATGCTCCAACTGAGATCTGACCTTGGAGAATTGGCTTTTCACTCCAATTGAGGGGAAGCAAATACAAATTTTTGTTAGTAGAGATGCTTTGTGTTATATAAGACATTCCCCAAAATGTTATATTCTTATATTTAGGTGAAGTTTGCACTTAAGTATAAAATAAGACCACTTAAAAGGCAAATATGAGCAATAGCTTCAAATCTTTAGTTAATACTTTGACCAGTGTATACTTATTATTAACTATGAGAGGTGACCTCTCATAATATTCTGAAATATTTTTCAAAGTTATCAATGACAAAGGAAGAGTAATTGCAAAAATAACAAACTATTTAAAAATAAAATTTCTGAAAACATGTACTTTAATTCTTCAACTTTATAAGTGAATAGTTATTTATTTTAAACATACTCTAACTCAAGGTTAAGTTATATGACCTGGATTTGACTTTTAAGTTATGAATAATCACAGTTATAGATGTGTAGGCAAATTTTACTTAGCATGGGTAAGATATCTAACACACACACACACATAATGAGTAGTTAAAATGAGACGTTTTAAAAGATTAAATAACATTATTGAAGTACTGTGTAGCAGAGACAGAAAGGAAGGTAGAAAGTTAAGTCTGTGTTCTAAAAAGATTTGCTGAGCTTGCGAGAACTTTGAGCAAAGTAAGCAAACATTTTTCAATTGTAGTTAATTTGAAGAGTTTAAAATTTAAACAAAGCTAGAGTTGAAGACACATATCTCTGCCAAGTCTCATTAAAGGACTTTAGGGAGGGGTTTGACTTAAAGTACTAGGGCGATTTATTTTCATATGGTACTTACATGCAATAGTAATATATAATAATAATAATCACACAAAAAAACATTGTATTACATTTTCCCTTCTTTCAAAACTCTGTCCCATTCAACAGTCTACTGTCTAGTACTTTCAGGTATTGGTCAATTTGACATGTGATCAAATTTGCAAAAATAATGCCTAAGATATTGCCTCATAGAGTTGTGAGGATTAAAGGACTTAATTTTAATCATAAAATTCTTTATAAATATAAGATATAGTTATTTTTATATTTATTTTATAACATATAAACGTTATAAAAGCTATCTTCATTGAAAACTGCAAAATATTGTTATTATTCATGATAGTTCTTGAAAAATTAATTGAAAACTTTTTAGGGTTTGAAAAATATCTCTTTCAAATGTGGAAGAAAAGCTATTTTGTGAAGTTTTTTTAAAATAAGAATAATAGTGTTTTTAAGTAAAATATATTTTCTTCTTACTCAATGTATTTTATAAGGAAATATAATATATATAAAATAAAAGATATTAATATATAATATATAAAATATATAAATATATAAATATAACATATTTTCTTATTAAATGATATAATATTCATGGCATGCTATGAATAATAATTGTATTTCCAGGTCCCTGGGGGCTCAGTCAGTTAAGCCTCTGTCTTTGGCTCAGGGTCCTGGGATCAACCCCACAACGGGCTCCCTGCCAGTGAGGAGCCTGCTTCCCCCTCTCCCTCTGCTGCTGCCCTGCTCCTTTTGTCTCTCTCACCCCCTTTCTGTCTCAAATAAATAAATACATAAAATCTTTTTAAAAAGAGGTCTTTTAAAAAATAATAATTATTGTATTTCCTGAGAAAGAACTACCAAACGAACCTAATGCACATTAATGGTTTGCTAATATCAGTATTAGTTTTCCAGGGCTGCTGTAACAAAGTATCACAAACTGGGTGGCTTACATAACAGAAATTTATTTTCTTGGTTCCTGAGGCTAGAAGTGCAAAGTCAAGATGTTGGAGGGTTCCTTCCTTCTAAGGGCTCTGAGGGAGACTTTGTTCCATGCCTATCCCCCAGCTTCTGGTGGTTTACTGGTAATGCTTCATGTCTCTTGGCTATAGAAACATCACCCTGGTTTCTGCTTTCATTTTCATATGGTATTCTCTCTATGTGTGTTTCTATCCTTTATGAAGGAAACTAGCCATACTAGATTAAAGCTCACCCTAATGACATTTTAACTTGATTGCTTCTGTGAAGACCCTATCTCCAAATAAGGTCGCATTCTGAGGTGCAGAAGGTTAAGACTTCAACTTGTAAATTTGAGGGGGATGCGATTCAACCCACAACAGCAAATTGCCAATTTAAAGATCAGTGTGATACTTTGAAATAGAACCAACAATAAAATCACTTAAAAGAAACTGCCAGAATTTTTTTTTATAAATTGCAAAAAACCAAAAAGTTGTCAAGCACAGAAATTTTAAAAATGCTTTTTGTTAGTGTTACTTCTGGAAATAATTACTATTTTATTTATTTAAAGACTTTTTCGGGCACTTATTTTCTCTCATGAACTGCTTTGGGAAATCATCTTTATCAGTAGCAAATACAAAAAAATACACGCACACACACACACACACACACACACACACACCCTCATGGTCCTTACAGTATGGCAGAAAATGTTGTTTTAATTTTGAGACTTTGAGACTTTGAAGTTTTAAATGAAATTGAAAAATACATGCTAATTTTAATAGCTTTAAGATACTGATGCAGGAGACCAATTACCCATGCTGTTTTACCGCTCTCACATAGGGCTTTAGTACACATGCTGTTCATAAAAAATTGTATTTAGTAGGATATCAAATAATGAAGAAATTACTCTAATAATTTAGTTTTAGATTTAGCTATATTCTTTTGCTGTTATATTTATATGTTGCATGTTTTTTGCTTAACAAATTATAATTAGAAAAATAATCTTGCCACATTATATCTAAAGCCATTGCCTGATAATGTTTTGTTGAAACTTAGTATCAGAACAGCCTTTCAGGCATTTACTCTTAAACCTGAAATACAAATATGGAATGTTTTTAATTCTCTGGTGACATTTTTATAATATTTCCATTCCTAGTCTCTGTGAAGCCTTCAAAGGTGTATTTCACCTTTCAGGCAATGATGGAACTCTTAATATTTCCCTCTAATGCTAACGCTGGGGTGAGATGAGGTGCAGTAAGCTGGGCTGCCTGGGGAAATAGCATCATAAAACATGGAGGCTCGACTCATGCTCTAGTCTGTTGTATTTTGAAAGACTCTTATTACAGCACAACAGAGTTGTACTTAACAAATATTGAAATTCATAGACACAAAGGCAAGAATGCAGGAAACAGGCACCTGGGGGATAAGGATGCTTTTCACTCTATATCTCAGCCTTACCCATACTTAAGTATCATCTTTTTTTTTTTTTTCTTAATCTTCACACAAATGTTTTGAATGACAGAACAATTAGAAAGAAACCAGATTGCAGTATCTATATCTGTCACTATAACTATTCCCTGGCAGACATAAATTCCCTGCTGATTTTGCTGCAGTGTATTATCTGAGAGGTAAGCTAAATCTTAACCTAGTTTTTTAGCAGTATAGTAGTGCATTGGAAGAAATGCCTCCTTCATCCTACTCTGAAAGTTGCATTTTTCCCTACTGTATGACAGCTATTTTTTGGATAAAATCTACTTTGTTATAGAAAGTTGCTATTTAAAAAAAAAAAAAAACAATGTGGATGGCTGACACAGGCATCTATATGCTGCACAGTGGACTGTGTGAAATGGACTAGGAGTATCCAGATAATTTCAGATAAAATGAAGACCAGGTCCACAGGACCATGAAAATACCAGTGCTCTCCCTGGATCACTAGTCTCGTTCCAATTTCCAAAGGCAGTTGCTCCTTTGGCTGTTGTTGCTTCAATGATGCCAGAATCTATTTTTATCAGCTTAC
This sequence comes from Mustela nivalis, assembly GCF_964662115.1. NCBI lineage: Eukaryota > Metazoa > Chordata > Mammalia > Carnivora > Mustelidae > Mustela > Mustela nivalis. Next base: position 85,459,179 of record NC_139020.1, read on the forward strand.
ATACTATTCTGACAGCCCTGTATCCTGAATTAAATATAATATTTTTGTGCAAATATACATAACTCCAAATTCATTGGAACCAAAATTAAGTCAGCATTTTTGTATGAACTATGTATAAATTAGTAGATAAAAATTCAGAGACTTGTGGCTTCAGGAAATAACACAAGATGACCTTTTTTGTGATTTAGCTGATTTGAATTTGTCACAGGTTTTAAGGAAAAAGTTATATTTCTCATTTACTAGCAACACGCTCCTTTCCCATTTCTCATCATAATGTAAATTAAGGCTGATTGGCTTTTTTTATTGCAAGTCTAAAGGTGAGTACTTTTAGACATGGCAAGAGCTGTGGATATGAAGGCAGTTCATCAGACATCAGTGTACACAGTGAACAATTGTGACCCTGGCAGTTGGATGCCTACAGCTAAAAAGCTTTTCCCAGTCATCCAATTAGGAAGGTAGCAACTGTTCATAATTATGCATATCAGATGCACAACCAACCCCTTTATTCTTTAGTTGAAAATATTTGTTGTCTTAATGTATCTGTATTGCTTTGAATTGAATGAACTCTTATGTTATAGCCTTGATCAATATTTCCTACCCCTTTCCACAAAATGGCAAATAGAATTTCCAGGCACTTTATCGTGCTGCAGAGGTCTCAACTATCAGCTGCAGCAAGAACATTAGTGTTCAGTGGATTGGTACAGATGGCCACAGCACTGATTCTACCATTTCATTCAGCAGAGATCTGGATACTGGGGCTGGAACGCAGATGTCAGACCAGGGGCTTTGTTGGTATAATCTGGTGTTGCTTTCGAAGGCCTTGTTCCTCTCTCTGTCTCCCCTCCTTCCCTCCTTTTTCTGTTCTCATAGGTTTTTCATAAATTTAACACAAAAATATAGGGCGCCTGCATGGCTCAGTCAATTAAGTGTCTGCCTTCGGCTTAGGTCATGATTCCAGGGTCCTGGGAATGAGCCCCATGTGGGGCTCTCTGCTCAGCAGGAGCCTGCTTCTCCCTCTCCCTCTGCCTACTGTTCTGATGCTTGTGTATGCATGCATGCTCTCTCTCTCTCTCTGTCAAATAAAAAAAAAATGAAGTCTTTAAAACAAAGAAAATAAAACATAAATATATGGTTCATATAATCATTGTTTTTTAAATATGGATGGATTTCTGTATCACTGGTTTTGTTTCAGAAAATGCTAGATACAGTAAAAAGAGATCAAGTACTTAGAACTTGAAAAACACTGTGAGGAGTAGTTAAAGAATCCAAGTCATAGGAGAAGTAGTCCTTAATTATAGGAGAGAGATGCAGTAATTTGTATATTAGGAGTAGATATTATAAAAGTGAGGAAATATTACTTAACATTTGGGGTTCTTAATGCAAAAAGAAAAAAAAATGGACCAAGTATGATACATGGTGGGATGTCATCAATGGAAAGTGTTAAAAAAAAAAGAAGAGGAGAGATGTACTCTGTCCTCGAGTGAAATACAGTGGTTTGATAGAAAGGGAAGATTTTTGAATCCAGGACTGAGTGCAGAGGGTAGGCTTTACTTCAGGAGCAGGAAGAAGATGGCAAACCCTCCAGATTTGTGAGGATGATGAGTTGGGGAAAACTTGTCAGGATTTTGCTGTTTATGGACATAGGAGGTACTACTGGGATAATTTGGTTAGTGCTAGATTTAGGAGTTTTGAAGTTGTGGCCTGGAATTTAAATGTTTTCCTGAAGTAATTAATGAGTCATTAAAGGCTTAGAAGTAATTCAAACAGCAAGAGAAAGAAGGAGGAAGGGAGAAAGAGAGAGAGAGAAATAGTAAGGGGACAGAGATTATAACAATTAGGATATGTGATATATTTTGTTCAGAGGATTTTGTTTGTTTGTTTAATCATCTACCCTGGGTGTTGGATAAACTTTCCTTTAAAGGGCCAGGTAGTTAATATTTTGGGCTCTGTAGCCTGTATCATCTCTGTCACAACAACTCAACTCTTGTTGGAGCATGTGAGCAGCCACAGGTGTACCATAGGGTGTAGTTGTATTCAGTGAAACTTATTTTTGGCAGTAAAGTTTGAATTTCCTAAAATGTTCATGTGTTGTAAAATATTGCCTTCTATTGATTATTTTCACCATTTTGAAATTTCAAAACTCTTCCATAGGCTCTTATGTAAAAATAGGTATCTTGAATAGATTGCTAATCTCAATCTAAATCATGAAATGCTTCTCGTCTACTATATCTTCCATGTTGATCACTCTTTTTATGAAAATATAGCCTCTTTCATTCAATAATAAAACAATTTATAATAAAACTTTTTTCAAAGATTTATTTACTTCAGAGAGCATGAGCAAACACAAGTTGGGGGAGGGGCAGAGGAGGGAGGGAGAATCCTCAAGCAGATTCCTGGCTGAGTGTGGAGCCTGAGGCAAGGCTCAATCCCAGTACTCTGAGATCATAACCTGGGCCAAAACCAAGAGTTGTCGGGAGCCAGTACAGGAGGCCTACTATAAGAGCTGTAAGGGACTGAATATGATTGGCTGTTCATTTAGGTCCACTCACGTGGGAGGTGCATGCGCACTGCATGAACACAGCATGGCCATGTATGGTTATGTTTGGTTATCATGCTCTGATTGGTTAACACTGCCTGCATAAAAACCCATGCGCCCGGGGTAAGAGGAGGAGGAAGAAAAAAGCGAGGAGGAAGAAAAAGCAATTAATAAAAAAGGTTCACCGCTACGTGAGTCTCCGAGTCGTTCTTGCTGGCGAGAGCGACAAGAGGTGCTGAGACCCGGGAATCTCATCGTGAGAGACGCACGGAGTCGGCGACGATCAGGTAAAGAGTGCACCTATTTCTGTCTAGTGACAGGGAAAGTTCCTCAAGTCGAGGATGAGCGTAGAAAGCTTTCCGGTATGGGAAACAAGATGGCCACATATAAAATGCTGGGGCCGCTTTCTGATATCCTTAAAGCAATTGGTACTCCTTTAAAAAATAAAACAGCTCGTTTGTTTTTGAGAGAAGTGGGACAAACGGCTCCCTGGTGTTTGGAGGAAGGGATATTAAACATCCCTCAGTGGGAGCATTTAGGAGAAGACCTTAGACGCGATCCGCGCACTATGCCGGGAACCTGGCCATTTGGTCTTTAGTGAAAGTTTGTTTGCAATCCCCGCGAGAGCCCATATGCCAGGCGGTGCAACTGGGAGGGGAGATCTTAGAACAAGTGAAAGAGGAATCTTGTAAAGGCTCCTTGAAGGACACTAGCTCTGAGAGTGAAAGCTCAAACGGACACTCAGACAGTGAGGGATCTAGCTCGAGCGATGATGAAAGGGGCAGAGGAGGGAAATCGCCCAAAAGCCAAAAGGTGAGCAAGATGCAAAAGGAGCTTGCAAAAAAGGAGGAAGAGCTAAAGAAGGCTATGGCGCAGCTCAAAATGCAGGGGGAAGTTATGGCGCAGCTGAAATTAAAAGCGGAAGAAGCAGCTATGGCGCAGTTACAAACAAAGACGGAAGTGGTAGATAACTTAGATCCTATGCCCACGCGCCCAGCCCCAACAGCGCCTCCTCCGTATAAACCTTGCTGCACCAAGGCCTGCTATTGTGCGAGCTGCACCGCACGAGTGGCTGCCATAGTAGCCTCTCAGGAGTTTGGGTGGGAACAGGATTCTCATTCAGTCCTAAAATCCCCACTTACTCTAACTCCACCTTTTTTGGCTATAATTATACCTACCAAGACCCGGCGCAAGGCGCCTCAGCTCACCTTCTAGATAGGTGGCTGCTCTGCAACGCTGCACAGGCATGTACAGGCTTGGAAAGCCTTCACTTTATTAATGGGTCTACATGGCGTAACTGTACTTACAACTATCATGTAGGCTCTCGATTTGAAACAAATGTTACTTGCAATTGCACCTCAGCTAAGCACATAAGTTACTCACCAAAGCACGTCTGTGTTAGAGCTCCCTTTCTCTTCATAGTTTTTAACGCTTCTATTATTAACAAGTCATCTAGTCTCTCTTGTGAGTCCCAGAATTGTCTGCTATCAGAATGTTGGAATGCCACAGTGGGAGACTCGGCAGTAATAGCAAAGATACCGACGTATATCCCGATGCCAGTACAGGTGAACCCCGACAACCTGCCGGTGCTGCTTCAACATAAACGAGACTTTGGAATAACAGCAGCCATTATTGCAGCTATCGCAGCATCCGCTGCCGCTGCTACTGCTGCCGCGGTAGCATTGACAACCTCGGTACAGACAGCCGCCACGCTCAACAACGTCACAGGAATGGTCGCTGAAGCATTGGCTACGCAAGAACAAATTAACAGACATTTGCATGCTGGGATCCTTATTGTAAATCAAAGAGTTGATCTAGTACAGGAACAAATAGATGTCTTAGAATCTATAATCTCAACAGGATGTATACATAATATGGCAGGACTTTGTGTTACTCCCGTAGCTTACAATAACTTGTCAGTAGCGGCCAATCTGTCTCGACAATTGGGAAGAATGCTTAATGGTACCTGGAACCGTCAATTTCAAAATTTAACTAGGCAATTACGAGCTCAAATTATATCCATAAATTCTACCAAAGTAACTATTCTGTTAGTGAGTGGAAAAAAATGTTACAGCAATCTGTTTCATTCCTCAAACAGTGGGCCGGACTTGGTGCCATGGCTGTTCTCTTAATCACAGCTAACGTACTAATGTTACGTTGGGTGTGTGGCTGTGTCCGTCGCAATCAACGACAACAACACCTCATGGTTCAAGCCATGATGGCTCTTGAAGCTGGTACCTCCCCCTAGATATGACTAAGTATGCTAGATCGGTAGTCAAAGACGGGTAAGACTGATCCCACACCATAGCAACCTAAGACAGGGGCTCTTCGACCAGGGAGAGTACCCGATGACGGGTAAGCATGTGTGCTGAGGATTGGCAACCTAAGACAGGCACGATCTCAGCCATTATAAATAAATAAAAAAGGGGGAAAGAGTCACATACTTAACCTACTGAGTCATCCAGGCACCCCAAAAACATGTTTTATAATTAACATTTAGCATACTTCTGAGAAATTTTCTTTCAAATCTTTAAGTTCATTTAAATAATTTTGAATAATCTTGATATGATTAATTATTAATTTCTTTGCTTAAATTTCTGTTTTCTATGTTGCATATAGCCTATATATAAAAATAACTGTATGTGGCTATATTGAGATACAGGTTATGCTTCTATCATAGCAAGATTTTTGCAGTGGTGACAATGAGGCCTGTAATATTTTCTGCTAGGCTCATGGAGTAGAGTAGAAGTAATAAGACTTTTCTTTTCTTTTCTTTCTTTTTTTTTTTTTTAACATTTCATTTATTTATTAGAGAGAGAGAGCACAAGCAGGAAGGGCAGAGTGAGAGGGAGAAGCAGACTCTCCACCAAGCAGGGAGCTCCATGCAGGGCTTGATCCCAGGTTCCTGAGATCATGACCTTAGCTGAACGTCCATGTTCAACCAACTGAGCCACCCAAGAACCCCAAGACTTTTCAATATTAGAAACAATGAAGGAATAATAATTTTAGATCATTTGCCAAAATAGCAATCAATGTACTTCCTATAATTTGAATTCTAGGACACTAAACAACATGTAGTTTCATTAAAGAAATAAGCTTTACTGTGAAAATGACTTGGAATTTCATATAGGCTAAAGGTCAACAAGAAAAGAGAAAGTACAATTCCTTTTGATTTTCTCATTTTCCTGCAGAAACATTTGTTGAAAGTTGGGCCTTGCTGGGCCTCCAGTGTGACTCTATACCCCAGGGCAATGCAATGCAAGGATCTTTTTCTCACTGTGGTAGTTAAAAAAAAACAAAACAACAACAATAACAAAACAAAAAACAAAAGTAGCCTTCCAAGAGATATCCAGGTTAAATCCTTAGAACTCACAAATGTTACCATATTTGAAAAAGAAAAAAATCTTTTCTGATTAAGTTAAGGATCTTGAGATAAGATAACCCTGGACTATGAGAGTGGACTCTAAATTCAATAACAAGTATCCTTAAAATAGAGATGCCTGAGTGGCTCAGTCGTTAAACATCTGCCTTCAGCTCAGGTCATGATCCTGGGGTTCTGGGATGGAGTCTTGCATTGGGCTCCCTACTCAGCCGGGAGTCTGCTTCTACCTCTGCCTCCTGTTTTTCCTGCTTGTGTGCTCTCTCTCTCTGACAAATAAATAAATAAAATCTAAAAAAAAAAAAAAAAAAAAAAAAAAGAAAGAAAGAAAAGAAAAGAAAAGGAAAGGAAAAAAGTATCCTTATAATAAAAAAGTAGAGGGAAATTTGAGACAAACAGAAGAGGACACACAGGCAGAAGAGGGGAAAGCAATGTCGAAGACCATGGCAGAGACTGGAGTGATGTGGCCCCAAACCTCAGAAGCCAAGGAATTCCAGCAGCACCAAAATCTGGAAGAGGGAAGGAAAGATTCTCCTCTAGAGCTTTCAGAGAAAATACGGCTTTGCCAAGACCTTGATTTCTCACTTCTGAGTTCCATGAACAGTGAGGGAGTAAATTTTTTGTATTTCACACTACACAGTCTATGGTACGTTATGACAGCAGCCACAGGAAACTAATATATTCCCATCTTTTTTTATTCTGATGCAACAAACATGAAAGCAAACTTGTGTGTGGAGGGGGGGAAGGGGCTAATGGGATGAATTTAGAATCTTCCTGGTGCCAAGCCAACTAACTGGTTTAGTATGACAGATATTTATCGACTTTGGGAATGTCTGATGGCCATGCCTAGAGATCATGACTAAGTCCCTCCTGAAAGAGGAAGCTGAACTTGGATGCAGGCTCTCCTCCTGCAAAGGCAAAGCGTAAGGGATATCAGGGTAGAAGGGAAGGATTATTACTGTTTTAATCAGTTCTCCTTGTTTTCCTCTTCTGAAAACATTACTTTCATTCCACTGAAGCAAAATTTTGGAGTTGGGCGTAGTGTTCATGGTTTAATAGATCAAGTACTAGGTAAATTTGTGATGGAGGGAAGGCATTTTATCCGTATTGTTTTGGTAAACATGTCTTTCCTTCTGGAAATGCCTATTGTCTGAGAAAACGCCAGCCTAGAGATAAGCTCCGACCTGTGGATCACTTGCCTCTCTGCTTACACATTCATTCCTATCTCCACCCCGATCTTTTTGCCACAGAATACTGAGTGCTACACACGTTTGTTCCCAGGCTGGTTTTTGCCAAATGCCAGTGAAGTCCATGGCAGAACACTGGAGGGTGGGAAGAAGAAAAAAGCCAGGGCATTTTTCCTTATTGTGATTTGGATGAATATCTCACAGTAGCTCCTTGGTGTCACCTCCTGCCAACCAGTTCTGCTCTCTAATGTCACAGGCACCACCAAAGGTGGTGTTCGATTTCCTTTTCTTCAACTTCCTTTGTGACCAGGTGGCTCATACTAAATGCCTCTATTAACTTGATGGATCTTAACTAATAGGAAATCAAAGAGAAAATGTCACATTGCTTACCATCAGTTTGAATTTGAGGACAAATCAATCAGTCCTGACTCATCATTGAGGTGTTCCTGGTTAAGATAACAATCAATACATGGGTGATGATTTACGTTTTCCAAGTACATTTCATTTGTGCATTCCTTCTCCTGGGAGAAAGAGGTAGAAGTCAAGAGAAACCAGATGACATCAGCAGTCAATAAAGGCCATATCCAGGCTCAAATCCAAGACTTCTGTCCCTCAACCTTATGATCTTTGCCTTAATGCATTAGGAAGATATGCCATCCTTTCTTTTGTCTGTAAGGTATAACAAGATGATGGTATTTTGAAATTTTGAAGGCAGGTAAGCTTCACATCAAGTTCCTGATTTCTGATGCAGAAGGTATTATTCTCTGATAATAAATATTCAAAAAGGAAGCACTGAATTGTTATTAAGACAGATATACAATGTACATTCTTATATGAATTGAAATCCTTGGCTTATTGAAGTGAGGTGGTTGAAAACAAAGAAACATTCTACAGTGTGGTAACCTGCAGAAAAGGAATATTTCCAGGGTCTAAGGGGAATACAAAATATGTAATATCAGGTTAATATTAAGGTTAATATTAAATTGTAGATGTACATTTATTATTACTATTTCCATAAATGTTTTCAATAGAATTTATATTATTTCCCTCTGGAGGTTTTTATTATGTGTAATTATATTTTATTATGTACTTCACAAATATTTCATTGTTTAACACAACTTATATTTTTTTGAATAGTTTTAGAGTTTCTAGGGCAATGCTAATCTTGAAATATTTATATTGTGTTTGCTATTTATCCTCAAATAATAAATATACATCCAATGGACTATTATAAAGTACAACTAAAAACTTGATTTATTAGTCACACCCTATAGTTGTATTCAAAAAATACTATTACTTCAAAATATTATATTTAAAAAATAATAGCTACAAAATTAATAGGCATGTATTTGAAATCTTAAAACAATGAATTGCTAGACAATTAAAAGAGAACAAGAATTTACAGAAAAATGCTAATTGCCAATGGTTTAATATATTACAGCAAACATTAAGAATTCAACATTCTTTCTAGAAAATGAAGACATAGGCATAGAAGATTTTTTAAAAAATAGTTTTAAAGTATTCATATATATTGTCTTTAGTTTTTAAAATTTCCTTTAGAGTGCCTTTAATCTGAAGAATTTCAAGGAGTAAAAGAATAGTTTTCTTTAGATATAGTATTAATAAGATAGTATATAAATTATATTCTTTCATTAATGAGGAACGGAACAGTACATTGAGTTACCACTTTTGAAAAATTTTGACTTTTACAAATTATTTTATAATTCTGGTTTTTTATTTATGTAAACTCTTAAGAATATTAAAGATTATTATATATAAATATTTTATATACAGATGTGTGTATGTTACTTGCTATGCAACATATTCTCTGTGACTAAGATTTGTATGGATGAATAAACCTGTGAAATAGCAAAAGGAGTAAATCAAAGAAAAGATTTCCAGAGTGTCTTCTCATATGTTTCTAGTCCACACAAGTTTAAAACTAGAGTAAAAAAACAATCCAAAGATTTAATAAAATCCTTGTCAAAATACCAACATTTTCACAGAACTAGAATAAATAAAAATAAAATTTGTGTAGAAACCAGGACCCAAGCAGCCAAAGCAATATTGAAAGAGAAGAACAAAGCTGGAGGTATCATAATTCCAGATTTCAAGATATACCACAAAGCTATGGTAATCAGAACAGTGGGGTAATAGCATAAAAATAGACATATTGATTGATAGAACGGAACAGAAAAGAGAACCCGGAAATAAACCCAGTCAATTAATCTATGACAAATGAGGAAAGAATATGTAAAGGAGAAAAGATAGTCTCTTCAATTTATGGTCCCAGGAAAACTGGAGAGTAACATGCAAAAAATGAAACTGGATCGCTTTCTTACATCACATACAAAAATAAACTCAAAATGGATTCAAGATTTAAATGTGAGATCTGAAACCATAAAACTCCTAGAAGAAAACATAGGCAGTAATTTCTTTGACACTGGCTGTAGAAATGTTTTTCTAGAAATGTTTTGTCAGGCAAGGGAAACAAAAACAAAACTGTTCTGACTATACCAAAATAAAAGGCTTCCACACAGCAAAGGAACTAACCATCAACCAAACAAAAACACACAACACTTAATAGAAGATATTTTAAAATGATATATCTGATAAGGGGCTAATATCCAGATTACCTAAAGAACTTATACAACTCAAGAGCAAACAACAACAACAAATAATAATAATAATCCAATTAAAAATGGGCAGAGGACCTGAATAGGCATTTTTTGAAAGATGGCCAACAGACACACAAGAAGATGCTCAATATCACTAATTATCAGGGAAATGTAAATTAAAACTATAATGAGATATCAGCTTCAATGATGGGAAGCTGTCAGAATGACTAAGATCAAAAAGACCAGAAATAACAGGTGTTGATGAGGATGTCAAGAAAAAGGAAACTTCATGCACTGTGGGTGGGAATGCAAACTGATGCAGCCACTGTAGAAACAGTATGAAAGTTCCTCAAAAAGTTAAAAATAGAATTACTAGATGATCCAATATTCTACTACTGGGTATTTATTCAAGGAAAACAAAAACACAACTTTGAAAATAGTATGCTTATTGCATCATTATTTACAATAACCAAGATATGGAAGCAGCCGAAGTACTTCCATAGATCAACAATAGTGTATACACACAAACTCTGCACACATACACATACACACACACACACACACACACACACACACATACACACACTGGAATATTAATCATGAAAAGGAGATCTTGCATTAGCAACAATATGTATGGACCTAGAGGGTATAATGCTAAGAAATGGACAGAGAAAAACAAATCCTATATGATTTCACTCATATGGGGAATTTAAGAAACAAAACAACAAGAAAGAGGCAAAAAACAGTCTTCAATACAGAGAACAAAGGAGGTTACCAGAGAGGAGGTGGGTGGGGGGATGGATGAAATAGATAAAAGAGATTAAGAGTACACTTACCTTGATGAGCACTGAGAAATGAGTAGAATTGTTGAATCATTATCTGGTAAATGCTCACACTTGATTAAGAATGTAAATTATTCAGTTCCATTCATCTTTATGATGGGGAAAAATCTTAATTGAAATACCTATTGATGGTAGATAAATATTTTTATTTCTAAGTATGAAAAATAGCAGTTAGTTTAAATAAGAGGAATAAACACTCTGTAGCCCAAGTATCAAGTTACAAATACCAGTGCATAAATAACAACATATCTATCAAGAGTGACTGCGAAAAAAGTGTCGTAAATGGAGATTTATGCCATCACTCACTCCAGCACGTACAGAAATGAGGAAAAAGATGCAAAATAGTAGAGATAACATCAGATATTTTGAAACTAAGAAAGGATCCAATATCCAGCACAAATAACAAATGCTCACAGAAACACATGGCTTATATCACCTGGAAAGGGAACCTGGCGAGCATATAAAGAAGAGATGAGTACGTTGCTGTGCAGTGAGAAATGAGGTAACTCATTTTTGCCAGCACAGTGGTGAGAACTGATCATACGTCAAGAAAGACAACAAATACTCTATTTCCATCCCACCACTGATAATTGACAACATACTAGGCTGGGAAAATGCCGTCTGTCTAGCCATAGTCGGAGCTAAGCTGAATGGGCACACAGAACTTTTGTGGCCTTTTCTCATAAACAGAATCCTAGAATAACTGGAGAGTCGCAACCAAAAAGGCTTGGAAGAGCATGATGGCCGTGACTGGATAGTAAGTAGTCCAGCACTTACCAGTAGGCTTCATGTGCTGTGGACAACGTGCTGAATAAAGGGAGACTGGCTTGTAGCAACACCGGCCCTTCCTTATTGTTCTGAGTCAGAGGTGAGGTTGTACCTGGGGAAACTGAACCACAATCTACCAAGTTGTTGATAAGCCCCATACTAGGGACAACATTTAATCATTCCACACCTTTATAAATATGAGCAAATAATAAACCCCTTCTACCCTTATTTCTATTTCCATTATTATTGTTAGGCATAATGGAAATCAGTTAGCTGATATTTTCTTTTGGATTTCTACTTCTGCAGTTCCAAACAAAGTCGGCCTGTGATTTATTTTCTTTGTATTTTCCCAATCCACTTTGCTAATCAAGGTGGCCATAGTTTCATAGAAAAAGTTAGGTAACATTTGTTCTTTTACTATTTGCTGTCACAACTCCTATAAGAAAGAAATTACATATGCCTTTATATTTCCAAGAAAATTTTATACCTATAAAATTAAATCTGGGCCTCTTTGGTGTATGAGGTGGTCTTTGCTTACTATTTCAATTTATTATTTATTAATCTATTTAGTTGTTCTTTTTCTTTTTTATACTTACTCTTTTATATTTAAAAATTTTGCATTTTATGTATTTTCCATTTAATATTGGTTTTCTAACATTTTTATTTTGATTTTTATACTAACGCTCAGATACAATTCATATAAAATAAATGCATCCATTTCAAGTGTATAGTTTGATGAGTTATTACACACACAATACACACACACACTCTGTATAAACTCATCCACAAACAAGATGAACTCAAACCAAAAACCTTCTCTCCTGCCAGCCCTAGTTTGCCTGTCAAACCCTCCCAGCTCCTACCCCAGCCCAGGCCTCAGGCCACCACTGAACTGTACTACCAAATCCATTTGTCTCTTCTAGAATTTCATATTTGTATCATACAGTATGTATTCTTTTGTATTTGGCTTCTTCCTCTCAACACAGTAATTTTGAGATTTATCCACATTGTTATAACGTACCTTCTTTTATTCTATGGCTATGTGTTCTATTACATGGGTATAGCACAATCTATTTGTCTTCCTCTTGGTGATGGACATTTTGGCTTTAAAATTTGGAGCTATTAGGAATAGAGGTGCTATGTGAATTATTACAGAAAGATTTGCATGCATCTTAGCTCAGGCTGCTAAAATAAAATACCTTAGACTGGGGGTACCTTAAACAACAGAAATGATTTCTCATAGTTGTGTGGGTTGGGAAGCCCAAGATCGAGGTACTGACAAATTTGGTTCTAGGTGAGTGCCCTCTTTTCGGCTTGTAGAAGCCACCCTTTACCTGTGTGCTTACATGTCCTTTCCTCAGTGCAAGTGTGTGGGTGTGAAGTAGCTCTGGTCTGTCTTCTACTTCTTATGTTGGGGTGAATTACTCAGAGTGCCACCCTTTACCTGTGTGCTTACATGTCCTTTCCTCAGTGCAAGTGTGTGGGTGTGAAGTAGCTCTGGTCTGTCTTCTACTTCTTATGTTGGGGTGAATTACTCAGAGTGGAATTGCTGGGTTGTACGTATATAGGTATTTATGCATGTTGTGTGTTCTAAGTGTGTATGTAACCTTTCAAGAAACTGCTGAGTTGTTTTCCAAGTAGATGTACCATTTTATATCCCCCACCCTCAGCAGTATATGAAAATTTTAGTTTCTTTGCATTATAAACAATAGTTGCCCAGTTTTTAAATATTTCAATTCTAATGGCCTGGGAGAGCCACCCTTAGAGCCTCATATGAACTTCATCTAACTTCATCATCTCCCAGAGGCCTCAACTCCAAATATCAGCACTTTAACAACTCAATTTTTAGAGGACACATTTGGTTCATAACAGTGTGGGTATACATTTTTTTTTTATTTGACAGAGAGATATCACAAGCAGATGGAGAGGCAGGCAGAGAGGGGGGGGGAGCAGGCTCCCTGCTGAGCAGAGAGCCCGATGCGGGACTCAATCCCAGGACCCTGAGATCGTGACCTGAGCCGAAGGCAGCGGCTTAACCCACTGAGCCACCCAGGAGCCCTGGGTATACATTTTTTATGTTGGGGTGAATTACTCAGAGTGGAATTGCTGGGTTGTACGTATATAGGTATTTATGCATGTTGTGTGTTCTAAGTGTGTATGTAACCTTTCAAGAAACTGCTGAGTTGTTTTCCAAGTAGATGTACCATTTTATATCCCCCACCCTCAGCAGTATATGAAAATTTTAGTTTCTTTGCATTATAAACAATAGTTGCCCAGTTTTTAAATATTTCAATTCTAATGGCCTGTATTGTTATTTTATTATTATTTGAATTTGCATTTCCCAATGGCTAAAGATGTTGAATATTTTTTATGTGTTTATTGGCGATCTCTCTATCTTCTTTTGTGTAGTGTTTATTCAAATATTTTGCCCTTTTTTGTTAGGCTTCTTGTCCTCTAATTACTGAATTGTAAAACTTCCTGATGTATTCTGTATACAAGTCTATGTCAGAAAGAGGTAGTGTAATTATTTTCTTCAAGGACTTTGATTACCTTTTCATTTTCTTCTTCAATATACAAAATTAACTGTATTATTTGAAAAGTTTTTAATTTTCATGAATTCCAAATTATCAGCTTTCTCTTTGTAATTCATGCATTTTATCTCCTAAGAAAGTTTTGCTTATCTGAAAGTTTTCAAGATTTTCTCCAGAATACTTTCATCTAGAAGTCTTACAGTTTTGACTCATATGTTTAAGTCAATGATTCATATTTAGACAATTTTTGTGTATGATGTTATAAAAGACTTGAGATTTATTTTCTTTTACATATGGATATTCAGTTGTTTTGACACCAGTAGGTGCAAAGAATATTCTTTTTCCTCTGTTGAATTACATAGGCACTTTTGTCAAAAATCAAGTTATTGTATTAGATTATTAAAAAACTGTTTTCTGTTTCATTGATCTTCATTTCTATAGATATGCCATATCATAGCTTTCTACAAGTCTTCCAAATTTGAGTCATTATTTTAAAAAATTATTTTGGTAGTCTAGGTCATTTGCATTGTTATATGGTTTAGCTTTTCATCAATTGCTTCCAAAAAATGTTTGTAGGAATTTTAATTACGTTTGCCTTGAACATATAGATTATTCTGGGAATAACTGGGTCAGAATAATACTCAGTATTGCAGTCCATAAATATGGCATATCTCTTCCTTTACTAACTCTTCAGTTTCTCTTAAAAATATTTTGTGATGTTCAATGTATAGGTATTGCACTTAATTTGTTAAACTTAACTCTAATTATTTCTTTTTTTAAATACTTCTTTAAATAATATAAAAATATATTTATGCATCTAATAATCTATTATTGACTTTGTGCCACTGATTTTGCTAAACATACATATTTGTTCTAATAGATTTTTATGATCCTTGGGATTTTCTATGTATATGATTGTGTCATCTAGGAATAAAGACAATTTCACTTCTTCCTTTGCATATGTTTTTAATATATTTTTCTGTTTTTACATTGGCTAAGACATCCAGTAAAAGTTTGAGAAAAAAGTAGTGAGAGGAGACATCTTCTCCTTTTCCTCATTAAAGATCAAGTGGGCTGTGGTTTTTTTGCAAATGTCTTTTATCAGATTGATAAAATTTCCTTTATCATGCTGAAAATTTTGAATCAGGAATGAATGTTGAATTTTCTCAAATACCTTTTTCTGAATCAATGGCAATGATTATGGTGTTTTTCCTCTCCTCTATTTTCTTAATATATAGAAATATATTGATTGATTTCTTAAAATGTTAAAATAATGTTACATTCTTGGAATAAATTCTTCCTTGTCATGATATATTACTCTTTATATTTTGCTATATTGGACATGTCAATATTCTTTAAAGAATTTTGCTTCTGCGTTCATGAGAGAAACTGGTTTGGGTTTGTTTTGTTTATATC
The DNA here is from genome assembly GCF_964662115.1 of Mustela nivalis. Lineage (NCBI taxonomy): Eukaryota > Metazoa > Chordata > Mammalia > Carnivora > Mustelidae > Mustela > Mustela nivalis. The sequence continues at coordinate 85,474,456 of NC_139020.1, forward strand.
CTCTTTGATTAGTTTTCGTACAGGAAAATGCAAGCTTCATAATATTAGTTGGTGAGTCTTCCCTCTTCTTATCTAAAGAGTTTGTATAAAATTGATGCTGTTTTCATTCTTAAATAATTGGTAGAATTCACTAATAAAAGTATTTGAGCCTGGAGTTAACTTTCTAGGGAGATTTTTAACAGCATATGGAGTTTATTTAATAGATATATGGCCATTCAGGATATCTATTTCTTCCTAAACAAGCTAGGTGTTTTGTTTCTTTCAAAGAATTTGTCCATTTGTCCATTTGACCTATATTGTCAATTTATTGCCATAAACTGGGTTATGATATTACTTTTTTATGCTTATCATGTTTCTAAGATATATAGTGGTATCTACCTTTTTTCCCCCATGATTCTTGTGATTTGTATACTAGGATTTTTCTTGATCACACTGAGTAGAGTGTGATCATTAACTAATATTATTGATCTTTTCAATGATCTTTTGATTTCCTTAATTTATTGTTGGATTCATTTTCTGTTTAACTGATTTTTGCTCTTAATTTATTCATCATTTTCCTTACTTGGCTTTAATTTGATTTACTTGTTAGCTTTTTAAGATGAAAATTTAGATTACTAACTTCAAATTTTTTTGAAGATTTTATTTATCTATTTGACAGAGAGAGAGATCACAAGTAGGCAGAGAGACAGGCAGGGGGGTGGGGAAGAAGGCTCCCCGTTGAGCAGAAAGCCCCATGTGAGGCTTGATCCCAGGACCCTGAGATCATGACCTGAGCTGAAGGCAGAGGCTTTACCTACTGAGTCATCCACGTGCCCCACTAATTCAATTTTTTTTTATTTTTGTAATTTAAGCAATAAAATATTCAAACTTCCTTCTAAGCACTCTCTTAGCTATAGCCCAACAATTTTTATATACTCTATTTTTATTTCTTTTATTCCTATATATGTCTAATTTCTATCCAATTCCCCCTCCTCCCACTGGTGAATTCTACCAAACTTTTTTTTTTTCTGCCAAGGTATAGTTGATACACTATACTTTCCTTTCTGATTTCTTTCCTTTTTGATAAATACTTTCCTTTTTGATTTCTAATTCAATTCCAGTGTTTTCAGAAAGCAGACTCTGTATGATGTGAACTTTTAACATTTTATTAGGCTTGTGTTATGGCCCACCATATAATCTATCTTGCTGAATATTTTATGTGTATTTCCCTGTTATTGGGTAGAGTGTTCTATAAATATCAATTAGGCCAAGTAGGTTGATAGTGTTATTCAAGTCCTCTATATCTTTACAGACTTAATGGTGGCTTGTTCCTTTAATTACTGATATAAGAGTATAAAGCTTTTCAACTATTATTATGGTGATTGGCATATTGTTGAATGTTGGGATTTTGTTGTTTTCTTTATTTTTTTTAATAGATTGTTTAGTATTATTTGGTCAAATGGCCAAGTATGGAATCAGTTTGATCCCTTCAGGGTGTATTTTAAAGATTTATTAGGGTGGATTTGAATAGCCTTCACTCTAGGGATAATTCGAATGCTGTTTTATTACCAGGATGTTACTTCTCATGGCTCTCTAATGAATGTCTCGGATGATTGCTGAGGATTCCTAGTACTGAGTGGTAACTCAGATGTCTACCAATGTGTTTGAACCCTTGAAATTACTAAACTGAGAGCCTAATCACTGTCTTTTGCCAGGCCTCACAGAGTTTTTACTTTGCAGTAAAGTAGCCCCCTCCCTCTCTGAAACTCAGCAACTGCCATCCTTGGAAGACTCCAGAACTCTAATCTTAAGCTCTTTTATTCATTAATATCAATGAATTCACATGGTCTCTCTTTTTTAACCAACCCTGCCCTAGCAGTCTAGAAATTACTGAAAAGTCAGAGTGATGGTGTAGGTTACTGCCCTTATTTTCCAGCTTCCCATTTCATAGACTTTCATGCCTGTTTTTCAGTGCTTGAAAGGAAATGTTTTATTTATTTAGTCTAGAGGTTTTTTTGGTAATGGAAAACTGGGTCTGGAGTAATTCTTACTCCATTGTGGCTGGAAGTAGAAATTCATATTTTTAGTAGTTTTAAAATTTAATTTTGTCTGTAGATATTTCTCCTTTTTATTTCAGAATAAATTTATATACATCTGTCTCTTCTTTTTCTCATCAGTACTCTAGATGTTTGATTATCTTTTTAAATAACTAGTTTTTAACTTTTTAGATTTTAACTCTCATGAGTATGTGAGTTGCTTATTTTACTGACATCTCTCTCTTTTAAGCTAGGCTCAGTGTACTTTATTGATGGTACATGACAAGGTAGTGCTCCACAAGCCCTACCTTCCTTAGGGGGTCTGGTATGGAAACTGTAGATGTTGGGAGATTCTCAGTGTGTTGGGAGATGAGTTGGGGCAAGGACTCTCCAGCAGCTAAGAGCCTCTCTTTTCCTTTTGCTCTCACTGGGACTAAAGGTCCAGGGGGCTCTTACTACTCGAGGGCCGGGTGGACTATTAGCCCACCACCTATTTGCTGTAGCCAAATAAATTGTCATACCAGTAATGAGCTTGACAAAGTGGTCATTGAGAGTAATGCCAACCCCAGCATTGAAGATGGAAGAGTGGGTGTCACAGGAGACAACCTGGTCATTGTAGCCCAAGATGACCTTGAGGAGGCCCTCCAATAACTGCTTTATCATCTTCTTGATGTCATCATATTTGGCAGCTTTCTCCAGGTAGCAGGTTGGATCCACGACTGACACACTGGGGGGTGGGACATGGAAAGTCACATCAGTGGTCTTCCCATTCCGCTCAGGAATGACTTTGCCTATGGCCTTGGCAGCACCTATAGAAGTAGAGATAATGTTCTGGTCAACCCCTCAGCCATCATGCCACAGCTTCCCAGAGGTGCTGTCCATGGTTTTCTGGATGGCATGGACTGTGGTCATGGGTCTCTTCATGATACCAAAGTTGTTGTGGATGAACTTGGCCAGAAGGGCAAGCAGTTGATGGTGTAGGAGGCATTACTGATAATCTTGAGGGAGTTGTCATATTTCTTCTGGTTCATACCCATCAAAAACATGGGGCCATCAGAAGAGGCAGAAATGATGATCTCTTGGTCCCACCCTTCAAGTGAACCCCAACCCCTTCATGATGGTGAAGACTCAGTGGACTCCATAACATACTCAGTACCAGCACTGAGTATTTAATTTAATGATGGTGGGATCTCACCACTGGAAGATGGAGATGGGATTTCCATAGAAGATAAGTTTCTTTTTTTTTTAATATTTTATTTATTTATTTGACACAGAGAGAGAGGGATCACAAGTAGGCAGAGAGGCAGGCAGAGAGAGAGGGGAAAGCAGGCTCCCTGCTGAGCAGAGAGCCCGACGCGGGGCTCGATCCCAGGACCCTGAGATCATGACCCGAGCCGAAGGCAGAGGCTTAACCCACTGAGCTACCCAGGCACTCCAGAAGATAAATTTCTTATTCTCAGCCTTGATTGTGCTGTTGAATTTGCTCTGGGTGGAATCATACTGGGACATGTAGACCATGTTGTTGAGGTCAATGAAGGAGTCTTAGTCATTGATGGCAACAATATCACTTTGTCAGAGTTAAAAGCAACCCTCGTGACCAGCTTCCCAGTATGGACAAATCTATTTACTCTAATCTTCACCATTGTATCTGAATGACAGGACTGGCCCTGCACCAGAAGATGAGGTTGTCTGTGGAAATGGGAGGAGTGGAAAGCCTCTTCTTACATTTATAATTTGTGAACTTCTTTCTTTGAATTTGCTCTGTTGCACTATACCTATAATTGTGTCAAAAGCCAGATTTTTAGTTTCTGATCTTGCTTATTCTTGATAAATGTGTTAAAAATTATAAAGTTTCCCAAATAAAGTTTTACCAATGGCTTACAAATTTTGACATGTAGAGGGTTTTCTTTTTATTAGTATTAATTTTAATTGGTATTTTAAAATTTCATTAGTATTAATGTTCTGTCCAGATGTTGCAGGAGAAAATTGTCTCCTTGGATCTTCCAGTTTCTGGTGGCAGCTAACATTCTACAGCTTGTGGCCTGATTACTCCATCTTTGCCTTTCATTGCCTTTCCTCTTCACTGTTTCAAGTCTCCCTCTGCCTCCCTTTACAGGGACACTTTTACTGGATTTAGGGCTCAGCTAGATAATTCATAACTCAAGATCCTTAACCAAATCACATCTTCAAAGCTTTTTTTTTTTTTTTTTTAATTTTCGTCTTTGCTCTTTCCATAGAAGGTGATGTCCCCAGGCATGGGAATGATGGAATTAGGGATTCAGAGATAGGTACCTTGGATGGGACATTTCAGTCTACCACAATCTTCCCTCTGGCCTCCAAAGGGATGAATCCAAAAGATTCATATTCAATTCAAGTCAATTCATATTCAATCTTATGAATCCAAAGATTCATATCCATCCACATATAAAATACATTGATTTCATCCCAGTGTCTTCAAAAGTATCAACCTGATACAGCATCAGCACAAGTCCAAAATGTATCTAAATATTGCCAACTCAAAATTTTTAAATCTCGTTATTTATATCAACAAAATCAGCATAATTTCTATTCTACCTGTGTTCCATCTTGCGGAAAATTTTACCCCCATCTTTGGACCTATGAAACTAGAAATCTAGCTATTTGGTCCCCAAATACAGTGCAGAACTACGTCAACACAAAATAAATGAACCGTTTTTTTGAAATTTTAAAAGAAAGGAAAAGAGTTTTATTCAAGCCTAAGTTAGAACAGCTGCCCAAAATAAATAATCTTCACATAGAAGAGAATGCCCCAGAGAAGGAACATTTGGTTCAGAGTTAACATATATGTATATTTTACATAGAGTTACAAGCCATCATGACAAAGGCAATTACAGAATGTTGTAGACTTTATCTTACATTTTTTAGTGTGTATACGAGGCTGTTTAACTTTAATCTTCTGGGAACCAGGAAAGTTTTGTTTGTTTGTTTGTTTTGTGTTGTTTTGATTTGTTTTGTTTTTCTTACCTTTACATCTGAATGCTCCTTTTAGTTTTGTGTTTTGTTTTAACAAAGCAGACATACAACATGTGCTTGGAGCAGAAATAAGAGCCCCATGCTTTGAAGGTTTCTGGAGTAATTTTGACCTTGGTAAAAGTTAAAGTATGGCTTCTCTTGGAGCCTAGAAGCAGGAAGCACAAATGTTAAAAGGGGTAAAATATAAGGAGGGAAAAAATCAGCATTCTCAAATAATTTTGAAATCTAACAGATAAAATCCCATTATGTTTTGTGGGTTAGAAATAATTCCCTCTGGGACCACATGTATGATCTGGTTCCTAGGCTTGGGCATCTGCTTTTTGCCCTGCAGCTCCATTCCTTGGGACCATGGCTCTAACGTCAATGTATCATCACTTCTTGAGGGTTCTACATGTTTCAGATGAGTAGTTGTTATCTGTATATTTTCTACTTATAGAATTTTGGAACTCTGGCAGTCTTCATTGTGTCCTGTCTCTGTCTCTTTCATTCCAAGCTGGGAGTGTTTCTGCATGTATAATATTCTCAAAAACCCATTAGGGCCTCTGTTTAATCTCATGGGGATTCAGAACATTAGCAAGAGAGTCCCCCACAGATCTTTTCTAGATAATTCCATTTCCTTTCCTGACTTGTGCTGAGAGTTTGAGTGAATCCATGAGACACAAAACTATTATCTTCAGCAAAATTTTTCTCACCACACAGTTGGCCTTATCTCCACAGTACAATTTCCTAACAGCTAGTCTCCAAATTTTAGCATCTTTTTCTATCTGAACAGGCTTAGAATTTACCAAAGCATTAAGTGCTGGTTCCTTTTTTCTTAACAATTCTTTCTTCAATTTCTCTCTTTCCCATGTGTTTTGCTATAAGCAGCAAGAAGAAACAAGGTTGCACCTTCAACACTTTGCTTAGAAATCTCCTCAAAATCCAAATTCCTTGCTTATAAGTCCTGCTTTCCACACAGCTATAGGACACATTCAGGTAAAATTTCTGCTACTAAATAACAAGGATTATCTATCACCAGTTTTCAATAGCACATTTCTCATTTTCTTCTGAGCTTTCATCACGTTCATACTTCCACTGTTCGTATTCTGGTCAAGACAGTTTAGACTTTTTCTATCCTCTACCTCAAATCTTCTACAAGTCTTAGTCCACTGTCTGATTACAAAGCCACTCTACATTTTTAGGTATTTGTTACAGCAGTACCCCACTTTCCCCTACAAATATCTGTCTTAATTTCCTAAGGCTGCCATTACAAATTGACACAAACTCGCTGATTTACAAGAACAGAAATTTATTCCTTCATGGTTCTGGAGGCCAGAAGTTCAACTTCAGTTTCATTGAGCAAAAATCAAGATATTAATAGGGCTACATTTACTCCAGAGACTCTAGGACAGATTCTCTGTCCGGCTTCTTCTAGCTTCTGGTGACACTCCTATGCTTATGGCTTAATCACTCCAAGCTTTGACTACATGTTCGTATTGCCTTCTCTATTATGTATATATAATGACCCTCAGCCTCTTATGAAGACACTATGATTGGATTTAGGACTCACCTGGATAATCCAGTAAAATCTCCCTATATCAGGATCCTTAAAAACAGCTGCAAAGGGCACCTAAGTGGCTCAGTGGGTTAAAACCTCTGCCTCCAGCTCAGATCCTGATCCCAGAGTCCTGGGATGGAGCCCTGCATTGGGCTCTCTGTTCAGCAGGGAGCCTGCTTCCCCCCTCCACTCCCCCCACCCCGCCTGCCTCTCTGCCTACTTGTGATCTCTGTCTGTCAAATAAAATAAAATTAAAACAAACAACAACAACAGCAAAGAGCTGAAAAGAAGCTTCTTCCTTACAAACTAACAGGGCTAAATTGGACCTGGTATCTTTTCATGGCCATTTTCCCTCTTAATAGAGATGGCTAATTCCGTTGGAGATGTATGGAGTTCTCTTTTTAATTAAATGCATACTATCACAGAAGGAGCAGGTTTGTTCTCAGAATTTTTGGAATGTACATGCTTAGCATTGTGATTAGCATATAGTAAGTTCTCAAAAATTACAGCTCATTTTTAATTGATGTTATATTTACCATTAGGCATCTCTTAATAAATTCTATAAAATCCCCTAAAATACATTTAACTTCTCAGGTTGTTAGTTATGGATACATTTATTTCAATCCTCTGAATACTGCTTTTAATTTATATGTAGTTTTATATTCTGATTCTTAAAACTTAGGCAGTAGAAATTCATATTTCTCCAAAATATCAGAGGCTTTTTGAAAGACAGTGTGATAATTGTGGTTTATTTAATTGTCAAAAATATGAACAATTGCTTGTTAAAAAAGAAAGAAAACACCCTTAGGTAATTTCTAGCACTTTAAGGTTGAGATTTCTTTCACTCAACATTTCCTTTATAGTAATTTTGTCCCAGAAATCTCTAAAGTCAGTTTAAATTTCTAATGCTTTTGAATGTTTTAACTCTCCATTATAACTGTGAACAGACATAATATGTTTATCTCATTTTTTTCACATCCTGTCACTGTCATCTACCAATGAAGTGTTAAAAGGGTTGAGAAACTGCATGTCTTCAGTTTAATCATGTTTAATTAATTTATTTGTTTAGCTTTTGCTCCTTGGAATATGGCTATAAATATTATATAAAATACATTCTTATTTTTTAGACTCTCAAAACAATCTGATAAATAAAAAGTATATGATATTTGTGGTGTAAATTTTCTATCATGTTATTTTAAATATATATGTCAGTCAAAAATTAACATTTATCAGTTTGACAAATATTTTGTGTACTGTTTTATATAATTATTCTACCTATTGGGGATATAGTAGCAAATCAAACAGAATGTAACGGCTACCCTCCTTGAGTTTATATTCTAGAGGAGAAGAAACATCAACAAACACAATCAATAATATAAAAATAGACTATTTTAGATAGTGATAAGTGTATGAAGAAAAGTAAAATAGAGAACCAGGATGAGTGGTAACGAGAGATGCTGTAATGTTAACCAGATTAGAAGCTATCGAGAAGTGGACATTTAAGAAAAGACTTAAAGGAGCAGAGGGCAGAGTCATGGGCAGATCTGTGGAAACACATTTAACCAGGGGAAACATTAAGTGCTGTGTCTGAGAAGTGGTGATAATGCCTCTGTGTCTGGATAGAGTTGAAAAGAGGTCCAGGGAGCAGTAGAAGATAAGGTCAGCTCTGTGGGTCCTGCAGGCCACCATAAAGATTTTGTATTTGACTGTGAATGAGCAAGATTGCTTTGGAAGGTTTGGAGCAGAGTAACCTTATCTGACAATTATTTTAAAAGGATTAGTCCCCAGGCAGAGATTGGATTAGTTGGAAGAGGGGGAGTGGGAGGGTGAGGACTGATAGGGTAGATGTGCAGGAAGTTAAGTTATTTAGAAAAAAAAATCAAATCAGGCAGCTGAAGATGCCTATGATGAGGAATAAAATTAATTTCAAAGCCAACACCCCAGTGAATACAGAATTGCAATTTATATTTTTATTAAACAATACTGACAAACTTTCTAGATAATTACTAAATGAGACAATTGTGAAATTTGTTACATGCTTTTGGGCCAGATTCAAGAGAAGTTAACTTAGGCTTTAAAGAACATTAAGTAGAAGTAACTTCATTCAGAGATGCTTCATTTATGTTTTGGAATGTACATCCTTCTTTACGATATCTGTCAGAAAGATGATATTCTGTGAAGACTTCTACTGTGTTTTCCTTTGCATTTCCTTGTCTGTATCTATGCTGTTGAATGTAGTAGCCACTAGTCGCATATGGTTGTTGAACAGCTGAACTGTGGCTGATCTGAATTGAGATCTGCTTTCAGTTTAAACAACATACTAGATCTCAAATATTTAATATGAAAAATAGCATGTGATATCTCATTAGCTATTATTTTTATATTTGATTATGTGTTTCAAGGCAATTGCATATGAAAGGCTTTAGATATATTGAGTTAAGTAAAACATATACATAAAATTAATGTCCTTAGCTTCTTTTTACCTTTTTTTTTTTTTTTTTAATAAGACTATTAGAAAATGTGAAGTTACAGACATGGCTCACATTATATTTCTATTAGACAGTGCTGATGTCCATGCCAGGTGAACACTAATGCAGTTTTCAAAAGTATAATATTAAAGTAAGAATAATAACTGGAATAAGATAAGATAAAAATGGACATACTATATTTGGGGATTATATATATGGTAATGATAGCAGAATAAATAATGAGAAAATATAAATTTCTCAATTAGTGTTATGGTGACAGTTAGATAGCTATGTATTAAAAAAATTCTAGTTCTCTTATCTATGAGAATCAGAGCTAATGGTATATCAACATTTAGGGGAGAAAGAATCTAAGAATGAAATGTCTCAAGGAAAGGAACTTGATAGCCTGGCAGATTTGAAACCAAGAAAAATATCAGTATAACCTATGGCTGCAACTAATTGTACCAGTCATTTTATCGTGATTTCTTTAGAATAAACCTTTGTTTTTATTTTTTTATTTTTTATTTTTTTTTAATGCTTCACCATTTTTAGAAGTTACATCAATTCTTTCAAAAATGAACTATCCTTTTGAAACTTTATTTTTAAATAAATTCAATGTTATGGCCTGACTGGATCAAAATGTTCTATTGCTTTACTTCTGTTTCATTTAATAAAACATTCCTTTAAAAAATAACCTTGAATTATATTTGAAATCCTAGGACTTTATTTTCTATTTGTGCACACAGCCCACTTTGGGGTATAGTTCTGGGGGAGGTGGAATTGAAAAAAAGTGCAAAGAGCGTGAAGCACTGGGTATAGTGCATAAACAATGAATCTTGGAACATGAAAAAAATAAAATAAGATTAAGATGTTTAAAAAGTAGCAAACAAAAACCGTAAGTACAATATTTTGTTTTAATACCAGCATATTACAAATTAACTTTAAGATTATTTAATATTTTTATTAATATTTTTATATTTATAAAAATTTATAATATTACAAATTAACTTTAACTTTTACTCTGTCCCTTTACCCCTACTTCTCCATGTCTGTCATTGGTTTGAAGTGACATTAGTTTGAATTGACAGAATCTATATGACAGATTAATAGGGGGAAATTGATGCTGGATCAAAAAGGTTATACTTCTTTCTAAATGGACAAATCAGTGGTAGAATTGCGTTCACTATGTGAGATTATTGGACAGACTGAACTGGGACACAGATGCCAAATTCTGTCCAGAACCTTTTCTTGTCTTACATCAAACTTGTCAAATTGTTCTCACCATCTCACAATCCCTGCTGCAAGTATCCAACAAAGATTTCCTCCTGTTGTACATTTAGCTCTTAGAAAATTCTGAGGCCCTGTCTCCTGAAAACTTTCTATTGATTTTTTTTTTTTTTCTTCTTCCCTGTGCATACGGAGGCTCTGATTTTGGGCTTTCCTGCTTGCTAAGAACTGGCTGCTTTTTTAGTGTCTGTCCTTGCCCAAGATACAGACAGCAGGGTATCTTTGATTGTGTTTTACAGCTGAATGCCCATTTCGTTGGCTTCAAAATCTAGCCTCAGTTCTTGAGAATTCTTTCTGTGGAATGCGGCCTCTGGAAGTATAATTCCTTCCAGGAGAGATGTGATAGGAAGACCTGGGTGAAGAAAGCTCAGATTAATGGTCAGTAATAGTGATTCATTGTGTTTGGATAGCATTTTATTGCAAAATTCTGTCACATATTTTGTCTCACTTGCACATAATGTTTTCCACAAGTCTGTGTCTGAGCAGTAAATGTTTTAATCTTCTCATCATGGAGAACAGGACAGTGAAGTCTCAGAGTGGTCAGAACAGTATTTAGTGATGTTCCCTGAACTTAAAGCATCCTCTGTGGACCCTTAGTTTAGTACTTTTTCCACCATCTATGTCTTTAACAGAAACCAGATTTCAAAATTTTGTTGTTATAAGATATTTGAAAGTTACTGTATACAATATAGTTCTTCAGTTGATTATCTGTTTATAGGGTCTCACATATTTGTTATTAATACCCATATATTAATTAAAAAGGAAAGATTTTTAGTTAAGCAAAATAGCATTTGGGGGGGAATTTTTTCCTTATCTAGACACAGCTATTAGCCAGATCATTTGTAGCTAAGATAAAGTGGAGAAAAACATTTTCCAAGAGGGTAAAGAGGATTATCATATTAATAGTCAAATAATACTTTCCATCACAAAATAAGGGAAAACAGCTTTCAAGTGAAAGCATCAAAGAAGTGACACCATTTCTTTCTGCAGCATTATGTTCAGAAACAAATCTCCTCTGGGTTATGTTACCTGTTTGAATACAATAGAACCAAGTGGGGGAACAAGTGTTTATAGAGAAATGACTGACAAAGAGATAGTAGTCACAACTAAAGCAGCAAAAGTAAGCACTAAAGAAGTGGAAAGGTGGGCTGCAGGTTGGTTGCCTGTGGTTTTATAATATTGCTGGTTAGCTTTTCAAATACTGTCTATATGGGTCATTCAGTCCAAGGGTGTCATCAAGGATAACATGACTAGGAGTATGCTACATGTTCTATTTCCAACCAGAGAACAAATCTGGTGACTAACGATGATGAAATCATTTCAATTTGTACAATATTCCATTTCATTCAAGGTGCAGCTCCAGCTCGAGTAAATGGAGAAATCGTGTCCTGGAGGGTTTCTTCAGTGTGTATGAGCCAGATAGATGAGATAATTGTAAACACCTACTTTAAGCACTTTATGTCCACAGGTCAAGGCTACAAGACTGATACAAGAGAGAGATAGAAAAATGCTACTAGTACAGGAAGCCTTCCTTAAAACTATTCAGAATATATCATATTCTTCAGATACAATCTGTAATATTATTTATCTTTGAACTTAACAGTTTTATCACTTTTGTATAGAAAATAAATTGATCAAAATATAGGTGCCAAATTTGATGGAATACATTAATATGACTTCACAGAAAATGAAGGACATATTTTTAACAAAGAGCCATGTATATGATGTCTGTTCCCAAGTTGTGTTTAAAAATCACACACACACATTTCCTGTGTTTGCCTTAAAACTGGATAAAGCTTATAACATTTACCTAAATATATGAATGTCAGCAATTATTTGAAAAAAGCAATTAGAACATATGGGTCCTTGGAACTATATTCCAACAGGACTGCAGTCAGCCAGAACTGAGTTGTGGCAGCTCTTTTTGACAGGACCTGTGCCCCCTTATCATCATAGTCCCTCTTTGTCTTTATTGTTTTTACTTGAATTTATTGTAGTATTTCATCTTCCTACTTGTCCCATAGCTATTTATATTTTTATTGCCTTGTCCATGAATTTTCTAAGGAGTTTCTTATCTTTCAATATGTTTGATTCCTGAAACTTCTGGTTAAGACACTGAAACCTATGATTTTATGCCTTTTTTTCCTGATAGCTAAAATGTTTTGAAATTAAAAACAAATTAACCCCATGAAATACATATAGTATTAAATGCATGATTTTAAAAGCCAACTATTAGCTCTTACAATGAATTAAACAAAAGTGAAAAAATAGGGACATAATGGTTATTTATTTAGATACTGTTAATGCGATATATGTTTTTACAGAGATGTAAAAGACTACAAGCTTAAGTTTACTTAGATAAATAGATTTGTCAAACCAGTATAAGAATTTTGTCTACTTATAAAAATAGTCTGCCATTTATAAAAAAAAAAAAAAAGAAGGAAAGATGTAACTAACCTTAACTGAACTCAGTTTATTTTCTTGACACTATTAAGCATGCATTCTATATTATTATCATGGCCGTGTCCCTGGCCCTCAGATGTATTATCTGTATTATCTCTGACTTTCTGTTCCTGTCCTGTGTGCAGGAGCTAACATTTCAGACCATATCACATGAAATATGTTGCAAGTTGACTTTCCAAATATTTTACAACTATATTTTTATGGAGTTATTCAAGATAGGTAGAGCATCACATTAAATGTTACCATTTTTCCCATATCAACCCTACCTAGGGCAAACAAATTAATCTTGAAATCTGAGAGATTAGTTATAACAGGAATTTATTTTGGTTATTATTTTGCAATTCTCTAAAATAAAAGCAAGTAGTTGGAATGACAAATTATGTAACAATGCTTATTAATTAAATAAATGATTACAAATGGTTAATTAACTAAGGAATTCAAATCTAGATCATAAAGTTCATCTGAAATATGGAATGCTGTGTATACTTGAGTCCATAAAAGATTATTGTTATTATCAAATATTTAGATTCAGTGATGATCTCAAAGGATGAATATTTATATTGAAAAATTGAAGTGCTTGGGTGGCTCAGTGGGTTAAAGCCCCTGCCTTCGGCTCAGGTCATGATCCCAGGGTCCTGGGATCAAATCCCCAATCAGGCTCTCTGCTCAGCAGGGAGCCTGCTTCCTCCTCTCTCTCTGCCTGCCTCTCTGCCTACTTGTGATCTCTGTCTGTCAAAGAAATAAATAAAATCTTTTTAAAAAAAAGAAAAATTATTTAGAGTCAATTTCATGTCCTGATTTTTGTCTTGGAATTTCATCATACATTTCATCTATACATTATTATTAAACTTTGGTTCAATACACTAATTTTATTGATTTATTAGTTAGTTGGAAAACTCATGATTTTATTTTTTAGTTTTAAGTATAAAGTGATAAAATGTGTTGAGTTCTCATAAAGAAAATAATATATCACTGATAAATGTATTTTTCTGAAAATTTAACTAATATTAGCACACTTCCATACTTGTTTGATGTATTCTAAGAAAATTTTACAGATACATATTAAAAGCTACCCTATTCCACAGTCCACCTACTTTCCTTTCCTTTACCTACTCAGCAAATGATATATATGCTTCTTGTGCAAATTTTTCATAGTATTTATAATATATATGTATTTAGTTTAGGAAAAGTTTCCAATTTACATAAAGAGTTTTGTATGATTTGTGGTGTTTGTAACTACCTTTCCCCCTTACTGTCACATATTTAAAAACATTCATCCATATTAATACATATATTACTATACTTAGATTTATTTCTACCATTTTTGTTTGTTTTCTCTATTTAATATGCATTTGTTGAATGTTACCTTTTTTCTTTTCTCATAGAGTTCAATTTTTATTAAGATTAGTTTCTATTTTGTTTACAGAAATTATATATTCTGTACTTTCCGTGGTTACTCATAAATTTCTGACATGAAAACTTCACAATGAAAAATTAAAATTTATTACTCTATCTTCCATCAAAATAATAAAAAAGCACTGGAAGAATTTAACACTTTTGCCACTTTCTAAATCTACATGTTATTGTTACCTAGTAGTTATATTCCATTATGATTATTGTTTAAGTCCCAGAATTAGCCATTGCCATGCTGCTCTTGTCACTATTGTTTTATATTTTATTTGGTTAATACTTGTTTGGAACTCTCTGACAGTTATATTATTTAGAACACAATCCATATGAAGGTTGAAGGCAGGGAAAATGATTCTTCTAAAAACAAAAGTTTGTGTTTGTTAGAATGTTTTCATTACCACTATTCTTTGGAAAGTCTTGTTTTTGTACTGCCAGTATTTCCATATCCTGGTGTAAAGGTTTGGTTAAACTTGTCCGTGACTTTATAGGATATTAATCTGTAGCTCTGTGGGTTTTTTTCTTATAACAATTGCTGTAATTGACAGGCATAGGTACAAAGATACTGAATGATGAAATGATGCAGAACTAGATTCTCCTGGATAGCTGGGTTAGAGAGATACAAAAGAGCAGTTGTTGACATTAAAAATGAATGGATTGAAGTAACATACCATGAAATTGATGAGGCTAGAGTGGCGGGAGGAAGGTTGTGAGAGATTGAGATGATACAAGAAAAAAAAATCAGGGTTCCCTGTGAGATTGAAGAATAAGTCTTTCCGGTGACTATAAGAGAGTCCCAAAGGGAGATAGGAGACAGTTTTCAGAAAGTGTTATTTTTTATTATTATTTAAATTTCAGAAATAGAGCAATTTAGAGTTAGCAAAAGTGCTTTAGTGTGGCCATGAGATTAGGTGGCTAAAGGGGTATAGAGGAAGTAATAGGAACAGAAAATGAGATTTTTAAGAAGCTAAAACTATTGTTCAGGTTACCTCTGAACAGGAGAGCTGTGATAGGGAGGAGCACTGAGAGCCAGGGCTGAAATTTTTTTCTCTGAAGGAGAAGAGATAATTAGGAGGTTGGTAGTGACAATAACAAGGTAAAGTTCAAGCTGTCTTCAGTGTCATTGGAGGGAGATTTTACTATGAGCATTATATGGAAAGAGTCTGGCAAAAGTACTTAGGAAAAGTAGGATGCTACCTTTCGTTTGAAATTTGAGTCATGTGACATGAAAAGCTTCCTCTCTGGGAAGCTCTGGAAAAATCAGTGGCTCTAAGTAGTGACCAGGATCCAATTATGTCAAGAAGGTGGAGAGGGATTCTCAGTAAGGTAGTCAATGTAGGGTTTTTTGTTTTGCTTTTTTTTTTTTTGAATTAATTTTTGTTGGTGTGTTTGTTTTTAATGTTTCCTACAATGGAAGGAAGGGTTTAAGGAGCATGGTAAAAGGTTTAGAAGAAATCGGATTGAGTTAGGGAGAAGAAAGTGCAGATTAATTTGAGGATAAAAGAGAGTTTCAGGAAAAGACAAGTAACTAGGGAAGTTTATATCTTGGGTCCTAAACAAAACCTGATAGATTTAGTTATTGGGCAAATGACTAATAAAGGATAAATCTCAGAAATACTCTGATGGGTGATATGTGGTAGTAGCCTTGTCTCTAGGTGCTCAGGGCACAAAGGGTGAGTTCACTCTTGTTGCTGGTTCTGTGTGATCTGAGGATAACTCCTGGGACCCTCTTGGTCTTGGATTTAGTCATAGAATTAGTAGGAAGCCTTGTTCAGCTTCCTATTATAGACAGTGAGATGGGCCAAGCAGAGTCTAGACGGTGTAGCTTCTTTGTCAGTAAAGATATATGTTTGTCAATGAATGTCATGGGTCTCTAGATTGGCTGTAAGCACTGCTGGACATACTTCTAAAAAAATGAATGCCAAAGGCTTCTCATCTAGAGAACATCTAAAGTGCTCATCCTCTTCATGAGGAGGTCTTGTAAAAGACAAGACACAGGTACCTTTAAAGAGCATTTATTCTCACATGTTTGCACCCAGAACTAAACATCAACAACAACAACAAAAACAACAAACCAAAACAAAACGGAACAACAACAACAAAAAACTAATACTCAACTGAAATTATATATAAAATGAAATTGAATATAAACAAATAGAGAGGAGTTATAAATAAACTAAAAAATTTTTTAAAGGTTTTATTTATTTATTTGACAGAGAGAGGCAGAGAGAGAACATAAGCAGGGGCAGTGAGAGAGGGAGAAGCAGGTTTCCCTTGGAGCAGGGAGCCAGATGCCTCAACTTGGGGCTCCCTCCCAGGACCCTGGAATCATGACCTTAGCTGAAGGCAGACACCTAATGACTGAGCCACCCAGGCATCCCAATAAACTAAAAATTCTTAATGAAAACAAAAAACAAAAAGCTAAACGGTGTAATTTTTGTTTTTCTCTGTAATTTAAAATGTATGCAATACTTGACACTAAGTATTCAGGGCTTGATGGTCAGAGATTGAGAAACATAAAAACATTTGCTTGTCTTACTTTCCACACAGAGGTTTAGACGTCAGTGTACTGACCTATAAGTTGAGTATACATAGTCACATATATCTAAGCCTTACTCGTGCTCCTAAATACTATGATTCTCTTGTGGAAGAAAGTCAAACACAGAGCTATTAGCATAAATCTTTATTTGAAAATACCAGGCATGAGAAAGCTCCAAAGGAACCAGGAGTCTAACTCGGCATGGCTGACTCTTCTAGGCTAGTTTTACACTAGTTGGTTAGGGATGACACTCAGAAAAGGAAGGAGTTATTTTTGCAGATTAGCAAAATCTGTTTTGGCTAATTGGCTTTCATGGAAGGCAAGAGAGAGGGAGAGTTCAAGGCTAAGGTCGTTTGCTGGTGGGGCAGGGAAAGTAAGCAGCAGCTATCGGGGACGAGGATGTATAAGGACTACAGTGGATATTCCTCAGTCCTCAGTGGATATCTCTCATTCTCCTCAACTCATATTTTAATAGGCTTAATAAATAATACATAAGTGAAATAGATGAATAAACAATAAATAAATCAGCTTATATTTTCAGGAATATTATAAGCCAAATGTGAAATTTTGGTTTAGAGGCCCAGTCAGAGTTCTGGCTTCTTCATATTCTGGAAATACCTTTTTCCCTTCTGGCTAAATTATAAGGCTAGTTTTGAATCTATGTGTAGTATAGATTTAATGCCTGAGTCAATCATGCATTCATTCATTCTTCCACTCATTGAAAAATATTTATTGGAGAGCTCTTGTGTGCCAGGCTGTTCCAGGCACTCAATAAGCAACAGAATATGGGAGTATGAAAGAGAGAGAGGGAGAGGGAGGTGAGCCTTGCCTTAAAGAACTTGTGTTTCTAAACTATTAGTTATATTATCTTGTCAAGCACAGTGACTTGATTGTAAATTAATATCTCAAGTTATAATAAATAGCCAAGCTTAACAATTGCTAAATTTAAGTATGTAAATTTTAAGTTACCTTTTTGATAAATGCAAATTTCAAGCAAAAGGGGACCTTCGAATGTGTATATCTGCTCTTGCAGCTTATATTTGCGGAGTCCTTCCTTACTCTAAGAAGAGATTTTGAAATTATGGAGAAAATGATGTCAATCCATATACTTAGCACCAAAAATTACTTAGTTGTCACATGAGTACTTGAAACATAAAATCTGTAACAAGTAAGTTTGTTGTTTAACATTAGTCATCCTTAATTTTCCAAATGATTGAGGGTGGTTTAAATTTCCTTTAATAACAGTTTTGGTAGAAATGCATGTAACAGAAGCTAGAAAGCCAAATGAGACACTTGAATGGACTCCAAAACCCTCTGTTAAGGTCTTGTTCTTCATAAGAAGAAGGGGAAAATCTTGGAAAAGATGGAAAAGGCTGAGGGAACTTTAACTTGCATGACCAATACTTACTGACCTTGGCTGTTTTATAAGGGGTCACATTTTATTTTTGTACAGATAAACTGCTGAACAATATCTACAATGCACTGGAACAAAAAGTGTTTTTCTGCATTTATCATGCTACTATAACCACTCCTTCCACCCACTGCTCACTGATATGTTCATTTCTTTTTTCAGCTTAGAACAGGACAGAAGTTCAATGAGAAAATGCATCCCATACTTCTTACCATGACTCGGAGATAAAATACAACACCATTTCCCTAGCTGGAGATCTTAACCCATTCTTAAATCTAAGAGAAAAAGACTCCACAAGACTTTAGCCCAGCATTTATACATTTTGTATTTAACTGCTTCTGGTGAAAATAGAAGTAATCCTGAATATTAAGTCATCTGTATGTAATTAATACTGCAACATTCCACAGTGGAGTTTTTCTTTGTTTAGTGTGGTGCTTTTTTTCTCTTTACCCTCTCTCCTGTTTAAGTATTTGTATATAGTGATTTTTCTTTTCTGCTGTATCTTTGGTTCCAAATTTTAATTTCCAAATATGCAAGCAAACAGTGTTCTGCAGTAACCAATGAGATTTTCACTTGGGAGGACACAAATTTGATCACCCTCTGAAACCATTTTTTGTGAGCTGAAGGATAAAAGTAACGGGATCCAATCACATTAAAGTCTGCATGGTAGTCTCTAGAGTCCTCCCATCTTATCAAATGAAGGAAGTAGAAAAAAAATTGTACAGGGACGCCTGGGTGGCTCAGTGGGTTAAGCCGCTGCCTTCGGCTCAGGTCATGATCCCAGTGTCCTGGGATCGAGTCCCACATCGGGCTCCTTGCTTGGCAGGGAGCCTGCTTCTCCCTCTGCCTCTGCCTGCCATTCTGTCTGCCTGTGCTCACTCTCTCTCCCTCTCTCTCTGACAAATTAAAAAAAAGAAAAAGAAAAAAATTTGTACCTTATTATAATTTTGGTGGTAAAAATTTTGGCTCCTTTATGTTTGCAAAGACCAAAATTAGCAATGCCGGGAAACGACCAAAATAATTGCAGGATTATTAAAAAAAAAATTGGCTTGTGATATACGATGATATTGGAATCTTTGTTAGTCTTTATGATAATTCTCAGATTCAGATGAACTCTGACCTTAATTTATTTCCCTTGTAGAGTCACATAATGACTTTTCAGTCCTTGACATTTCTTCAATTTTCAGTTATATGGTAGCGTTAGGGAGGAAAAAATCTTTCTAAGTCCTTCAAAGTTTCTTCTAGCTGGTCTAAATATTAAATTGATGAGACATTAACAGGAGAAAATAAAATTTAATTTTATATGTATGAGAACTTCACATACATGAGAGTCAAAGACTGAAAGATAAAACGAGGTATATATGCCATTCTGAGCTAAGGAATGGGATAGGGGTCTAGGGCTTTAAAGGTGAGGAGGGCAGTTCACAAGCAATTCTTTCTTTAATAACAAAAAGAGCAGATGTTTAGGAATTGGATGTGTACCCTGTGTACAGACTGGCCACTCAGGTAAAATTTATCTCTGGTAATAACTCTTATTCTGGGAAAGACACCCACTTGAGATTCTTCGAGGGAGTTAAGGGAGAGGCGAAGATTGCCCTTGAGCCTGCCCGTTCTTGATTGCCTTCAACTCAAAATAGGCCACATGCCAAAGTGGCGCATTTTGGGAAGACTTGTAATGGACTCCTACAGTGGCAATAGTCCCTTTTGCAGTCTTTCCTTAAGACTTTTAATATATTTAAGAATATACATATAAAATAACGTTTTATAAACCAAGCCTTATTAACTGGCATTTTAAAGGCTACAAGGATTGATGAAAGCCAGACTGGGTTTTTGTTTATTATAGCTTATATCCATCTCTTTTTTTCCTCTGGTCTTTAATAAGTTAATCTCATTATGGTGAGTTTACCAATCCTGTTATTATGTTGACGATTATGAAGTTGAAGTGATTTTCCTCTAAAAAACTAAGATAAAACTGTAGTGCACACTTCTTTAAGAATATGTGACTTATGGTACCTCAGTTTTCATTTCTGCTGTCTTGATTACTATCCTATGATCAGTTTTGCTTAACACATACCCATTCTTCTATTCCTCTAAACAGCATGAGAATGACAGAGATGAAGAAGGAAGTAGAGATGAGATGAGTGGTTTTTCAACATCTTAAAATTAAAGGACCATTGACTTCTCTTGTTTATACTTCCATTTTAATGTTACACTTCACTATAATATTTTACCAACTTGTCAGTTCAATGTCATAAATGTTTATTGAACTTACACTAAGTGTCCAGTTACTGTGCCATGAGGAACAGCAAGTTCAGAAGTTCAAGATCTATCCAACAATACTCAGAAGTATTCCAGTTCAGAGGATTAATTGTATGGTCAGTCTAGTTAGAATACTTCTCCGTGGGAAGCTATTCATGATTTCTTTACATTTGCCTGTGGTTCATTTATTTTAAAGCGCCTGTAGCTAGTTTTCTATATAACACCATGCAAGTTGGAATCTATATGAATAGACAGATTTCTGAAATTCTTGCTGTTAGTTTGGTTCCAACTCCTTTGATGCACTTAACTGAAAATGCTTGATTTCAAAGCACATACTGGCTCCTAGGCAGTTTCTCAGCATAATAATTAGTCAAATTTGGACAATAAATGGCCTCATTAGTTACTCCTTTAAGCATTTACAATACAAATACCTATTTGTAGAATAGATTTTTCTCGGCTGCTAATAAATTTGTAGTTGATAAAAGAGAAAGCTGTATTTTTGTTAACAATTAGCATTTGCTGCCCTTAGATAAATAAACTGAAGTCTTGGTGGCCTGAGGCTGAATGGCAACAGCCTTTAATATCATATGGATTACAAAGAATGTACTACGTGCAGTCACCTCTCCCACTGTGCAACTGCCTAGTGTAGGTGGAGGAATTCTTTTGTTATGCAAATGCCCTATTTAAAGATAACATGTGTACAAAGGATAGTAATGGAAGGTCATTTCTAAGACTGGACAGATGGATGAAAAATTCCACAGAGTGCTTTGCCAAGCACCTGGCATTATATGAAAGACAGCTGATGATTAGACTCACAAAGAAGAATTTGTATTATCACAGGTGACAGTGTGACTAATTGAAGAGGTTGCTTATTACGGAATTGGTCAGTTTCTGTTCTGCTACACTCAGGATCCAAGGGCTGCAGAAAGTGAATACATAGCACACAGTGTTTTCTTAGGGGAACCAAATGAAGGTGGGAGGAAGAGGGAAGGAATTCTTGCTGCGGGTGTAAAGACTCACAGCGGGCTTGAGTTCTGTGCTGCTGAGAAGATGCTCACAGCACAGTCTCAAAGTTGCAGAGGAAATAAGAGATAACAGACCTTTAAGATAGATTTTTATGTCATTTTCTAACAACAGACCACAGCTGCTTTTGCAAGTATAAAACTCTGATAGATTTGAGCCTCATTATGATATGTATTACTGTTTTCTAGATAATAGTATGCCATTAGGCATGTTGGCTGAATATTTTAAGACAACAGAGCAGACTGTAACTATCTGTGCCTCGATCAGAATATTCAGAGATCTCACATCTTTCAAATGGGTGTTTGCCAAAGGCTTTCCCATGCTGCATGCACTGCTGCTTTGCCTCTCCTTTACGCCTTATTGAATCTATTAGAAGACGAACACATCTCTCAGTCATCAGACTTCTTGCTGACAACACCTGTCAGTCTGTCATTCCACTTCAGAGAGAGATTTTGTAGGGTGTCATTTGGCAGAATTAAAAAGAAAATGGGAGGAAACAAATCCGAGATAATTATTCTTATAAAAGGAATGATACAACTATTATTGTTTGAAAATAAATTCAAGGAATTATTTAGGAAGTAAAGATTAGAATGATTTTTGGCATAAATACCTATCAGTGGTATTAGAAATCATGTTGAAATTTAAAACACACTCAAGAAACCTGAAAAACTTTGAGAGTTTAGATTGATAACTGAATATACATCCTTTTTCAAAATCCATTTATATTGAAAGGCAAACATTCTCACATACTTTTTTATTTTTTATTTTTGGTAGGGCTAGAATATTAAATATTTGAGTGTGAAAACAAGTTTTAGAAAACTAACTGACTTCAAGAAAGCTTTGAGAATTAATCTTACAGAGTGATTTAGAACTTATTAAGTAATAGATATATCTAAGACTGATGATTTTTAAAATATTGTTTTTAGAGATTCCTATTATTGGTTCTTTCTATGGTTTATCTTTTATTCATTCAGTAAATAGTAACATCAATCTTGATATACCTTATTTTATAGTATTGCCTATAAATAAAAAAGAAATTACTCTCTATATGCTGTGGAGTTTCTCTTTATTGTTTTTTCAGTTACTTCCCTTAAAATCAAACTGTCACATAATCAGACCATTTTAATGCCAAGGAACATGCACATCTTCACATAGATATTTCAAATTATTGTGCTTAATTCTTTTTGGGTTTTTTGGTTGTTTAATTGGTATAATTCATTTACTTTACATGAATCTGCTTTACATGGGAGAAATAAATTAGGAAATATTATTTTTTTTCACTACTTAGTTTTTTCTTTTTCTTCATTTATTTATTTTCAGCATAACAGTATCATTATTTTTTCACCACATCCAGTGCTCCATGCAATCCATGTCCTCTATAATACCCACCACCTGGTACCCCGACCTCCCACCCCCCTGCCACTTCAAAACCCTCAGATTGTTTTTCAGAGTCCATAGTCTCTCATGGTTCACCTCCCCTTCCAATTTCCCCCAATCCCCTTCTTCTAACTCCCCATGTCCTCCATGCTATTTGTTATGCTCCACAATAAGTGAAAACATATGATAATTGACTTTCTCTGCTTGACTTATTTCACTCAGCATAATCTCTTACAGTCCCGTCCATGTTGCTACAAAAGTTGGGTATTCATCCTTTCTGATGGAGGCATAATACTCCATAGTGTATATGGACCACATCTTCCTTATCCATTCGTCTGTTGAAGGGCATCTTGGTTCTTTCCACAGTTTGGCAACCGTGGCCATTGCTGCTATAAACATTACTTTTTTTCATACATGACAAAGCAACTCCTCCTCTCTGAGTCATGGAAGAGTGAGTCAAGTACACTGGGATTTCTCCTCTTAACCTGTGGTGAAGATTTTTTTTTAATTTTCTAGTTTAGTTGTCATATTTTTCTTTTTCTTTCTTTCTTTTTTTTTTTTAAGATTTCATTTATTTATTTGACAGACAGAGATCACAAGTAGGCAGAGAGGTGGGCAGGGGAGGGGGGAGGCAGGCTCCCTGCTGAGCAGAGAACCAGATGTGGGGCTTGATCCCAGGACCCCGGGATCATGACCTGAGCCAAAGGCAGAGGTTTTAACCCACTGAGCCACCCAGGTGCCCCTGTCATATTTTTCTTAAGAATAAAAGGTCAACCATGACCTCCACAAGGAAAAATGTAATTTAGTGAAAAATAAAACCAAAACAACCTGTGAAATGTGTTCTTTAAATGATTATTTTTTTCCACAGAACTATTTCTATTAGCAATGACTTTATTATTAATATTATACTTCAAAATAGATGATATATCTCTATTAAATATGTAATTGTCCTGCAAAAATCATTCCCATAGTTTTTATTATTTACAAAAAGCAGAAAATAATGCCTGGGTGAATTAAATTAAGTATTTATGTCTTTTTGACTGCAAATGACAGTTAATTTTATCAAAGTTTACGTAAGGCTATGTTTCTGCAGTTTAATATGCCTTTCTGTATGTGTATATCTGAATATGTGTGGATGTTTACAGTCTGTTTCTGTCTATAGCTCCTTTTAATCTATTTCTTTTTGTTCAGGAATATTTTACAAAATGATAATTATAATAATGACAATAAGTAGTTTTTAAATTCACATAAGGCATGAGGCTTCCTAATGTTGTTCTATGTTATATCTCCATTTAAACAGTACTTGTCAAAATAAATGTCTCACTTGTTTTCTGGGGAAGATGTTTCTAAATTCAAAGTTGCCCACTTATCCTCAAAAACCTTGATGTCATTGTTAAAAATCAAACCCATTACCACATTACCTTACTTAATATACCTTTTAATAAGGAGTGATTTTAATTGAAGAAAAAAATAAAATTCCTTGTCAAAAAGTTCTTAATCAGTAAATCAGGAATAAGAATCATGGAAAAAGAGACTCAAGAATTTGCCTTTAAAAAATGCTTCAGGTGATTTTAATGTACACTAGTATTGGGCAATCATTGGTTTAAAGACTCTTGCTTTTTATTTTTTACATAAACCTCATGTCAAACATGCTTTTTAAAAAAAGATTATTATTCTTTTTTATTTATTTAAAGAGAGAGCACGCATGTGCACCTGAGCACAAGTTGGGGAGGGGCAAAGGGAGAGGAAGAAGCAAACTCACTGAGCAGAAAGCCCAAGGCAGCTGGATCCCAGGCTCTGAGATCATGACCTGAGTGGAAAGCAGACACTTAACCCCCCAGTCACCCTGGCACCCCCAAACATGATTTTGAATGTAGTTCATGCTGAAATGGGATGCTATGCTCACATCTTCACTTAATCTGACTCTTCTTCTTCTGGTTTCTGATTTTCCATTGTGTTCTATGTTCTCAATAATAATAGTAATTTTTTTTCCATGATGGTTTACCTAAAGTACAATTTCTGAAAATAGTCACTTTTCCTAAGTTCCTATAGACACTCTTTTCTAGAAAAACATTTTTAAAAATTACTTATCTTTCCTTAGCTTCTACCTAGAGATTACTTGTGACTTTTCACAGCCAAATCTTCAGGCATACATGGTTGTTGAGATACGAGTGGGTAGATGTTTCAGTGTGATGCAAGTGCTCACAGTAACCTTTAGTTAAAGCCGCAGGTGACTCTGCTCTAGCCCATCATTCCAGGAATGGGCCCTGATCCAGATCACATCAGCTGCTCCCTGACACTGTAGAAAGTCTCACACTCATGTCTAACCCCTCACATCAATTATTTGCAGGTAACTCTTATGGGGTGCTTTAAAGATAATGAGGTACACTTAGACTGATATCTTGCAAAATATACATCTGGCAAGACCAAGAGTAAGATTGTGAAAATTTGAAGTTTACCATATGGCATAAAGTGCTAAAGATACCAGGAGTTGGGTCAATCATCAGTTTTCCCATTAGAATGTGGCCTAAGAAGTTTATTTAACTTGTTTGAAAACCATAAAAGAGTGGACTACATAAGTAATTATGATTTTACAAATTATTGATTTTTTTTTCTTTAGGAGATAATTTTAAGAAATATTTATTATAACAAGATGACTACCTTAGCAAAGGGCTAGGAAAATTATATTTAATACTTGATATAAAATGAACATAACATCTAGACTCTGATTATTCCAAATCATCTTAATTACTTGACAGTATCATATCTAAAGTAGATTTGATTTGATTTTCTTGGCAAAGAGGTTGAAGTAACAGTGAAAGAGGTTAAAGTAAAAGAATTGGTAAGGAAAGTACAAAGGTAATGCATTAGGAGGGTAGAAAAATTACCACGGATTGTTCTGTACTTTCAAAATTAATTATTTATTGTATGTGTTAGTAGACAATACACACTTTAAATTCAAATCTTTTTAGATATCCTAGGTCAGGGGCACCTGGGTGGCTCAGTGGGTTAAGCCTCTGTTTTCTGCCTGCTCAGGTCATGATCTCAGAGTCCTGGGATCAAGTCCTACATTGGGCTCTCTGCTCAGTGGGGAGCCTGCTTCCTCCTCTCTCTCTGCCTGCCTCTCTGCCTACTTGTGAT
Source organism: Mustela nivalis (assembly GCF_964662115.1). Classification (NCBI taxonomy): domain Eukaryota; kingdom Metazoa; phylum Chordata; class Mammalia; order Carnivora; family Mustelidae; genus Mustela; species Mustela nivalis. The sequence goes on from NC_139020.1 coordinate 85,500,395, forward strand.
CTCTCTCTCTCTCTGTCAAATAAATAAATAAAATAAAATAAAATAAAATAAAATAGATATCCTAAGTCATATGACCAACACTAGCCTCCCTACAGCAATGATGATTTTAGCAGGATCCTTCCATAATACTCCCATATATTATCTTGCTTCTGTAATTTTAGCTATTTCACAAAAATAATTTGAATGTCTTCTGCATATTAAAAGTGTGCTAAATGTTGGAGATATGGAAATGTATGAGAAATATAGTGAAGCTCCAATGGGTGGAAAATCTAGTAAAGAAGATATGAGAACAATTAATTATTACAAAAGCAAAGTGCTTTAAATACTTGATCAAAAGTGAACAGTATTGGAAAAAATAAAGTAGATTTGATTTTGATTTCTACTTTCTTCAGTAATTTGGTCATGTTAATACTCAATGTGTGGGTAGTATGTTGTGGGATTGATGTTAAAATTGGGATTTTAAAATAATTTAGGCCATGAAATCTATTGCACATATGACATAAAATGTGAGGAAAATTGTTGAAAATGTGGCAAGAAAAATAAATGCATTCATTTTTCATTTGCAGGGAGATTTTGGCAAATAATAAATTATTTGTGATTTTTATGACAATAGATACATTTTTATGTTCACCATTAAGAGTGAACTTCATCAAAATTGATTCTGTCTTGGAGAAAACATGAAAACCAAGAACTTATATATGTGTATATAATATATATATATATTTGTACACACACATAAACATATAGATAGATATACAGATAGATATAGCTTTCATAGAACTAGTAGAAAGAGTGATAAGGCTGTCAGAGAACAATATATGAACTGAAAGTGACTTTCCTATACAACTTTGGAGGACAAATAAGTGTATAGAAAGAAAGAAGTTAGTGATTTTATTTCAGTTCAAATAACAGTGGTGAAACAGACTTCAAATTATGAGATCTATTTTTTAAGGAAAAATATTGATTTCCCCCCCTAAGATTATAGACAATAGGGTTGGACTTCACAGGAATGCCATTTGACAGATGGTTAAAGCAAAACACATGCATCTGTTAATCATTTTTATCAGTTCTGATACCTTATTAAAATTCAAAGTCATGTTTTATAATTTCAAAAAAGAAAAATTACAAGGTATACATTCTCTAATAGTTATTAGACCTAGCTTTAAAACTTTTCTTCAGAGTGCCATGACCTAAGAAGTTGATCCTTGGTTTGAGAATTTTTCCCTGCAAAAGTGCATCAGATCATCTGCATTAGAAATGGTTTTAAATGTTTCTCTAGAAATCTTGTTTTTTTTAAATTTTTTATTTTTTATAAACATATATTTTTATCCCCAGGGGTACAGGTCTGTGAATCACCAGGTTTACACACTTCACAGCACTCACCAAAGCACATACCCTCCCCAATGTCCATAATCCCACCCCCTTCTCCCCTCCCCAATGTCCATAATCCCACCCCCTTCTCCCAAACCCCCTCCCCCCAGCAACCCTCAGTTTGTTTTGTGGGATTAAGAGTCACTTATGGTTTGTCTCCCTCCCAATCCCAAAAATAGACTCAAAATGGATGAAGGACCTCAATGTGCGAAAGGAATCTCTAGAAATCTTCTAACCTTAGATGTTTATAAGTATTAGGCAGAAGTTCTTCTCAGTTACTTCTAGTGATTTAATGTAGGGAACTATTGTGAAGGGAATTTACTCTTAGTACTGAACTAGATATAAATCAGGTTATGACAATTTTCTAAGACTCTATGTACCTTGGACTCTTCATCAGACATTGTATAATACAGCTTCACGGAGCAGGCAGTGAAAAGAGGACCTGTGATCTTAAGGCTACAGAGGAGGGTGAAGTGAAATCATTCTGACAGGACCAAACTTCCTGCTGTAAGATAGGCTAAGACTCATCATGAGGCCCCTACTATATAAAGAGTAATATGTTGTACAGTAAAGAAACATAGTAAGAAAAAAAAAATAAACCGAAGCATGTCATCCTGAGAAGATTGATGTTGGGCAGTCTGAACCAACTCCAAATTCCTTTTCTTTATGTTGACATAAGTACCTCACTATTTCATGCTTTAGAGCATGAAGTGTCCTCTGCCTTTGTTGGCCTGTCACCGGCCCCCTTTCCAATAGGATAATGCTTACTTGTTCCTATGACTCAGTTCACATAACTCTTAGAGGACCCCTCCTTTCATGCCCTCTTCCCCTACCCTGTATTTTTCTCTTCCTGGGGTCTCTTGTCCTGGACAGTAATGTGGAGGCAGAGATCTTGCTTCTTGCCTTTTTATGATGAGTATCTAGCCCAGCACTTGGCACCCAGGTGACATCCAAACAGAGGGCATGGAAGGAGGGGGTGAATGAGCACATGAATGATGCTTCCTGGCTTGCATTTTAGGCATAGGACACCATCCCAATCCTTATGGGGCAGAGAAGAGCTTGAGACTATTGAGGGAAACTCGAAGCACATGTCATACTTCTGCGCAATACACTAGTCTTTCTGTTCTAGGCTTTTTTCCCCCTTTACATTCACTTTACAGCTTCAGATTTTCGTTTTGCCAATTTGAATGAGAAGAGGAGGAGGGCAGATGCGGGTGACATTGTCAGGAGAACCTGCCACTTGCCTTGATAGAATCGTATCTAGAGGCAAGACAGGCACATAGTTTTCTCTCATTTTTCAAGTATAGGGTTATGTGTATTTATCTTTTTGTGTTAGAAGCTTCAGAAGGGCAGTTATTTTTTGCTGGCAGTAGTTGGGGTCAGAGTAAAGAGAGATTCAAAACCAATCAATAATAGCATATAAGCATGGGTATGTTGGAAATGGCTTTCATGTTCTCTTTCTTTATGACCTGGGCATAGACAGACATTTGATATGTTGTGTTGTCAGCCCTTTTGAATAGAAATGAATTAAATTGAAGCATGTGTTTTCTCCCCCACCTTGTACAAATGGCATCAGAAATCTATTTTAAAAACATGTGTTTGAGTGTGTGTGTGTGTGTATGTGTGTGTATGTGTGTGTTTATGCAAAGAGAGGGAAAGGGAGAGTTTTAAATGGGAAATCTGCCTACCAAAAAAAAAAAGATCAATTATTTGGCCAAAGTCTTTAGCATTTCTACAGACTTGAATGCCCTCCAAAATGTCCCATCCTAAGATGCAACTGATGAACCGAAAAGATTGGGAAAAGGAAAAATGAGAGTTGTTGATGGTCATAAAGGGACGTGATTTTCATTTATTAAAATATTGAGCGTCACTAGACTTTGTCATGTTATTTCAAGGAGCCCTCATCAGATAGTGACCTGAAGTTGATGTGTACCTCAGACTGTTGCCTCATCACCAGCAATCTGTAGTCCATACCATGTGGAATGTCTACTGGAAGACCACACAACCGTGCCTGTGCTTTAGCACAATGATTAAAAACCATTATTGGTTTGGGTGATTTTCTTTCTTTTTTTTTTTTAAGGTTTTATTTATTTATTTGGCAGAGAGATAGATCACAAATAGGCAGAGTATCAGGCAGAGCGAAGGAGAAGCAGGCTCTTTACTGAGCAGAGATCCCGATGCGGGGCTTGATCCCAGGACCCTAGGACCATGACCTGAGCTGAAGGCAGAGGCTTAACCCTCTGAGCCACCCAGATGCCCTGGGTGGTTTTCTTTTAAGACCAGTAGTCTTTGGATGCTGTAGTTATGTGACAAAGCCCCTAAAATATCCACTCTCAGGACCTCACCCTCTCAGAGGAGAGAAAGAGAAGAATTGTGGAAACAGAAGGGGAAGGGGATAGGGGTAGGGTTATGTCTTGTATGGAGTGAGAATGTTACCAGTACTGCCTCAGGGTTCTTGTGTATCATTAACATGACCACTCTAGATACAATGTTTATTATAGACATTCTGCTATGAGAGAGAAAACAGCCAAAGGCAGTGGAAAGCCATTTGTAACAGGACATGGTAATACCGAGAGGCCCAATGGATGTGACAGGGACAGCTGATGCCACTAAACTTAATTCATGGGTTCAGATCCTAAGATATATAGCAGAAGAACCTAATATAGCATTCAATGTATTTCTTTTTGGTAGGAGATTGAACAAAAACCACCATGAGCATTTATACACTGTAAGTTAAACTACTCATAAACTACACATGTAAGTTAAACATGCATTTATTGAAATGATGTTGAAACTGAAGTAATACTTTTTGATCATTAAATAAAGAACATATTTTCTTGTTTGTCATGGTTGTTGAAAACTGGGTTGAAAGTGTGGTTCTAGCAGATGTAAAAATTAAAAAGAAAGCTTTGTGTCCCATATAACATACATTATCTATTTGATATGGTGCTCAATTAAAAGAATTATTTATAAAAAGAGCTACCTGCTAAATCTTTAAACAAAAGAGTAGGAGCACCTGGGTGGCTCAGTCTTCAAGTGTCTGCCTTTGATTCAGGTCATGATCCTGGGGTCCTGGGATGGAGCTCCACATTGGGCTCCCTGCTTTGCAGGAAACCTGCTTCTCCCACTTCTACTCCTACTCCCCTTGCTTGTGTTCCCTCTCTCACTGTATCTCTTTTTGTCAAATAAATAAATAAATTCTTAAAAGAAAAAAGAAGAAAAAGAAAACCAAAGGGTAAAATTAGGTATCATTTTATTACCGCATTTTAGAAGAGATTAATACTAGCAATAATCCTCACGAGTCTTACCATATTCTCTGGCAAGTTCCAGTAAAAAGAGCAGAATTAGATGTAGGGTTAGACTAGAGATTCAACAAATACAGGCACCTGGATGGTTCAGTGGATTAAGCTCCTGCCTTTGGCTCAGGTCATGATCTCAGGGTCCCAGGATCCAACCCCACATTGGGCTCTCTGCTCAGCAGGGAGCTTGCCTCCTCCTCTCTCTCTCTCTGCCTGCCTCTCTGCCTACTTGTGATCTCTGTCAAATGAATAAATAAAATCTTAAAATAAATAAATAAATAAATTCAACAAATATCATTTATTTCTTGATCAACCAAAAATGACAAAAATACCCTCACGAATATATTGTTTCTGTGTATGATGGTTCCTTTTATGACTCCTCCAAGGACTATATTACAAAGAAAACAAATGATATTTTTAAGAGTTTAAATATTACAGAATTTAAAAGGGGGGAAAAAAAAAGACCAAGACAGTATATTTTTAGGTGGAAAAATTTTATAGAAGTTCATCCTTTATATGATCTTCTCATCATTTTACTGAGCCCTTGGGTGTATTTTAGCCACATATTTGGACACTAATTAGTTCTTAATTATCTATGAATCATTGGATCCACTGACCCCCAAATCAGGCTCCCCTGGAATTCTACTTGATTTCACATTCCCTTTAGTATCTCTATTTTAGTAACTGCTTTTTTTTTTTTTTTTTCTATCATGGTTGAGGTTATATGAGAGATATGGGTTTTTTTTTTTCGGTTTTTGAAAGGTATGTTTTTCCATTCTCAGTGGGTTGACTATTTTTTGTTTCATGGTTTATATTACCACACTCTAAAAATATGGTCTATGTTTTTTTTAAGTTCACCGATACATTATTAATTTAAGGTATTATAATACCAAGTCAAAGACAATCCTGTGTGCCATTGGGATGACAGCAGTGTTAGTATGACAAGTATGATGAAACCTCTTGCCAGTCCCATGAGGCAGCTTTTGAAAGCTGTCAGGCTGAATTCAGGAAACCGTTTTGTTTGCTGTGCGGGATTCCTTGCAATTGCTGACTGTGCACGGGCAGCATAGTCTGTCCTGGCATTGGCCTTCCCTCCTGGGTTATGTGTTGAACATTGCTGCCATTTAAATCCTTGAAATAGAGTGGATCTGTTCCAAGTGGCATGATTGGTACAGGCAGGACAAGTTTATTAGAGAGATGGGGGTTTGCCCTTGGTGCTGAAAGAACTAAAGAACTATTACTTAAGTCTTAAACAATCTTTATTGTTGTGTGAGAGAATGAGGTCTGTAGCATCCATTTTATGCTGATAGTCCTACAGTAAGAGCAGGGAGAATGCAGCAGCGTGCATGCAGAATGCGTGATTTCAGCCACCCAGATGAAGCAGAACATGACGTTGCTAACAAAATGAAATAAAGCCAGATATCTATTTTTAGGAGCATGTTCGTGTTTAAGCTGTTTAATATTGGGAGTCTTATATGCATTTGCTATATCTCTATCATCTGAAAACCATCATGTGTCTTGCTAATGTTAAATAACGTCTATATTGAGATGCTTTCTTTTGGCACAAGATGGCACTTTAACTTCAGAGATCCAATGTGATCTCAATGAGCTTTTTCATCACAAATGGAAAACATGTGGTAGTTCATCCTCTGAAAGCAGAAACCAGAGCTAGAAACAGGCCAAGAAAAGCAGAGAATAGCTTTGCCTTAGAGAAGGTGTTTGCATTATGAAACAAGTATGGGGGCGGAGGGGAAGGGAGCGGGGCAGGACAGTTGGTGCAGTCTTTTGTTTAATGAGTTTAAAAATTGAAGGGTAAGTGAATGTTATTTTACATGTGAATAAAGAACATGTCTAGAAATATTTTTCACTTTAAAACTCATCTAGGGCACCTGGGTGTCTCAGTGGGTTAATCCTCTGCCTTCGGCTCAGGTCATGATCTCAGGGTCCTGGGATCGAGTTCTGAATCGGGCTCTCTGCTCAGCGGGGAGCCTGCTTCCTCCTCTCTCTCTGCCTGCCTCTCTGCCTACCTGTGATTTCTCTCTCTGTGTGTCAAATAAATAAAAATATTTTTAAAAAAAAAAAACCTCATCTAGTCCCCATCAATACAATTTTCTTAAAGTGTGTCTAGGATACTCTACTGAAAAAAAAAAATCCACTTATTATGATTGGATCATGTTACCTGATCTGTTACTTTGTTGTTGCCATTGTTGCCACTACTGCTATTTGCTGCTCTTGGGTGTGCATGTATATGTTTTCCTTATATTAGGAGCGACAATTCTGCTCCCTAGCCAGTTCCTCTGAGAGTTGACTATTCTCGTTTACATGCATGTAAAGTTTCTGTATCAATGCACCCTATTTCTAGATATCTCCATTGTCTAGTGCTATTTAGGCATCCTCTTGGGAAGAAGCATAGAGTGTTGCTGAGTTTAAGATGTGTGAGCTTGTCAGAGTCACTCTTGCCCTCCTCACTTTCATACTTAGCTGAAAGACTTGTTCACTCCTGGCATTCTCTCTTCCTCGTTTTATTGAACAATTTCAGAACAATTGTTCTGAAAGTATTGAACAATACTTAAAATCTATGGGACAAACTTGTTCTGTCCAATAGGCCGTATAAAGAAGGAAATGGTAGGACAAATTAGGTTCAAAAACCTAGCAGAATCAGAATTTTTATAAAATGTATGTATATTTTGCCTCATTGTTTTTAAGAAATATAAAAATCAAAGGCATAGTAGAGTCATGGGTTGAATTATTTAAGAGCATGTGATAATCATTACAGAAATGACACCATCTTTGACTTATACAGTACATAAATGTTTACTGAGCATTTTCCTTTGTATCCTTCCTATTTTGTTTTCTTTTGACTTCATACCTATATTTATTCATCCTTAGTTAAAACAATTGAACTGACTCTTGCAAATGCAAGCAGAAAGTGGTTTATGTCATGATGTTTGATATCTCCGGCACCCAGCAGTGCAGGGGAATCAAGACTTGGATTCCAGGACAAAGTCCTTGGTACAGTGCTCCCCACACCACATGACTGTCAACAGTCCTGAGGCTGCTCAGGGCTGAACTTTCTGTGAGCACATGGAGTTACCCCAGAAAAGGCAGATACATTTGCCTTCCACACAGCGATCCCCCCATGTTTGTCTCCCTCACATCATTGCTTCAGAAAGTCAGGTGGTATGTAAAACTTAGATCACGTAACTGTACCCTTGCTGCAAGGGAATGTGGGTAATGCTGTATTTGTTTATTTGTTTGTTTTCCCTCTGTTGAAGAAAGGGGTTGTAAAATATGGGAACTACCACCGTATAGAGAGAGAGTTCAAAAGGTTTGGGGCAGATGTAAACTCTAGGTGGTTTCAAAAAATACTTTTATTCTTCTGTTGTTTCAGATGAAAATAATCAAAACTCAGACATTCTGAGGTTCAGTACTTTTAAAGAACACTACATCAGCCCTGCTATTTTTAATATACTCAAATTATAATATTTTAACATTTAAATTATCTGCATTATTAAGATGTCTTGGGAAATTGTCAGCACTGAGGTTATCTCTATGTATTAGAGATATTCACTTTAAAATGTGAAAGCTCAGTTTATTTTAGTAGGGATATGCTTATTAAGTATCCCTAAAGCTAGAAGAATTTATGGCACAAAGGCAAAATAAGTTGGCTCTAGTTCTAGTAAAAAAGTAATAAAAAAAAATCAAGCTTCTTGCCAAAATACTGGCCTTGATGTTTCAGAAAAAAAAAAAAAGGTTTTTTTCAAGAAAAAAATGATTATTTGATAGTAGATCTTGTACGGAGAAAAGACAATAGCCTTAAGTATGACAAATTTTTAACTCAAGCACTGTCCAGTATTACTTATTAATTTTGGTTGGTGTATCCAAATCTTAAGTTATTAGAATCTTTCATGATTTCTTTCATACTCTATTCAATGGTGCTCACTCTTGTCTTCCCCTTCCTTCCTGGGCTTTGTGAAGATAGGTTTTTTCTGTCACATGACTTCATTCTTTGCTAGTGCTGTTTTTTATGGCCAAATGAAGAGCAGCCTGGGAGTTGCCCCTTTGATATGGTCAGTCATCATTAAATTAAAATATGGTCAGGCTTCATTAAATTATAAAACTCTGTGGAGTATATGGTATTATCTTTTGTAGACACCTCTACTTCTGTTTAGTCCCAAAAGACTGAATTTTTATCACCAGTAAGAATCTAGTGCAACAAATTTATGCAAAAGGAAATATTCTGATTTATGAAGCTGGGAAGGATGTGAGGATAGTGCAGAATAGGTAAAAGAGCCTCAAGGATTGGAACAAGGATCTCAGGGCACCAAAAATCTTCTTTTCTATCTCCCCTTGGATGGATTTTGTGTAGTTTACATATGCATGGCAGAGACTTTGACAATTGGCAGTGTCAGGTTCACACCATTCCAGGAAGTTGTCTCTGCGGGAAAAGTATCTTACTCCTAGAAAGCAGATTACCAACTTTAACAATGTAATTGAACATATTTGGGTTACTTGCCAATGGACCAATAACAATCACCAGTAGTCTGAGGCATGAGAATTTGGGGGATCTCTGTCAGCTGACCCTCCTTACATCTTGGGGAGACAAATACAATGACAACCCACTAAGACCATTAAAAAAAAATGAAGGAAATCTTTCCCAAAAGAAAGTTGTACTGTTTAGAACACAAAAAGGATGAGACCACTGCAATGTTAGCCAATATTCTTTCCTATACTCTCTTCTCGTTCTCATTCTGTAGACTCTGATGAGTCCCCTCATGCCATTAGTATATGCTTCAAAATATCTAGCAAATTCCAACTTTCACCAGCCTGGGACAACAAACAACATAATAAATATAATGCATATATGCTTCAAGCCTCTGTCTGTTAACTGAGCAAGTATTTTGATTTTTTCCCCTCGTAGTTTTTTTAAGAAGAGTTTATAAAGGGCAGAGAGAAACCACATGGGTTATAGTAATTTAATACCCATTAGATGAAAAAAAAATCAAAAGTATTGAGAATTAATTCTGTTCCTGAATTTCTTTAATGCCTAAGTTAGGCATTTTATCACTCCCTTTCCCACACACAAACACAAGATTATATCAGGCCTCTTCTTTATGCTTCCAGAGCACTGTTTTCATGATAGAAAGAAAGATAAAAAATAAACCCTCAAAGTTCTTTAATACTTGTGATATCTAGCCCCTCCCCCAACCCACCTATATAAGGCTGATCAAATTAATCATTTCATATGACAGAGGCTCCAAAATGATGTTTAAAGAAGAGATAAATCACCATATCTTCTCCTGTGAGAGACTTCTCATGAATGTATCTTACTAGATTTGGTGTCCTATAAGTATAGAAATGGTGAAAGTAAATTTTCTTGGACTAATTTTAAATGCCTAGATGTTATAGCGTGACCTTAAAGCTTTACTTAGGAATATCTTAAAGAGCAGTGTCTGAGCATTTTCTGAGATGAACAGAAAGCATGCACCAATTCAACATCATGGTCTATATGGTTTTAGTGCTAATGTTTGACCTGGAGATTATAGACAATCCCAGATTATTTAAGAGGTAAAACCTTTGGATTTCACCTCTGGAATTTTGTTTGGTGGGTGGGGGTAAGGTAAAAGATCTAAAACCTCCTTTTTCATAAAATTTACTAGAGACAGAATCTTGTCAGCCCACTTTCATTTATCTGCACAAACTGTTTAGGTACATGTCCTAGACTCAGGATAATGCAAGGCATTCATTCAATTGTTGGTTAACATTTCACAAATATTGCTTGGATCATTGATTAAATCTAAGATATGTCATCATTTTCTCTCATAAGAGGAAACCCATACATGACAATAATTAATTGGGGCACATCTCAAGGTTAAGTATTGATTATTTTATTCCTTGTCAACCTGGTATATAATCATATAGTAACCTTCAGAACATTCTTATACTACTTTCCTGTGTGTTCTTATTTGCCACTTGCTAATAACACATATTTTAAAAACATTTTTATAAAAGTAGTATGTGTAGTATATGTACATATGTTATGTACATTTATATGTATATGTATATATTCATAATATATGTATAATATATAATAATATATGTACTTAATAATAATGTATTCAGAGGTCATATGAAAAGTAGTGAGCTTATAAACTTAAGAGCAAGCTATTCTGCCTTTTTTACCAGTGAATTCTTATCTTCTACCATAACATCTGGGGCATAGATTAGCAGGGTTTATTTTTAAATGAATGATTTGTTATTTGGTTATTTATCAAAATAAGATGATGGGCCTACTCAGAGTCAACCATAGTGTGTTTTTGAGTCTTCGGATAGCAGAACACCATCTATGTGCTTCCTTAAATAAGTCAAAGTGAAAACATCTTTAAGTGACTCTCAAAATGAGTTGAAATAATCATTAAGACTTTTCAAAGACATTCTGGTTCTTTCTCTTCTAGATGCATGGTAGAATTTTAGTTTCCCTACCAATTAGAATAAACATGAGGATTTGACAATAAAAAGATGAATGTGAATGATATATGTGATCTTCAAATGTTCGCATTAAGAACTCGAGCTTGACCTACAGCATTGTTTAAGTTAAAATGAACTTTATTAAACAGTGAAAATGAGATAACCAATCAGTATGGAATATTAATTAAAATATTCAATTATGAGTAGGGCTTAGAGAACTAAACTTAATTTATTTATTTTTATTCTTTTCATCTAACTGTAGTTGACACCCAATGTTGCGTTAGCTTTAGGTGTACAACATGGTGATTCAATGTCTATACATTACCCTATGCTTACCCAAGTGTAGCTGCTGTCTGTCATCATACAACACTATTACAATATAATTGACTATATTACCTATGCTGTGCCTTGATTTCCTGTGACTTAGTCATTCCATAATTGGAGGCTATATCTCCCACTTCCCTTCAATCATTTTGCCCATCTCCCTATCTCCCTTTTCTCTGGCAGCCGTCAGTTTGTTCTCTGTATTTATGGGTCTGATTTTACTTTCTGTTTGCTTATTCATTTATTTTATTTTTTGCATTTCCCATGTAAGTGACATCATCTGGTATTTATCTTTCTCAGTCTGACTTATTTCACTTAGCATAATATTTCCTAGGTCCATCTCTGTTGTTGCAAATGGCAAGATCTGACTCTTCTTTATGGATGCATAATATTCTAATACATGATTTAACACAATATAACTTAATATATGTCGTGGCCTGCACGACAAATCGACCAGGAAGTTGAGGGTAAGAGGACGGTGAAAAGAAATTAAGAGACAAAGAGATGGGGGCAGGAGCAGCACCAAGAAGGATGTCCAATAATGCCAATTTTATTCAAGGCTGTGAGGCATTATATAGCTAACAGAAACAATCATAACAAAGTATCTATTTTTAGCTGATTACTAAAGAGTTTGCAACATGCACAGAAAATCCTTCAAGCTTTCCCATTATTTCCCAAGCACCAATAGCAGACCCTCTAGCGCCAGATGAACTGACTTCAAGGCCACTCAAGACATAGTTTGTGGGGGCACCTGGGTGGCTCAGTGGGTTAAAGCCTCTGGCTTCGGCTCTAGTCATGATCCCAGGGTCCTGGCATCCAGCCCCGCATCGGGCTCTCTGCTCAGCAGGGAGCCTGCTTCCTCCTCTCTCTCTCTCTCTCTCTCTGCCTACTTGTGATCTCTGTCTGTCAAATAAATAAATAAAATCTTAAAAAAAAAAAAAAAAAAAACGACATAGTTCGTGTAAGCACAGCACAGTCTTACAGTGGTGTAGTCTATAGCCCGTGCAAGGACAGCAAGGACCAGCCAAGAATTTCTGACCCCGACCAAATTGTCTCTATCTGACTAGCAAATGTGTGGTAAGTCACGTCGGCGAGCACACAACACATAGCACAGACCCTTTCTCAGAGCTACTCGACTTTATTGACTTAAGGCTTTTGTTTGGCTATTCAGCCTTGAAAGGAGGCACAAGTCAGGGCCTGGTTTGGTCCTTGTCTCAAGCCTTACTGTGTCCTCCCACATCTCCTCCTTCCTTTTTAAATAAATTAAGCATATGAATTTGTGCTTGAGTGTGTAGTCGTTGCTGTTCTGCACGAATCTGTACAATGCACCATATTAAAACAAAAGCAAATAATATAATGAGGAGTTCAGTAAACAACCAGAATGAGTGTTACTAGTGTTGTTATTTCTACTATCAATAGACCCAGAAAACGTTTGGCTCGTTTGAGCTGCAACTGCATTTTAAGGGCAAACTGATTGATAACCATAATTAGGTCCTTCAACTTCCACAGGTAATAACATATATGGAGGTTGCATAATTATAAACACTATCATGGGACCTGTGCCTGACGAAGGCAGGGACACAGGTAGACAATTTGTTAACACACAATGGTCACAATGGATATTAAACAATAGATGTTCTTGTTGAAAAGAGGTGAGAATTATTGATCCCGAGCCCACTACCAGTAAAAAAGGTCTAGCAATACAGCCCTCAAAGTTAGATTGAAGTCTTCCGTGGCAGTGTAACCACTCCTGGCTATTTGCACTCCGATTGGTCCCAGGGCAGCAACCAGTTTCCAGAGTTCTGCATGAAACATCCCTCTGCTGTAAGGGGGGAGATGTCTTCTTCTCCTCCACTGATTTCTCTGACTCAGGGTCAGTGTTGCAATTCGTTGCCACAGGGGCGAGGAGTTGGCACCGTCTCTCTGGCATCCAGCGTGGGGTGTCCTCATCCTGTGGAAAAACACAAACAAAACCGCATCCTCTGCAGAGGACAGGGTTAGGACCCTTCCAAGTGCCCATCAGAGGGTCTTTCCACCTAGTATAAGGAAGAGGAGAAAAGTCTGGATGCCAAAACGTTCAACTGCTGTGCGACCTATATCGTCGACATTCAAAAAATTTAAAACATAATTAAAATTAAATGCATATGAGGAGAGTATTTCATTGTTCCCTGTAGTATCTCCCCCTCTTTTAATTTTTTGAGGTAAGATTTAAGGGTACCATTAGCTTTTTCGACAATGGCTTGTCCTTGTGAATTATAGGGGATGTTTATTGAATGTTTTGATTTGTTTGTAAATAAGTATTTTTACATTTTGCAAGTTACAGACATCTTAAGAAAAAAAATTCTAGTCTCGAAGAGCAAACATTAGAGAACCAGCAATGTTTAAAATAATACAAAACATTAAGAGATATAACATTATAATTTTTTAGTTTATTTAGTTCCATGTTACTAAATCTGGTGAATGCAGTTTTAGTTAGTTTGGGAAATTTCTATCCATTTTAGTTTTATGATTTTTAAGTATATCAAATATCTGCATTTGTTCTGAAAATCTCCCATATGAATTTCCTCTAAGAATTTATTTTACAAGAGAATTAAAACAATTACAAATGACAAAACTCAGGATATGGTTAAATTACCAGGTGATGACCTTATCTAAATATTAAAACTTTAGGAAATGTATAGAACTCTTGGAGTAGTTACAGCAAGTCATTGCCTTCCAAACAACCTTTTGTTTAGGACAAAATTACCTTTTTCTACTTTTAACAAAATCGTTTTCATTTGCTAAATCTTTCTTACATATTTCTTATTTTCTACATACAGGGTTGATTTCCTCATTTCCATCGGCCTTACCGTTAGCAGAATTTTGCACTCTTAGAAATATCTTAATCTCTAGTGAAGACAAAATATAAACCAATTGTGAACAGTTACAACAGAGTTTTTTAGAATCAAATTATGAAACAGTTAAGCATAAAACATGTTTATTCTTAGTTTCTTTGCAGTAAGAAGTCAAAAGCATAAACCTATATTAAGCATTCAATGCTTTAGTATTTTATTCCATTTGGTTAAGACCTAGATGTCCATAATTTAATTCCATTTGTCATCCAAAGGCACTCCATCCTCAGGGGCATCTAAAGGGTCTGATTGTGAACCAGTGAGACCAGCGATTAACTCAGGAGAGGGAGGAAGAATATCTGTGCCCAAGTGCTCATACACATCCTTTTGCTCATCTACTACCAAATCACAGGGGGAATCCCAAGAGGCTATAGATTTTAAATCTACAGAGTGTTGCGGATCTTAAGCCTCCCGAATATCCTCCCAAATTTTCATTGTTCCTTCAGGGCAAGCACACGACCCCCTAATTTTTAATTGATTTTTAATCTTTTGCCCCACTTTTTGCCATGTATCTAAACTTACAGTTTCTTCCTTTGGGAACCATGGACATAACACTGAAACAGTGTCAAAGAATTGCTGCAAGATTTAGTAATCTTGGACCCCTGCTTTTTCATTAGGGCCTGCAATGCTGTCAAAAAGAATGTTCCACTGATTGACCTTGCTCCATGTTATTTTACTCCTGTTGTGGCCCTGAAAAATTGGGCTCCTCTTCCCTGGATTCGGTAACTACTTACCTATAAGTGTGCACCTCCTGAATGTGCACAGGTCCCTGTTCGGGCACCACTTGTCGTGGCCTGCACGACAAATCGACCGGGAACGTGAGGGTAAGAGGATGGTGAAAAGAAATTAAGAGACAAAGAGATGGGGGCAGGAGGAGCACCAAGGAGATGTCCAATAGTGCCAATTGTATTCAAGGCTGTGAGGCATTATATAGCTAACAGAAACAATCATAACAAAGTATCTATTTTTAGCTGATTACTAAAGAGTTTGCAACATGCATGGAAAATCCTTCAAGCTTTCCCATTATCTATTTCCCAAGCACCAGTTGTACTGACAACGCCAGTTGTACTGACTTCAAGGCCACTCAAGACATAGTTTGTGTAAGCACAGCACAGTCTTACAGTGGTGTAGTCTATGGCCCATGCAAGGACAGCAAGGACCAGCCAAGAATTTCTGACCCCGACCAAATCGTCTCTATCTGACTAGCAAACGTGTGGGAAGTCACGTAGGCGAGCGCACAACACGTAGCACAGACCCTTTCTCAGTGCTACTCAACTTTATGGACTTAAGGCTTTTGTTCGGCTATTCAGCCTTTAAAGGAGGCACAAGTCAGGGCCTGGTTTGGTTCTTGTCTCAAGCCTTACGGTGGCCTCCCACAAATATAATATATATGTATACACACACATGCACACACACACACACACACACTCATACACCACATCTTTATCCATTCATCTATCAATGTTGACACTTAAGTTATTTCTGTATCTTGGCTATTGTAAAGAGTGCTGTAATAAATATAGGTGTACCTATATCTTTTTAAACCCATGCTTTTGTTTTCTTTATATAAATAACCAGTAGTGGAATTATTGGATTATATAGTATTTCTATTTTTAATTTTTTGAGGAACCTCCATATTGTTTTCACAGTGGCTGCCCCCATTTCCATTCTCACCGACAGTATACAAGGGCTATTTTTTCTTCACATCGTCTCCAACACTTTTTTCTTGTCTTCTTGATTTTAGCCATTCTAGACATGAGATAATAAGTCCATTGTGGTTTGGATTTTCATTTCCCTGATAACTAGTGATGTTGAGCATCTTTTTGGATACCTGTTGGCCATATGTCTCTCCTCTTTGGAAAAATGTCTGTTCAGAGTCTCTGCCCAGTTTTTAATCAGTTTATTCGTTTTTTGGTGTTAAGTTATATAAGTTCTTTATATATTTTTGTTATTAACCTCTTATTGATATAACATTTGCAAACAGAGCGCAGTTGGGATTTATTAAACTCAATCACAAATAGGCTTTATGTAATTTTGTTCTTCTCAGACAAGGAGACTTAAGCTATACTAAGCTCACAATAGCTTCTTCTTTAGCTCTTACAAACTATGTTCCAATTTAGAATAACTAAAATTGTTACTCGAATACAGATGACCACTTCATTATTTATAATATTTACATTATCCGTCACTGATAAAACCTTCATCTCTTGCTGTAATTCCTTATATTTATAGTATGATTTAAAGAGTGTGTGTGTGTGTGTGCGCGCGCACACGTGCACACGCACGTGTATGTCTTTTGTTGAATTTCAGTATCTTTTCACTAAAATGTTAAAGAAAAAACATTTCTTCTTCAATTCTATGGCCTTCTACCTTGAATAAGAAAATTATTTTCTGTTCAACATCAAGCAAAGGCAATTTCTATTATATTTTTCCTTAATCTCTCTCCTGACGACTCTACAAATAATGTGTTGTCATATATTATTTCATAAAGAAGTCTAGTGACATTCAATCTGCTTATTTTCAATTCCCATGATGGAATATTTAAGAGAAGATTTTCACAAGATCCATTAACTTACCTTGGTGTAGGTATGGAGGGAGGGGGAAGCTCTTCATAATCCCAGGGATTTTTGAAATGACTTTTTGCTCAATAGGTAATTATAACATTTGTTCTTCTCTTGTTGATTTCATGTCCCTGATTAGACAAACTTAGAACCCTACAATCTATTTCCATCAACTATATATATACACAATTTTCTTCTCTCTAGCAGATAAGAATTACATTTCTTTAATTTTCCAAGGCTGCTTGACAAAACCTCTTTTCTAATTCTGCCATACACTTTACTTTTTTATCTCCCTAACAACAAAGTTACAGACAGCTTGGAAGTTGCGGCACAGTTTTAGCTGTTCATTTTTAAAAGTTGATGTAGTTGCTAAGATGATAATGGAAAGATCTTAGAGCAGAATTATAAAATACTTTTGAGAGTAATAAAGATGGATCCTCTGTATCACATTTTGTTGGATGGTTCCTAAGACCACTCCCAGGTTTCATGATTCATTAGAAGGACTCATAGTGTACTAGTCAAACTCATGGTAAAAGTATTATGGTGAGGGGTGCCTGGGTGGCTCAGTGGGTTAAGCCTCTGCCTTCAGCTCAGGTCAGGATCTCAGGGTCCTAGGATCGAGCCCCGCATCAGGCTCTCTGCTTAGCAGGGAGCCTGCTTCTCCCTCTCTTTCTACTTGCCTCTCTGCCTCCTTGTGATTTCTCTTTCTATGTCAATAAATAAATAAAATCTTTAAAAAAAAAGAAGTATTATATTGAAAGATACAAAGCAAAATCAGCAAAAAGAAAAGGCACATAGGTCATCATCCATCACAAACTGGGCATAAGCTTCCAAGAGTCTTGTTATAATGGAGTTTCAGAAGCTGGGCTTTATTCCCCCAGCAACAAGTCATGAAAACATGTGTGAGTGTCTTCTGCCAGAGAAGCTCATTAGAGACCCAATGCTAAGTTTTACTGGGTCATGCAGGCACTTTTGGCTTATCATATACTGAAATTCCAGACTCCCAGAGGCAAAGTTAAGTTCCAGTGTGAATCATATTATTTGTACAGTTAACACACAGTGAGACACTCTTATCAATTCACAGAACATTTCATGTCAGCATGGATGCTTATTTAACAGTCAAGTTCCCAGATGTAAGCTGAGAGTCATCTCTTGTGGCTGGCCCATTTAATTCTTTTCTACACACACATTTTGTCCTTTTTCCTACTCGTAACTCCCTTGATTTGTTTCCTGTATGTTTAAACCTATGTGTTTGTCCTAAATTATTATTTTCCTGATTAAATCCATCAACATTTTTTATTCCTAGATGATGCCTTTTGGGTACAAGCTTTGTTTTGGGGTGACAAAAATGTTCTTGAATCATGATGACTGCATGACTTTGTAAATATACTAAAAACCACTGAGTGGAGTACACCTTGAAAGGGTGAATATTATGGCTTGTGAATTATATCTTAAACATTTCCTAAAGACCCCTTTTCTTTAAGATCTATTTGAAAAAGTTTCCTCCTTCGTTTGTTTGTTTGAACAGTATTTTTCTTATAATAACATTATTATACTTGTTCCCCTGGTTTCAGACTAAATGTTTTCTAGTCCGAAATATTTCAAAGAGAAAAGTATTCATAAAACCTGGTCAGTCATAGTACCTTATTTTTGGCATGCATTTAGACTTCACAAAGAGTATATGAACATTATTTTACTTCATCTGCCATAACCACTGTCTGTTCATGAGACAATTGGAAGATCAGAACACATAGTAGTTCTATCTATTAATGCAATGGTGAGTTCACAGGGCATGACTAGAAACTTGTCATTTAGAGAGGTCTTCCAAATCTGATGTCAAGATAGGTTTCCAGCTTTGTGCAGATTTATGTGAGTTTCTTTGAAAAAGCAGTTGAGAGTTCTCCTGGTTGGGTACAAGAACAGGTTAGCCAGGCTTCTGAAAAGGACACAGCATGCTGTTGTTCTGATTATTAATTGTTGCATAATAACCCTAAAACTTAGCATCTTAAAGTAACAACCATGTTATATTATCTCATTTTTTTTAGGTCAAACATTTGGGAAGGGTTTGGCTGGGTGATATCCTTTGCTTCACATGGTATGACAGAATGAACTTCGTGCTATTCAGCTGCTAGATGCACTGGTTTGGAAGGCCCTTGTCAGTTTCACTTAAATGCCTGGTCTCTTGGAGGGACTGCATTCAGCTGAGCTCTTCTCTCTTTCTGTGTAGACTTCTCTGTCGTCGTAGTCAGACATTTTACATGGTTAGATTTAAGTTCCAAAAGAACAAAACAAAAGCTGTTAGTCCTCTTCATGGCTGAGCCAAGGGTTTCCTGTGTTATTTTGGTTATAGTCTCCTGATCAGAACAGTCCCAGCTAGCCTACCTTCAAGAGAAGAGGACAGCCATTATGTTGCAAAGCAGAGTTATGTGGTCATATGCGATTAGCCACAATGATTCACACATGGTTTTGTGACTTTGATTATGCTTACCTTGGAAATGGAATCTCAGTGCCTTCTTCTAGATCCTTAGGTACTCAGCAGCAGCCTCAGACTTAATAGCCTGGTACTTTTCTAGCATATTCTTTGTCAGTAAAAGGGCAAGACTACAGATATTGGCTAACAAATCCCCCTGCACAATTACTAAAATAAACCTTTCGGATTCGCCACTCTGCCTTTCATGGTTTCCCCCAGAGAGTCCTTCTAGACATGCATGTCAACCCAGAAGTGAAAATGTAAATAAACAGTTCAGGAAATTTTTGCTTATACTGGGTTAAAAATTAAGGATTTATCAAAGATTGGGATAAATATGTCTACTGCATGAAGGAACTACTCTCACTGCCATGTGTGAAGGATTCATTTAGCACATGACCTCTTTGAAGTCCTAGATTAGATGAGCTAAAGGGTGAGTATATTTTATTTTTTAAAAATTTTTATTGTTTTCTAAGATTTGTTTGTTTAATTTTAAAGAGAGAGTGTGAGAGAGCACAGGCAGGAGGGGCAGAAGGAGGAGAATCTGAAGCAGACCCCATGCTGAGCACAGAGCCTGACGCAGAGCTCAATCTCATCCTGAGATCATGACCTGAGCTGAAACCAAGATCTGATGTTTCACCAACTTTGCAACCCAGGTGATCCCAGGACAAATTTATTTTAAAGCTGTGAGGAAAGTGAAGTATAGATTTAGAATCCATGAAAATGAGAATTTCAGGTTAAAAAGGAAAAAAAAAAATGAGCAGGTGTTAAGTTCTGTGGTGTCCAGGACAGAGCCTTTATCTAGCAAATTGTTCTGAAAGAATAGTATCATGAAGAAAAGGCAAATTTCATTTACTTTACACTTTTAACATGACCTTCTCTGGCTGTGGTCTGAGATAAAATACTATGACTTAGGTTAAATATTTACATTCTCCAAACTTTCATGCGTAGCAAATGAGGATATGATCTTTAACTATGCCCTATTTTAGGAGTTTTAAAGGCCTCAGGATCAGTGAATACCATTGAATCATTGAAGTAACTGGTTTTTGACTATAAAATATACCGTGTATCATTTAAATATTTACCAGTATTGACTGTTTCTTTTTTTCTTTTTAAAAGATTTATTGATCTGAGAGAGAGAGAGAGCATGAGCACTGGGGAGGGGTGGGCGCAGAGAGAGAGGGAGAAGCAGACTCCCTACTGAACAGGGAACCTAATGGAGGGCTCAATCCTAGGACCCTGAGATCATGATCTGAGCCCAAGGTAGACACTTAAGAATCTATGAGCCACCCAGGTGCATACCCCCAACCCACTACTGACTTTTTATACAATTTTATTTAATAAGTATAGAGCCTTTATTATGTACAAAGCTGTATAAAATTAATTTGAAACTGGAAATTGACAGTGACTATAACTTAATCACATACACCATTATCTTTTCTTTAACTTTCTATGTTTTTTTTTTTTTTGTAATTTTAGAATAGAATTGGGCTTTGAAAATATCTTTGACCTTCTTCAAAAGTTTCTTCTCCATTAGAGAGACCTAGACTAATTGCTGATCCCTGGGACTGTGAAATATGCACCAGCCTAAGGGGCCAGAAATATTGTCATGTAGTGTCTGTTAGCATTTAAAAATAAACACTGTCATGTCTGAACAAGTGGAAAAAATAGCTCTCCCTGCTGTACTTCCAGCTCTCTTCTCTGTTTGCTGTTCAGAAGCTCTGCCTGAGGTTGAAACGCTGAATGGTTCTCAGATATGTCTAAATGCATTCCTTGCTGTGAAGCAGGATGGAAACTGGTTGCTTCTCATGGTCTGAATTTCCTTGCAATGTTATTAACTTTTTCTCCCAAAGGCCATGATAGAGAGTAAGCAAAGAAGTAAAGCACACTGTCTGGCATGTGACATATCGTCGTCTTCAGTTTCTTCCTCCTGCACCATGGCTCCCCGTGAATCTATGACAATGCATTCTTTCTTAAAAAGTTTTCCTTGATGTTCCACCCAAGTTTTACTTCACTCAGGTTTTATTACAGTATTTTACTTAATGCTCCATGTGCCTCTCTTAATAAATTCTTGATGGCCTATGACGGTTAATATTTCATATCTCTTTTTGGTAGTTGGTTAGCTAGAAAACAGAGATTTTTCCAAAGAACTTTACTATGCATTTGAAAAAAGAAAATTCTGAGCTATAGAAAAGGATACTTAAAAAAAATTAAAAACACATTCACTACAAGTATTCTGTATATACACACACTAAAATGAGATAAAAATAATGTGTCAAGGGGTGTCTGGTGGCTCAGTCTTTAAGCTCTGCCTTTGGCTGGGGTCATAATCCCAGGGTTCTTGGACTGAGACCTGCCTCAGGCTCTCTGCTCAGTGGGAAGCTTGTTTCTCCCTCTCCCACTCTCCCTGCTTCTATTTCCCCTCTCTCTGTCAAATAAAATCTTTTAAAAAAATGAGTCAAATGTTAAAATTGTTCAGATCCCTAGGTATGTGCAAAATCTCACATTAGGTTACTAGAACGATGAATAATCGGTGCTATAAAAGATAAGGCTGAGGATATTAAATGTCTGAGGACTACAGAATGTCTAGTCTCATAGTCATGATTCCTGGTCCCCACACAGCAGTATGTTTGGAATTAATTGTCCATCTTGAGAGGGTAAATAGACATTGCTGTGTTGCTATATACAGTTGTAACTGCAATGTTGGAGTTATGGAGACATAAGAAATAGAGAAAAAAACATTTTAATAGGCAAAGTACTGAAGGCTAAAAGCAACACTGCTCTCTCTCCGCATCTACTGTCCCAGACTCCCAAGTTACCTGCAACTGTAACAGCCAAGTTCCAAGGAGTGTTTCAAAACCCTAGGTCAATTTCAGGCATGTGTCAATATATAAGCAAGATCTAATTAAAGAATTAGTCAGGAGTGTGACCTTATGATTTCTGGAAAGTGGTGTGGCTCTTTGTCAATGCAGATAATGTTGCTTACTGAGGAAGTCAATTTGGTCCAAAAAGAGAGGGACTAGAAATGAGGTACAGTCTCCTAGGAGATGGAATTGGGCCAAAGTAAGACTAGCCATCTATATTCCCAAAATACAGAGAGCTGAAAACTCATAGATAACCTACAAACACAAGGTTGACAATACCCAATATCAATTCATTGTTTTTTAAATTCTACATGTTTTTATTTTCCCAGGGACTATGCTACCTAAACATGAAGGATAAAGTAATAAAGAAGACAAAAATGTTCTCTCTCCCATTGAATGTTGTATTCTCATTGAAAATATGAAGAGATAAATTATAACTTTAATATCTGATCTAAAACAAAAATATAGCAAAGTATCTGAAACCATGAAGGAGAGGGCTTATTTTTAAAAATTTTTTGTTTGTTTTGCAATTTGTTGTTGCTTGTTTTTGTTTGTTTTTTGTTTTGTTTTGTTTTGTTTTGTTTTGTTTTCATTTAACTATGGAATTGGGTAAGGGAAGGTGAACCTGAGAATGTTACTAATGTTGCAAAGTAGCATAGAACCATTGTTTTTCAAGTGACAAACCTACAGCCTAGAGTGGTTTATATCTGTTTCTAAACCCCTTTTCTGGAGCTCTTGTTTTGCCAAACTGGGTTTCCTGGGTGCTGGAGAATAGATTGTCTGATCTCTGCATATATCTTTTGCAGATTTAAGACTAAAAGGAAAATTGCACCATTGGTTGACTCCACCAAAAAAAAAAAAAAAAAAAAAAATCTCATTTTCTCACGGAAAACCTATTCCCAGGATATAACATGTGATTGCACTAGAGTCAGTCTTTTGAAGTTTGCTGTTCTTTTTCCTAGCCCACTTCCTACATCCCCCTCCCTCCATGTCTTTTTATTTTGTCAGCAGTGCTCATTCTTAAATCTATCATGACCAATGATAAATGGTTTACTCATGATTCTTGGGCATTTAAAAAACATTCAAATTTTGCTATTAAAATACCACACAGACATTGTGGCCTTCTGCCAAAATTTAATTTCTGAGAAACTTTAAGGTCAACCTAGCTGCTAAACTGTTTAAATAACCATCGTAACCCTGTTAAATTAATCTAAGGTGCTAGTTGGAATAACATGCTGTCTTTGTTAATGATCTCTGCCTCTATTTAAATTGGTAAGGTAATAGGTTTGAGACATTCTGTGAGGTAACATATACAGGTTAAAATTTTGAAGATTATGATGTCAAAATATTTTCTCCCTTAATACTTAAATTTTCAATGTCTCCATTATTACAAACCATGTTTCCATCCTTCCCTTCAGTATGTGCTATTAACATTTCCAGCTGAAGTGGAAATAGGAAATTGTCATGGCTAAATTGCTTCTTATTAAGTCACCTTCCATTACAGAGTGTGTACAGTAGATTCTCCAAGTGCTCAATCATCTCTAGGAACAGAAGCACTTTATGTTTTCCATTCATTACCCGTCAGAGTTTTGCTTTGATTCATCTTAAGGTGCTTGAATGCTGATTTCAAAGCTGCCTCAAGTATCTTATGTCACTGGGGTATAGAAATAAAATATACAGTTTCATGCATCTTACAATGGAACATACGGGTTTTTAAAGTCCTCCTTCTGTGATATATCTGCTGTTTATGTCAGATTCAGACTTCTCTAAAACCTGCAAATAAACATATCTAGATTTCCTTTAAGGAAACATCTGAAATATGCCTTCAGGCTCTCATGCCTGAAATATAGTGACTGTGTTTTAAAACTTTATACTAAAATATATATCCTGAAAAATGCTATTCTACTACTAGTCAAAATTATTCTGCTGTGATTAAATAATTATGTTTCCTGTTTGATTCTTTATACATACACTCTCAGAACTGTGTGACGCGTGCTTCCTTTTGCTCAACTTTATCAGCCTGGCTCTACGTTTCTCACTTCACTCATTAGCTAGGCGACTTTAGGCAAGTTCATTAACCTGCCTGGACCTCAATTACTTCATTTATATGAGGAAGGATTTGGACTAGAATTCATCTCTGTTCTAACCCAATGCTGATGTTCTATGATGAATTGGGGCCTTTTGGTTAATAGTGAACCTCTCTCAGTGCTCTGATTCTAAACAATTACTTTCCTAAAGTTAATTTGAATGCGATGACCACAGCCTGTCTGTATGTTGTCTTTGGCCATACTATATTTAAATACAGTTTCATAACATCTCAGTAAGTTATAACTTAGGGATGGATCTTAGCAAACTATGTTAGCTCATTAAGTAAGGTAATATTTCAATATTCTGATTATCTAAAATACATTTTTTTCCAATCTAAATAACTGGTATGCTCACATAAAACTAATCTGCTCACGAGAGTGTTGGGAGTTCTGGGAGTGCCCATTCATTCACCCTCCTCTACTCTAGAGACTGAGCAATTGAGCAATACATTAAGGAACTAAGTGGGAATTAAAATACTCTGAACACTGCATTGCTCATAAAACTATATTTAAGAACTTGGCTTGGACCTGAAGCTCATGCTTTCTCCCCTTGAATGTGAACATTAGGACCTGCCAATAAAGAAAAAATTGGGTCTTGTAGCTTACCAGACACAGAGAGAATAATAACTTGTAATGACATTGTAGAAAAGTCCCGTTCCAATGAGGGCATAGTGAACCAAGAGGAGAGAGAGAGAGAGAGAGAGAGAATTCTCGAAGGTCTAAAAGGACAAGTGACTCTAGCCATAAGATTAGGGAGGCACGGGCATGGTCTATTTGTGCTGAAGTTCTTGCCCTTCATTCTCACGCTCTGTGGCATTGTGTCATCACTGGCCAGCATGACTCACAGGCACAAAACAGACACATATTGTTACATATGTCACAGCCACTAAGCAAGCCTCCACTTTACATATAGATGCTTTCTAACCCTTCACAAAAAGAACAGCAACCTCAGTGTGAAGCACAACCTAGAGTCAGTATGATTCGGGGACCTGTGGGTAACCCATGTAAACCCAGATAGAGTCAAATAGAGAGTGTTTCACCTTTTTTTATATTTTTCTATTTTCTAAAAGAAATTTTCTATCATTTTTCTATTTTGTATTACTTTTCTATTTTCTAAAAAATAGAAAAGAATGTATTTTGCAATACATTTTCATCTCAGATTTAGGACATCAATACTAGTTCTAACTCCAGGTTTTCTTCCATAAGCGTCGGTGGGGACTGGGTTGGCCCATCCTGAGCACATTGTAGCTTGATCAATGGCATCATTGGATATGCATCTGTCTTTGACATCACTTGTCCCCACCTCGTGCCCCAACAAAGGGGTTGGCTGGGAAGCTTATAATCTCTGACCAAGTTTCTGGATTGATCAATATGAGGTAGGCATAGGCTGACCTGATGTCTCAGTGATTTAACTCTTTTATTTTTCAGTCTATTGAACAAGCCTAATAATAAGTGCTGTCGGGTTTCTTTGAAGAGAACAGTAGTTGCCTCAAGCCATAAAGCTCACTGGTAGGAGAGGCCAACCTTATGCTTCACTAGGCTAACAGGCTCCCCTTAACCAATCTGAAGCTGGGGATGCACTCTGGGAGACCTACTACAAGCTGAAGCTATGTTTTCATAAAATCCTTGTACTATGCAAAGAGTGACTTTATAGAATGGTCAGGATAAAATGCATTTAGATTGCCTTATATTTTTCAACGAACAAAGTTGCAGCAGACTTGCCTTGGAGCAATGTCTGAACAAGTATTTATTTATAAGTGAAGTGGTTTGTTTATTTAATAATAATTTCTACTATATTTATAGATTGAATTTATGTTTAATTCAGGTACTTTGTGTTATTACATGTATTAAATATATTTAATAACATATTTTGAAATGCTGATTAAATTAAGCAATTATGTTAATCTTAACAGTAGTTAGCCTGCATTGCTATGTTATATTACATGTATTAAGGTACTTTGTTACATTACATGTATTAAATATATTTAATAACATATTTTGAAATGCTGATTAAATTAAGCAATATGTTAATCTTCACAGTAGTTAGCCTGCATTGCTATATTAGCTTGCTGGAATTTGAGAAGAGTATTATTACCTCATAAAATGGGATTGTCTAGGGTGGCCATTAAGAGTGGTAACAATAGATACAAAGAGGAAGAAGAATAAAGAAAAATATCCATGTTTATATTACACAGAATAGTTGTCTGGTTTTAGTCTTTGCTCTTATTTAAAGTATCTTAAATCATGCCATCTTAATAAAAATTAAAAATGCTTGAAATAAAGGAACTACAGTAAGATAAAGCTAATGTTCTGAGTGAATGACAGGAGGGCCTTAGGAAAAGTCTAGCTTTTAAGCATTAAGTTTGTAGATTCAGGAATAGCTTGGAATAACTTGAAAGAAAGAATTGAGACTCTACTTTGGCAGGACCATTAATTTCTGTTTTCATTATCCATGCCTAGGTTATACTTTAATAATGTGAGCTATGATACTGAAGGTATGGTATATCAAATTTTCCAGAAGTTTCACTTCTATGGGAAATAAAATTGTTAAGTGTGTGTATATATATATACAATTTTTTCTTAACATATTTTTTTCTTTTTAATCAAGAATTGAAACAAGAAAACTAGAGTGTATAAAATAACTGTTTTTGCTAAACATTAAAAAACAAGATGAAGGAACAGTTAATAAAAACTGAAATAATTTGATTAGATGATATTTAAGACATTTTTATGATTTTCATTTTAGAGATAAAAAAATTATCTTTTTGGGGTACCTGGGTGGCTCAGTGGGTTAAGCCGCTGCCTTCGGCTCAGGTCATGATCTCAGGGTCCTGAGATCGAGTCCCACATCGGGCTCTCTGCTCAGCAGGGAGCCTGCTTCCCTCTCTCTCTCTCTGCCTGCCTCTCTGCCTACTTGTGATCTCTCTCTGTCAAATAAATAAATAAAATCTTTAAAAAAAAATTATCTTTTTGGAAGAGTGCTATTCTCAGGAAAAAAAATATACTCAGATTCTAAAGCCCTATTATAATTGAATTAAAGTAAGACATATGCAAATAGATATTTTATATAAATTATAGAATCATAAAATGGGATGAAATCTCAGATATCAGTCAGTGACTATTTTATCAAATCCTCAAGTCTATTCTTTTTTTGTTTTTGTTTTTATTTAAATTCAAGTTAGCTAATATACAGTGCAATATTTGTTTCTAGGTGTAGAATTTAGTGATTCATCATTTACATACAACACCGAATGAGAATCACAACAAATGCACTCCTTAACCCATCATCCATTAATCCATATAGTTAAGTCTATTTCCTGGCTTCTCTCTCTCTCTCTCTCTCCGGTACCTTCATTTGTTTTGTTTCTTAAAATCCATATATGTGTGAAATCATATAGTATTTGTCTTTCTCTGATTGACTTATTTCACTTAGCATAAGAATCCTAAACTCCATCCATGTCATTGCAAATGACAAGTTCATTCTTTTTTGTGCCTGAGCAATATTTTTATGCCTGAGATAGATATATATATATATATATATATATATATATATATATATATATATATATGCCACATCTTCCTCATCTATTCATCAGTGAATGGACATTTGGCTCTTTCATAATTTGGCTATTGTTGATAATGGTGCTATAAACATTAGGCTCTTTCATAATTTGGCTATTGTTGATAATGGTGCTATAAACATTAGGGTGCATGTATCCCTTCGGATCTGTATTTTTGTATCCTTTGGGTAAATACTTAATGGTGCAATTGCTAGATCCTAGAGTAGTTCTTTTTTTAACTTTTGAGGAACCTCCATACTGTTTTCCAGAGTGACTGCACCAGTTTGCACTCCCACCAATGGTGTAAGAGGGTCCTGTTTCTCCACAGCCTCACCAACACGTGTTGCTTATTGTATGTTAATTTTAGCCATTCTGATGGGTATGAGGTGATATCTCATTGTAGTTTTGATCTGCATTTTTTTAAAAGATTTTATTTATTTTTTTTTGACAGACAGAAATCACAAGTAGGCAGAGAGACAGGCAGAGAGAGAGGGGTAAGCAGGCTCCCCGCTGAGCAGAGAACCCAATGCAGGGCTCAATCCCAGGACCCTGGGATCATGACTTGAGCTGAAGGCAGAGGCTTTAACCCCCTGAGCCACCCAGGCGCCCCTGATCTGCATTTTCTTTCTTTTTTTTTTTTTTTAAAGATTTTATTTATTTATTTGACAGACAGAGATCACAAGTAGGCAGAGAGGCAGGCAGAGAGAGAGAGAGAGGAGGAAGCAGGCTCTCCGCAGAGCAGACAGCCCAATGCAGGGCTCGATCCCAGGACCCTGGGATTATGACCTGAGCCGAAAGCAGACGCTTTAACCCACTGAGCCACCCAGGCGCCCCTGATCTGCATTTTCTTGATGAGCGATGTTGAACATCTTTTTATGTTCTGATGGCCATCTGTAAGTTTTCTTCAGAAAAATGTCTATTCATGTCTTCTGCCCATTTTTTAACTGGATTTTGTTTTTGGGTTTTGAGTTTGATTAGTTCTTTACAGATTTTGGGTACTAATCTTTTACCAGATATATCTTTTGCAAATACCCATTGCAAAATATTTTGCAAAAAAACCCATTCCATAGGTTACCTTTTAGTTTTGTTTTCTTCACTGTGCAAAAGATCTTGATGAAATCCAAGTAGTTTATTTTTGCTTTTGTTTCCCTTGCCTTTGGAGATGTGTCTTACAAGAAGTTGACCTTGTGGTCAAGGTCAAAGAGGTTGCTACCTGTGTTATCCTCTAGGATTTTGATGGTTTCCTGCCTCAGATTCTCACATTTAGGTCTTTCATTCATTTTGAATTGTATGTATGTATGTATGTATGTATGTATTCATTTATTTGAGAGGGAGAGAGAGTGAGTGAGCATGAATGGAGTGAGGGGTGGAGAGAGAAGAAGAGAGAGAATCCTCAAGCAGACTCCCTGCTGAGCATGGGGCCCAATGTGGGGCTGGATCCCAAGACTCCCAAGAATCATGACTTAAGCTGAAATCAAGAGTTGGCTGCTCAACTGACTGAGTCACCTACGTGTCCTCTTGTCCAAGTTTATTTTTATGTATTGGGTATGGTGTAAGAAAATGGTCTAGTTTCATTCTTTTACATGTGCCTGTCCCGTTTTCTCAAGACCATTTGTTGAGCAGACTTTCTTTTCCATTGGATACTTTTTCTTGCTTTGTTGAAGATTGATTGAACATATAGTTATGGGTTCATTTCTGGGTTTTCTATTCTGTTCCATTGATCTATGTGTCTTTTGTGCCAGTACCTACTGTCTTCACTACTACAACAGCTTTGTAATGTAACTTATAGTCTGGAATGGTGATGCCTCCAGTTCTGCTTTTTGTTTGTTTGTTTTCAAAATTGCTTTGGCTATTCAGGGTCCATTGTGATACCATACAAATGAAATATGTGATTCCATATAAATGAAAAAATGCTGATAGTACTTTGATAGGCATTTCATTAAATCTGTAGATTGCTTTGGGTAGCATAGACATTTTAACAATATTTGCTCTTCTAATCCATGAGCATGCAATGTTTTTCCATTTCTTTGTGTGTTCTTCATTTTTTTTCATCAGTGTTTATAGTTTTTAGAATATAGATCTTTTACCTCTTTTGTTGGGTTTATTCCTAGATTTCTTATGGTTTTTCATGTAATTATAAATGAGATCAATTCCTTGATTTCTCCTTCTTCTGCTTCATTATTGATGTATAAAACACAATAGATTTCTGTATGTCAATTTTGTATACTGTGACTTTCCTGAATTCCTGTAATAGTTCTACAAATTTTTGGTGGAGTCTTTTGGGTTTTCTATATAGAATATGTATATCTTTCTATATATCTATATATAGTCTATTCTTAAATATTCCTGTGAAAGAAGATTTGCTTTCAGATAATAATAAACAACTCTGTGTTTGAATACCAATTTTGAGGAGGTTCTTACTAGTTTTTATGCTAAATATTTCTGCTAACAATGTAATGTTGAAAGAGTAAAATTCCAATATATCTAGTATATTTGAGTTCAGATAATATTTTTGAAATATATAATTACAATCTAAAGAAAGGAAGATTTTCTCACAAAGAGAGAACCAGAAATGTGAAAGCTGTATAAAGGGAAGTGTTTCATATTAATACCTATTGACATCAGTGGGAGAGAAAAAAAAGCAGAAAGCTGGCTCTCTCAAAGGTTCTAAGCTTGAAAACACAATATTGTTGACACTTCCTTGGGAGACAACAAACTAACAAGGGTTACCTCCAAGGAAGGACTATTCAGGGTTAATTCAAGTAAGACAAAAGCCTCTTGCCATTCCTCATATTACAATGTAAAATTCTGGTAATGACAGTGTTGGCACAGTGCTGTGTGAGGCTCAGAAAAGATGCCCTCAAAGAGGAATTGGGTAGAAATGTGGGTGTTGTAAGAGGAAGTATCAGATGAAGGTTTTGCTGTTGTTTTGTTGGTGTTTTTATTTAATAAATCCAGTCTAAGCATGTGTATTTTGAATTTTCTCAAGTCCTGCAAGGTCTTTTCACAGGCCTGGGAACCACTCGGTATAAATAAATCAAGGGCAACACAATCATATTGCTCTGCTTCTTCTACTGATTTGAGTTACTGCAAACATGTGTAGTGAAAAGGCAACTTTTACTTCCTTAGCAGAACTTTGTGATTGTAGTGATTGTAACAGCTTACACCTGTAATTGACCCACTTTCCCTATTCCTTAGGGCAGGAGTGCCAGCCCATCCACAGCAGGGAGAATGGAGGGAGTATTAAAAATCTAGGTTAGGGGCCTGGGTGGCTCAGTCAGTTAAGTGTATGTCTTTGGCTCAGGTCGTGATCTCAGAGTTCTGGGAAGCCGCCCAGTGTTGGGCTCCCTGCTCAGTAGAGAGCCTGCTCTTTATGTTTGTGCTTGCTCATGTGTGCTCTCTCTCTCTAATCAGTAAATAAAATCTTTGAAAAAAATCCAGGCTAAATTAATCCCCCTTCATTAGTTTCATATGCTTTGTAGTCTAACATTTACCTTGAATATAAGGTCACATCTTGAGCTTGGATAGCATCTATGGTAATGCACCAAGTGACCCTAATTGTGGCTTGAACAGTTAAAATAACTATGCATTTATTACCTCCCAAATAAGTGTACTACATTTTGGAGGTTCCAAAAATTAGGAAGTTTTTTTTTTTTTTTTTTTAAGATTTTATTTATTTATTCGTCAGAGGGAAAGAGAGGGAGAGAGAGAGAGCACACAAGCAGGCAGAGAGGCAGAGAGAGAAGCAGGCTCCCTGCTGAGCAAGGAGCCCAATTCGAGACTCAATCCCAGGACTCTGGGATCCTGACCTGAGCCAAAGGCAGTGGCTTAACCCACTGAGCCACCCAGGCATCCCTAGGAAGTTCTTTTTAATATGAAGTACAAACCTATTTTATTGTAGCTTTTATCCTTAATTTCAATTCCTATAAGCAAGCACCAGTCCAATTTCTCTGAACACAGCCATCTCATTACTCCATATTTATTCACCAGATTAAGGACCTCTAATTCCTTTAAGCAATCATTTCTAATATGAAAGCAATCATTTCTATTTTTCTCATCATCCTACCTGCTACAATCTGACAAGTGTCATTTGATCAATGTAGGGTATTTTGAGGAGCTAGCATCTCTGCTATTGTGTGTGTGTATGTATTTATTTATATTTTATATTTATATTTATAATAAGTAAATATATATTTTGATCTCATTCATGGTTCCTGACTCACAGCACCATAACTCTTGAAATTTCCAAGCAGTAAGAACAATGAGAACAACTTTTGTCATGATATTTTCGCTTGTACTCAATTCCTGAAATGGTTTATCAAGTGCAGTAGGCTTCTTGTTATTCATAACATGCACCTTTTCACCACCACTGGGTTTATGTCAATGAGGTGAATTTTGGAAGGCAACTAGGGATGGGACTGGCTGCCAGGAGAATCAACCATGAATAGACAGTTGCACCTTCCAATCCCAACCCCTGACTTCCAGGGAAGGCAAGACTGGAGGTTGAATCAATCTCCAATGGCCAATGATTTAATCCATCATGCCTGTGTAATGGAGATCTAAATAAATAATAAATAAATAAATAAAACAAAAACAAACACACAAACAAAAACAAACCCAAAAGGATGGAGTTCAGAAAGTTTCTAGGATAGTGAGCACATCCACATTCTAGGTGAAGGGGGAATCCCAACTCCACAGCTCCTGTACTTGGGACCCTTCCAGACCTTGCTTATGTGTCTCTTCATCTTGCTGTTCATCTGTATCCTTTTAACAAAATCTTGAACAAAAGTAACTGTTTCCCTGAGTTCTGTGAGCTGCTCTAGCAAATTAATCAAAGCTGAGGAGGGGATCTTGGGAAACTGATTTATAAAAGAAGCAGAGAGGGACACTTGGGTGGCTCGATGGTTGAGTAACCGACTCTTGGTTTCTGGTCAGGTCATGATCTCAGGTTCCTGGGATTGAGCCCACATTGATTCCATGCTCAGCACAAGGTCTGCCTGAGATTCTCTCTCCCTCTGCCCTTCCCCCCACTCTTACAAACTCTCTCTGGAATAATTAAATCTAAACAAAAAAACAAACAAAAAAAAAAAAAAAAGGAGAAGCACAGATGAGAGCCCAGACTTGTGACTAGCAACTTGAGGTGGGATGATGGCAGTTGGTGTGGGACTGAGCCCTCAGTTTGTAATCAGATACTATCCCCAGGTAGATAATATCAGAACTGATTAAATTATAGGAC
This sequence comes from Mustela nivalis, assembly GCF_964662115.1. Lineage (NCBI taxonomy): Eukaryota > Metazoa > Chordata > Mammalia > Carnivora > Mustelidae > Mustela > Mustela nivalis. Next base: position 85,533,523 of record NC_139020.1, read on the forward strand.
ACTCAATGGTCACTGAGAATTGCTTGGTTCTGTGGGAATCCTACTTCCTGCCCACTTCCCCACCCCACACACATTAGAACTGGGAAGGGAAAACTTATATGTATTATTCTGATAAAGTCAATTTGCATATTGGGCTTACAAAATGGAGGCTGCCCCAGTGGCCCAGCCCATATCACAAATCTAAACCTAAAACAGCCTGCACTTTAGGAAACACCTGCAAGAAATCTTACACGGACCAATCACAATCCTCCATCTCAGCTTTAGTTAGCTTACATTACCTTAGAAAACAGGACCTCCTAGCTTTGTAGGGAAATCCCTAACCTCCTTGCCAATCATACTGTTTTCATAGTGCCTTTTCTGACAGGCAGTGAAAGTCACTTTGGCCCCTAAACATTTGGGAACAGTGTTCCACTACTTGAAGGACACTATACTCCCCCAAAACATCAGTTGTTTTCCTTTGGATATAGAACATAAAACTCAATACTAAATTGTTTAAGTTTTGTCTTTTGACTATACATTATAATACTATGACTATTTCTATTAATCTTGATTAAGTTCTTTTTGGTTTCTTTTTTTTTCTTTTTCTTTCTTTTTTTTTTTTTCTTATTTCTGTTTCATTTTGTGGGGGTTTTGGAGAAGACGATTCATTGAGCAGATTAGCCTTTCACTAACCATTGTACATATTTATTTCACAATACTTGTCATATTTAAAATATTTAAAATATTTATGCTTCTTTTTCTTTCTAACTTTTCCTATCTCCTGTTGTTTTAAAAGGTGCATATGTTTTTCCACAATAATTTCACAAAATCACTTTGTCTCTTGAATTGGATCACCAACCTTTTTAGACAAAGACTCTATTATATTCCTTCATTTCTTGATCTATATTGTTTGAGCCTCTAAGGCTCACTTTAGCACTAGATTTCACTGAAATATGTAGCAGATCCACAGTCTGTATCATATTAGGAAAATAGCAAATCAATAGGGCTTGCTCCTTGAATGAACTTGATTCTGAGTTAATATTGTAAGGGCCTGCCCCTCCCAGAGGAACTCGCTTGTGAACCCCCGAATGTAGGGGCAGGGCAGGCCGGGTGGAGACCTCCAATCGGTGGGGTGCATGCATATCCACTAAGGTGAAGTGAGATTCGATTGGCCACCTATGTAGGGGCGGGGCTCAACCAACCCCATAAAAATTGGTGTGCCAGGCTGTCAGGTAAAGAAGCAGGAGAGCTCTCCAAGGAAGAAGAAGGTGGAAGCAGGGGAGCCAAAGAGTCAGCAGGAGCGGAAGGCTGTAACAGCTCTTATAAGAGCTATAACCACCGCCAGTGGTCCCGTGGCCTGCGGTCCCTCCAGCGGCAGTTTCCAGCTGCCTGCAGCCCTGAGCCACCAGCGACCCCGAGCCACTTGTGGTCCTGCCTCCAGCAGCCCCGAGCCACCTCAGTCTCCAGCCGTCTGCAGGCTCTGGCAGTTGCGTCGCCAGCGGGCCCCCCACTGCCATCAGGCCCTGCGCTGGCAGCGCCCCCCCCCTCCCAGACACCAGCGGTCGAGCTGTCAGCGGTCCTGATGCCTGCAGCCCCTAGACACCAGCGGTCCCGAGACCCCAGTGGTCCAGCTGTCAGCGGTCCCGACGCCTGCAGCCCCAAGACGCCAGCGGTCTGAGACGCCAACGGCCCCTAGCCGCCAGTAGCCTCACCACAAAATGCCTTGCCACCCTGAGCCATGAGCGGCCTTGTGTGCAGCGGTGGCCTCCTCTGGGTGGCAGCCTTGTCAGAGTGGCATCATGGGGAGCAGAGTCTGTGTCATGGGGGTTGTCCTTTTTGTCATCATCGCTGTCCTCATTGCCTCTTCGTCGTCGGGAGCGGCCTAGTCTGGGAAGTGGCCTCATCCAGAGTGGCCTTTTCTTCGGAGTGGCCCTGTCCGGGGAGTGACCTCATCAAGCAGCGGCCTCGTCCTGGGAGTGGCCTCATCCAGAGCGGCCTTCTTGGGAGTGACCTTGTTGGGATCATCGTCGTCACCGTTTTGTAAGAGACAACCCTGACTGGTCAGTTTGATTCTTGATGCTTGGCGCAAAGTAAAGCTTTGCTTGACCTTCGCTTTCTCAGTCTCCTTCCTTTGATCATGGACCCTAACAATATGACTAATAATTATAAACATGAAAAAAGGAAACTTTATCTCCCCCTTCTGAGATGGAAGACATCCTTTCCTCATCATGTTTTGGAGGAAAGAATTGTCCTCATTTGACCTAAACTCTCTTCTACTGCTAGTGTATATACTGGTCAAGGGAGAATATATAACAGAAAATAGAAATAGAGTGTCAGTAGTGCTAGGTATGCTAATCTCAAAGTTAGCTCTTATCTTCTTATTAATAAAAATCAACACATTGAGTACTTTTAGATCAACAGTCCTAACAGTACAATAATCAACTAGTTGCTTTGATTATTTAAGGCAACAGTATTAGAGATGAAACAGGCAAACCTATTCAAATGCAAAATGACATAATATTAGCACACAGAGAACACTGAGGGAGTATATAGGATTATTAATCAAAGTTACCATTTTGTGCTCCTACCATGTACTTAGGATATGCTGAATGATTTTTAAGGTTCTATTGTCCTATAATATACTATCTCAAAACTTAGTGACTTGAAACAATAAGCATGGCAGGTTGACTGGGCAGTTCTTTGGCACTGGGTCAGGCTTAGTTGATCTTGGCTGGACTTGCTTCTGCATCTGCAATCCGTTGGCCTGGCTGAGGCCATCAGGGTGGAGGGTCATGGGTCTGTCATTATCCAACAGAATAGCTTGGGCCTCCTCACAGGGTGGTGGCAGAGTTCTAAGAAGGAATGTGTTTATTCTCAAGGCTCTGAAGCCTAGGCATAGAACTTGTTCACTGTTACTTCCACTACATTCTATCAACCAAAATGCGTCACAAGTAGGAAAATTATAAAATGAATCTTCAGCTTGTATTATAATGCTTCATAGGAATTCATAACATGCTCGTTTAGATATGAGTTCTTTGAGGCTTAGAACTTTTTAAAAAAGATTTTATTTATTTGTCAGAGGGAGTGAGCACAAGCAGGGGTAGCAGTAGGCCAAGCAGACAGAGGAAGAAGCAGGCTTCCTGCTGAGCAAGAAGCTCAATGCGGGACTCAATTCCAGGACTCTGGATTCATGACCTGAGCCAAAGGCAGCCACTCAACTGACTGAGTCACCAGGCATCCCTAGGCTTAGAATTTTTAAATCACTAATGAATACTGTGTATCTCAAGTTAATATTTTTCTCAGTGAATATGGTGTGGTTGTAGAATTCCATAAATAAGATATAAAAAAATGTAGAAATAAAATATTCAAAACAATTAAATAGCTACATTATTAAAACAGTTGATTTATCAAATTAGCATTTAAAATACTAATCCAAAATTCAAATTCCTTTTACATTATTCACAAAAATTTCTCCACATGAATATTATCTCTTAGAATAAAAATAACCATTGTAATTAATAATAATTTTATTGACATCCATCTGACATCTTTGACTTCAATAACAAAGCCAGATGTCCAAACACTCAGCTTTTGTTCTATATTAATAGTAACAAATCGTTTAGGGGCACCTGGGTGGTTCAGTCGATTAGGCATCCAACTCTTGATTTTGGTTCATATCATGATCTCGGGTTTGTGAGATCCAGCCCCACATCAGCGTCCATTCTAGGCTTGGAGCCTGCTTGAGATTCTCTCCCTCTCCCTCTGCATTCCCTCCTCTGCCTCCTGACTCATGCCCACTCTCTCTCAAAATAATAATAATAATGATGATGACAAATCTTTTGATAGATATTTTAGTTTCAGCTTTTTTTTTAGTATTTTCCACATGCAACTTGAAAAACACTTAAATGTAACATAGCACTTATAAATAAAATAATTTCAAAAACCAAGTATGCATTAAAATGTATAAATTAAGACATAAAAATAGAAGTTTTAGCTATTAACAGGTCAAATTTTGTAGAAGAACAATTTTAAAGTTTTATCAGTTGGGTTCTAAACTTTTTCTCTCTAGTGCCTGATGTTTAGATCTGAAGATGTAGGAAGAACAATTTTGAGAGTATTAATTTACATTGGACAACCAGTGTATGAATGTTGTACACATTATTATTCTAAATAACCACCTGATATGAGTTTTTATGGCAAACATTTCTGTCCTCACCCTTTGTATCCTTTAAGCTTCTCTGAAACATTCAATATGTTTCCTTTCTGAATATGACTGAATATAAGAATCTATTGTCAAAATGAGGAAAAATTGAATACCATGTTTTTAAAGAAAAGCAAAAACATATTCCAGTTTCTGGTGTTATGGATGAATATCAATCAGTTCTCCACTGTGAACAAGTAATATCCTGGATAAGTATTTTTTTTTTTTTGTTTTGTTTTTGTTTTGTTTTTGTTTTATTTAATAGAAATGTTTGGATATGCAAGCAACAAAGTAAGGAGTTTTCATTTCTAAAATCTAAGTAGTCAGAGAAATAGAGCTCTGAAGTTGGCTTTGAAAATTGAGGGCATTTGTAAAACTGAACTTAAATCACACATTTCATTGGCTCACAGGAATTAGAACACAGAAGGGAAAAAAAAAAAAAAAGATTCCTTGTAATGCAGGGAGTCTGGTAGGAGAGTCTTCTTTCAACATACTTTGTATGCAAAAGTCTATTATCTTCAGCTGAAGGGTAAATAAGAACATCCAGCCAGGGCACTTAGAGGAATCCAAGCATATTGATCTGTGGGGACACAATGACCACAACAGAATTACCACTGCTGAATGGAAAGCACAGATGGTCCCTCTTTTGGGTTTATAGCTTGAAATCATCTAATCTTATTGGTTCCAAAACTAATAAATATTAGAATTTAGTTTAGAACTATGGCAGACACTACTGGTTTGTACCATTTAGTTGTACAAATTTCTTTCAGATGATAGAAAGTGCAGTGTTTAGTTGCTTAGGAGGATTCTCATGTGAATTTGCCTGGATTTGAATCCTGGTTGTATTATTTTCCTACTACTTACGTGATTTAGTTTAAGTTATTTAATCCCCCTTTTTGCTTTGTCTTCCTTATTTGTAAAATAAAAACTAAGTGAATTATTACTTGAAAAGTGCCTAGAACATCTCTCGACACATATTACATACTACTTAAATGCCATTTCAAAATTTAAGTACATTTATATTACAAATAACACATGTCATCATGGAATGAATAGTATAATAATCAGAAAAAATATTTAATGAGAGAAACTTGAGTTCTGGACCAAATGACTTGGCAAATTAGATTTTTTTAATTGAGCACAAAAATTTATAGGACTAACATAACATCTTTTGTTGAATCAACTATTCGAGATGTCTATCTGATAATATTTCAAGGTCTTAAACTTCACTATTGAGTAAGGTAGTTATAATCATTTGTATCAATACCAGAAATAATCCACTTAAATAGTTTTCTGAAAGATAAAAAATTGAACACACAGAAATTATTAAAAAGCAATTAGAATGTTATACCAATGAAGAAAAAAATAATTTAAAATGTTGTTCTGTCAAAATCTTTATTGAATCAGCAATGAAACAAAAGTATATACATGCACAATGATAATGTAATTAGAAATTTAAATATTGAATTTACTACTACCAGGAATTATTTAATGAGTTTAGCCCAGAAGCAATAATAGAAGACTTTATAAAGTTGTGGAAATAGAAAATCTGAGCGATTTAGATTCTCTTGGAAGACCATATATTTGCATTTTAATGTCTCTTGAAAATTATACAAGAATTATTGCTGCATCTATATATACGAAATGAGGATCTGAAGAACAGTATGAATTAATTGGAATACGTTGTTACACAATTAAACTTAAAGAAACTTATTTCAAAAGTCAGATTTAAGAATAATCCTAACTATCAGCTCTTAAGAATAGTGGAGGGACAGCATTATGGGGATAGGCCCTGGCACTTCCATTTAAAAAGAGAAACAATTGAAGAGTGCTGCTTTTTGAAATCCTACAATTCACCAGGTTACTATTTACAAATTAGTTAGACATGTGGCAATATATGAGAAGCTAAATTTATATCATCCTGGTGAAATAAATAAGCCTCTCAGTTCTAATAAACATTAATTTCATTCTAAAATAAAAGAATGTAGAAAGAGGAACAATTTCCTGTGTGGTTATAACTATAACAAAATACCATAAAGTTGCTCATAATGTACTTGAGTTCCCTTTATGTCTTCTTTCAAATGCAGTTTACAATATGAGACTGCTAATGCTTTGAGAAAATGTAAATTATATATTCATGTAAATTCTTGATTCTAAATAAATGAACTTTAGATATTATTGAAACTCTTTTGATATCATTGACAACAATTCTGATCACTTTCTGTTTTAATATCAAAATAGAAACTAATTGAAAATGCAAAATGTTATTTGCAATTAAATTAAATTTTGAAAAGAATACATTTATTATATTTCATGATAGATAATTTACAGGAAATTTAATATCCTCATAAATTCTGACATAAGTGGCATGTCTTTGTTTCTGACAGCTTAGCCTTCAGATAGAAAAAAAAGAAGCTATTCTATTGTAAGAAGTCAGGCAAACTTCATTTTAGTCCTATAAGCCATCTTTGTTTCCTCCTTTATCTAATAATCGTAGTGATACTGTTGGAGGACATGGAATGTATGTATACACACATGATTGTGCCCCCAAATCAGAACAAGTGCTGTTTTCCTAATTTGAAATCTCAGAATATCAAAGTTTGTTTTGTTTTGTTTTGAAATTCCATTACAAATAGGATAAAGTTACTGTGTTCAGTGGTGTTTGTTTTTATAAAGATTTTTGGGTGAAGTGTGATAGGATCCTAGCAGTAATATTAGTTTTCTTTCTAAAAATTTATGTTGGGGTAGGGGTTGATGCCTAGGTGGCTCAGTCATTAAGCATCTGCCTTCCACTCAGGTCATGATCCCAGGGTCCTGGGATCCAGCCCTGCATAAGGGTTCCCTGCTTGGCAGGGAGCCTGCTTCTCCCTCTCCCACTCCCCTGGCTTGTGCTCCCTGTCTTGCTTTGTCTCTCTCTGTCAAATAGAAAAATAAAACCTTTAAAAAATGATAAATAAAATAAAATAGAATAAAATTGTTGTGGGAAAATTAAATGTAAACTGGTTAATAAAATCCAAATAGATCAAAAAAGAAAGAAATACATTTATTTTAGCTGGAACCTCCTTCTCTCCCCTCCATCATGACACGGTATTTGATCAGGTGTGTAGATATATGTATGTATACATATACATATATTTTTAACATCGTTATACACACATATTTCATAATCAAATAGACAAAAATGCTTAGAGAAAACAGGGAAGATTTGACCTTTTAAAAGCACGGATAGAGTGAATACTAATGACAGTACCAGTTTGGAAAACTACAAAGACTACAGAACAAGGAAATTTTTCATTTTTTTTACACTGAAAATCAGAAGCTCTCCAAGGAAAAGAAAATGGAGAGAGGCAGAGATGATAGTAGAAAAGAAGAATGAAGTGGAAGGGTTCTATGTCAGTATCTTGGTCAGCCTCAGAAACTGACCTTGATTGTAAAGTGTGATGGGAACCTTGGGATTATTCTAGCCTAGCTAAGGGAAGGAAGAGACTTAATCTACATGTCCTTGACAGAGGAAAGGGGCAGAAAAGCAGAAGCTCAGAGTATTGGGAAAGTTTCTTGGGTTAATAATAGAACCAAAATAAATCTCAGTTTAATAGAGCTGGATAAAATAGTGAAAAGTACTAGGTTGTGGCATCATATTGTTAAGCTAAAGAGCTGTTAGGAGGCCAAAGATGGCCATGGGCCTTGTTTTTAGTACGCACACACACATGCACACACTTCAGTAATGTATTTCAGTAGGTGAAATATGACAAAGGTTTAAATATCATTTCATGTATAGAAAACTCTGTCTTAACCTCTAGCTAATAATCTGGAGGGGAAAACGGGCGCTGCAGGGATGGAAGTGGTGGCTACATAAAATGCATGTGGAGTGCCTGAGCGGAAATGACCTCTGTCTAGGACAGCAATTTTGCAATTTCTTCAGCTTTCATAAAAATGATGCATTCAGAGCAGAAAGGCATAGCTTTGTTTTTTAAAAACCAAACAGAAAAAAAAACAAAAAAGTTACAGCCTTGCCTTATGTTTGCATAGGTGAAGTATTTCATGAACATTGCAGCATTTCTCAGGTACAGGTGGAACCAAGGTTAACCCTCCACTTTTTCATTTGGTAGCTATGTAAACTTGCATGTATTACTTAAACGTTCTGAGTCTCTACTGCATCTCTTGTAAATAAGGAAAATGGATTCTCAGAATTTCTGTAGGATTTGAAAATGCTCAATAAATATTCTTTTTAAAAAAAGAAACCAAAGGGATTTAAAGAATATATACTAAAGTGTTTTTAAAGTGTGAAATGTGAATTATAAATTAATGCAGCTTTACAAGTGGGTCAAGTATAAACATTTTTCTTTCTTGGAAATACTCTTTCTATGGAAATACACATATATACATGTATATATGTATGAAATTTTATATATACATATAATTTCAGTAATACTTGTCTTTAGGCCATTTTACACCATCAAATTTATTTTATTGCAATTAACTCATAGGATAGCCCTTAGGGGCCTTTGGGGAGGGATGTGTGGGTGGATTAGCTGGTTAAGCATCTGCTTTCTGCTTGGGTCATGATCCCAGGGTCCTGGGATGTCCTCCTGCATCATGATCCTTACTCAGTGGGGAGCCTGCTTCTCCCTCTGCCATCCACTCCCACTGCTTGTGTGTGTGCTCTCTCTCTTTCTGGCAAATAGGTAAAATCTTTAAAAAAAAAAAAAGATGGACCTGAATTAACTTTTTTGTGATCAAAAAACTTTAAGTGCAATTATGTGGTTACTTTTTGTAATTTGTTTAACTTGATTTATTTTGTGAATAAACACTTCTGCAGGACTTCTGTATTGCTAAGAAATTGATATGGGTAGTATTTTAAATTTTCTTTCATGAATAATATCCTATGAAGTGTAATCATTAAAGCTGAGGTTTATAAGGATGTAAAGAGGACAGATCACACTATTTTCTATTCCTTCCTTCTCTAGAATATGGTAGAACAGAGAAAGGAGGTGTATGGCCCAGTTGAGCCACACAGGGATATATGTGGCAAACCTAGAATATGAGTGGAAAGACTGGTATGATGACTCCCTGCAGACAGTCCAGGAAAAGCTGCCAGACTCCAGGAAAGTGGTCTTGGTAACACATGAAAATCAGCTAGAGAATATTAAAAAATGCCAGTGTTAAAATTCTCATTTAATTTTTCTGATGGTGAAAAAATCCAATTAAATCAGTCTTGAAGAATAGGTTGCCAGATTGATGATTTTCAATACCTCCTGCATAGTTCTAATGACAAATCAAGTTTACAAATCAAACTCTGGGAGAAGCCCTGAAGGTAAACGTGTTTGTCAAGAAAGTAAAGATGCCACAGCAGTGGTGTAAAGTGAATGGCTATAAGCTCCTGGCTTCCCAGATCCCATGTGCAACGGCTCAGATTTTTTTGTATACCTGGCAGTGGGTGTGAAAGTATTAATTGGACTTTTAGTGCACAGAGGTCATTCTGAAGACAGGCTTAGGCAGGATCAATAATAGCAGGTATGGTAGGAGGTTAGTAGTAAATGCCAGTAAAAATCAAAAGGAGGCATGCCTGGGTGGCTTAGCTATTTAAGTGTCTGCCTTCAGCTCAGGTCATGATCCCAGAGTCCTGGGATCCAGTTCCTCATAGGCATCCTTGCTCAGGGGGGAGTCTGATTCTCCCTCTGCCTGCTGTTCCCCCTGCTTATGCTCTCTTTCTCTCTGACAAGTAAATAAATAAAATCTTAAAAAAAAGAAAAGTAAAAGGCATGAGAAGAGAGATCATGGTTTGGGAGGACGTAGACCAGGACACCCACCTTTATTTCTACTCACTTCTGCTAACAGCTAAAGAATGGTACATATGGACCCTGTTTCCAGTGCACATAGTGTCTGGAGGGCATACACTTAGAGACTTTCTCTGGCACCCAGATAATGGCATCCTGGATGGGAAGTTCTATTATGGAGTTTAAGGTGAGTGTCTGCGTTTGTACCTGAAGGCACGTAATTCCTCAATAGAGACCATTAAAACATGGGAATGCTACGATGCATAAACTTAAAGCTTATCCAATTATCACCCTTTCCTCTACTAGATAGGGAGTTCAAAAGAAAGATTAGAAAGAAATAGCTCGATTTTTATTCTTTTATGTATCACACAGGTTCGCACATCTGTATTCCACAAATACCATTTGAAATTTCCTTTTTAAAATCATTAAAAATTATTTTGTAGACAGAAAATACATCCTATTTCAGCCATGTGCTAGCTATGGAACTTTAACTGTATCAACCCTAGTTTCCTTGTTTATAAAATGTGAACGACTAAGCTTATTTTCCAAAAGTTTTTGAAGATTAAATGGGCTAATATATATTAAAAATGTACTATTATAGGGCAGTTCTATTTTCAACATTTTGAGGAACCTCCATGCTGTTTTCCAGAGTGGCTGCACCAGCTTGCATTCCCACCAACAGTGTAGGAGGGTTCCCCTTTCTCCGCATCCTCGCCAGCATCTGTCATTTCCTGACTTGTTGATTTTAGCCATTCTGACTGGTGTGAGGTGATATCTCATTGTGGTTTTGATTTGTATTTCCCTGATGCCGAGTGATATGGAGCACTTTTTCATGTGTCTGTTGGCCATCTGGATGTCTTCTTTGCAGAAATGTCTGTTCATGTCCACTGCCCATTTCTTGATTGGATTATTTGTTCTTTGGGTGTTGAGTTTGCTAAGGGGGTGGGATTATGGACATTGGGGAGGGTATGTGCTTTGGTGAGTGCTGTGAAGTGTGTAAACCTGGTGATTCACAGACCTGTACCCCTGGGGACTAAAAATATATGTTTATAAAAAATAAAAAATTTAAAAAAATGTACTATTATAAGTATGATATAGTATTGAAATGTTAAAATTATTTCATGGAATATGCTGTTGCTCCTTGCCAAAGAACAGAAAATCAAATGCCATATAGTAGTTGGTAATTATTCAGAGCAATTTATTTGTTTCAGTTTTCCATGACTTGCCCACTATTCCTAAATAATTATAATAATGAATTATAAGACTCCAATCATGACTTATTTTACTGAACATAGAACAATCTGCAAGGCATTTTTGTATTTGGGTAATCTGTCAAATGCTGTCTAATATCTATATATTCCCTCCTCTTTTAATCCATTTTTAAGAAATATGAAAAAAACTTCAAGAGTAAGAGTAGAATAAATTTACAGTATCAAGTGCTTCATCTCTTCTATGAGGACATAAAATTAAAGAAATAAAACTAAAATGAAGAATGTTTTGGTTATCAAAAATGGCTTAGTGACTTTTAGGTGATACATGAATTGATAATTTAGCTCTTGATCAATAGGTCTTATAATAATAAGTCCTTGAATATAAAGCAAACATTTGCTTTCAATTTTAAGAAAGGAGAAGAAAAGGGAGAGGAAGACTCATAAAGAATTGGCTTTAGGCCAAGCCCCCTGTGAATATATCAAATAAGAATTCAAAAGGCAATTTATTTGTTTCAGTTGTCCATGACTTGCCCACTATTCCTTGACTGCAATAATGATGGTGGCCTCAGCACTGTTATCAATTAAAATCTGTAGAGGTACAGAGAGATGGAGGCTGGAGCAAAAAGGATTCACAAAATTCTTGGCCCCATCCCATTTTACAGTGAGCATAGAGACATTTTACTTCCAGGCATTCAGCCTTTCCTCCTGTTCCTTCTGTCATTTATCATATGAAATTGTCTTCCCTTTAAAAGGCAAAGGGAGTTGTGCTTGGGTTTTTCATTCTGATAAGCATCATCTGACTCTTGATTTCTGCTCAGGTCATGATTTCTGGGTCCCGGGAATAAGCCCCCAGTCAGGCTCCCCACTCATTGGGGACTCTGGTGGAGATTCTCTCTCTCTCTCCCTTGTCCTCTCCCTCTGCATTTCTGCCTCCCTTCAAATAAATAAAGAAATCTTAAAAAAAGAAAAAAAAAAGAGGCAAAAGGGAATGTTTGAACATTTCTATATCTGCTTTACTGATTAGTAACATATTGTTCTACAGTGCACAAGAATTAGGTGCCATGGGTGGATCCAAAACTGGATATTTTTAACTTTAACACCCCCAAAAAATTTATGAGAAGGGGGGAAGTTAAAAGAAAACTACATTTGCCATCTGTTTGAAATATTAACTGACCCACAGAAAGAAACTTATCCACTTAGAAAAATTATTTTTTAAACAAATGGATATTATGATTTACATACAAATTGAACCTGTTGTATCCAAAAAATTCTGATCATACATCTTTCATTTCGGATTTAAAATTGGTGGTAAAGTTTTTCAACGAAGTACAGGAGAACTTCTAGGAAAGCAAAGTAACCTCATCTATCTGTTTATTCATTAATTATTTAGAAAACAAAGTTAACTTTAAATGAGATTTAAAAAAAACAAGGATTTTTATTTCCTCATGGTAGGAAGTTGATTGTGAATATGAAGATTTCCATACTCTTAACATTTTATCCAAACATAGTACTTGAAAATTCCTCATTGCTTATACCAGTAACCAAAATATTTGGTATGTGTAGATGTGGTATTATGTTAACTCACACATGTATCACTAATTTTAACATTGCTTAATCTTCATTTATAGAAGTGGTTTAATTCAGTGTGTCTCATTAGGGATTTCTTTTTTCTTAAATTATTTACTTATTTATTTGACAGACAGAGATCACAAGTAGGCAGAGAGGCAGGCAGAGAGAGAGAGAAAGAGAGAGGAGGAATCAGGCTCCCTGCTGAGCAGAGAGCCCAATGTGGGGCTCGATCCCAGGACCCTGGGACCATGACCCGAGCCAAAGGCAGAGGCTTAACCCACTGAGCCACCCAGGCGCCCCTAGGGATTTATTTTTTTAAAGGAAAGATTAGGCAACAATTTAACAGATGTAGAAAATCATGCAAGATTAAGTCTCTACTTCTAAGTAATTTGTAGATGCAGTCCCCACATTTATCAAAATGGTGTGTGTCACAGAAATTATTAAATAGAATCAAAGAATATTGCAACCATAAGGGACTCTTGGATATGGTCCCATACAATCTCCTCATTAATCAATGTGTAATTACAGATAGAAGGGAGAGCAACTTCATGAAAATCACAATTTATCAGAAAACAGCATTATATCTTTTAATTTCATTCATTTGTTTGGGTTATAGTCATTCGTTCAGTTTTAGGTTTATTTTGAAAAGTGCTTAAGAAATAGAATATTGGGGGCTCCTGGGTGGCTCAGTGGGTTAAGCCTCTGCCTTTTTCTCAGGTCATGATCGCAGGGTCCTGGGATCAAGTCCCACATCAGGGCTCTCTGCTTAGCAGGGAGCCTGCTTCCCTCTCTCTCTCTGCCTCCCTTTCTGCCTAATTGTGATCCCTCTTTCTCAATCTCTGTCAAAAAAAAAAAAAAAAAAAAAAAAAAAAAAAAAAACCTTGAAAAAAAAAAGAGAGATAGGATACTGATAACACCAAGGTCTTTGAAAACCTCTGTGTACCTATTCACAATCAGATCCCATGCTTTTGAATTCAAGGACAGTCACTAATTTGAACGCCGTATTAGCCCCTTGCTTTACTTTATAGTTTATTACATGTTTATTTTACTAGTAAAAGATATGTTAATTTTGCCACCATTGGAACTTTATGTAAATAGTATGCTACATACTGTATCCCTCTGAAACTTTTTTTTTATCACTTTTAGTCATATTTTTCAGATACAACTATAATAATGTATACGTTGTAGTCCATTCATTTGTACTGTTGCACTGTTTTCTATTTATGGATACGCCACTATTCATTCTTCCTTCTTTCCAGATACATTTCAGTTGTTTCTAGTTTCTTGCTATTACAAGCACTATTTTGATCACTCAAGTACTGTTCTTTGGTTAACAAAGCCAAGGGTTTCTCTGGGTTATACACTTGATGTGGTTTTGCTGCATCAGATTAAGTTTTACTGGGTTATATGACATTGTTTTCTAAAGTGACTGTATCAAAGCTCTCTCCCACCTATAACAAATGAAAAGCTTCTGATCCACTGTATCCTAAACTAATCCTGTCATTGTTTAACATCTTAATTTTGTCAACCTGGTGTGTTTGTAGTCATTTCCTACTTTTGTTTTAAGTAGCATTGCTCTAAATGCTAATGGTACAGGTCATTTTATATTTACTGGCTGTTCATATTTTCTATTCTGTGGAATATCTATTCATTTTTACCTATTACACTGCTTAACTTCTTATAGATTTGTATGCTATGTATTTGCCATACAAATTATTTGTTTGGTTACTTATGGGGTAAATATTACCTTATTTTTGCCCTGTTCATCAACATTTATAGGGAAAATCACTTTTTTTAAATAGCCATTCCATGTGAATGAAGCACTCTTAATAGGTAGTTTAAAAAGAAATTATATACATTTGAAAAGCAAGGTAATTTAAAAAAGAAATATACTTTCTTTGCAGGAAAGCCTATATTGATATCTTAGGGCCAGCTTGAAACTGTTACCACTTAATATTCCATTTTATTAAGATTTTAAAAGTTTTACTTTGAATATGCTCAATGCCATAAATATCTGACATTTCTAAATAATGAAAAGTTCCTGAAAAATATGTGCAAGATGTTAGTAGGCAAATCTACTTTATGAAAACAATAGTATATATCCACCTGCTCCTTTGTGCCTCCTTTACAGGAGGTCTTCGGCTGTGTCCTGTTTAACTTCTCTGATGAAGTAAGTGTGATAGAACGAAGTACTCTCTGGTAATCGGCAAACATTGAGATGGAAGATTTCCAGGTTTGCAGCCATTTCTTGCTGGGTGAACTTAATGTTTACCTATTTTTTATTGTTTCATAGGATCTCACCCCCTGCTCCACATCACCTCCATATCCATAACACATGTCCACATCCTGAGCTTCTTTTTCTCTTATTAAAATATGGAACTTTTATTTCTTGTGAACACTTTTTTTCTCTCTCTCTACTTGTCTGCTTTTGAGAAGAGAGGACCTGACCATCACTGTATCTTTTATTTTGTAACTGAAACCTTTATGCAGAGATGAAAATGTTGATTCCTATTGTTTTATGATTTTTAAAAAATGCACACAACTGTCAGAGAGCAGTGATCTTCAGTCTGCATTCCGCTAGCAAGATTCAAACTTGTGACCCGAAGGTGATAAACTTGAGTTTCCTTCACCCAGCAGCAATTCCATGAGTGTATTTCCTTATCATTTGATTGTCTTAAACTGAGTTCATAACAGTCAATCACTTTTCTCTCAAATCTCATCCTTCCTTGTAACTGAAACCTTCAAATGAAGTAAAAATATTTTTAATTGTATCCATTTATAAATAAAACTTTGTATTAATGGGATTTTAGCTTACTTAGGGAACAGTATTTGTCATCATTGCTCTACATTATATGTTTGGGAAAAGTATTTTCTTTGTGAAAACATGGGAAAATAATTAGTATAACAATCTACTTCTGTGAATTAGGTATACGTTATACAAAGCTTTGATTATAACACTGTTTCTTAAATGAGCTAAGCCTATGTATAAATATTGGCTCCCTACACATCACCTTGATGATGTTTAGAAGTTGATTTCTCTGAGACTTACTTCCTTATCACTCAAATGGGCTTCATATGGAACAGCATCATACAGGGCTTTTGACCATTAAACAGATATTGCTTATGAACCGGAAGCTCAGACAGCAAGGAGACTTCCACA
Organism: Mustela nivalis; assembly: GCF_964662115.1. Classification (NCBI taxonomy): domain Eukaryota; kingdom Metazoa; phylum Chordata; class Mammalia; order Carnivora; family Mustelidae; genus Mustela; species Mustela nivalis. The sequence goes on from NC_139020.1 coordinate 85,549,420, forward strand.
TTTGGTATCAACAGAAAGCTCTAGTTAACAGTTGGCCAGTGAAAAATTAAGAACAACTTAAATGTCCATCAGGAAGAGAATACATTTCTAAAATATCAAAGATGATGCTATGGACTATTATCTGGGTTAAAATGGAAATCATTATTCTATATTAACACCAGAAATAGAAAAATATATATAATGTTAAATAGGATGGCAAGTCAATGAGAATAAATATAGCAGCATACACACCAAAACTCTATATATTGTTTTGTATTTAATTTTGGAAATAATAATCAGAAGCTGGAAGGATATATGCTAAATGCGTTATGGTAGTTTTTAAGGGATTTTAATGAAGAAATGGAACTGGGAATCACTGCAAGTAAGACTTTAATTTTTGTGTGTAACCTTTATTTACTTATTTATTTATTAGCTTAAAAAGTTGGAAGCAAATATATATATATGTACATATAAATACTAAGATATATAAATATACATGTATATTTTAATCCCTAAGTGTGTGTGTATGTGAATATGTATATGTATTACAAAGTAAAAACCATAGGACAAAAGAGGTTTGGGGTTTAAAATCTAAAAATGATAATCCTAAAGAATAAGAATCATGTTCCTTTCCACCTTTCTCCTCCCCTTTTCTTCTCTTCTCTTCCTTTACTACTTTGAATCTTTTATTTCATAATTTATTTTCAAAGACATGGTATATGTTATGGTAGATGCAGTCTTTTGAATCCAATCATTTTAATTTTGAATAATGTACCCTCACTTGAGTTCTCCATAGTTTATCTATACTTTCCCTTAATAATAAAAATTCACTCCTGTCTGCAGTGGTTCACCTGCTAAGCTTGATTGTATCTCCTAGGAGGCAGGTTGGAAGTGGAGGTGCCAGGACATTTAATATATGCTGTTAGAAGCATCTTCAACGTGATTATACCTATTTGTTCCCCACCAATGGATTTGAGAACTCCTGTTTTCCTCACATCCTCACCAACCCTAGGTATTAGCAGTATTTTCATTTGACTGCATTTATGTTGAGAAATTACATTTATCTCCTTGTTTTTATTTGTACTTCCTTAATTAACAGGGAATCTGATATATGTTTCTTAAGTTTATTCACCATTTAGTTTTCTTCCGTAATTTCCTTTTTGATATCCTTTTTCCCATTTTCATTTTGAGTTAATTGTATTTTCCAAATTGGCTTTGAGGTCTATTTAAAATACATTTTAGAAACTCATACTTTGTCTATTACATCTTGCAAATACTTTCCATCTGCCTATCTCTCTTTTTAAAAACTTTAAGTGGTTTTTCTTATTTTATGTCACAGCAACATTTTAAGTGAATAAAAGTGTGAATATTTTCCTTTAAGATATGTAACTTATTTGCCTTTTTCAGAAAAATATAACTTTATGTCTCTAGAACATAAAGTCATGTTTTATGCTTAATTAAAAACTTATTTGGGGCACCTGCAAGGCAGAATGTTTGGATGACCAACTCTTGGTTTCCGTTCAGGTCATAATCTCAGGGTCTAGGATTCAGCTCTGCATCAGGCTCTGCACTCAGCCAGGAGTCTGCTCCTTTTCTTCTTCTCCGCTGCCCCTCCCCCACTTACATGTCTTCTCTTTCTCCCCCTCTCTCTGTCTCAAATCTTTTTAAATAAATCTTTTTAAAATGTTACAAAATTCTGTTTTTTACATTTGGCTTATACCTATAGTTTTTTGTGGATTTGTTAATACAGATCTAATATTTTTTTTTATTGAAAAGTCTTTTGTACTAATGATAATCTGTCTTCCACACTATTGATAATCTGTCTTCCACACTATTAAATTGATAATTTGTCTTCCACACTATTATGAATACATTTTTACCTTTAAATGTATAATAGGGTCTACTTGGGAATCTTTACTGAAGTCTATAGATCTATTTGTCTATGTTATGGGTATCATACTTTCTTAATTATCATGTTTTTTATTTAAATCCTTGTGTGTCAGAGCCAGATCTATTCATTACTCTTCCGTTTCAAAGTTGACTATTCATAGAAAATTACACAAATTGAGAGTCAGTTTCTTATTTCCAAGAAAATTCTATTTAAACTTTCATAGTAACATCAATGAATTTATAGATTATGTTAGGGAAAATCAGCATGTGTCTATTATTTAATAATACTTTGGTTCCTTCAATGGTTCATAATTTATTATCATAAATAATATATTTTACTTCACAAACTTCTTGTGCTTCTTTTTAATTTTTTTTCAGTGTTCCAAAATTCATTGTTTATGCACCACACCCACCATGCAATACATGCCCTCCATAACACCCACCACCAGACTAACCCAACCCCCTACCCACTCCCACCTAAAACTCTCAGTTTGTTTCTCAGAATCCACAGTCTCTCATGGTTCGTCTCCCCCTCCAGTTCCCCCAACTCACACACAAAGATAAACTCACTTCTCCTCTCCATTTCCCAATGTCCTCCGTCTTATTACTTATGCCCCACAAGTGAAACCATTTGATAATTGACTCTCTCTTCTTGACTTATTTCACTCACCATAATCTCTGCCAGTCCCATCCATGTTGATACAAAAGCTGGGCATTCATCCTTTCTGATGGAGGCATAATACTCCATGGAATATATATGGACCATATCTTCTTTATCCATTCGTCTGTTGAAGGGCATCTTGGCTCTATCCACATTTTGGCGATTGTGGCCATTGCTGCTGTGAACATTGGGATATGTATGGCCCTTCTTTTCACTGCATCTGTATCTTTGGGGTAAATACCCAGTAGTGCAATTGAAGGGTCATAGGGGAGCTCTATTTCTAATTTCTTAAGGAATCTCCACATGGTTTTCCAAAGTGGCTGCACCAACTTGCATTCCTACTAACAGTGTAAGAGGCTCACCTTTTCTCCACATCCTTGCCAACATATGTTGTTTCCTGTCCTGTTGCTTTTGACCATTCTAATTGGTGTAAGGTGGCATCTCAGTGTGGTTTTGATTTGTCTCTCCCTGATGGCTAATGATGATAAACATTTTTTCATATGTCTGTTAGCCATTTGTATGTCTGATTTGGAGAAGTGTCTGTTCATGTCTTCTGCCCATTTTTTGACATGATTATCTGTTTTGTGTGTGTTGAGTTTGAGGAGTTCTTTATAGATCTTGAATATGAACCCTTGGTCTGTAGTGTCATTTGCAAATATCCTCTCCCATTCTGTGGGTTGCTTTTTTGTTTTGTTGACTGTGCAGAAGCTTTTGATCTTGATGAAGTCCCAAAACTTCATTTTGGCTTTTGTTTCCTTTGCCTTTGGAGACATGTTTGGAAAGAAGTTGCTGTGGCTGATGTCAGAGAGGTTACTGCCTATGTTCTCCTCTAGGATTTTGATAGCTTCCTGCCTCACAGTGAGGTCTTTTATCCATTTCGAGTTTATCTTTGTGTGTGATGTAAGAGAATGGTCGAGTTTCTTTCTTCTATACATAGCTGTCCAATGTTCCCAGCACCATGTATTGAAGAGACTGTCTTTTTTTCCACTGGATATTTTTTTCTGCTTTGTTCAAGGTAATTTGACCGTAGAGTTGTGGGTCCATATGTAGACTCTCTATGTTGTTCCACTGATCTATTTGTCTGTTTTTGTGCCAGTCAGTACCATGCTGTCTTGGTGATCACAGCTTTGTAGTACAGCTTGAAATCAGGCAAGGTGATGTCCCCAGGTTTCTTTTTCTTTTTCAACATTTCCTTAGCAATTTGGGGCCTCTTCTGGTTTCATACAAATTTTAGAATTAATTGTTCCAGCTCTTTGAAAAATGCAGGTGGAATTTTGATCAGGCTGACACTGAAAGTGTAGAAGGCTCTAAGCAAGTATAAGCATTTTAACAATGTTTATTCTTCTGATCCATGACCATGGAATGGTCTTCCATCTTTTTGTGTCTTCTTCAATTTCTCTCATGAGTGTTCTGTAGATCTTCGAGTACAGATCCTTTACCTCTTTGGTTAGATTTATTCCCAAGTATCCTACCGTTCTTTGAACTATAGTAAATGGAATCAATTCTCTCATTTCCTTTTCTATATTTGTATATTTTCATTGTTAGTATATAAGAAAGCAACTGATTTATGTACATTGATTTTGTATCCTGCCACATTACTGAATAGCTGTATGAGTCCTAGTAGTTTGGAGCTGGAGTCTTTTGGGTTTTCCATATAAAGTATCATGTCATCTGTGAAGAGAAAGAGTTTGACTTCTTCTTTGCCAATTTGAATACCTTTTATTCCTCTTTGTTGTCTGATTGCTGTTGCTAGCACTTCTATCTTGAGCAAGGGTGGTGAGAGTGGGCATCCTTGTTCCTTCCTTGTTCCTGGGCATCCATCATGTTCCTGATTTCAAAGAGAAGGCTGTCAGCTTTTTCACATTGAGGATGATATTTGCTGTGGGTTTTTCATGGGTAGATTTTATGAAGTTGAGGAATGCTCCCTCTATCCCTATACTTTGATGTGTTTTAATCAGGAACAGATGATGGATTGTGTCAGATGCTTTTCCTGCATCAATTGAGAGGACCATGTGGTTCTTCTCTCTTCTCTTATCATTTGTTCTCTCACATTGATTGATTTGGGAATGTTGAGCCACCATTGTAACCCAGGGATGAATCCCACCTGGTCATCATGGATAATCTTTTTAATGTAATAATTGGATCCTATTAGTTAGGATCTTGTTGAGAAACTTAGCATCCATATTCACCAGGGATATTGGTCTGAAATTCTCCTTTTCATTGGGGTCTTTGCCTGGTTTGGGGATAAGGGTAATGCTGTCTTCACGAAAAGAGTCTGGAAGTTTTCCTTATGTTTCTATTTTTTTGAAGAAACTTCAGGAGCACAGGTATTAGTTCTTCTTTGAATGTTTTGTAGAATTGCCCAAGGAATCTGTCAGGTCCTGGGCTCTTGTTTTTTGGGAGGTTTTAGATTACTGCTTCAATCTCATTACTAGATTTTGTCTATTCAGGTTATCAAATTCTTCCTGATTCAGTTTTGGAAGTTTATAGTTTTCCAGGAATGCACCTTAAAAAAGTGTAATACAAAGTACTTGTAAGTTGTTAAAATTATGTTGCATGTTTTTTTTTTATTACATTTTCTAATTATTTTTACTAATATATAGGTATACCATTGTTTATACAGATTTCTGTACTGCAACCTTTCTCAACTTTATGGTCAGTCCTAATTATTTGTACATGTTTTCTTTTTATCTTCAGGTATTTATTTTTCTTGGTGAAAAAAATCTAGAAAGTATTAAACAGAATTGTCAATTATAAATACTGCTGTCTTCACTTGGAACAGAATTCTTCTAATTTTACTGTTGATATTATAGGAAAAAATCTTTTATCAAGTTAGCAATGTTTCTCTCCATTCCTCATTTTGCTTTTTAATCAGATATGGTATAGATTTTTAACATTTGGCATAATTATCATAGTTTCTCCCTTAAGGTTCTAATTTGGATAATTACAATATTGATAAAATTTTTTGCTGACCAAATTTTGTGTATGAATGAGATACAATGTAATTATTTATTTATGACATGATGTAATTTGTTATCATTTTATTTAGGATTTCCATAGCTTCATGAAAATAGTAGCCTATAATCTTATTTAAATTTCTTTGGTGTGAAGGTAACTCTATTATTGAAAATGAGTTAATAACTTGCTCTTTTTCCCTATATTCTGTTTTCTAAAACCATTAGTATATAAGAGGGATTTTCACACTTTGGATAGGTTTGTGTTAGGAAAATCATAAAGCCCCTGTTTCCTAGTGTTTTTGCATGGAGAATTTAGAGCACAGGATTTAATTGCTTTAATAGAAATTGTATATTAATTTTTTTGTCAATATTAAACATTTATAATTTTTGATAAAAAATGTTCTTCCTTTTCAGCTTCAAAATGCAATAGAAACTTTACTCAGTATATTTGCATACGATTCTTTAATTGTATTTATTTTTGGCCATATCCCTTATATTCCTACTAATGCTTTGTGTGTATCTTCTTTCTTTAAAGCAAGATATTATCTATGTTAATAGGAGTCTTAAAAGACCTTATTCTCTACTTTTTTGGTAATAATTTTTGTGCTTTTATTTATATTTTATTCATTTTTTATTATGTTAATTTTTTGAAATTTTTTATTAACATATAATGTATTATTGACCCCAGGGGTACAGGTCTGTGAATCGCGAAGTTTACACACTTCACAGCACTCAACATAGCACATACCCTCCCCCATGTCCATAACCCCACTATCCTTTCCCTAACACCCTGGCCCCGGCAACCCTCAGTTTGTTTTGTGACATTAAGAATCTCGTATGATTGTCTCCCTCTTGATCCCATCTTGTTTAATTTATTCTTTTCCTATCCCCCAAACCCCCCATGTTGCTTCTTAACTTTATCATATCAGGGAGATCATGTGATAGTTGTCTTTCTCTGATTTATTTATTTCACTAAGCTACTAGCCTCTAGTTCCATCCATGTCATTGCAAATGGCAAGTTTTCATTTCTTTTGATGGCTGCATAGTATTCCATTGTATGTATATACCACCTTTTCTTTATCCATTCATCTGTTGATGGACATCTAGGTTCTTTCCATAGTTTGGCTATTGTGGACATTGCTGCTATAAACATTTGGGTGCACAGGCCTCTTCGGATCACTACATTTGTATCTTTAGGGTAAAAACCCAGTAGTGTAATTGCTGGGTTGTAGGGTAGCTCTATTTTCAACTTTTTGAGAAACCTTCATTCTGTTTTCCAGAGTGGTTGTACCAGCTTGCATTCCCACAGACAGTGTAGGAGGGTTCCCCTTTCTCTGCATCCTTGCCAGCATCTGTCATTTCCTGACATGTTAATTTTAGCCATTCTGACTGGTGTGAGATGGTGTCTCATTGTGGTTTTGATTTGTATTTCCCTGATGCCGAGTGATATGGAGCACTTTTTCATGTGTCTGTTGGCCATCTGGATGTCTTCTTTGCAGAAATGTCTGTTCATGTCCTCTGCCCATTTCTTGATTTGATTCTTTGTTCTTTGGGTGTTGAGTTTGATAAGTTCTTTATAGATTTTGGATACTAGCTCTTTAGCTGATATGTTGTTTGCAAATATCTTCTTCCATTCTGTCAGTTGTCTTTTGGTTTTGTTAACTGTTTCCTTTGCTGTGCAAAAGCTTTTGATCTTGATGAAGTCCCAATAGTTCATTTATGCCCTTGCTTCCCTTGCCTTTGGCATTGTTCCTAGGAAGATATTGCTGCGGCTGAGGTCGAAGAGGTTGCTGCCTGTGTTCACCTCAAAGATTTTGATGGATTCTTTTCTAACATTGAGGTCCTTCATCCATTTTGAGTCCATTTTGGTGTGTGATATAAGGAAATGATCCCATTTCATTTTTGTGCATGTGGCTGTCCAATTTTCCCAACACCATTTGTTGAAGAGACTGTCTTTACTCCATTGGACATTCTTTCCTGCTTTGTTGAAGATTAGTTGACCATAGAGCTAAGGGCCTATTTCTGGGCTCTTTATGCTGTTCCATTGATCTATGTGTCTGTTTTTGTGCCAGTACCATACTGTCTTCATGATGACAACTTTGTAATACAGTTTGAGGTGTGGAATTTTGATGCCACCAACTTTGGCTTTCTTTTTCAATATTCCTTTGTCTATTTGAGGTCTTTTCTGGTTCCATACAAATTTTAGGATTATTTCTTTGAAAAAAGTGAATGGGATTTTGATAGGGATTGCATTAAATGTGTAGATTGCTTTAGGTAGCATTGACATTTTCACAACATTTGTTTTTTCAATCCATGAGCATGGAACATTTTTCCATTTCTTTGTGTCTTCTCAATTTCTTTTATGAATATTTTATAGTTTTCTGAGTACAGATTCTTTGCCTCTTTGGTTAGGTTTATTACTAAGTATTTGATGGTTTTGGGTGTAATTGTAAACGGGGTTGACTCCTTAATTTCTCTTTCTTCTGTCTTGTTGTTGGTGTATAGAATTGCAACTGATTTCTATGCACTGATTTTATATCCTGACACTTTACTGAATTCCTGGATGAGTTCTAGCAGACTTGGAGTGGAGTCTTTTGGGTTTTCCACATATAGTATCCACATATATTTCCACATATAGTATCGTATCATCTGCAAAGAGTGATAGTTTGACTTCTTCTTTGCTGATGTGGATACCTTTAATTTCTTTTTGTTGTCTGATTGCTGAGGGTGGGACTTCTAGTACTATGGTGAATAGCATTGGTGATAATGGACATCCCTGCCATATTCCTGACCTTAGCGGAAAAGCTCAGTTTTCCTCCATTGAGAATGTTATTTGTTGTGGGTTTTTCATAGATAGCTTTGATGATATTGAGGTATGTACCCTCTATCCCTATTCTATCCCTACACTTTGAACAGTTTTGATCAAAAAAGGGTGCTGTACTTTGTCAAATGCTTTTTCAACATCTATTGAGAATATTATATGGTTTTTCTTCTTTCTTTTATTAATGTATTATATCACATTGATTGATTTTCAGATGTTGAACCAACCTTGCAGCCCTGGAATAAATCCCACTTGGTCGTGGTGAATAATCCTTTTAATGTACCGTTGGATCCTATTGTGTAGTATTTTGGTGAGAATTATTGTATCTGTGTTCATCAAGGATATTGTTCTGTAATTCTCTTTTTGGATAGGATCCTTGTCTAGTTTTGGGATCAAGATGATGCTGGCCTCATAAAATGAGTTTGGAAGTTTTTCTTCCATTTCTACTTTTTGGAACAGTTTCAGGAGTAGAGGAATTAATTCTTCTTTAAATATTTGGTAGAATTCCTTGGGAAGCCATCTGGCCTTGGGTTCTTCTTTGTTGGGTGATTTTTGATGACAGCTTCAATCTCCTTACTGGTTATGGGTCTGTTCAGGTTTTCTATTTCTTCCTGGTTCAGTTGTGGTAGTTTATATGTCTCTAGAAATGTATCCATTTCTTCCAGATTGTCGAATTTGTTAGCATAGAGTTGCTCATAGTATGTTCTTAAAATTGTTTGTATTTCTTTGGTGTTTGTTGTGATCTCTCCTCTTTCATTCATGATTTTATTTATTTGGGTCCTTTTTCTTTTCGAAAGTCTGGTCAGGGGTTGCTCAATCTTATTAATTCTTTCAAAGAAACAGCTCCTAGTTTTATTGATTTGTTCTATTGTTTTTTTTTTTTTTTTTTTTTAGTTTCTATTTCATTGATTTCTGCTCTGATCTTTATGATTTCTCTTCTCCTACTGGGTTTAGGTTTTCTTTGTTGTTCTTTCTCCAGCTCCTTTAAGTGTAGGGTTAGGTTGTGTATTTGAGACCTTTCTTATTTCTTGAGAAAGGCTGGTACCACTATATATTTTCCTCTCAGGACTGCTTTTGCTGTATCCCACAGATTTTGAACCGTTGTGTTTTTATTATCATTTTTTTCCATGAATTTTTCCAATTCTTCTTTAATTTCCTGGTTGACCCATTCATTTTTTAGAAAGATGCTGTTTAGTCTCCATGTATTTGGGTTCTTTTCAAATTTCCTCTTGTGATTGAGCTCTAGTGTCAGAGCACTGTGGTCTGAAAATATGCAGGGAATGATCCCAATCTTTTGATACTGGTTGAGACCTGATTTAGGACCGAGGATGTGATCTATTCTGGAGAATGTTCCATGTGCACTAGAGAAGAATGTGTATTCTGTTGCTTTGGGATGAAATGTTCTGAATATATCTGTGATGTCCATCTGGTTCAGTGTGTCATTTAAGGCCTTTATTTCCTTGGTGATCTTTTGCTTTGATTATCTGCCCATTTCAGTAAGGGGAGTGTTAAAATCCCCTACTATTATTGTATTATTGTTGATGTATTTCTTTGATTTTGTTATTAATTGGTTTATATAGTTGGCTGCTCCCATATTAGGGGGATAGATATTTAAAATTGTTAGGTCTTCTTGTTGGACAGACCCTTTGAGTATGATATAGTGTCCTTCCTCCTCTCTTATTATAGACTTTGGCTTGAAATCTAATTGATCTGATATAAGGATTGCCACCCCAGCTTTCTTCTGATGTCCATTAGCATGGTAAATTATTTTCCACCCCTCACTTTAAATCTGGAGGTGTCTTTGGGTCTAAAATCAGTTTCCTGTAGACAGCGTATTGATGGGTTCTTTTTGTTTTTTGTTTCCATTCTGATACCCTGTGTCTTTTGATTGGGGCATTTAGCCCATTTACATTCAGGGTAACTATTGAGAGATATGAATTTAGTGCCATTGGATTGCCTGTAAGGTGGCTATTACTCTATATTGTCTCTGTTCCTTTCTGATCTACTACTTTTAGGCCTTTTCTGCTTAGAGGACCCTTTTCAATATTTCCTGTGGAGCTGGTTTGGTGTTTACAAATTCTTTTAGTATTTATTTTTCCTGGATTTTTTTTTTTTAATCTCTTCTTCTATTTTCAATAATAGCCTAGCTGGATATCATATTTTTGGTTGCATGTTTTTCTCATTTATTGCTCTGAATATATCATGACTGTTCTTTCTGGCCTTCCAGGTCTCTGTGGATAAGTCTGCTGCCAATCTAATATTTTTACCATTATATGTTACAGACTGCTTGTTCCAGACTCCTTTCAGGATTTTCTCTTTGTTGCTAAGACTTGTAAATTTTAGTATTACATGACGGGTTGTGGACCTATTCTTATTGATTTTGATGGGGGTTCTCTGCACCTCCTGGATTTTGATGCTTATTCCCTTTGCCATATTAGGGAAATTCTCTACAGTAAATTTCTCAAATAAACCTTCTGCTCCCCTCTCTCTTTCTTCTTTTCTGGAATCCCAATTATTCTAATGTTGTTTCGTCTTATGGTATCACTCATCTCTCGAATTCTCCCCTCATGGTCCAATAGTTGTTTGTCTCTCTTTTTCTCTCTTTTGCTCAGCTTCTTTATTCTCTGTCATTTGGTCTCCTATATCACTAATTCTCTCTACTGCCTCACTTATCCTAGCAGTTAGCGGCTCCATTTTTTATTGTACCTCATTAATAGCTTTTTTAAAATTTCAACTTGGTAGGATTTTAGTTCTTTTATTTCTCCAGATAGGGATTTTATCTCTCCAGAGAGGTTTCTCTAATACCTTCCATGTCTTTTCAAGCCTGGCTAGCACCTTGAGAATCGTCATTCTGAACTCTAAATCTGACATAATTCCAATGTCCATATTGATTAGGTCCCTGGCCTTCAGTACTGCCTCCTGTTTTTTTTTTGTTTGTTTGTTTGTTTTGTTTTGTTTTGTTTTGTTTTGTTTTTTTGTGGTGAGTTTTTCTGCCTTGTCATTTTGTCCAGATAAGAATTTATGAAGGAATGAATAAAATACTAAAAGTGTGGCAAAGGCCCCAGGAAAATGTGCTTTAACTAAATCATAAGAGACCCCAAGTTGTGAGGGGAAGATAGAGGGTAAAAGGAAGTTCAGGAAAAAAAAATTAAAAAGAGATAAAAATAAAGAAAAAAACATAAAAAAGAAATATATATATATATATATATATATATATATATATATATATATATATTAGACTGGTGAATAGAACAGGTTCACCCACTTAATTTTGGGAGTATTTTGGTCTCTTGGAGGAAAATGCCTCCCCCAATTTTAAAGAATGAAAAACATATATAAAGGTAAACACGATGAAGGGATGGAATATGACTATAAAGATGAAAAAAAATTTTAATTTCTAAAAAAAGTTGATAAGTTGGTTGGGAGAATAAAGAAAAAGAAAGTGGAGAGAATTTGCTCAGGCTGGAGACTAGAACAAAGCCCTGTGCTAGATTTAGGGTATGTTTTGATCTATTAGAAGTTGTATCCCAAATTTTTTTAGAAGAAAAAAGCCCTATGTGTATATAAAATATAAAGTTAGATACAATGAAGGATAAAAAGTGACTATAATAATGAAGGTTCAAAAAAGTTTTTTTCTTTTTTTAAAGGTATTATTAAGATAAACTAAAACACATTGAAAGAAGAAAGGGTAAAAGTTAAAAAAAATTAGCAGAAGAAAAAAATAAAATAAAAAAAATAATAATTTACTTTGGAAGACTTACGAATCATGGGGAGAAAGCCATGAATTCCATGCTCTGCTTTCTCCTCCTCTGGAATTCCCCTATTCTCTTTGATAAGTGAACTTGGTCGTGGATGGATTTCTTGGGGAGGGGCCTGTTGTAATGATTCTCAAGTGTTTTTTGCCCAAGGCGGAATTGCACCACCCTTACCAGGGGCCAGGGTAAGTAATCCTCTAAGGTTTGCTTTCTGGAGCTTTTGTTCCCTGAATGCTTTCCATAGAGTACTGGAGGACAGGAATGAACATGGTGGCCTCCCAATCCCAGGCCTCAAGGAGCGGAGATCTCAGGGCCTGACTCCTCATTGCGCCTTTGGAGAAAAGCATTCAATCACTCCCATATCCCTAGCCTCAGGCTGCGCTCCAAGCTCACCCAGCCTGTGATCAAGCATCTCTGTCTGTGGCACATAGCCCTGCCTGGAGTCTCCGAACCCAGCAGATCTCAGAGTTCTTCCAGGGGAGTCTCCCTGGGTCTTGTGGGGCTCCCGCTCACAGAACAGTGACCTGTGCCATGGATCATGATAAGGTAACCCCAAGTTGAGAGCTCACCCCTTGGCTCTGTCTCTGTAGCCAGCTTCCCTGCTCTAATACCTGTGAGCTCTGTGACACTCAGACACCCCTGATCCACCTGTGACCCTGCGGGACCTGAGACCACACTGTCTTTACATGGGCTTCACCTCTGTTTAGCCTCTAGAACGATGCCCCTGAGTGGAGCAGACTTTTAAAGGTTCTGATTTTGTGCTCCCTTGCTTTGTCACTTGCTGGGAGCTGTCTCCTTCCCCCGTGGTCTATCTTCCTGTCACTTTGGATTCACTTCTCCGCTGGTCCTGCCTTTCAGAAAGTGGTCAAGTTTTTGTTTCTAGAATTGGTGCTCTTCTTCTCTTCAATCTCCTGTTGTATTTGTAGGTGTTCAGAGTGGTTTGATAAGTTATCTAGCTGATCTCCTGCTACCCGATGTCATCTTTAGCCTGCTACTTCTCTGCCATCTTAACTCCTCCCCAATTATGTTAATTTTTCTATAACATTTCACCATAAGACTTATTTATTTCCATTTATTTATTTTGTTTTAATTTATCTTATGATGTATGTAAATAAGTTTTCAAATCTCCTCCTTAGCTATCATTGTAAGTACATTACACAGATGTTGAGACATATAGTATTAAGATTTTCATCCAAACTGATACTGCTAGTAGTCAATTAAATATTTTACCACTCAGTCACACAAAATAATTATATTTAAAACACTTTATAGTTATTTAATAGACATGAAATTTTCTTAATATAAAATAAAATGCCTCCATCAGTCTTTTGAGAAAATTCTAATTCTTCTTTTTAAAATTTTTTATTTTTTAAATTCAAATATAATTATTGTGTAGAATTATACTAGTTTCAGTTGCATAATATAGTGATTCACAAATTCTATACATTACTCAGTGCTCTTATCCCCTTCACCTATTTCACCCATCTCCCCACCCACTTGAACCTCTGGTAATCCCTGGTTTGTTCTCCATATTTAGGAGTCTGATTTTTGGTTTGTCATTTGTTTTATTTCTTAAATTCCACATATGAGTGAAATGATATGGTATTTGTCGTCCTCTGACTTATTTCAATTAACATTATACCCTGTAGGGCTACCCATGTTGCTGCAAATGGCAGAATTTAATTCCTTTTTATGGCTGAGTAATATTCCATTGTGTGGTAATTCCACTTTTTCTTCATCCATTCATCTATCAATGGGTACTTGGGTTGCTTCCATAATTTGACTATTTTAAATAATGCTGTAATAAACATAGGGGTGTGTGTATCTTTTTAAATAATGTTGGCATATTTTGGACATAAATACCCAGTAGTGGATCACTACATTATACAGTAATTCTATTTTTAATTTCTGAGGAAACTCCATACTATTTTCCACAAAGGCGGACTGGTTTGCATTCTCACCAACAGTGCACAAAGGTTTCTTTTCTCCACATCCTCGCCAACACTTGCTTCATTTTAGTCATTCTGACAGGGGTGAAATAATATCTCACTGTGGTTTTGATTTGCATTTTCCTGATGACGAGTGATGTTTAATGTCTTTTCAGGTGTCTTTTGGCCATTTGTATGTCTTCTTTGAAGAATGTCTATGTCTTCTGCCCACTTTTAAATATTTTTGTGTGTGTATGTATTGACTTTACAAATTCTTTGTATATTTTTGATACTAATCCTCTTATCAGTAACTTTTTCATTTACATATATCTTCTATTTAGTAGGTTGTCTTTTAATTTTGTTGATTGTTTTCTTTGCTGTGCAGAAGCTTTTTTTTTTGTTTGTTTGTTTGTGTTTTTTTGTTTGTTTGTTTAATTTTTTATTTTTTATAAACATATTTTTTTTATCCCCAGGGGTACAGGTCTGTGAATCGCCAGGTTTACACACTTCACAGCACTCACCAAAGCACATACCCTCCCCAATGTCCATAACCCCACCCTCCTTCTCCCAACCCCCTTCCCCGCAGCAACCCTCAGTTTGTTTTGTGAGATTAAGAGTCACTTATGGTTTGGCTCCCCAGAAGCTTTTTTTTTAATGCAATCTCAATACTTTATTTTTGGTATTGTTTCCCTTGTCTCAAGAGAGACAAGAAAAACAATTTGCTATTGTTTCTCTTGTCTCAAGAGAGATATCTAGAAAAATGTTTCTATAACCAACATCAGCGAAATTATGATCTGTGTTTTCTTCTATGATTTTTATGGTTCGAGGTCTCATGTTTAGGACTGTAATCCATTTTGAGTTTATTTTCATGTATGATATAAGAAAACAGTCAAGTTTCATTCTTTTGCATATAGCTGTCCAGTTTTCCCAACACCATTTCTTGAAGAGACTTTATTTTTTCCTATTGTATATTCTTGTCTCCTTTGTCATAGATTAATTGACCATATAATTGTGAGTTTGTTTCTGGGCTATTACATTCCATTGATCTATGTGTCTGTTTTTGTGCTAGTATCATACTGTTTCAATAAGTACAGCTTTGTAGTAGATCTTGAAACTGGGATTGTGATACCTCCAGTCTTCTTCTTCAAGGTTACTTTAGCTATTCAGATTCTTTTGTAGTTCCATAAATCTTATGAATATTCTTTCTAGTTCTGTGAAAAATGCTGTTGATATTTTGATAGGGATGAACTGAATGCATAGATTGCTTTGGGTACTATGGACATTTTAAGATTAGTAATTCTTTCAACCCATGAACATAGAATGTGTCATCTTCAATATCTTGCATCAGTGTTTTATAAATCTCAGAGGACATGTCTTTCACCTCCTTGGTTAAGTTTATTCCTAAGCATATTGTTTATGGTACAATTGTAAATGGAGTTGTTTTCTTAATTTCTCTTTCTTCTAATTCATTATTAGTGTATAAAAATTCAGTGAATTTCTGTATATTGATTCTGTATCCTGCAACCTTACTGAATTCACTTATCAATTCTAGTAACTTTTTGGTGAAGTCCTTCAGGGGTTTTCTATATATATCTTGTATCATGTCATCTGCAAATGAAAGTTTCACTTTTTTCTTACAAATTTGGATGCATTTTATTTATTTTTATTTTCTGATGATTGTGGTTAGGACTTCCAGTACTATGTTGAAAAAAAGGGTGAGAGTGGGTCTTCTTCTCTCATTTCTGATCATAGAGGAAAAGCTCTCATTTTTTCACTATTGAGTATGAGCTTAGGTGTGGGTTTTTCATGTATGGGTTTTATTATTTGACATATATTCCATCCAAATATACTTTGTTAAGGGTTTTATGATGAATGGATGTTGTACTTTGTCAAATGCTTTTTCTGCATCTATTCAGAAGCTCATATGATTTTTCACTCTTTCTCTTATTACTGTGATTTATCACTGTGATTGATTTGCAAATATTTAACTACCCTAGGATCACTAGAACCAATTCCAGTTTATTATGGTGAATGATTTTTGAAATGTATTATTGGATTTGGTTTGTTAATATTTTGTTGAGGATTTTTGCATCTGCATTCTTCAGAGAAATATTGGCCTGCAGTTTTCTTTTCTTTTTCTTTTCTTTCCTTTTCTTTCTTTCTTTCTTTCTCTCTTTCTTTCTTCTTTCATGCCTTTATCTTGGTTTGGTATCAAAGTAATGCTCTCTTCACAGAATGACTTTGGAAGCTTTCTTTTCTCTTAATTTTTGAATACTTTGAGAAGAATATATATTAAGTCCTCTTTAAAAGTTTGGTAGAATTTACCTGTGAAGTCCTTTGGTCCTGGACTTTTGTTTGTTGGGAACTTTTTTTTATTACAGATTCAATTTTATTTCTAGTAATTGGTCTGTTCAAATTTTTCTATTTCTTCCTTATTCAGTTTTGGGAGGTTATATGTTCCTAGAAATGTATCTATTTCTTCAAGGTTGTATAATTTGTGGGCATATAATTTTTCATAATATTCTCTTACAATCCTTTTTTATTTCTGTGATGTTGTTATTTCTCTTCTTTCATTTCTGATTTCATTTAATTGTATAATTTTTTACTTTTCATCAGTCTAGTTAAAGAGTTAATGATTTTTTTGTCTTTTTTTTTTTTTTTTCAAATAACCAGCTCCTGGTGTCACCAATATTGTCTATTGGATTTTTAGTCTCTATTTCATTTATTTCTGCTCTCATCTTAATTGTTTTCTTCCTTCTACCAGCTTTGGGTTTTTTGTTTATTCATTTATTCAGTCATTCATATTTTAAAGTAGGCTGCATGGAGCCTAATGCAGGTCTTGAACTCAAAACCCTGCAATCAAAGACATGAGCTGATATCAAGATTTCGATGCTTAACTGACTGAGTCACCCAGGCACCCACATTCCTTTTTTAGCTCATTTAGGTGTAAGATTAATGTTGGTGATTTTTCTTGCTTCTTGAGGAAGGTCCATATTGCAATTAATATTCTCTCTTAAAGCAGCTCTCGTTGTATCTTTAAGATTTTGCACCATCATGTTTTCATTTTCATTTATCTCTATGTATTTCTTTTTTATTTCTTCTTTGATTTCTTGGTTTCTGTTCATTGTATAGTAGCATGTTAATTAAACTTCATCTATTTGTGTTCTTTCTAGCATTTTCCTGTGGTTGATTTCTAGTTTTATACTATTGTAGTCAGAAAAAAAAATGTGATATGATTTCAATCTTTTTGAGTTTGTTGAAACTTGTTTTGTGGCTGAACATGTGATTTACTCTAGAAAATGTTCAATTGCACATGAAAAGAATGTATATTCTGCTCTTTTTGATGAAATGTTTTGAGTATATTTGTTAGATCCATTTGCTCCAATGTATCATTCAAAGCCACTCTTTCCTTGTTGATTTTCTGTTTGGATGACCTATTCTTTGATGTAAGTGTGGTGTTCAAGTTTCCTACTCTTATTGTGTTGTTACTGATTTCTTTAAGTCAGTTTTAGTTGCTTTATATATTTGGATGCTCCCATGTTAGATGTATAAATATTAATAATTGTTATATATTTTTGTTGGATTTTTCCTTTAATGATCATGTAGTGTTCTTTTTCTCTTATTACAGTCTTTGTTTTAATGTCTATGTTGTCCAATATAAATATTACTACTCTAAGTTTCTTTGTGTTTTCAATTGCATGATGAATGTTTTCCATCCTTTCACTTTCAGTCTCTAGGTGTGAAATGTGTCTCTTGTGAGCAACACATAGATGAGTCTTGGCTTTTTTACCTGTTCAATTATCCTGTGTCTTTTCGTTGGAGCATTTAGTCTATTTACACTCAAGGTAATTATTGATAGGTATGTAGTTATTGCTATTTTGTAACTTGTTTTAAAGTTGTTTTTGTAGTTATCTAATACTTTCTTCTCTTGGTCTCTTCCCTTATGGTTTGCAGGCCTACTTCAGTGATATGCTTGGGTTTCTTTCTCTTTATTTTCTGCATATCTATTAAAGGTTTTTGATTTATGATTACCATTAGGTTTATATATAACATCTATCTATAACATCTGTATTAAGTTGATGCTCTCTTAAGTTGGAGCTTATTCTAAAATTATTAAATTCTTACTTCTCTCCCCCTCTTGTTTAATGTATTTTAGGCTATACTTTCCATCCTTTCATTTTGTGAATCCTTTGACTGATTTTTCTTTAAAGACTTATTATTTGAGGTAGTGAGAGAGAGAGAGAGTTAGCAAGTAGGGGATGGAACAGGGAAAGAGAGAGAGGGGGAAAAAGAGAATCTCAAGCAGACTCCCTGTTGAGCACAGAGTTGATGCAGGGCAAAATTTCATGACCCCAAGATCATAACCTGAGCCAGAATCAAGAGTCAGGTGCTCAACTGATGGGGACACCCAAGTGTCCCTTCCTTGGCTGATTTTTATAGGTATACTTAATTTTACTGCTTGTGTGTTTCCTACTTTTCCTCCTCCTGCTAATGGTCTTTTCTTTCCACTTATAGACTCTTATAATCACTTTATAATTTCTCTTAAAATCTCCTTAAAATATGCCATTTCTGTTATTTTTAGATCTTGATAGCACAAATAAATTGGTTTAGTGGTAAACTTAATTAAGAGAAAGAAAAATGTTGGGGTGCCTAGGTAGGTCATTAGTTAAGCCTCCAATTCTTGATTTTAGCTCAAGTCATGATTTTGGGATCCTGGCCCATGTTGGGCTCCATACTCAGTGGGAAGTCTGCATGTCTATCCCTCTCTCCCTTTCCCTTTGCCCCTCCCCTCCACTTGTGCACTCTCTCTTTCTAAAATAAGTAAGCAATTCTTAGAAAAGAGGAAAATTTCATAACCCTGTCCATCTCTAGTAAGTACTATACATAACTGGTGATTAAGTATTAATGCTTTTAATGTCATTTTTCTGAAATAAAAATTTTGTGTTAGTATTCCATCTGTTTTTGTTATATGCATTAAAACTAACTATGATCATATCCTCACATTTGTTTTAAACCCACCTTTAAGAATTGGTACCTATTTTGGTTTCTGAATCACAAGTCTTCTCTCTGTGGTTTAATAGTTAAGCTATATCATATGTTCATTATTTGGAATTCCTAGATAACTAGATATTCACAGAAGTAGTTTTGAAGTTCTGTTATAATATTTCAAAATGTCAAATGGAAACAATAGAGTTAATAATAAACCGTCTATACTAATTAACTGGTTAACTGATTTGACAAAAATATTTGTCAAATAAATGCTTTTGGATCTTTTATCAATTCAATATGGTATCATTTGATTAAATTTATTTGCCTAAAGTTAATTTAACAAGCATATTTCCTTTAATTAAAATAATGTGGACATATTTTCACTTTTCATAGATTAGTTCTGTTATGCTTCCATTTAGGAAAACATTTCCATATAAAATTTCCATATACTATGTATTATATGTATAAAATATAAATAGGTTAGTATTTCAGATTTTGTTTTTTATCTTCTGCTGCTTCTTCACTGTGACTTCTGGAGTTTGAAAGAGTACATTTCATGATCTGCTTTTTAGAGACTCCTTCCCCAGTAACTCAAGTTTGACCAGGAGACTATTGTTAACACTATCTTAAATGAAGTTCTATATTGTATACAGAGACCATTAATACAGCATTGTATCATAAAAATTATGTGAAAAACATGTTTCAAAAAAATGTCTATGGTATGATCCAAAGTTCTTTAATTCTGAGTTTCACTTTAGTTTACTCCTTATGGGATAAATGTTTTTGTTTTTGTTTTGTAGACTTTAAGCATGAAAACAACATAACTTTTAAGGGAACATAAATAATTTTAATAGAAATGACATTACTTTATATAATATCAAAACAAATTCAGCAAATTCATCATTTATGTCCTCTGTTTTTCTTATTTCTCATCATTAGCTAGGCATAAGGCCTGAAATGAAATACATTCTCATCAGTCTTTCACTGACAGGCCACTTTTATCAATTGCATGCTGTGCTTGTATGCAATAGATCAGTATGTGTGAACTTGACACTTTCATCACAAGACGACTCCTGTTGAAATGTTGTCTATATGATTCACAGAAGCTATATAGTAAAATAACATCCAGAGCTCTGATTCTGAGAGTTCACCATAGAGATAATTGAATGACGCTTTGGTCACCTTCAAAAAGGAAATTCTTTAACATTTGGAATGGAGGGCAATAAACAATAGCAAGAAACTCAGTTTATTTGGAATTCTGATAAGGACAATAAATGTTCTTTCAAAGGAACTGGGAGAATTAAAATTGAAGTGACAAGATAAGAATCCTGTAAGAATCCTGTAATTACCAGCTCTTTTTCTTTCTTAACCTCTAATCAGGTTAAGTATTTTTAATACAGAATTCTATCAAGCTGTACTTTATTAATCATCTACTATATACCAGGGACTCTGAAAGATTCTGGAATACAAATAAGACCTGCCCTAGCTTCAAAGAACTCATGGTCAGTTGTGAAAGATATTTAAACAGATATTAAAAATTAATTGTAATAGAAGTTTTGACTATTTACTGAGAATTGAACACACTGTGTATTCTGGTGAGCACATAGAAGAGAATGTTCCAGGGATTTAAGAAGTGATGGTGGAAGGCCTTGTGAGGGATATGAAGATTAAGCAAACACCTGAAGGAATTTCTGTAAATACTCACAAGTATGAAGCTTCACATTTCTGAAGTATTCAAATTGATCTGTATTTGTGACATCATTTTCCTCTTCCCCTCCTGCCTTCCTGGATTCAAGGACTTGGTTATTCAGTCCCTGAGCTCTTCCACACAGCATCTTCCACATGACTCCACCTCTGGATGGCATCTGCTTTTGGAAAGGGCTGTTGAATACATTCATGGAATTTCAGGCCTGAAAGGGAATGTGATGTGGAGCCATTTGTGATGGAACTGTTCTTTTAATCTTGGGAGAGCTGATTCCTAAATATTTCAGAATTTAACAAGCCAGTTTGGGGAGCTTGAAACTTGCCATGATTGTTGTATTTATATCCTGGAATTTGGTACAAGCCAGAAATCAACCTCCCTATCCTTTCCCATAGTGGATTTACCAGTGGTATACTGGTAAATCAAATGAACTAAAATCGATGGCCTAGGAAGGACAATATTGTGGAATCCATTCAAACCAATAGTTTTAAATTTTTTTTTCAAGATTAATTTAGTGGAGCCATTAAGTGGTAAGAGGAGAGTAGTGGAAAAGAATACATGTTATTGACAAGTTTGAGCTCTTCCATACACTAAACAATTTGGTACTTTTCCAGACTTTCTTATTTCACTAAAAAAAAGAAAAAGAAAGAAAGAAGTATAAGAAATAGAAGGAAGGAAGGAAGGAAGGAAAGAAAGAAAAAGAAGAAAGAAAGAAAGAAAGAAAGAAAGAAAGAAAGAAAGAAAGAAAGAAAGAAAGAAAGAAAATATTGCTTACCATATTGATCCTCTTTAGAAGACAGTTTAACAAAATCCATGGGATCTAAAGCAGCATCTTTAACTATTTCTTCTAATTATATGATTTAACCTCTAACCAGAGTTCTGGCACATGGATTTATCTACATATTATTAAATTTCTACTCTTATACTTACAGTCTGATATTATTTTGCCCCTTTATAGAACTGACCACCAGAACCTGCCAAGATGGTCCCCAGCTTAATTACTTTCTGTTCAAAGATGACCTATTTTAATTAATAAAAATTTAAAGATAATTTATAATGTTAATTGAAATTTCTCTTTTATTTCACCTTTTCTATGTTTCTAACTCAGTGTTACCTGATAAAATACCAAACACCATTTTTTACTGTTTATCTGAAATTAAAATTTAACTGGGTACACTGTGTTTTTATTTTCTAAACATGGCACACCTGCTCCTCTCTAAGTTTCAGTTTGACCCTTAGACACCAAGAGAATTTGGAGAAGTGTATAAACTTCTCAGATTTATAATGGAAGGAAGTGGAAGTGACGGGGAGATGATCTTTTTAATCTGCTGGTTCTTGGGAAAGTTGCAGAGGCTTACAGGCTCACCTCAAAAAATCTTATTTAAGAATGTGTTTCTGGTATCCTTTAAGCTTGGGAAAAGAGAACATCAAGTTTAAATTGGAAAACATGAACATCTTTCTCAGAGAGAAAATATATCATAATCCCTTCAAAAACAAACAAAACAAGAATGACAAAGTAAATAATCTAAACATAAAAATACTTTATTTGCAAGGGAAACTTCTAGATCATAATGTGTGATTTAAAGGAAAGCTTTCATATGCTCTAGCTTCATGTAATTATTAGAAACTCCAATATATGATCTTTGGAACTTATTAAAAATAACTTTTAGGGGTGTCTGGGTGTATTAAAGCTTCTGCCTTCTGCTCAGGTCATGATCGCAGTGTCCTTGGATCCAGCCCCGCATGGCATTGGTCTCTCTGCTCAGCAGGGAGCCTGCTTCCCTTCCTCTCTCTCTGCCTGCCTCTCAGCCTACCTGTGATCTCTGTCTGTCCAATAAATAAAAAAAAAATTTTTTTTAAATAACTTTTATACCAGTGTCTGTAAGAGTTGTTCCATGGAGGTGGTACTTTGCAGCAGTAAGTTGCAGGCCTTAGGCTCTGTCTCAGTGTGCATTTTATTTTCGTTTCCTATCAATCTGTGTACCTTTGCGCAAATTACTTAATTTTCAGGTCAAGTTTTGTCATCTCTAAAATAGGGTAACCAATGCACCTTGTTCTCTAAGATGCTTATGGAAAGTTAGTGCATATAAAGGACTTAGAACAATGCCACATGGCCCTATCCCTCTTCCCCCACCCTAATTCCATTTGTTACAAATTGAAAAGGTTTGATAAAGATTTTACTTCTAGTAATTTTTTCTTCCCTCATATTCTATGCTAAAAAAGTAGAACTGGGTTAAACTAGCTTCTTAGAGTGAAAATGCTTTTTACTATCTACTTGTATGTAACTTCATTTTAATTATTATTGTTTTTTAAAATGTTATCAGGATATTAATATTGAAATATTTTAAGGTTATATTTTATTTGTTTATGCTATATCCAGAAGAATATGTATCCTATAGACTGTACTCATACATTTGCTGAAGGTATAATTAGTTAGATAAAAGAATGTGTTTATGTTTTCTTTTCAATCCGGAAAAATTTTTCCCAATTAAATCTTTACGGTTCTTTTTTGTTTTTGTTATTTTTTTTTAAAATAAGGATAATTTATTTTGGGGAAGATGATATTTGCATTCTCTTTCCTCAAACTGAATAATCTTTTTCAGTTTTCATATATGTGTTATTTTCCTTTATATTACAATAGAGATTGTTTTTTATCCTTATATTTAGTAAGATTTTATAAAAAATTGAAACATATAGAGTAAGAAAAAATGTTATAGAATGAGAGAGAAATATTATAACGAACATCCCTTCTGGTAAGCATTCACCGGCTTCAGCAATTAACATCATGACAAATTTTGTTTTATTTAGACCATCAACTATTTTTCCTACCCTAATAATGGATTATTTTGAAGCAAAGCACAAACCTCATCTCATCTATACATATTCTTCTAGAACTGTGAGAGGATAAATGTATGTTGTTTAAAGCCACTCAATTTATTGTAGTTTGTTATGGCAGCTCTAAGAAACTAATTCAAAGTCATTCTTTTGAGTGTAACCTTTCACTTCTTGTTAGTACAAAATTATTGTAAGCAGTAACAATCGGTTTCACTTTGATATTATTTCTACATTTGATAAAGAGAGTACATGTTATATATTAAAAAAGTGATGATATTTTTTGTGCACCCACTATTTGTTAAGATCTATACTAAGTGCAGTATTTAGAATACTTAATATACTATTCAAATCAGCTTTATGAGGCATTAACTTTTACAATCTTTTTTTCTTATAAATGAAGTGATCAAAAGAGGGAGATTTAGTTTTCCCTGTTATAGCTGGTTGAATAGTAGAGCCCATGATTGAGTCTTAGTGCTGGCTATCTTTAAGAGTTTTTAAACACATTATGATAACTGCCTTTCCTTAGTAGGGACTCAAAGATCATTACAAAATGAAGGAACATTGCTGTTAATCATGCTTATAGGTTTAGAGAACAATATTTTATTCAAATAAATATTTCCCTAGAACTCCAATATATAAAAGAGGGGCAGAAATTTCTGGAACTGTGTCAGCTTATCCTAATCATTGTCACTCCCAGCCTGACCCCAGTACTGCTTTATAAAAACTCAAGTCTTTGTAAAACATAGAATTGAAACTGACATCTCTGTTTTAATAATATGGAAAATGAGACTTAGGGAGACAAAATGATTTGGTCACAATCATTTTATCAGATTCACACAGAACTAAGATCAATATAAGTACTACAGAGAAAGAGAAAACTAGCCAATACTTTGTAGCATAATTGATATGGGCCATCTGGGTTTCATTTTTTCTTCTCATAGATAAAACAGGCAGTCCAGGCAGTACGAAGCAAACTATTCCACAGCTGCAAGCAGTACCATGAGCAGCTGTGAGCAATGTGCATTTTATAAAATAATACAGATGTTCTGCATTATAAATATTGCTGAGACATTAAATACCATCTCAAATAGAGATTAATTACAAAGGTAATCATTGACAGTGATGGAGAATGCGTGTCTTAGCTATGTGTAAAACACACTGCCTGCCATGTATTATTTATTAGACTTTGTAAAATATAGTTTTTGTAACCTGAGGAGGAACTAATGAATTTGAGCTAACTGCTGAATTTTTTTTGTTTTTGTTTTTCCCTTGCATCTAATCATTGGGAAAGTGCATTCATCTTAGGTGAGCATAAACAAATATTTCACGTTTTTGTCAAAACTTCTAAGTACATAGAGCTTTTCTGGGTAGATTGTATGACAACCTGGTTTCCCTAGGTATATCAAGGCTTTCAACTAACAGTTATAAATTTTGCAGCTTTTCACATGATGGAAGTATGTTACCTAGAATGAGCGGTCTCTGACATACACCCTCAAATGTCAGAATATCTGCTGTGGTCATATTTCCTGGAAATCTGTTTGGGATAATAAATGGCCAGAAAAAGGTTAAAGTTTGACCTTGAAGATTTTGGAAAAAAAGTAACATAATCAGGGTATAGTGAGATATGTCTAAATATGTATTACTACTAATGCTAATAGTATATCAAACAATCTGTAACACAAAATCAGTGATTGACTTAATATCTAACTTACTGGCATATACAATAAATATTTGCAAATTTGTCTATACTTCCATGAATTCCTCTACATAAAAGATTCGAATAACACTCTTGAAATGTAACAGGAGAGGAAGTCTATTATACCTGTGTGCATTCATAGCTTGTGCAACTCAGACTGCAGATAAGTCTGAAATAGCCAAATGTCAGTTTATGGAAATGAGTCCTTTATAATAACTATTGAGTTATTTTGATATATTGTGAATTAAACTATTACTCTCATACTTCTTCTTGGATCATAATTAGACAGTAAGCATACAGAAAGTGGCTTCTTTCTTTTCCTCAAAATCTCAGTCCATAGCTCAAATCAATGTTTGAAAAGTCCTGCTTTGAGTAAGCATGGCTCTGTCTTGGTTCTGAACTGAGAGCTTTGCTGGTCTGATGGAGATTGGTAACTTCTGTTCAAGTCAGTGGGATTTAGACAAAACTATTTTCCCAGTGCCCTGGGTTAATTTATGTGCTGTTTAGATACTCCTGGAATACAATCAAAGTTTTAGAAGAAAACTAACAGGAGAACTTAACAGCAGAAAATCTTTGTTACTTTGAAGTAGGCAAGATCAATTAAAATGGACACAAAAAGTACTACCCATAAATGAAAAAAGATAAGATTAACTTTAATAATCAAAAAGACACACCAATGAATTTGTAAATCAACACACAGAGGAGAAAATACTTATAAAGCATATGCTGAAAATGGGCTTACTTGGAATATATAAGCTTCAAATAAATAAGGAAAAAGGCTAAAAATATAATAGCAAAAATGGGCAGAAAATTTGAAGACACAATAATGAAAAAATTCAAATAGCCAATAAAGATATAAGAAGATGTCCAACTTCATTAGTCATTAAAAATGCAAATCAAAACATCCAATGTATACCACCAGAATGGCTAAAATGATGCAGAAAAAAATTAATTATGAAGAAGATGTATATCCAACAAAAATTTCCTACATTCCTGTGGGTTTATAAATTATTACAACAATTTGGAAAAACTGTTAATAGCATTTACTAATGCTGAGCTGTATACCTCGTGATGAAGCAATTCAATACCCATGTATATACCCAGAAGGAATAGGTACATATGTTTAATGAAAGATGTGAGGTAGAAGGTTTATAGTAGCATGATTTCTAATTGCCTCATGCTGGAAATTACCCAGGTGCCCACTAAGAATAATGGATAAATTGTGGTATATGGAATACAGCACAATGGGATATTGTTCAGCAATGAGAATCAATTTTAGAAGTCAGGATAATGGGAACTTCTGGAATATGGTAATGACTGGAAGGAATTATTGAACAAGCATCTAGAGCCCTGATAATAGTTTGTTTCTTCTTTTGAGTTCAAGTTACATAGGTGTGTTTTATTTGTGAAGTTATCAAGCTGACATAAGGTTTGTATTTTGATTTTATATTACAATTCAATCAAATGTTAAGAATATATATGTGTCAGTTAACTATAGGAAGACTTTTTTTTTTTTTTTTTTTTTTGCTCCTAACCCCACCTCTTATTTTCTGGCCTAACTTCTCTGTCCGGGGATTCTGCTTCATGTTTAGCACTTGAACAAGGGTTTGTTTCATAAAGTCAAGCATGTTGCTTAGAGGTCTCCCTATCCCTTGAGTCTCTCTCTCTCTTTTTTTTTTCTCCTAGACTGAATCATGCTTCAAATAAATCTTGTACATCACTCTGATGGCCTTCTCTCAAGAGATAAATAGCTTCCACACTGACATAAAGCTCCTCCAATCTTGACAATTTCTATTGGTTCTTTGTGGATACATGGACACCGAAGTCTTATTGGGGCATGAGTTTTCTATGTCCCTTCAAAAATTAATGATTTGGGCTATAAATTTCTCCCAGAAAAACATTAGTTTCTATTTCTTGGTGAGTCTATTCTAGTCCTATCTAAGCCACTTCTAGGACCTTGACCCTCCCACCTTCCTCCACATGTACTCAAATACACTTTTTAGACTTCACACTCTCTAAGAAGACCCCCACGAGCTGCACTGCGTATTTCAAAACTTGTCTAGTTAACTAAGGTTTGGAATTTATATTGTAAGGTAGTCTTACCTGGTTCCTGTATTGTTATTTTAAAGAAGTGAGGGTTTATAATTTGTATGATGCGGGAACATGTTAAATTTAATAAGTTTTATATAAAGCATTTCAAGGAAATATCAAATAAGAATAGCAGTTCCTTCCCTCTGACAGTATGAAAAATTAATATGTATTAGAAGAGAGCTTCAGAATCATTGGTGAATTGCTCTGATAAGTTATCTTTCACATTTCAGCACATTTCCGTTTAACATGTTCTGAGTAGGCTGAAGTGGATAGTTATGATCAGAGAATTACTGTATTTTTTCTGACTACTTATTTGAAACATCAGTTGTGAATTTCCTACTCTGTAATTGACATCTTGGGTAGACCTCATTAATATTCTGTTTACTTTCAGTCATTAAAACAACTTTATTTTGAGGAGTTAAAATTTAAGGCAAGTCTAAATCAAAGCTTTGTTCTCACATTTTCAATTTTCTCCTTGAGCCCTCATCTCAAGCCTGATCTACTTTTTTAGGACAAGCACTAGGAAAGAATTTTGTGGTCTGTTTTGGACCCTCTTTGCTCCATTTAATTTTTTTCCTCATCCCCTCATCCCAGCTTCTGGCTCAAGTAGAGTTGGGCTAAAGCAGCATGATAAGAGTGAGGGCATATATTTCTCTATTTAGCTGATACCTGTGGCTCAGTATTAGACAATGAATGGTTTTTTTCAAAGCAGGTGTTCTAATGTTTGCTTTTCTGTGTGGGATTATTAGTTCATTATTTCAAAGATCATGTAGAGTCCCTGAATCTCACTAACCCCTGATATGGCAGTATGCTCCCTGCTGACTTCTTGGTCATCAACTCATAGCTGTTATCTTGTTATGGAATCCATTACAGATTATTTCTCCTGGGAATCCATTTGCCCCAATAGACATTTATTTTGGATAGTATCCTTTAAAAATATGTCAATTCTAGTGACAATTGTGGGATTTCTACCTGGCCTTAGGGAGCTGAGGCAAGCTTGCCCACCAAGCACATCCAGCTTGCTCTGTTTGCTCTCTCTTTTTGCAGGTACCTCAAGGAAGCCACCTGTCTTCAGATTATTCCAAACAGAAGCGGCTACAGGTAGCTATGCCACCACCTCTAACCTATATATGTAAAGCTTTCCCAAGAGTGCTCTGGACTTCTGTCCTTATAGTTGCTCTGGAAAAACTGAAGAGGTTAAGCAGCTCAGAAAGAATCTTCTCAGGTGTAAGATACACGTTTCTCCTCTAGCAAGCATCCACAGCCGCTGAGAGTGTTCTCTTAGTGCCTCCTTTACTTGCTTTAAGTGCGGTGTGGTGGGGGAGTCCCTATCCTCTCTACTATGGGTTAAAGATGAAATGACGCAGCATTCTATACTTCTGCCAATTTCATTATAACAGCTCCCCTGTCCGATCAATGTGTGTACTTGGAGACTGGTGTTAGTTACTAAACCTGTTTGCCTCATTCTTAGTTGGTCCTACATTTATATGTTTAGCTTTCCTATTTAAAATTTTGTGTATTTGTATGTCTTTCATGTCAACTTTGAGGCCTAGATGGAACTCAAAAAAAGTACCAATTGACATATTTTTGTATACCTAATATTCTAACACATATTCTAAATATATTGTCGCGTAAGTCTATAGTCTTTGATTCTATAAACTAGTGCATTCCCATAAGAACATAATACAATCCACAGTAATAATTCTAAATTTTCTAGAGAAACTATTAAAAAATTAGAGTCAAGTTAAATTAAAATATAGAATATTTAATGCTTCATATTCAAAATATAATCACTTCAAATGTGATCAGCATAAAAATAATGAGAGGGGTGCCGGGGTGCCTCAGACAGTTAAGCACCTGCCTGCCTTTGGCTCAGGTCATGATCCCAAGGTCCTGGGATCAAGCCCCATATGGAGTTCTTGCTTGCCTGATTTTCCCTCTGTCTGCCTCTCCTGCTTGTGTTCTCTCTCTGACAAGTAAATAAAATCTTTAAAAATATTAAAATAAAAAAAACCAATATAGCCACTTGATGGAATCTATCTAAAAATTATATATAAAAACCATGATCAAGTTGACGTTAATATTGAAACAAAGATTAGGGAAGGGCAAATATATTTCTCCTTATCTATTTATTTATTTATATATAGAGAGGGTACTCATGAGCAGTGGGAGAGGCAGAGGCAGGGGACAGAGAGAATCTTAAGCAGGCTCCATCCCAGTGGCAGAGCCCTACATGGGGCTCAAACTCACAACCCTGAGATCATGACCTGGGCAGAAATCAAGAGTCTGATGCTTAATGGACTGAGCCACCCAGGCATCCTGTCTCCTTTTAAATTAATAGCATAAACTACTGTGAGTCTAGATTTGAGCATGATATGATTCTAAATATATGGATTCAAGAACGAATTTTTAGGATGTGACTTCATTATCAGAGGTTAGATTGCATTGTTAGATGGTTATTTGTAATATTTCAACTCAATTCCATCTGCTTTTTAAAGTTACTTCATTTAAAGATGTAGGATATAGGGTTTCAGTTATATTTTTCTGAGGCAGTCAAATACATCATTTAATCAAGTGTATTATATAAAATAATGTAGGGGCGCCTGGGTGGCTTAGTGGGTTAAAGCCTCTGTTTTCGGCTCAGGTCATGATCCCAGGATCCTGGGATCAAGCCCCACATCGGGTTCTCTGCTCGGCAGGGAGCCTGCTTCCCCTTCCTTCTCTGCCTGCCTCTCTGCCTGCTTGTCATCTCTGTCTGTCAAATCAATGAATAAAATCTTTAAAATAATGTATGTAATTGTTTCCTGAATATTTGACAATCAGCATTTTTTTTTTAATTTTTTCTTTAAGTAGACTCCACACTCAACTTGGAGCTTTAACTCACAAACCTGAAATTAAGAGTCACATGCTCTACCAACTGAAGCAACCAGATGTCCCTTCTGTCTCCTCAATAGCATTTTAATGTACTATTATAAAACCATAAGGTTTTATAACTGCATTTTAGTTGATCAGTTTTATAAATAAAGGACTGACATCCTATTTAGAAAGAAATGAGACTAAAGATGTATTTTTTAAATTCCTAGCCTACTGGGGTGCCTGGGTGGCTCAGTCATTAAAAGGGTCTGCCTTCAGCTCAGGTCATGGTCCCAGGGTCCTGGGATCAAGTCCCACATTGGGCTCCCTGCTCAGCAGGAAGCCTGCTTCTCCCTCTCCCACTTCCCCTGTCTTTCTCTGTCAAATAAATTAAATCTTTAAAAAATAAAAATAAAAATAAATTCCTAGCTTACTTCACTATTTTATCAAATAATATATTTTTATACAGGGTGAAGAAAATAGAATGTTGGAATTCAAATATTAAACTCAGCAGAAAGTACATGATGGTGGAAAATTGTTCTTATTTCTATGGAAAATTGCCTATGATCTCACTTATCTCCTACTGTTCCTCCCCCATAAAGCAGTCATTTGACAGATAACTTTTAGAGTTCTGTAAAAAATTTTAGATAAATTGCTCTGACCAGAAAATATTGTTGGAGGAAACAATACTAAAGCCCCAGGCTAGAGCAGGATTAAGGTTCTTGAGAATGAAATAGCTATGTAATATTTTTGGTGTTTGGGAAATTTCCAGGTATTACCTCGGTGTTAGGTAAAATAATGAAGTGATTTTCTTTTTAAAACTTCAGTACTTCATATATACACTGAAAACAAAAAAACACAAAAGCAAAAAACTTCAAACAGCAAATGAAATTTACATAGTATAGAATGCTGCTTATTTAGTTTTCTCGTCATGGGTTAAACCACCTGTGTCTTAAGACACTGACACTGGTTATTTTCTCACTAAAATGTAAAAAGACATCTTCTGAAGGGCTGTATTATTTTCATTTCTTTATCCAAAGTTGCATGATTTATTATAATAATTGAGACGTCTTTTTAGGTGCCTTGATATGAAGGTAAGGATGGGGAGGTTTACAAATCATAGCTCTCAGGTGTTTTCAGTCTACCCTGAGTATGACCTTAGTACTTCCCATATGCTTCAGTAGTCTTCACATAGTATTTTTGTCAGGAACTTGCTAGGAGGAAAAAAGGAAAATAAAAACCAAAACTAAAAACCTCATCATTTCTTCACTGCAAGCCTCATTACCTGTTTTATATCAGCTAAAGAAAGAAACTGCAATTTTTCTTGTGTTTCAAAAGTCTCTTGATGTCTCTTTACCTAAAATCTTCTATCTGAGCAAGCCTGGCATATGGATTCTCTTGAAGAGCATACCTTACTCTGCTGCTCTATGCAGAACCTTTCAGTAATTTCTCTTTATTTAACTGATGGCATTTAAGCTCTTCAGCTCTGCATGGAAGCTTTTCTTCAGTTTACGGGACAACTTCAATTATTTAAGTGCCTAGGTTCACAGACTGGATTAACTATAATCTTTGATTCACAACATCTTCTCATTATTAATTAGTTAGCTACTTTTAATAATGTAGTACATACCTGTGAACACAATCTATGAACCAAAATTATATTGGCCACTTTCTTCTTTTCCTTTTAATACAATTTGTTGCATTTATGGATATTGTCTTCTTTGTATTTCAATTTTATTATATTTGTATTTGAATTTCTGTCATAATTCAATTTTTGAACTATGAAGGACGTCATGCTATGTAACAACTTCACATTCATCCTTACCTGCGTTCTCCTCAACCATGTTCTGAGCTTTCCACTGAATCTCTTTCTTTCTGTGTTACATATTACTTCTAGTCTTCCTTTCCTTTAAATATACCTTTGTTTCATAATTACTTGGGCTTTAATAAGTACTTCAATAAATACTTGAGCTATAAAGTGCAAGAAAAAATTACAAATATATCAAAAATCACGTCATCAAAAATAGCATTGTTAACACCAGCTGAACATTTTTCTCAAACATTTTTCTAAGCATATTTAGAATGTGTTCGATGGTCAAATAGGCAAGCAGAAAAGCAATGTGCCTTTATATCTAGGGAATCAACCCAACTCTCTACAAATTCTCCATTTTATTTGATGCTATAGTTAGTGGAACAATGGCTAGATGATTTTTAAAAATGACTTTTACTTAATGAAAATATTATTTAGATACATGGTTTTTCAGGCTTAACGAAGATATTCAGCCATTCTTACCCATGAAAGATCTCTAGAATATGATCCCTCCTGAACCTAACTTTGAAGAATACCTACAGTGAAATAAACCATAAAATGTAATAATGTTCTTTGCTTTCACTGGAAATTTTAAAAGTATCTATTCTAAAGGGGACATTAATCTGAAGTTCATAAATTCCTGAAATTTAATATTTTTCCTGTTAAACTCTTCTCCATCGTCACATACTTATATGCAACATAGCCATAATTCTTAAAATAAGAGAAGATAAAAAATGACTTGGAAAAACCTATGAAATGATTTTACTGAAATTTAAGAGCTTCTTCCTTCCCTTATTACTTATTTGGATTTCACCAAGTTGTTTGTTTGTTTGTTCATGTTGCTGTTTGTTTGCTTTATTTTTTTTCAAATTTACCAGGATTTACCAGGATTGTATTACCTGAATTCATCAGTGAGAAAATTTATTGTTTGTTTTTGCTAGTTAATAACAGCATGAGCGGGTGTCATAGTTTAAGGTCAAGTTTTCATTACTTGAGAACTTTGAGAAATTTTACAAATGTCTAAAGACTTTTATTTTTCTGATGAAGTGTAAGCTACTAGAATTTCCTTCACCCCTTCTGAATCCCCCCCATTACTGCTTATAGCCAATTATTGATTTCTTTTGGAAAACTGATATTCTCTTTCAATTTGAATATTTATATTTTCTTTCCTTTTTCTATTTTTATCTCCTAATATTTTTTGTTCTGTTTTTTACTTTCTACTTCCATGGAAGCTGGTTATTTTTGTAAATTTCCATTTTTTTTTCTCTAAATGTTTTACTGTCTTTTACTGTTAAAGTCTTTTCTAAGTCAATAGTTAAATTTTCAACCACAGCTATTCTCCCACTTGTGGTTTCCAATTTTTTTTTTTTTTTAATAGAAAAGCAGACTACTAGTTTATGGTCTGGCTTGTTAGGAACTTGGAAGCTGCAACTCTGTTTTAACAGACTAAAAGGCTGAACAACCTGAAGATTTAACTACTCCTCTTAGATCTGTCAGAAAAGTGAGGTCTTAAGGGTAACTGTTGCTCCAAAAATTTGAGAGACAAACAGGGTGGGAACAGAGAATCAAAACTTATGGAGCAGAAACCTCTGAACAGAAACTTCTATGGAAAGCAGTATCAGGATAGGAAAACCTATAACTGACAGATTTCTGGATATCAAATGTGGACACCTCTTATGCTTAAGAACTCCAAGGGAACCTAGTCATAATAGGGCCCTCATGGTTTTGTGAGTTTTACCTTTAGTAGCTATACCATACAAATTTTGTGGATATCAACAAACTAATTCTAAGATTTAAATGAAAAGGCAGAAGACCCAGAATAGGGAATTTGAAGAAGAGCAAAGTTGGAGGATTGATAACACTCAACTTAAAGGTGTTTTTTTTTTTAAATAAAGTTACAGTAATCATGATAGTGTTATATTTGTAAAAGAATAAACAAATAGATGAATAGAACAGAACAAAGAGCCCAGAAATAGACCCTCATAAGTAGTCAACTAGTCTTTGACATGAGGGGAAAGACAATATAATGGAGCAAAGACATTTTTTTCAACAAAGGTACTTGAAACAGCTAAATATCCACATGAGAAAAAACAAGGAATCTAGGCAGACATAACATACTTCAAACAAGTTATCTCAAATGAGTCATAGACCTAAATGTAAAATATAAAACTATAAAACTCATAGCAGGCAACAGAAAATCTTGGTGACCTTGGATATGATATGACTTCTTTAATAGAACATCAAAGGTACAACCCATGAAAGAACAAATTGATAAGTTGGAGTTTATTAAAATTAGAAAATCCTAATTTTAATATAATTAAAATGCTGTGAGAGATAATGTTTAATAGAATTAAAATGGTGAAAATGGGAGGACAGTGTGGCAGTTTCTTATAAAATTAAACATACTCTTGCCATATGATCCAGCAATCATATTTCTTGGCATTTTCCCACATAAACTGATGACTTGTCCACATCAAAAACTTCATGTAGATGTTTACAGCAGCTTTATTCATTATTGCCAAAACATGTAAACAATCAAGATGTCCTCCCGTAAGTGAGCAGATAAACAGACTGTGATGTATCGCACAATGGAATATTACTTAGAACTAAAAAGAAATGAGCTACTAAGCCCTGAAAGGACACAGAGTAGCCTTAAATAGATATTATTAAGTGAAAGAAATCAATCTGAAAAGCTTCATACTGTGTCATTCCAATTATGTGACATTCTGGAAAAGGCAAAACTATGGAGGCAATAAAAAGATTAGCAATTGCCAGGGTTGGGTGGTGGGAGGGAGGATAGGTGGAGTACAGCATTTTTAGGTCAGTGAAAACTATTCTGTTAGATACTTTAATGGTCAATCCATATCACTATACATTTGTCAAAACCCACAGAATAAACAACGCCAAGAGTGAACCTTAATATAGACTATGAACCTCGATTGAAAATGACATATCAGTGTGTGTTCACCAATTTAACAAATTTGCCACTGCCCCATGGGATGCCAATAGTGAGGGAGTGTATACATGTTCGAAGACAAAGCATGCATGAGAACACTCTATACTTCCTGCTCAATTTTGCTGGGAACCTAAAATGCTCTAAAAAATAAAGTTTGTTAACTAAAATGAAGAATCTTAAAAGAAAAAAAGAAAGAGAAAAAAAGCAGTTCCTGAACCTGGAAGTGGCCTTGCATTATTTTGAGGGCCTGATATTTTTAGGAGATGGACTTGTATCACAACTTGGCATTGGGGTTATCCTATTAAACCCAAACAGTTTCACAAAATACTGACATCAGATAAGTCACGATGTGACCATGATGGATCAACACAAAATCAAGCGTACTTTGTAACATGTCTGCAGACAGAACATGGACTTCATCCATACAAAAAAAAAAAAGACTAAATGTTTTAACATCCTGCCTAATATAATTTATTTATTTATTTATTATTTTTTTATAAACATATATTTTTCATCCTGCCTAATATAAATGACTGTGGCTTCCTTCCAATTACATGTTTAGTCTCACTTCATTATTTCTTTCTCTCTGATAAAAATTAAGATAATCATAGAATTAACCTGCTTTCTGACAGCATCTAATCCATAATAAAGCCTTGCTTCTTTGAGTTCTTTTCCAGAACACCTAACACAAGCTGAAGTCCTTTAATAAGTTCTTTCTAACCTCCTCTTACTGAAACATCCCATCATTTCCCATGGTGTTAGATCTCCATTACTAAAGGCATCAGTAAATTCATTGTTCAACAGTTGCTTTCTTGGTGGCCTTTGAATGAAGGTCATTGACCATTTGTCTTTTAACAGTGTAGGTCTGATTTCCTTAGCTTTCCGATCTCTCCTTTCCATCCTCTCTCTTTTATCATATAATTTCTGGGTTTTCTGTTTATTGAAGTCATTTTCAGTTTAATTATTTCAGAGCAAAACTTTTTGAGAACACTGCATTGCTTTTTCTCAATCTGTATTTTATTCCAGACCAGCAGGTTTTTCTCTTTTCCGACTAGTATTTTTCTTTTACTTCTTTAACTGTAGTCCATTTGCAAAATTTCCCTTATAATTAGCAGCCCTATCCAAACATTTAGTTTATTCTTAGTTAAGCATGGGTAAATTATTGTTACTATCCATAGTACCTCATCTGAGAAATGCTTTTCTCCCACTCTTAACTAGTTTGTGTAATGAGTACCGCTGTATTTATTTTGTGGTTGGAGATTCGGTGTTTTAGTACAATACAACTTGGTGGGTTTTGATGCCATGTATGAGGTGTCATTATATAGGTAAGTAAGAATTCACTTCACCTACTTGAATTTTATTCTCTAATTATGGTGAATATCTCTGGGTTTTGGATAGATGTCTTATTTTAATAGTGAGCCTTTGTATATAGCAATCCTTTGCATTTTTTTTGTCTTCTGCCGAGATTCCGACCATCCACAGTGGTTGTCACAGTTTTTCTGGAAATTAGATGATATTGAGTGAGAGATATTAGGATTTTATGTTAGCATTTTATTGGCACACTCTCTTTTTCCATTTGGGATAGAGGGAGAAGAATAGAGCCAGCAGACATTGAATCATGTCTGAATCTTTTATTTGTTTTTCTTTTGTTGTTTTTCTCATTACCATATTTCTCATTGTGTGTAGTTTGAG
This sequence comes from Mustela nivalis, assembly GCF_964662115.1. Classification (NCBI taxonomy): domain Eukaryota; kingdom Metazoa; phylum Chordata; class Mammalia; order Carnivora; family Mustelidae; genus Mustela; species Mustela nivalis. Next base: position 85,586,035 of record NC_139020.1, read on the forward strand.
GTTGTCTTCTACAGTTTCCTCTGAATATTACTCTTTTTTAAATTATTATGTTCTTTATATTTCCTCAGTACTAAAGGAGGACATATTCTGATTTGTGTGTGTGTCTGTGCGTGTCTTTTTACATTTCTATCTAGAAGTTCAAATGAGGCTTCCTCTATATTTAATTTGCCAAAAAATATTTTTCTTGTCATGTTGTTTGAAATTTTCTTATCCATGAAAATGTTCTAATTTTAGCTGAAATAAATGTTCCCTCCTCTGAAATCCCTAACATGATATTTAAGCAATTTCCCAAATATGAACTCTTTTAGGAAGAAAAGATAATATGATATGTCTCTATTATGGAAAACCTAGAAAGATATATAGTATACAGGTTGTTTTAGAAGGAGTATTTGCTAAAGAATTTAAAAGTATGAGCAAAATTTGAAGGGTCTCAATACAACCACTGAAATGACAAAAAAGATGTATTTCTTTAAAAAAATAATAGTTTCCTTTTTATCCCCTCCATTCTCTGCTTTCTATCTTCATAACCTAATGTTAATGCCCTGATCAATAGCTTCTACTATCTTTTTCATGCTCACATGCTCTGAAATCATAAATATATAGACACTTATTCATACCATGTTTTCTCATTAGTTATTTTTATTTTTATTAAAAAGGATTATTCATCATATTTTTTTTCACAAGCTGGCTTTTTTTTTTCATTAATGCATTGTGGACCTCCTTTCATATATCCATACATTAATCCACTGTATTCAATTGATTTTTTAATTAAATTATTTTGAAGTATGTTATTTATTGAATAATAGGTAAATTAAAAACTATTGGTATTCTTTTATTTTCTTTCACTATTAGAAATAATGCTGTGATATACATATTTTATACACTATTTATGTAGTCATTTTTTATTTCTATAGGGTATTTTCTTAAAAGTGGATTTAGATCAAAGGGCATGCATATTTATAATTCTAAAATATATTGCTAAAATAAAACCCAAACAGCAGTAGAAATTCACAAATGCATGATTAATGTATCATTAATGTACAGGCATACCTTGTTTTACGGCGCTTCCCTTTCTCATGTTTTATAGATACTGCATTCTTTACAAATTGAAGGTTTGTGCCAACCTTGAGTCAAGCAAGTCTATTGGTGTCATTTTTCCCACAGCATTTGCTCACTTGTGTCTCTGTGTCACATTTTGGTAATTGTTACAGTATTTCAAACTTTTCCATTATTATTATATTTGTCATGGTGATCTGGGACCAATGATCTTTGATGTTACTATTGCAGTTGTTTTGGGGCTGTGAACTGTGCCCATTTGGGTGGCAAGTAAATTGATAAATGTGTGTGTCCTGACTGTTCCACCACTGGCCATTCCCCATTTTTCTCCTTCACCTCAGGACTCCCTATTCCCTGAGACACAGCAATTTGAAATTAGGCCTATTAAGAACCCTAAATGTCCTATAAGTGTTCAATTGAACAGAAGAGTCACATGCATCTCACTTTAAAACAAAACCTAGAAATGATTAGTCTTACTGAGGAAGACATGCAGAAAGCCAAGATGGGCCAAAAATTTGGACTCTTGTGCTAAACCATTAAGGAAGTTGTGAATGCAAAGGAAAAGTTCTTGAAGAAAATTAAAAGTGCTACCCCACCGAACACATGAATGATAAAAAGGCAAAACAGCCTTATTGCTGATACAGAGAAAGTTTGAGTGGTCTGCATGGATCAATCCGGCCATGACATTCACTTAAACCAAAGCCTAGTCCAGAGCACCTCTCTCAGCTTTAATAAAAAGCTGAGAGAGGTATGGAATTATAGAAGAAAAGGGGGAACCTGGTAGAAGTTGGTTTATAAGGTTTAAAAAAGAAGCTGTTTTCATTACATAAAGTACAAGTTGATGCCTCAGATGCTGATATAAAAACTACAGCAATCTATGCAGAAGATCTAACTCAGATATTTAGTGAAAGTGACTTACACTAAAACAACAGATTTTCAGTAGATGAAACAGACTTCTATTGGAAGAAGATGCCATCTAGGACTTTCATTCCTAGAGAGAAGTCAATGCCTGACTTCAAATCTTTAAATAACAAGCCGACTTTCTTGTTAGGGGCTAAAGCAGCTGGTGACTTTAAGTTGAAGTCAATGCTCATTGACAATTCGGAAAATCCTAGGACCCTTACAAATTATACTAAATCTACTCTGCCTGTGCTCCATAAATGGAATAACTAAGCCTGGATGACAGCACATCTGTTTACAATATGGTTTACTGCGTATTTGAAGCCCACCATTGAAAACGATTTGGGGGAAAAAAAAAGATTTCTTTAAAAATATTACATCCACTGGGACGCCTGGATGGCTCAGTGGGTTAAAGCCTCTGCCTTCGGCTCAGGTCGTGATCTCAAGGTCCTGGGATCAAGCCCTGCGCCAGGCTCTCTGCTCCACGGGGAGCCTGCTTCCCTTCCTCTCTCTCTACCTTCCTCTCTACCTTCCTCTCTGCCTACTTGTGATCTCTGTCAAATAAATAAAATCTTTAATATATTATATATATATATACATATATATATATATAAAATTACATCTCCCTTACAAGACACCTGGTCACCCAACAACTCTGATGAAAGGTAGGATGAGATTAATATTGTTTTCATGCCTGCAAACACAATGTCCATTCTGCTGCCCATGGATCAATGAGTAGTTTTGACTTTCAAGTCTTATTATTTAAGAAATGCATTGCATCATGGTGGCTTAAGTGGGTAGAAGAAGAATCAATGAAACAAGATGGAATTGGGAGGGAGACAAACCATAAGTAACTCTTAATTTCACAAAACAAACTGAGGGTTGCTGGGGGGAGGGGTTTTAGGAGGAGGGGGTGGGATTATGGACATTGGGGAGGGTGTGTGCTTTGGTGAGTGCTGTGAAGTGTGTAAACCTGGTGATTCACAGATCTGTACCCCTGGGGATAAAAATATATGTTTACAAAAAATAAAAAATAAAATAAAAAAAAGAAATACATTTCACAAGGCTATAGCTGGCATAGATAGTGATTCCTTTGATGGACTTGGGCAAAGTCAGTTGAAAACATGGAAAGGATTCACCATTCTAGATACCACTAATAACACTTGTGAATCATGAAAAGAGGTCAATATATGAAAATGGACGGTAGTTTGGAAGAAGTTGATTCCAACCTTCATGGATGACTTTGAGGGGTGCAAGACTCCAGTGGAGGAAATACGTGTGGCTATGACAGAAATAGAAAGAGAAATAGAATTAGAAATGGAGCCTGGATATGTGACTGAATTGCTATAATCTCATGATAATACTTCAACATATAAAGAGTTGTTTTTTTGTGGATGAGCAAAGAAACTGGTTTCCTGGGATGGAAATTAGTCCTAGTTAAGGTGCTACAAAAATTACTGAAATGGCAATAAAGCATTTAAAATGTTAAATAATCTTAGTGGACAAAAGTGTGGTAGGATTTGGGAGGATTGATTTCAGTTTTGAAACCAGTTCTACTCTGGGTAAAATTCTATCAGATAATATAAGAAGCTGCAGGGAAATTGTTCATGGATAGAAGAGTCAGTTGATTTAGCATATTTCATTGTCATAAGAAATTGCCATAGCCATCTCAACTTTCAGTAGCTGTCATCCTGACCAGTCAGCACCATTAACGCCAAGGTTAAGACCCTCCCTCAACAAAAAGATTATGAGTTGGTGAAAGCTCAGATCATGGTTAGCATTTTTTAGCAATAAAATATTTTTAGTTAAATGATACACATTGTTTTTTAGACATAACCCTACTGCACACCTGTTAAGCTACATACAGTAGAGTATAAATATAACTTTTATATGCTTTGGGAAACCAAAAATATTCATTTGACTTGTTTTCTTGTGATATTCACTTTATTGTGAAGTCTGGAACTGAACCTGCAGTAGCGTTGCGGTAAGCTTGTGCAGTTTTTCTTTTTCTGTTCTTTCGTTCCTTTTGCTACACAAGAATGGATAACCCTACTAAGTTATAAACATGAGCAACTACCAAATACATAGGGAAATAATTTATATAAAGTTAATTAAAAATATATATTATAATGAAAACAAAAGTACTCACTTAGGCAACATTTTTAATCATCTATTATTTGTCCTGTTTTAGGTTTTTGATAAATGAAAAATGGCTTCACTCATTAAAGGACTTAGTCCCAAAACAAATACAAATGCACACTATACTAAGCATTGAGTGGAGTATACTACTTCATGGATTATTATTTCTCAGTCTCTTTTGTTGACTCCTCAACCTCTGATTTATATTTTATTTTATTATTTTATTTTATTTTAATTCCAGTATAGTTAACATGCAGTTTTACCTTAGTTTCAAGTGTACAACCCAGTGATTCAATAATTCTATACATCACCCAGAACTCATCACAACAAGTGAGCTCCTTAATCCCCACCACCTATTTCACCTATCCATTTGTATGGTATTTCTTTTTTTTTTTTTTTTTAAAGATTTTATTTATTTATTTGTCAGAGAGAGAGTGAATGAGAGCAAGCACAGGCAGACAGAGTGGAAGGAAGAGTCAGAGGGAGAAGCAGGCTCCCTGCGGAGCAAGGAGCCCGATGCGGGACTCGATCCTAGGACGCCGGGATCATGACCTGAGCCGAAGGCAGCCGCTTAACCAACTGAGCCACCCAGGCGTCCCTTGTATGGTATTTCTTAATTTTTTAAATCTCATGGGTGAAAAATTGATATATCACTGTACCATTACTTTATATTTCCCGAGATGCTTGGTATTTTACCTTGTTTTCAGATATTACTGATTCTTTGCAGATTTTTACATTGGATTATTTCCATTTTCTATTTAAAAATCAGCTAGTATAAACTTTCTGCATAATAATGTTAATTCTGGGGCGCCTGGGTGGCTCAGTAGGTTAAGCCGCGGCCTTCGGCTCAGGTCATGATCTCAGGGTCCTGCTCAGCAGGGAGCCTGCTTCCCTCTCTCTCTCTCTGCCTGCCTCTATGTCTAATTGTGATCTCTCTCTGTCAAATAAATAAATAAAATCTTTAAAAAAATAATAATGTTAATTCTGTATTTCTTGTGTATGATATCCATGTTTCCAAATGCCATTATTAATTTTTTAGCTTTTTAAAAATCTTAGTTAAATCTACCTTGCTTCTTTAATATTTCCTGGGTTTCTTGATTGGATGTAGTCATAAGGTCCATTATAACATCATTTATTTTTATTATGTTTAAAATTTAAAATTATGTAGTCTAAAATACCTGTCTGTGATATTAGGAAGGATTCCATTCACTGTTAACTTTCAGATGTGTTATCTCTAGTACTAGCAGTGTTTGTTAAGAACACTATTCTTCTCCAAATGTGTTGGAACATATTTATTTGGTTACCCATTGCCTCCTACATACTAACATTTCTTTGTGGTATATTCTTCTATTATACTGATTTATTATTCTTTTTATTACAGTGCTGAGTCCATTCCATTTTTCACTTCAGCAATTCTATATTTACAAGTTTTTATGTCTCTTAAGGTACCTTTCTACAAACTTTTAACCATTCTCAGATATTTAAGTACATTAAAGATTATTTTATGTATTTGTTTAGAAGTTAGTAAAGTGAGGACCAGTACCATGAGTTCAATTATTGATGGCTTTTTCATGGAAGGAACTCCTAATTATAGCTTCAGTAGGGCACACTTTCATCTGAAAAGGAAGAAGATGTTTGATTAAGAGAAAAAAGAAAAAAGAAAGTGTGTCAGGTATACAGTTAATGCTCTCCTTATATTTTAATTGATAACTTCACTTTAGGAGAAGGCATTCTTTTAACTTTGTAGATGAAAAGTGGAGTTTGTGACAGTTTAGTAGAAGACAAGACAACATGGATGCTTTTACGCTATTGAGCTAAGTCTTTGTCAGTAGGCTCACATATACAAGTGAAGGAGGCCTAGATGGTATTGCTCTGGAGAATTGTTGACCTTTGTTAAATAATTAAATCCCTGCTGCTATTTGCCCTGGAATATTCTACCTTGAACTGCATTTGTGAGAAACAGATGGATTGCAAAACATTCATAGTTGTTCTGTGTATCTACCTTTTGGGACGTTGGGTGTGAATTGCTTTGGAATTATACCTCTCCTCAATGTATACTTCATGGCCTTATGCACGTCTTAAGTCCTCTGTTTCCTGAAAATAGCCAGGGGGAAAAAGTATCAAATTTTATTTTCAGGTATAGTTAAAGAAAATGGGAAAAAGAAAGGTATCTTTTAGCTAGTCTTAGATGTTATTATGATATCATAATATCATATCTGAAGGTCTGATATCATAACTGAAGGTCTGAATATAGTCTCTGACAGTTGCTAGATATATTTTCACTAAAATAATAATAATAAATTAATATTTACCATTGATGACATTCTAGAGCAGTTCACTATCTTGATTTGATTTATTAGAAAAAAGTTTGAGAAAGGGTAATTAAAAATAATATCATATAACAACATGTAGTTCCATCTATGAACTACAGATAGAATATATCGTAGTAATTAATATTTTAAAATTATTGTTTGGGATTTAAACTCTTATGTCATTCTGCCTTGAGGTACATGCCATTCATCCCCACTGAGCCTGTTCCTGGACTGTATGGATAAATGCTATAATATTATTTTTCACAAATGTAGAAGCTTTTTTAAAATTTTTATTTTTTAATCAATTATTTTTAGTAACATATAATGTATTATTTGCCCCAGGGGTACAGGTTTGTGAATCATCAGGCTTACACACTTCACAGCACTCACCATAGCACATACCCTCTCCAATGTTCATAACCCAGCCACCCTCTCCATACTCCCCTCCCACTATAACCCTCAGTTTGTTTTGAGAGATTAGGAGTCTCTTACGGTTTGTTTCCCTCCCAGTCCCAACTTGTTTAATTTCAAAGCCTGTGTAATTTACTCCTTATGAGTACCAGCTTTGGCATTAGCATACTCTCTGTTTGAATGTTGGGTTTACTCATTTTTTGAGAATTCACGTTTATAGAGATTAAGTAAGTGACTCTTCCTTTCCAAATGCAAAATGTAATAATACTCCTAACCTATGTAATTAGAAGGCCAGCAGGAGGTTATGTTTTCTCAGAGTAGCATATGCTTATTTTTTATAAAATTTGTAATTTTATATTTGTTCATGATTAGTGCATTTCACTATAAACTGGGAGTGGCATAAAGGTAGAGATCTTGTATCTGTTCTTATCATTGTATTCTATTGCCTTAAATAGACATGGCATGTAGTAGATTCTCAAAATTTATGTGAAATCAACAAGAAATATATGAAAATGTCTTAGTGCAGCATCTGGCACATGACCTATATTACTTATTAAAGATATGTATTCATTATAAAATACCTCATAGCCCACAATATATTAAAATTTGGCATTTGAGAATATACAATAGTACTTATAGTATAATGGAAAGTTTTTTTTGAGTTTTAAAATTTCAACTGATTAAAAATGAATGATGTGAAACAAAAGGAAACCAGAGAGGGAGACAAACCTTAAGAGACTCTTGGGCTCAGGAAACAAACTGAGGGTTGTTGGAGGGGAGGGAAGTGGGAGAGATAGGTGGCTGGATCATGGCCATTGGGGAGGGTATGTGCTATGGTGAATGCTGTGAATTGTGTAAGAGTGATGATTCACAGACCTGTACCCCTGAAACAAATAATACATTATAGTAATTAAAAATTTGATGAAAAAAATTGTGGTTCACCTAGAAGAAACTGTTTAGTACGTTTTAGTCTGAGCTCCCAGATTTATTTCCAATTTTGTTGAATTAAAGTTATAAAAAATGCTGTTGCTAACAAGATTCTGAGAGGTCATTAACTATAGAGATGCTAAAAGTCTACCCAGTAATAAATGAGCTCAGTTGAATGTCATAAGTGTTCTTCATTGATATGGCTATTTTAAATTATTGCAAACATACCGATAATTAATTACATTTCCTGGGACTATAAACTCATTTTCTATACTGAGAGCTGAAAACAAATCTGATATTTTATAGCAAAATGCCAAGTGGCATTTGTTGTTTTGTAAGTGTTCCCTGGAATAAGCCACTTGAACAGGATGAAGATAAAAGGGCAATGCCAAAAACATGATTTATTTCCCAATTGTTTATTCCTTTCCAGTAAGCAAACAACAATGCTACCCACTGAGAGAATTCACTATATTTGACACAGAAAAGAAACCTGTACTTCATCATGATATGTTTTATTTTGTAATAGCAACTTTCTTTTCATTTAAGAATTCAAGCAAATTTTGACATTTTTAAATGTCTGGGCCATTCTGCACCTCTCTGGAGCTTAGCATTATGCTTGGTACATAGTATATTAGTAATAAGTATCTGTGGACATGCTGATTTCACTTTACAAATACATGTAGAGAAATGAGTAGTCTCACATCATTAATATACAAATCTTGCTGAATAAAGTCCTAGTGCATAAAAGTACTGCACGCCAACCAATGCTCTTTTTTGATCAAAATGAGTACTGTGGAGTGCTCCCATAGCAGTGATGTGAAACCAAGATCAACTGAAGCTAGTCTATAATTTGGATATGACACAGCTCTTACTTGGCAAGAGAAAGAAATTCCAGATTCTGGTCCTTCCGGACCATTCTCCTGCTTCGTACAAAAATCAAAACCTTCATCATCTTGCTCAGATCACCCAGATATTTGATGGCAGAGCCCACCTTAATATCCAGGTTTTTCTACTTCTAATCTAATGCTCTTTCAATACACCGAAGGGGTGCTATTAATTAGAAGCTCAACCAGGAGCTCCTTTATCAAGACAAATCATTTACTCTGAGTCAGATGTTCTCCTTCTAATAAATCCATGTTTACTGACAAGCGATAGAAAAAAGTATTAACATTTTTTAAGTTTTAAAATCAAATGTTAATCTGTTCTCCTGGCAAAAAATATCCCTCTTTATATGAACTTACTGAAATCATCAAATGATTATATTCCACAATACCATTAGATATTTAACCTCAATTCATGAGTAACCCTCAGGCATATATAATCTACTAGTCTAAGAGTAATATCAAATAAACATGTGAGGTACATATTTGGGTTTTTAAAAAAAATAACATATACCATTTATCAAAACTGTAATTCTGTATTTTTTACTCAATTATTAATTTTGATCTTTGTGTTTCTTCATTTCTGACACATGAATTCAAAACAAACATAGGACAAGTTATAAGAAAATGCCATATCAAAGCTATAATTTAATTTCCCTTAAAACATTTTTATCGTATGGAATTATTACACTTTTGTTTCTTGTGCTAATTTTCTCTTTACACTAGAACACGGAATGTAAAAATCATAACCTTATTAATTTTCCTTAAGCTTAAAGCTTAGGTGAATGTTGTAGGCATATGATGCTTCCCTTATCATATATTTATTTTGTTCAGAATGTGTACATTTTGAACTAAAAAGCTGGACAAGTTATAATGAAGTGTTTGGAGAATAATAAATTGAAAATACAACCAGGGGCATCTTTCTGTTCTCATTGTCTCACTGCTGCCATTATTTTGCCCAATAGTACTGAGTTTGTGGAAACCATGAGATACAGCCAATATATTTTACTTATAAGCCTGAGGCACCTAATAATTTACAGTGATAAGTATCTGCCCACAATATTGCCATCTCTATTTTTAAGAAATGGTGCCAAATCAGGCAGAAGTTTGTTCCCACAGCCCTCTTAGCTATCCTTTTATTTTTGCCTACCTGCAGATAATTTCACAATATCATGGTAATCTCCTGTTCTTTACCCCAGACAAGTGCTGAAGATAGGAACAACTACCAGAGACTATCAAGATATGTGTAAGTCCACGAAAAGAAGACTAACTTATTTTCTTATAAAATGTATTTAACTCTTTAGGTTTATTCTCCAGAATTTGAAGACGATTTGCGCTTTTCAGGTTTTCAAAGAATAGCTTGCTGAACTTGTCGCGTGTGCTATTTATTTTGTAGCCTATGAAAACATCTTCTATGAATAATACTAAAGGGCAGTCAGGCTTGTATCATTTAAAAATTAACCTAGTAAATATGATGAAGCTCAAAAAATAAAAATTGATTCCGTACACCGCCAAGAAGTATAATCCCGAGAGCTGAACTCTTTGTTTCCTTTCTGTTCCTTCCTTAGTTAGTTGTGATCCCTTTGCCCCAACTCTGGTATTTTGCCCCATGGTGGTTCAGGTTGGAATTACCCGTCCCCGCATTAGTAGGTGGATGAAGTCAGTCCTCACAGCGTCAGCACTGTCATATATAATCTCAAAGGCCAATTTTTAATATATTGTAGGCTATAAAACATGTTATAATTTATTTTTCTCTGTCTTTCCAAACCAAACCTGTATTGTCTACCTTCTTGACTATTGTATTAATCTGCATCATTACCTTGAAGACATGTGTACATTTTACTTAGAGTTGGATAAATATAAAATACGGCTTATTCTTCCTAACTACAGAATTTGTAGTTATACTGCTTCTTTTGCTACAACATATTTGAGTGAAATTTTACATACTGTAGAATCTCTTTCATTATCTTTTTGGTGTTAATGTTTCTCATTCATTGATAGTTTTTCTGGCATTTGGCCCTTTCAGGAGAGGCCCCAAATGTTCCAGGAACACTGAAGTAACTTTATAACTCTTTGGCTACATGGTTTCAAGGTCAAAACCTACTGAAGACTTAAAAAGTGTGTGTGGGGGGGCACCTGAGTGGCTCAGTGGGTTAAAGCCTCTGCCTTTGGTTGAGTTCATGATCTCAGGGTCCTGGGTTCAAGCCCGCATCAGGTTTTCTGCTCAGCAGGGAGCCTGCTTCCTCCTCTTTCTCTCTGCCTGTCTCTCTGCCTAATTGTGATCTCTGTCTGTCAAATAAATAAATAAAATCTTAAAAAAAAAAAAAAAGTGTGTGTGTATGTTGTGAGGAGTAGCGGTTAGAGTTGTCCTGAAAGTTCTTGGCCCACAGCTACACTGTAGTCTGCCTTTGTACTTTCCATGCATTGTTATCACCATCTGCAGTTTTTCCTCACTCTCATGTTTGAGAAGCATTCAAGTCATTTCTCAGTGAAAAGGGGAGGTTCTTATTCTTCCTAGAGAACTATCCTAGTGTTGTTGTTGTTGTTGTTGTTTATCCTTCTTAAATCAGAAAATCTTTTTGGGCCAATATTAGAATGCCTCCCCATGTAAACATAAATACATTTTCTCTCCCCAATTTTCACTCACTTCTTTCAATCAAATCCATGGTTTTGCAAATGTACGCCTACCTGCTAAGATGGTCTGAAAAACACTCTTAACTTTTCTGATCACTGAGCAATTATTTAGATTTCTATCATCCCTGCCACCAAATACATTCTACATACACACATACACACACACACACACACAAACACACACACACACTCAGTTTCTCTCATATAGCTGCTTTGCTAGAAAAAGTAACTTGTTCAAGAATCAGTAAGTGTTAGAGCTCACATTTGCACTCACATCTTTCTGTCACTGAGACCTGTGGTGACTTTGCAGGAGCACTAAAGACACAGTGCTCTAGCAGAGGGCAGTAGGTTGCTGGACACTTGATTCCCTAGATGTGAAACTTCAGCAATGTTTTACAGCTCATAACACATTGCCATTGATCTAGTCCTGTCTGAACTTCTCAGCCAAAACATGGGCTGTGAATTATCTCTCCAGTTTAATCAAGAGAGAAAAGGGATCACACGGCTGTGGGCTGAGAGAAAGAAATCCTAGGTTCCATTAGAGGATTTGGAAGTGATATCCTGAATGTCCTTGCATTATATGTAGAGACCATAACAGCTGAGGGGTTCACTTTTGAGAAACTTCTGTTATTGTAGAGTACATTAATGAACAAATGACAGGATGGGAGACTCTGGGTTTTATCAATAAGTTTGTTGTCTTCTTTGCATTGGATTTATTTTGTGCCTTCAACCCATGGCAGGAAGGCTTCAGTGTAAACAACCAATAGAAAATCTAGAGGATGAATTTGCTTTGTTCTCCTCATTCATCAGTCTTGTTTTTCAGGGCTTTCTTCATCAGTCCTGCTATACTGTGCATGTGCCCAAGCCCTTCTTGCTTACACTAAGCTAGTAGCATGCTCAATTCAGTCTGCCTTATGTTAGCTCTCTTGTTCTGTCCCAAACCCACTCTACATTTTTAGTGTAATCAGTTTAGCCATTGTAACAAGTGCTGATTGGGTGGCCATCCCATAACAGAACTGAATAGTAGAAAGATATTTCTGAAAAAAAAAAAAAAAAAAAAGCCTTATTAAAATAGCAATATGATAATAGTTATCATTATAACTAACATTTCTTAGGGTTTTGTTAGATTAGGCACTATACTATGCACTTTTACATTATCCTGTTTTAAACCTTTTTATTTTTTTTTCTTTTAATCCTTTTTAAAAGCTACATGAGGTAGGTATGATTTCCATCTGTTTTCCTTTTCTCTGTACATGAGTATTCTGATGATTAAAGAGATTATGGTTGCATAAAGCCACATAGGAAGTGGTGGAGAGATTAATCAGAGTGATTTGGTGGGTATCAAAGTCTATATTTGAACCCTTTCGCTGTACTGGGGTGGCAGGCACTATATAATGAGATTGTATCTTCATTCATCTCTTATGTGGGGGAGTCAACACTAATTTATGGCAGTTCTTCAGAGCTCTAATGCAGGTTTCCATTCTTTTTCTTTAAACTGCAATTGTTATTTATGTCAACCAATTAACTTTGTGTCAGGCACATGCATTTAAGGTGTGCAGATGGCATAGAAATGGTAACATTATGAAGTGTCAGCACATTAGTGCTGAACTGGAGCAAGGCACAGCATCAAAAGTAGTGGTGTGTCACCAGTGGAAATTCTAAATAACTTTGCATCTCAAAGGGAGGAAATAATCATACAATAAAAGAAATCTGGTTTGTCCCCTGAGCTTCATCCACAATAAATGTATTCTGTGTACTTAAGTGCTTGTCTTTAAAAGCACTCCAACCTGCATAGTCATGTAATGCACCTAAAATACAGAAACTAGATTAAGTTGCCACAGAGAATCCACATGTCGCTTGAACTCCTGGTTCTGAGGACACTGATGAATAAGATCTGTCTTGCCAGGCTGCTGCTTGCAGAGTTAAACAGTAAATTAAGAAATCTAGCTGCCTGACCTGCCCTGTCTGAGATGTTATGTAAGTATAGCCCTTTGAAAGCTCTGTGTCTCCATTCGTGATGAGGTGTCTCCTCCATTTCACTCCACCATTCCCTAACAAGACATTCAGAATCAATAGCCTCTCCTGCAGAGACCTTTTCCTATCTGAGATCCTTGGAAACTAGCTGCTGTATGACAGCAAATAGGAGATGCCCTTCCCTCAACTCTTGTTGGCAGTGTCTTTCTGAAATACTCTCTCTGGCCCCTCCCTGTCCTAAGTTGTTCCAGACATCAGCCAAGCGGCAGTCAGTGGCAGTCCGTTTTGGATGCACTGTTTTGAGTCTTGGAAAAGCATCCTGGTTTCAGGCCATCATTGCAACGGCATTATCTGAACCATGGGCCATAGGGTTAGTCACTGCTTTATCATACTTTGTTGTTGTTCTTTTGCTGGACCCATCAGCCTGTCAGACCTTGTTTTCCTGGTTCTGACAATCACTGAGCCATGGCCAGAAGACAAATATGTGCTAGGATTCTGTTTTTCAGAAGGGGGAAAAAAAATAAAAAGTAGTCCTAATAGACTACTGTTTCTCATGCTCGAGGTCTAGCTGTGCCACATACCAAATGGTTTCTGTCGAAGCAGCCATTCTTCTGGTTTAGGCAAGTACTTTCTGCTGCACCACAGCTCACGAAGGTTTCTAGGAGCAGCACCCTCTTCTTAAATTTATTGATATAGCCTGGAATCAAATGAAAAGCTAAGCTCAGCTTCTGTGACCCTTGGACAAGCCTGTATTGCAAACAGCCATGGAAGCTCAGGCCAGGATTTGGCTTGACGACCTGCTGACACTTCTCAGATGCAGATTGTCAGACTTCTCTGCTGGGCCTGAGTAAGCAGTGCTGAATAAGGGAAGTCTGTCACTTGACTCTTGGGCATTTACCTCTAACTCTTCTGTATATTTGTAAGATTATTACTCAGGTCGTGTTCACTGTTTTCTTGTCTAATATTTCAGGCTGAAAGAATTCAAGTTAAACAACAGAGTGGCCAGATACAGCTTTATAGCAGAAAAAAAGAAAAATTGACTCTAAGATTTCTAATTTTGACTGTAAGATGAACTAAAAATAATAAGTTGCCCAAATTTTGGAAACAAGGTGGAAATATCAAATTGCATGTTTTGGGCAGCTCTATTTCACATTTCAGAGATATGCTTTGAAATGCATTTTGTGATTTAAATGTAACTATTTATTATTGCAGTTTCATTTTGGGGGGGGCAGCAGAGGGACAAAGGGAGAGGGAGAGAGAATCTTAAGCATCACAGAGCCCAATAGAGGGGTCTATCACACAGCCTTGAGATCATGACCTGAGCCAAAATCAAGAGTTGGGTTCTTAACCAATTGAGCCACCCAGGTTCCTCCGTTCCGGTTTGCTTTTCTAAAGAAGAGGAATGTCAGGCATAACATCCATAGCAACTTTGTAAATATCTTTGGTTCTTGAGTAGTGCAATGTACTCTCATCTCTAGAGATTGCTATTCATCCAATCAATATATGACCATATTTATGATAGAAGAGTCCTTCCTACGGTTTCATGTGCATCGGGTAGTCTTTAGTCACAATTCTTCTAAATACTGGAAGAAAATTTTCTATTAAAAAGTTAAAAGTCCAAACTGAAACAAAATAAAGCAAAAATGGAGTATATGTGTTCTATCCTCACTGAAGTTAGGGTCTATTAAAAATAACAAAATGAGGCATGCTTGTTTTAAGATGTCCACATGTGAATGTGTGTGTATTCCTACAATCCCTCATATGTTTTTGTACTTCTTGTTTTATTTTTTTTCAATATATATTTTTAATTTATCCTTAATATTTATTTTATTTTTAAATTTAATTTTATTTCTTTTCAGTGTTCCAGAATTCATTGTCACCACACCCAGTGCTCCACGCCATATGTGCCCTTCATAATACTCATCACTAGGCTCACCAAACCCCACACCTCCCTCTCCTCCAAAACCCTCAGTTTGTTTCTCAGAGTCCACAGTCTCTCATGGTTTGTCTCACCCTCCAATTTCCCCCAAATAACTTCTCTTCATCTTCCAATGTCCTCTGTGTTATTCCTTATGCTCTACAAGTAAATGAAACCATATAGTAATTGACTCTCTCTTCTCGACTTATTTCACTCAGCATAATTTCTTCCAGTCCCATCCATATTGACACAAAAGTTGGGTATTCATCTTTTCTGATGGAGGCATAATGCTCCATTGGATATATAAACCAGATCTTCTTTATCTATTTGCCCATTGAAGGGCATCTTGGTTCTTTCCACAGTTTGGTGACTGTGGTCATTGCTGCTATGGGCACTGCGGTACAAATGGCCCTTCTTTTCACTACATCTGCATCTTTGTGGTAAATACACAGTAGCGCAACTGAAGGGTCATACGTTGGCTCTATTTTTAATTTTTTGAGGAATCTCCACCCCAACACCAATTTACATTCCCACCAACAGTATAAGAGGGTTCCCCTTTCTCCACATCCTCTCCAACACTTGTTTATTGTCTTACTGATTTTGGCCATATTCTAACTGGTGTAAGGTGGTATCTCAATGTCGTTTTGATTTGAATCTCCCTGATGCCTAACAATGATGAACATTTTTTTCATGTGTCTGTTAGCCATTTGTATGTCTAATTTGGAGAAGTGTCTGTTCATGTCTTCTGCCCATTTTTTGACATGATTATCTGTTTTGTGTGTGTTGAGTTTGAAAAATTCTTTATATAGATCATGAATATCAGCCCCTGTCTGTAGTGTCATTTGAGAATATCTTTTCCATTCCATGGTTTGTCTCTTTGTTTTGTTGACTGTTTTCCTTGCTGAGCAGAAGCTTTCAATCTTGATGAAGTCCCCAAAATTCATTTTTGTTTTTGTTTCCTTTGCCTTTGGAGACATATCTTGAAGGAAGTTGCTGTGGCTGATGTCAAAGAGGTTACTACCTATGTTCTTCTCTAGGAATTTGATAGAATCCTGCCTCACATGAGGTCTTTTATCCATTTTGAATTTATCTTTGTTTATAGTATAAGAGAATGGTCGAGTTTCATTCTTCTACACACAGCTGTCCAATTTTCCCAGCACCATTTATTGAAGAGACTGTCTTTTTTTCACTGGTTATTTTTTCTTCTTCGTCGAAGATTATTTGACCATACAGTTGAGTGTCCATATCTGGGCTCCCTACTCTGTTCCACTGGTCTATGTGTCTGTGTTTGTGCCAGTACCATGCTGTCTTGGTGATCACAGCTTTGTAGTAAAGCTTGAAATCAGGCAATGTGATGACCCCAGTTTTGTTTTTCCTTTTACATTTCCTTAGCAATTTGGGGTGTCTTCTGGTTCCATACAAATTTTAGGAGTGTTTGTTCCAGCTCTTTGAAAAATGCTAGTGGAATTCTGATCAGGATGGCATTGAAAGTAAAGAAAGCTCTAGGCTGTATAGACTTTTTTTTTTTTTTTTTAACAGTGTTTATTCTTCTGATCCATGAGCAAGGAATTGTCTTCCATCTTTTTGTCTTCTTCAATTTCTTTCATGAGTGTTCTATAGTTCCTCAAGTACAGATCTTTTACCTCTTTGGTTAGGTTTATTCCCAGGTATCATATGGCTCTTGGTACTATAGTAAATGGAATCAATTCTCTCATTTCCCTTTCTATATTTTCATTGTTAGTGTATAAGAAAGCAACTGATTTTTGTACATTGATTTTGTATCCTGCCATATTACTGAATTGCTGTACGAGTTCTAGTAGTTTGGAGGTGGAGTCTTTTGGGTTTTCCATATAAAGTATCATGTCATCTGTGAAGAGAGAGAGTTTGACTTCTTCTTTGCCAATCTGAATACCTTTCATTTCCTTTTGTTGTTTGATTGCTGTTGCTAGGACTTCTAGAACTATGTTGAACAAGAGTGGTGAGAGTGGACATTCTTGTTGTGTTCTTGATCTCAAAGGGAAGGCTGTCAGCTTTTCCCCATTGAGAATGGTATTTGCTGCGGTTCTTCATAAATAGATTTTATGAAGTTGAAGAATGTTCCCTCTATCCCTATGCTTTGAATCATTTTAATCAGGAATGGATGCTGTATTTTGTCAAATGTTTTTTCTGCATCAATTGAGAGGACCACATGGTCCTTCTCTCTTCTCTTATTGATTTGTTCTATCATGTTGATTGATTTGCAAATGTTGAACCACCCTTACATCCCAAGGGCAAATCCCAGTGGGTCATGGTGGATTATTTTTTTAATGTACTGTTGGATCCTGTTAGCTAGGATCTTGTTGAGAATCTTGGCATCCATATTCATCAGGGATATTGGTTTGAAATTCTCCTTTTCTTTTTTTTTTTTTTTAAAGATTTATTTATTTGACAGAGAGAAATCACAAGTAGACAGAGAGGCAGCCAGAGAGAGAGAGAGAGGGAAGCAAGCTCCCTGCTGAGCAGAGAGCTCGATGCGGGACCCGATCCCAGGACCCTGAGATCATGACCTGAGCCGAAGGCAGCGGCTTAATCCACTGAGCCACCCAGGCGCCCCGAAATTCTCCTTTTCGATGGAAACTTAACTGGTTTGGGGATCAGGGTAATGTTGGCTTCATAAAAAGACTCTGGAAGTCTCCTTCTGTTTCTATTTTTTTTGTAACAGCTTCAGGAGAATAGGTATTTCTTCTGTGAATGTTCTGTAGAATTGCCCAGGGAATCCATCAGGTCCTGGGCTCTTGTTCTTTTGGGAGGTTTTTGATCACTGCTTCAATCTCATTATTAGATCTTGGTCTATTCAATTTCTTCCTGATTCAGTTTCTGGAGTTTGTAGGTTTCCAGGAATGCATCCATTTCATTTAGGTTGCTTGACTTATTGGCATATAACTGTTGATAATAATTTCTGATGATTGTTTCTGTTTCCTTGGTGTTAGTCATTATCTCTCCCTTTTCATTCATAATTTTATTAATTTGGGTCCTCTTTTCTTTTGGATTAGTTTGGCCAATGATTTATCAATCTAATTGATTCTTTCAAGAAACCAGCTTATACTTTCATTGATGTCTTCTGCTGTTTCTCTAGTTTCTATCTCATTGATCTCTACTCTAATCTTGATTATCTCCCTTTTGTGTGTCAGGTTGGCTTAATTTGTTGTTGATTTTCCAGTTCTTTAAGGTGTAAAGAGAGCTGGTGTATTCTGGATTTTTCAGTTGTTTTGAGTGAAGCTTGGATGGCTATGTATTCCCCTTCTTAGGGCCACCTTTGCTCTATCCCATAGGTTTTGGACCAAAGTGTCTTCATTCTCATTGGTTTCCATGAATTGTTTAAGTTCTTCTTTGATTTCCAGGTTGATCCAAAGATTCTTAAGCAGGTGGCCTTTAGGTTTCAAGTGTTTGAGTTCCTTCCAAACTTTTTCTTGTGGTTGAGTTTCAGTTTCAAAGAATTGTGGTCTTAGAATATGCAGGGAATAATCTCAATCTCTTGGTATTGCTTGAGTCCTGATTTGTGACCCAGAATGTGGTCTATTCTGGAGAAAGTTCCATGTGCACTCAAGAAGAATGAGTATTCTGTTGTTTTAGGTGGAATGTACTGTATATATCTATGAGGTTGATTTGGTCCAATGTGCTATTCAATGTTCTTGTTTCTTTACTGATTTTCTACTTGGATAAACTGTCTATTACTGAGAGTAGCATGTTATATCTCCTACTGTTAATATATTCATATCAATATGATATTTATCTTCATTAACAGTTACCTTATGTAGTGGGCTGCTCATGTATTGGGGGCATAAATATTTACAATTTTTATATCTTCTTGGTGGATAAACCCTTTAAGAATGAGGTAGTATCCTTCTTTATCTCTGACTATTGTCTATAGTTTAAAATATAACTTAACTGATATGAGAGAATCACTACCCCAGCTTTCTTTTGAGGCCCTTTGGCATGAAAGATGCCTCTCCATTTCTCCACTTTCAGTCTGAATGTATCCTTAGGTTCAAAATGGGTCTCATTTATACAACATTTAGACAGATCCTGTTGTTTTATTCAATCTGAAACCCTGTGCCATTTTATGGGAGCATTTAGGCCATTCACATTGAGAGTGATTATTGAAAGATACATTTTTATTGACATCATGTTGCCTGTGAAGTCCTTGTTTCTATAAATTGTCTCTGTAAATTTCTGTTCTATGACACTCTTGGGTTCTTTCTTCTTTTATCGAATCCACCTTAATATTTCTTGTAGTATATGGCTTGGTGGTCATATACTCTTTTAAACCTGCTGGTCTTGGAGCTCTTTATCTCTCCATCCATTTTGAATGTCAGCCTTGCTGGATAAAGTATTCTTGTTTGAATGCTCTTCTTATTTAGTGCCCAGAATATGTCTTTCCAGCCCTTTCTGGCTGGCCAGGTTTCTGTGGACAGGTCTGGCATTATTCTAATGAACCTTCCTGTCTATGTAAGGAATCTCTCCCCCCTACCTGCTTTCAAGACCTCTTGTCTAAAATTATGATTCATCAGTCTCACAGTCAAGTGTCTCGAAATCTTTCTAGATTCATTGATCATGGGGGGTTATCTTTCTGCCTCTAGGTCATGAACACTGGTTCCATTTCCCAGATTGGGAAAAATTTCATGGAGAATTTGTTCAACTGTATCTTCTAGTCTTCTTTCTTTCTCCTCCCCCTCAGGGATCCCAATAATTCTGACATTGGAATGTTTCATGGCATCATTTATTCCCCTAATTCTGTTTTCATGGCTTCTAAGCTCTTTGTTCCATGCCTCCTTCTGATCTTTTTTCTCTCTCAGTTTGTTTCTCTATCAGTCTGTCCTCTAGATCACTAATTCTCTCTTCTGCCTCAGTTACCTTAACTGTTAGAGAATTCAGATTAGATTGGTTCTTATTGATAGCGTTTTTAACTTCTTCCCCGGTGTCTTTCATTTCTGCCTTAATCTGTTACATGTTGTCATTAATGGTTTTCTCCAACCTAGCCATTGCCTGGATAATTGTTATTCTAATTACCCTGAATTCCCTTTCTGACATACTGTTTATGTCCATACCCAATAGCTCTGATGGAGAGGGCACAGTCTCCGAATTTTTCCTCTGTTCGGCATTCCTCCTCCTATTCATTTTGATAATAGGTGGCTGAGGGGATGTGTAGCTAATGTATCAACTGTGATCCTTGCAAGGTGCACCCTGGAATGCTTCTGAGCAATCGGAAGTCACCACCAAAAAGAAAGAAAAAAGAAAAAAAAGAGAGAGAGAGAGAGAAATTGAGAGACAGAATAAAAGGAGAAGACCCAGTCAGAATGGACCCCAAAGGTAAGATTTATAAGGTATACAAACAAAAATGGATAAACAAAAAGACTGGCAAAAATAAATGACAAGAAAAAAAAATGAACCCAGCCAAAACGAACCCCAAGTATAAGATTTATATAATACCAGAACAAAAACAAATACACAGAAACATTAACAGAAAAAAAAAAAAAAATGGGAGGGTGATTATCAATCCTCAGTGTGAGTGAGGAAGGTTATTTTGATTTTTCCTGGGTGTCTCTTAATATCTTTGTTAAAGGACTCAACTTTCCAGAGATAAAGGGAGATTAAAACTGGTTTCTATATAGATCACTAACTTCTTTCAGGCAAGTTAATTTCATTTATTTTCATTGACGTGAATAATTACTCCCTCTCTTCCATCTCTGTCCTCTACCATTCAAATTTAAGAAATGATATAATATTTCTTAGTGTTTCAATTTGTACCATTAAATATGCTTTTATTCCTATTACTTGGTTGGACAATTGTAAGAGATCCCCTGCCTTAATACAAAGACTATTGCATTTTCTTGATGATAGACATTAAGTGAGACTATTAGCAAAGTTACCCTGCTTACCACTTTTTCTCCTTTGCATTAGCTTTGTTTCTAATTGAATTATGTCTGCATTTTCATTGCATACTATATCTGCATCTTGATCGGTCACACTGCACTGGACTCAGTTTATTCTTCACACTGGATCTGTGAACTAATTTGCTATCTGGCTATGACATCCATAGCCAAATCTTGCTCTTCCAAAAGCATGAAGTTAGGGTTTTGTTGCGACTGCAGGTTCTAAAGACCATGCATTCTGCCTTGGTGCATTGCTCCTTGGTCCTTCAAGTTACATAGAGGAAAAAAACAAAAACAAAACAAAACAAAAACAAAAAAAACCTGATAGTATGTAGTCTATTGCCTCCCACCCTTAGCTCTAGGGTTTTCCTGATGCTGCTAGGGAATGAAAAACAGCAGGATGTGCTTGTCACCCATGGATACCTGTGCAGCCCATAAGTCTGCTGGCAAAAATGAGCAGGTAAGAGTTCACTGACTTGTATGATACCCATGATGCCATCGTTAATCTATTGGGCACTGGCTTCTGCAGCGGCTGTTTGGGGGAAGTTGGTATAATTCAGGGGCATGAGGACATACTGGCCAGACTTTGATTGATAGAATACAGAAACCTACAGATAAATTCACCCTCCCTATCCTCAGGACAGATGATTCAAGAGTCCAATCAGACCCCTGAGAAAGTGTCCTTCAATAAAAGCAGTAAGGAATGTTTGTCACAATACTGTAGCCAGTTCAGTGAAGCCCTCTATAACTTTGATTCTCTTTCATTTCCCTTTTCTCTAGCTTCTGCTTTCCTGAAATTGCACTTTCAAATAATATGTTTGTCTTTTCTTCCAGGATTCATTTTATTTTGTTTTGATGCCCTGCTCTGTGATACATGTTAATTCCCATATTTTAAGTCTTAATTCCCTTTTTTTAATGCCAGCCAGATCATTTTTTCAAATCCTTTCATCTTTCTACTTTGACCCTAATTCTTAACTATCTGCTTTGTGATCTTCTTTAATAAAGGTGACTATGTCTTTATAATTTTGTTTTCTCTCTCTCTCTCTCTCTGTGTGTGTGTGTGTGTGTGTGTGTGTGTGTGTCAAAATCCTGATCAAAATTTATTCTACTCTATGGAAAGATATATTTTGAATAAGTTTATTGCATTTTTCCTACATATTTTATTATTGCATTAAAAAAGTCTCTGTTGTCAGTTTATTTCTGATAAATAAAGCTAAATATTCTGGTGTGGCTTTTTTGCAACAGATGCTAGTGTGGGATAGGGAGAGGTCACATTAGCCAAGGCTGTTCAATTTCAAAATTCTTTTCCTTTGTTGTCACAGGGAAATTTGCTTTTTATAAAAATTGCTAATCTGTGTAATGTTTGTGTGTAACTTTCCATCCCTTATGGCATCTGATACCCTGTCTAGGAGGACTTCTGCCGAAAGCCACTACATTCAGTTCCATGTTCTTCTGTTAAACACAAAATTCAGCTTTTGTACTTCAGAGTGAATCCCTCCTCTTCTATAAGATCATTTATGCAGGCAGTTGTTTTTAAAAGTCTGGTCCTGGGGCACCTGGGTGGCTCAGTGGGTTAAAGCCTCTGCCTTCGGCTCAGGTCATGATCCCAGGGTCCTGGGATTGAGCCCGGCATCGGGCTATCTGCTCAGCAGGGAGCCTGCTTCCTCCTCTCTCTCTGCCTGCTTCTCTGTCTGCTTGTGATCTCTGTGTGTCAAATAAATAAATAAAATATTAAAAAAAAAATCTGATCCTTTCAGGCCCCTTGCATTCTTTTTGCTTCTTGTTTTATTTCCTTCTACCCATGTCAGCTTTTTTTTTGTCAGACCTTACATATATTTTGGAATGTGTGGGTCGTATCTGAATATACATGGGATATTTATCACTGGCTTTTGAGGATTGGCTAGCTCATATGAGGTGTTTTCCAGTCTTACATAAAATGACAAGATATATAAAGGCAATTTTTGTTCAGGAATACTAATACATACTTCAGTAACCATGTTGTTTGAAAGGAAAATATATGCAAATGACTGAATAATAGATTTACCACAAAAATACATTGTCAAAATGTATGTTTTCCATAAAAGGGGCACAGATACTAATTTCTTTTTATATGTTAATGAGAAGCTAAATAATAAAGTAATCATAAATTCACAAGAGATTATTATAGAAATTAACTTAAAGTATTGCGTTTTTATCTGACTCAATACGTTGTTTTCTATTACCATTTTGATACTCTCTCAAAGTTCCTGTTTGAACAACTTCTGTGAAGTATAATACATTAACTTAAGTCATCAATTCCATATTTGTGTGGCTATCATCTCTTTAATTCAAGCTTTTTTGAGGGTTAACTCTCTGCTAAATACGGTGCTAGGCAGATCAATGAATAAGAAGGCTTGAATTTTTTTCTCAAAGGAGCAAGCTAAAGTTCAATATGATATTGCTATGATAGATGTGTCAGAATCCAATAACAAATATTTCCTCACATTTTTGAGTATGTAACTAAATGCATGGATGCTTATTGATAAAATACATACATATATAATATCTCTATGTATATTAAGTACAGGAATGCTAACTGTATTATTTCAGAATATTTACAATAAATATAAATTAAAATTCTGCATATATAAGTATATGAAATATGTATACACATATACATACTTAATGCATTGTCTTGTGCAATATATGGTGTATACTCAGTGATTGTGAAAGGAATCAATGTGTGTGTGTGTGTGTGTGTGTGTGTGTGTGTTTAAAGATCAAGTTCATAATTTGTTTCTTCACAATTGTCTTCCTGGAGCTTAATACAATGTTCACATAAAGTAGATACTAGATAAATATTTGTTGCCCAACTAAACTGAATGAGTGAAAAAGTGTCATGATGACAAAACGGTGGTACTCTACATAATTTCTGCTAGCATAATTAGCAGTCTTTGTAGTGGAATAATTCTTTATGGATTAGTAGCTTTTGGAAAATTGAAAATTTCTAGCGAGAAAAGTTATTGTTATTTAAAGGAATTATTTAAAGGAGATGGATCAGGGATTCCCTATAATGACTGATAAATATGTACATGCCAAAAAGTGGAAGCTGAAAAAATAAACATGATGAAAATTTTGTTGTTCATCCATGAATAAAAGAGAATTCACTTGAATTTTTTCATATAAGGCAAGTGAACTGATAAGAGATTTTGTTTCTATATGTTACAGTCTTCTTGGGGGAAAATAATAATGTAATTTTTCTGTGCATTTTTTCTTTTACTCTAAGGCTTTTGATGAGAATATTGTAATTACTGAGGTAAGCAACTCCAACTGGACCTTTTGTATCCAGGGAATAAAAAACTTCAGTGGCTCTATGAGAATTTCTTTCTTTATTATTAATTATGTAAATGTCAATTCAATAGAGAATACCAATCAGATTAAAATTGGGCCTCTATGCACTTTACAATTTAAATATGTCTTATTAAAGGGCTTTATGCATCAATTACTTTTTCTTTGCTTGACATTCTTTTATAATACTTTAATTAGGAATATACTATCATATAAAATGTTGATATATCTTAAATTACTGGTATGTGTGTGTGTGTGTGTGTGGATGTGTCTACTGGAGTAAGATGTCTGAATCTCATACATATAATTACATCAAAATGATAATGGCAAGTGGTTTACCAATGTTAAGATAGGATAATTCTGTTCTTTTTTGGGAGATTATGTCTTTATTAAACTCTTTTTCTTTAAGATTGAATAATTTTATTAAGTAAGTCAGATCCCCTGCTATATTCTATATTATTTATTTCCTTCAGGTGTCATAAATGACTCGCAACATTAAAAATGCCTATCCTTTCTCTTTCCCAAGTGAACAAATGCCAATTCAAGATGAACCAAATCTTGGAGTCATCAGACATAAATTTTAAGGTAGCTGTAACCATGCTCTGTGAGGTAAGAGTAAAAACTCTTGAAATGAATGGGAAAATTATTTTAGCAGAGAAACAGAAACTGTAAAAGAGAACCAAATGGAAGTTTGAGAATTAGACAACACAATATCTGAAATAAAAATATTCACCGAATAGGCTCAATAGCAGAATGGCAATAACAGATAAAATAGCAAACTTCATGATAGGTTACCAGAAATCATTCAAGCTGAAGAGTAGAGGGAAAAAAAGAAAACTAGTGAACAGAACTACAGTATCCACTGCAATAATATCCAGATATATAATAATTTTTTCATTGGAATGTTAGAAGGTGAAGAGAAAGATACTCATGTAGAAAAATATTTTTATGTTTTTATTTAAATACCAGTTAGTTAACATACAGTGTAATATTAGTTTCAGTTGTACAATATAGTGATTCAACACTTCCGTATGACACCCAGTGCCATCACAAGTTCCCTCCTTAATCCCCATCACTTATTTCACCCCAACTCCCCACCTACCGCCCTCTCGCAACCATCAGTTCTCTATAGTTAAAAGTCTGTTTCTTGGTTTGCCTCTCCCCCCCCCTTTGTTCATTTGTTTTGTTTCTTAAATTCCACATGTGAGTGGAATTAAAAGGTATTTGTCTTTGTCTGACTTAGGTTGCTTAGAATTATGCTTTCTACCTCTATGCATGTCTATGGAAATGAAAAATGGGAATGTCCATGGAAATGGAAAAGTTCATTCTTTTTTATGACTGAGTAATATTCCACTGTGTGTGTGTGTGTGTGTGCGCGCGTGCACGCGTGCATGTGTGTGTGTACGTGGGTACAAGCCATGTGGCCTTGGACTTAATTTATTGGTAGTTTTTTTTTTTTTAAAGATTTTATTTATTTATTTGACAGAGAGAGATCACAAGTAGGCAGAGAGGCAGGCAGAGAGAGAGAGAGAGAGAGGAGGAAGCAGGCTCCCTGCTGAGCAGAGAGCCTGATGCGGGACTCGATCCCAGGACCCTGAGATCATGATCTGAGCCGAAGGCAGCGGCTTAACCCACTGAGCCACCCAGGCACGCCAATTTATTGGTAGTTTTTTGATTACTGATTCAATTTCTTTAGTGGTCCAAGTTATCTATTTCTTTACGTTCCAGTTTTGGTATTCTATATGTTACAGAAATTTTTCCATTTCTTGAAGATTGTACAATCATATATATATGATATATATAATTATATATATCATAATATTTTATTATGATTGTGTGTATTTCTGTTATGTTGTTATTTATCTTCCCCATATTTTATTTATTTGGGTCCTTTTCCTTTTCTTTTCAGTAGGTCTGGCTCAAGAGTTATAAATTTTATTAATTTTTTTCAAAGAACCAGCTTTGGTTCTGGTTTCATTGATCTGTTTTTTGTTTTTGTTTTTGTTTTTGTTTTTTTGTTTTTTGTACTTTCTGTATCATTTATTTCCACTCTAATCTTTATTATTTTATTACTTCTGCTGGGTTTAGGCTTTGTTTATTGTTCTTTATCTTGTTCTTTTGGTGTTAGGTTAGGTTTATTTGAGATTTTTCTTACTTCTAAAGGTAGGCCTGTATTTCTATATACTTCTTTTATTTCCTAGTTGACCTACTCATTGTTCATAGCATGTTATTTTACCTTCCTGTATTATGGTCTTTCCAAAACTGTTCCTTTGGTTTGACTTCTACTTTCATAATGTTATGGTCAGGAAAGTTGCATGGCATGATTTTTGTCTTTTTGTATTTGTTGAGGACTCTCCTGTTACCTAATATGTGATATGTTCTGGAGAAAGTTCCATGAGTACTTGACAAAAATGTGTATCCTGCTGTTTTAGGATGGTCTGTTCTGAATATAACTGTTAAGTCCATCTGGCCTAGTGGGTCATTCAAAGCCATTTTCTGTTTAGATGATCTGTCCATTGTTGTAAGTGTGGTGTTAAAGGCCCCTAGTATTATTGTGTTATTATCAATTAGTTCGTTTATGTTCATTATAATTGTTTAATATTTTGGGGTGCTCTCAAGTTGGCTCAAAACGTTTACAATTATTATATTTTCTTGTTGGATGTCTCCTTTATGATTATAGAATGCCCACTTTTTACAGTCTTTTTTTTTTTTAAGATTTATTTATTTATTTATTTATTTATTTGAGAGAGAGAGAGAGAAAGAGAGGACAGGGGTAAGGGCAGAGGAAGAGGGGGAAAAAGAATCTCAAGCAGACTCCCCACTGAGCCTGGAACCAAACATGAGGTTCAATATCATGACCCTGAAATCCTGACCTGAGCCCAAACCAAGAGTTAGACACTCAACTGACTCAGCCACTCTGGTGCCCCTACAGTCTTTGTTTTAAAGCCTAGTTTGTCTGGTATAAATATTGCTATTCTGACTTTTTTTTTGACATCCATTTGTGTGATAAATATTTATCCACCCCCTCATTTTTAAACTGTAGGGGTCTGTAAGTTATATAGTGAATTTCTCGTAGGCAGCATATAGATGGGTCTTATTTTTTTTATCCATTCCATTATCCTATGTTTTTTATTGCATTTATATTACTCCTCCATTTATATGCAAAGCAATTATTGATAGATATGCATTTATTGTCAGTTTATTACTTGTTTTATCATTGTTTCTGAAGATTTTTCTCTGATCCTTTCTCGTCTTTTTGTCTCTCCTTTGCACTCAAAGAGTCCCATTTAATATTTCTTGCAGGACTGACTTAGTGTTCATGAACGCCTTTAGTTTTTGTTTATTTGCACAACTCTTCATCTCTTCTTCTATTCTGAATGATAACCTTGCTGGATAGGGTATTCTTGATTGCAGATTTTTCCTAGTCAGCTCTTAGTATATATTATGTCACTCTCTTCTGGCTTGCCAAATTTCTGTTGAGAAATCTCCAGTTAGCCTCATGGATTTTTTTCTTATAAGTTAAGGGGAAAAATATATATATATATATATTTTTTTTCTTTTTCACTATATTTTGCTAGTCTGATGTGGGCCTAATTTTGTTGATGTTTATGGAAGTTCTCTTTTTCTAATGGATCTGGATGTCTGTTTCCTTCTTCAGATTAGGGATGTAGAAAAATATTTTTTTTAAACTAATAGCTAATAAGTTCTGAAGGGCTAATTTGCAGATGCAAGAAAACTAGTTAATATCAAACAGGATAAAATCAAAGAAAACCTTTCTCAGATATATCACATACATGTTATAAATTAAAGATAAAGTAGAACTTGCAAATGGTACAAAACAAAACCAAAACCAAAAAACAAACAAACAAACAAACAAACAAAAACATGTGAGAACAACTCAAATGACTGAAAACTTTTCATAAAAATGTACCTATAGTGAAACATTTTTAAAGTTCTGAAAGAAAAGAAGTGTCAGTTCTATATGTACTAAAAATATCTGTGAATAATGGTAGCAGATGAAGGAAAAATAAGAGAATTCAATGATAATACATCAACTCTGAAAGAAATGCTGCAGATTCTCTTTAGGTTGATTACATTTCCTTTATACCAGAAGGATCCCACACTGCCTCACTGACCAGCTAACAAACTATTTTTTATGGTTAGTCTGCAGATTTTGAGAGTAGATAATTACTACCTCTGTATTATGTGTTTCCCGACATAATTCCAACTTCTCTCTGTGTTGAGTTCTCTATGTCAAGTATTGCTAGGTATGGACATTTACTGAAGCCTTTCTTCTCTTCTGCCATCTTTTAAATCTTCTGTAATCTAGGATTCTTCATAAGTTTTTGTTTTACCATTACCATAAATAATAAAACAAATTTATTTATTTTCATTCAAAATTGTTTTTTTCCCAAGTCTACTGAGATATTAAAAATTGTCTTTTCACCAAAGCTTCCAGAGGTATAGAATATAGTTAAATTTAATAGTATATTCTTTTTAAACAGATTCAGGTTTGTAGAATAAGTTTCCCTATAGTTTCTCTTTAAGAGTACACAACCCTTCTGTGAAGGAAGATTTTACAGATGAGAAAAGCAAGGTTGAAAATGAAACTAAGTGACCTGCTCACTTTAACATAGCTTTAGTGTGTCAGTGGTGGGTATGTAAAGGTCTGCTGATTCTCTGTTCTGTGTAGAAGACCTGAGGTGACTGATCCAGAGAACTGGAAAAGGCTAGTGTTACAGGTTCACAGTGAAGCAGTGAAAAAAGCAGATGAGATTACAGACAGTCTGGGTCCAGATCAAGCAGGGACTCTCAGGTAATGCTCACTGCCTTGTTTTCTTCAGTACAAATTAAAGCAATTAAATTGTGTTAAACAAGGAAATGGTATGATTTAACTTACAATTTAAGAAATACTATTTTATATCTTTATGGAGAATAAATGAAAAGACAAGCCAAATGATATGGTTCATTGGCAGTGTAGGGAAGAGACCATATTTTCTTGAACCAGACTACTGTCAGTGGAAGAGAAGAGGATGGGATGGATGATTTGAGACAGAGCCAATGGCGTTTTAAAGGACTATATGTATGTGGGGGTTTGGTGAGAAAAAACAGCTCTTAAGTGTCATATTTCTGACTAGTTTATAAGACCAGGGGAGGAGCAGGCTTGGAAAATGGGTCCAAGAATTCCCTTAGTTTTATGCCTGAAACATTGGCCACATTGTGATCTACAGAGGAGGCTAAATTCAGAAGAGGATTCTAGAATAGAAATGCAAAGGTGGGTATCCTTACCATATAGATGATACAGGGAAACATTAATAAAATGTTTCATCTAGACCTGGAGAATGAGGACCAGAACTAAACTATAGGGACACCGAATTTATAGCTGGTTTTCACAGGAGCCACTGGAAATGAAGCTTAAAACGAGGAGTCTTAATTAATAGGTGTCAAGAAAAAGAGAAACTGGAGAAGAAGAAAGATCTATGTGTTAAACACTGACTTGCTGCCCAGCTGCAATGAACAAGATTAGTAGTCAGCTTCCATTTGTTAGTTTTGTCACAGTGTGCCCCATTTTTGATCAGAGGTCTCCTATACATGGGATGACCCCCATTCACTAATATGCACAGAGTTTGCTTAAGGGCTTTGGCATGTGTGGCCAGCAGTAAATCTCTCTAATGTGCAGTCTTTGCTCTACAGTATCCCATTGGGCAGGCAGAAATGTCCTTGGGTCAACATCCCAGTGGGAAGCCTCCTTTTGTCCAATACTGCTTCCTCCCTTTTCTTTCTGTAATTGCTCTTTCCCAGCAAACCTATTGAACTAACTACAGCTCAACATCTTCCCATGGCACATGTTTAAAGTGAATAATACTTAGCAGATGCCAAAAATTACATTCCGTTAGATTTTCTGAATTCAGAGTTACCAATTTCTCACTTGAATTGCACCCTTGGATAATAGTTTATTTCATTAGGTTCTCACTGACACTCTACTAACACAATGTGTGAACTCATCACTGAAGCATGAGAATAAGTGTTAAAGATGTTATTTGGAAATAAACAATAGAGTAAGATTTCTTGTGCTCTGTATTTTCTCTCATTTTGGAGATAAAATATTACTTAGCATAACTTGAAAATATTACACAAGAAATAATTCTTATTAAAATATTATTTCCTCTTGATTAATGTCAAAAAATTAGCAGTTAAATTTTTTTAACTATGTAAAATTTTCTTAGGTATCATAAAAAGTATAGAAACAACTTACAGTGGGTTTTATTTTTAAATGAAATAGTAAGCTAAATATTAGGCTGGAAGCTACTTAAAAACTAAAATGTCATTAATTCAAAATTAAGGCTGAGTCTAAAAATAAGTAGAAATAAGTAATAACCAGTTACACAAGTGAATTTTCTAGTCATTAAAGAGATAAATTTATGGATATAGAACATTTAATTTTTAAAAACCAATTTATAGATGTTATATAATTTATAATTTTTCCAAATTATACATTTTGAATGTCAGGATTTTTAGACTGTCTAAATAATATGACGTAGTCACTCAATAAATATTGAACAAAAACTTGATGAATACCTGTATACTTGAGTCAGGTGAACAGATGAATGGTAAAACATTTACAATTGCACAAATATTTATTAATTTCTCCAGCTGCACTGGCTTATACTATTTGCATTACAACTTAAATATTTGCTTTTGCAAGTCCCTGGTGTTTAGATATTGATCATAATTTGAAGAGAGATTCTAGGTAAAAAAGTAATTTTATGATAATTAAACAGTTTTGTCTATATACTTTGATATCAAAATGTTTTATATAATAAAGGTATATCATAAATGAATATTTTTTACATCATATTTCTCAAAACAAGTTCATCCACTTGTAGTTTTTCTTTTTATAATAGCAAAATACATATAATACATTTTGAAGGTTTATAACATTGAAAGAATGTTATAGTGCAATACATTTTTGCCTTATGGGAGGGTTTTAATTATTTAAGCCAGAAAAGTTCCTAAAAATAAAGTTTCATTTCCATGTGCTAAATTTATTAAAATTAAGAGCCTCTTTACATCAGATTTTTAAAACACTTTCCCTTTATTTCAAACTGATCTATATTACTTCCTTGTATTTAGCACATCTATTTAGTTGTATTTGTTGTAATTTCCACTAGCACAAGGAAATACCTTAATTATCTTTGTATTCCAAGATTCTGAGCATTTTGATGGCACTTAGTAGGCACAGAAATAATTTTTAGAATTATTAATTCAAGGTTGGTTAACCTTTTGTTGTTGCAGTCTAACACCTTCCTATAATTTACCTTGAAAATTAGCCTTTCTTGGTCTATGGGACAGCAAAGATACCTTTAAAGGTGATGAGTTGTGTTTGTTAGTTCAACTGTATCTTGTTTGATCCTCCCATTAAAAGGTGATATTATTTCTTCTGCCCCTTAAATCTGGGATAGCCTCATGATTGATTTACTTTGAACAATGCAAGAAAGCAGAAGTGGCACTATGAGATCTTGGGCTTATACCCAAAGAGGTTTTACAGTTTCTATTTCTACCCTTTTGGATGCCACCATGAACCATAATCATTTGTGGTAGCCAGGACAGCTGTTACTTGTTAAATGGTCAATATTTCACAATGTAGAAAAAACCTCAAACATATAAAACAACTATTTATAAACTCACTTTAATATGGACATGATAAAGATGTTAAAGAGTTTGAGGACAAAAAGAAAGAATTGGAGAAAACAGGTAACCCCCATGTTCTCTGCTCTACTGAATTCAGTTGAAAATGAAGCCTATTCAGTATCTCTGAGGCCATTCTATCTTGGAAGCCTTTGGAGAGTATCATTCCTTGTAGGGATGTTAACTATGATCTTTGCCTCTGTTTTCACTTGGCTGTCTTACCTCTGGGTCTGTGTACATTTGGGTCCATCCTAATCGGCTGCATTAACTTGATTATATCTGCAAAGAACCCGTTTCCAAATAAAACTACATTCACATGTACCTGAGAGAGGGGATGGGGTATTTTAGGACTTCAACATCTATTTTTGGGCATGCAAACCAACCCATAACAATCACTAATATACAAATCTCAGACACAATTTCAAAACAGACTTCCAGCATCTTCTCAAGAAGCTGTATACTTAAACTTGAAAAAAATAGCATCAGGTGGACCCTACATTGTATTCAATGTTTCTGGAAACATATGAATGATTTTAAAATTTTCAAATCAATTGAAATTACTTGGGGCAGGGCCCTTTCTATCTTCCAGAAACATAAACATAAACACAAACACACACACACTTGTTAACTGATGGATTGAATGGTTCCCAAAGCCACCAGAGCCTTTCTGATTCAGAATTTCCAGATAGGTACATAATATATATACATGCATATACATACATTATATTTATATAAATATAATTCCCAGGTAGTTCCATTTGTCAAAACAGTTTTAAAACCATTTTATTAAAAGGCCTTCAACTTATCTAAAGAAGAAAATGGATGCATTAAACTTAAGGCAAAAAGATAACTCCTTTTCTGATGTGTTCTTGAAATAACGTGGCTGAGCTGGGAGTGATGAACATAACAAGGCAGAAATATTGGCTCATCAACTTCAGGCACAGCTAAGAAGACTAAAAAGACTGTCAAAGCAAACATTCTACATCCTTTCATTTCTTAGCTCCTGTTCTTCACGTGCTCTCCTGACCAAAAATTGTATATTATCCCAGAAAAATAGTGACAATATTTGAAAGAATTAAAAAAAAAAATCAGGGCACCTAAGGGGCTCAGTTATTCAGTATCTGCCTTTGGCTCAGGCCCTGATTCCAGGTCCTGGGATGGAGCCCCACACAGAGCATTGCTTCAGGCTCCCTGCTCAGCAGGAAGCCTGTTCTCTCTCTCTCCCACTCCCCCTGCTTGTGTTCCCCCTCTCGCTGTGTCTCTCTCCATCAAAAAAATAAATAAAATCTTTAGAAAAAGAAAGAATAAAATAAATATAGATCCCTTTTCTATTTCTTAAAACAATTGAAAATTTTTGAATATCATTCTAAAACCCCTCTACTTGGGAGAAAAACTAAGATCATTCATTACCTTAATAAACAATGATCTTTCATTCTCTTGTCCATTTTCAAATATTTATTACATACAGAATATATAAATAAATTTGGTTAAAAGTGCAAACAGAAAAAAGAATTTATCTATAAATATTCATTGCAATATATTCAGTATATGTAATACAGTGTTATTTCATATATAGTATTGATTATATATTTTACATGTAACTTTGATTTGATATATGTAGTTTATGTATAGTTTTTTTTTAAGATTTTATGTGTTTAACAGAGAGTGATAGAGCACAAGTAGGGGAACAGCAGGTAGAAGGAGAAGCAGGCTCTCCCTTGATCAGGGAGCCCAATGTGGGACTGAAACTCAGGACCTTGGGATCATTACCTAAGCTGAAGGCAAATGCTTAGCCAACTGAACTACCCAGGTGTCCATATAGTTTACATATAGTTTTGATTATTGGTTTTATACTTTAAAACACATCTTAGAGATCTTTCTGTATCAGTATATTATATTGATTTTATTTGTTAGAACCTCTTCTTAGTATTTGTTTAACCATAACATTTTGATTGTTAAAACAATTTGCTCATAATATAATGATGCATTGAATTTTCTGTGTTTCATTGTGAACAAGTGTTTCTCTAGGCTATGCAAATTAGACATCAATTAAATGTTTTGCTCATTTTTAAATTCTATGAAAAACTAAATTTTAAAAAAAAGTATTTATTATTTGTCAGAGAGAGAGAGCACAAGCAGGCAGAATGGCAGGCAGAGGCAGGAAGAATCAGGCTCCCTGCTGAGCAAGGAGCCTGATGAGGAACTTGATCCCAGCATGCTGAGATCATGATCTGAGCTGTAGGCAGTGATTTAACTGGCTGAGCTACCCAGATGTCCTGAAAAACTAAATTTTTACATTTAGTTTACATTTAACTAAATGGGTTCCAGAGATAATTATATCACATTTTCTCCATAATTTCTCAGAGTATGAGACTAATGATGTCCTAAATATTCACCAATACTGTATATATATTATCAGTATCTATTTTGGTAATGTGAAGGTTAAAAATGATATTTCCCCAGAGCCTCACTTATCTCAGATATTATCAATCTATTCATTTTTGAAACAATAATGTTAAAATATTTTATGATCATTTAAGTTTTGTAGTCCTGGTTTTTAGGAGGTAATTTTTCATATGTTTATTGTCCATTTATATTTCTTCTACTATGATATGGTCAATTTTTATCTTTTGCATATTTTTCTTACATTCTCTAGTAATCTGCATTTTAATTTCTAAGTATTCTACATATATTTTGGATTTTGGATAAGTACTGCAAATACTCCCAGTCTGCCACTTTTCTTCTAATTCTGTTTACTGCATCAAAGTTATAAATAAATAAGTTCATCTTCGCTAACATTCATCAATAGCTTTTCTTTGAAACATTTAAATTATAATAATTATAGAAGGTGATTTTAATTAAAATTAATTTTACTTATATTTATTAAAAATAAAAATAAAGCTTGTTTCAGAAGAGAATCAAACAAGATGATTGTACAAGTATAAAGGAAAACAATGTAACCAGTTATTGTCCTCAACCAAATTCAGGCCCTAGATAGAGTTTTTAGACAAAATGGGATGAAGCCAAAATGAATTGAAAAAGAACTTGAACAGGTGTTTGTATACATCTGCCCTCATTTGTAATGGCCAAGAGACAAGACCTCTGATTCTAACTTTGTCTTGTAATTTATGCTTATTGCCCTTAGAAATGTAAATACATTGAACTTCTCAAGTTTTAGAGTTCAAACATTGAAAGCAATTAAAACTTGTATTTAGAAAATGGCTATAAATAAGAGCTCTAGTAGTGTTTAAATGGTTCATCTAAGATTTAAAATATTGTGTATTTGATTATCTATGGTCAACTCATCTTTGACAAAGCAGGAAAGAATGTCCAATGGAAAAAAGACAGCCTCTTCAATAAATGGTGCTGGGAAAAATTGGACAGCCACATGCAGAAAAATGATTATTAAATAACTGATTTATGTATGCTAAAAAGACATTTTTATTTTAAAACTCTTGTAATCATGTGCATCATTTGGTAGACTCACACTAATGTAATAAATAGGACAGTATTTTCTGAAAGCACTGAATTGTGAATTAAAATACACCAATACTTTTCTTAAGACTTTGAAAAGAACTACAAATATGTAGCAAATTGGTACTCTTCGTATTTAAAATTTAACATATGGGATAGAATCCTGGTTTTGGATAGGGACAGATCTCTATTATGAATGCCAGATCTGCCTTAAGCATGTTATTTAAGCCTTGACATCTGATCTTCCTATCTGTAAAATGAAGATAATCATGACGTATATTCTAATTTTGTATATTCATTAAAATGACATGGTAAGCACTTAGAACAATGCCTGATGCATAATGATAAAAGTTGGTTGTCATTTATATATTTATTAATCTGTTTTAAAATTGGTTCTCTTGTTCTTCAGGTACAATATTTAAAGGACAATTTACTTGCAAATCTATTTCTATTAATTATAAAATCCACTTGGCTTTTGGTAAACTTCTCAATGTCTTCTGATGAACCAAAAGCAAAGTATTAATAATGGAAAAAAAAAACACCCTGATTAAATTTAAATTGATCTGACTTCTACTATCAGGTGTAAGATTTTAAGAGAAGAATTTATATTATTTCACTTAGTGTTTAGTCAGTTCTATCAGCTCTAGTGGATTTAGACAGCTTTGTTCTTGTCTTGATGTGAATAACTGATTGTAGTAATTAACCTAACTATAACAGCATAATAATTGAACAATCAGCATTCAAGTGGCTTTCAACTTTCTCCTAAAACTTTTAATATCAAAGTGACCCAAAATCCATCTCACCTGGATAGAGTTCCTTGGATTATTTCCGAATGATAACTGGTTCAGTATTTTGGAAAAGAAGGAAATCATTGAGTTCTAAGACAAAGCACATTGTGAGCCTGCATTTGACCTTAATTCGTGACTGAGAAAGTTCAAAGCTTATCAAAATTCACTTGGGTATATTTTCTTTTATTCTTCTATTTACATTTTGGATATAATTTTGTTTGTAAGAGGTTATACTCTTTCCATGGGGTATATATTAGAAATAATTTTAGATATATGACTGAATTAGAAGAGAGAAAAATGGCTAATAATCGATGTTTCTGACTTCCCTGTGAAGTCATCCTTGAACAATAATTGGTGAGATCTCTGCTATCCAAAAAGAAAATAACCTCTTTCAGTCACCTACTCCATAGCTGCATTCCATCCCCTCTGAGGGCTGGGGAAGGTGATTTTACTCTGTATACAATGCCTCACATCACACTTCCAATTACTTCATCCCTCCAGTGAGGTTTGAAAACATGAAACAACATGACTATTAGGAATGTAGTTGAGGTCTATGGAGGGCTGCAGAGACTCTTACTAGTTAGAAGGAGTAGAGAAAGAAGATTATGAAATAAACTCCCTTAATAAGAAGACTGAATTGGAAACACACCAATCTGAAGAATCAGAGGAGAACAACATCACAGGAATTGGAGTTAAAAGAAATCTGTTGAGAGGGAAGGTGATTTCTTAAATCTCTGAAGAAATTCTTTATCAGGGAAAAAAAAAAAACAAATCTGTCTAGATTTAAGAGGAAAAGAGTTGTAAAATGAGACTTGTGATTCCTTTGGGTGATTTATATTTATTATTGCTAGTAGAAAAAGCAAGTGATAAGGAAAGCTACACAGTCTGGGAAGTAAAAGTAATGAAGTCAGGTGTACAGAGGTCCATAGCACAACTGTTTCCGAGAAATTGTTATTTGCCATTCACCTACTTCTGTTGTGCAAGATGGTATGATTTATCTTTGAAAAAGTATTTTGTGTTCATTGTGTTTTATAGTCTCTTCCTTTATCTAAATCCTCTGTGTTTTTGCCCTTCATCTGACACTACTTTGGGTTTGAACAGGAAAAATATAGCAGGAACTCCTAGAGCTGGAAAGGTAGAATGTTGACAAAGAGAGACTCAGCAAAAATTCTTGCTTTTGGAAGAACCAGGGATTTTATAATATTATCATGGTTTATTTGAGATGGGACTGATGTAGAAGTCTAACTTAAGAAACTATAGAAAAAGGAAAGAGGTAATTTTTATCAGTCAGAGTCCTGGTGGGAGATACACTCATTTTTTTTTAAATGAGTGGAGGTGTTCATGAATATGTGGCTAAAATTAATGGGAAGTATCGAGGGTTGACCTAAATTGTTTGGAGTTTCAACCACTGTACGTTTCAGATGCAACATGGAGGAACAGTCCCAGAGACTGAGAAAGAAGAACTGTAGCTCTAAGAGATGTATTACCTCCCAGGATAGAAGCTGTGTTCTTTGGTAGACAGACTTCACCAAATTCTGATGACCCTTCTGGTAGAGAAACATGGCCAAACTCTGAGGGAGGATGTGGAAATAAATTGTTTTCAATCCTGTAATCACTTGCCAGTTATACCCAGTGATTGGACCAAACTCAAAGCCAGAGGGCAAGAGAGCCATTTGATGAAGTTCACAGAGTTAGCTCCATATGGCACAGAGAATAGTGGTGAAGAGTGGAAAGTGGGTCTTGGGGGCCCACAGAAAATATCTAGGACACACAAGCCAGGCGTCTAGGATATATACCCAGGATATACAAGTGTTTAAGAATTTTTTTTTTCCAAGGTAAGTACCTTTATAGTCATTGAGAACACAAAGACTCTGTAGCTTTCCTTGCCATCCTTGGGGCTCATATTTAAGTGCATATTTTTAATATAACATGTGCATGTACAAGTGTGTGTACACTTGTATTATTTACCTGGATACACATACATGCATGTAGCTACATAAAATCTTAGAATATGTATTTTTGTATTTTTCTTTCTTTCCCGCAATTCCCAAATCTTCCTGTGGTAGACAGAAAATTCACATTGCACAAACTAGATAGAATTAGGGATGTTGAGACAGCTGAGCATGTTTTGGCTAATGCCAGTGTTCTACCTTGATATCGAGGATGCTTGTAGCTCTTCCCTTGTCCAAGTAAACATTAACATAGAGAACACAGAGGTCATTTCCATAGTTATTGGGAGAGTGTTTCAGTAGCCTCATTATGTTCATGCTGCTTGTGGCGTCTGGTTATCATTCAGCAGAATAATATTATGCCCTCTGAGGTTTTGCTTAGCACCTATGTCAATCTTACTCTTAGTCTTCCAAAACACCAACTGAGGTTCTTGAAGCACTTACAAAATTGACAGTAATAATATGGAAACAAAAGTCTCAGCTGGACAATGCAGAAACTCCCCCTGGTTAGACAGATATGCAAGAGTATATGTGATATGTCAAATGATGATGAGTACTTAGCACTCTTAGAGCTCTGAAAACTATAAAAACACATAATTCAGTTATTAAAATTTGTTTGAACTTTTTCCTTTTAACTGATTGTTATATTCCTAGAAAACAACATTTATATATGCATTGTTGTTTTGACATTAATTGAAAAATAATTTTTAACCATTATTTTCTTAAGGATTTATTGGAAACAAACATGTGAAGTCTCCAGATATTATAATGAAATGAGCAATTTAGGAGTGTTTGGAGAAGTCACAAATGAATATGTACCCTGATTTAATAATTACTACATCTGCAACTTTAGGTAAGTTACTTTACTTTTCTGAATTTTATTTTTCATATTTTTAAAGTAAG
Organism: Mustela nivalis; assembly: GCF_964662115.1. Lineage (NCBI taxonomy): Eukaryota > Metazoa > Chordata > Mammalia > Carnivora > Mustelidae > Mustela > Mustela nivalis. Next base: position 85,625,229 of record NC_139020.1, read on the forward strand.
GGTAATAATTCCAAACTTGTGTGGACATTGGAAACAATAAATGTGCATGAAAATCTTCTAATTCTACCCCTCTGCCATTCCTCCTTTTCACTTACCATCACCAATCTGGCAATATTTCCTTGGGTCCTATCAAAGACACTGACCAACAGTATAATTTTCTCTATTTATCCAGTTCCAGATTGATGGTAAATGTATTCCATTATTCCTGAAGACTTCAGGAAGTTAAAGATATTAAAGCTTGAGTGAATACAACACTATTTGCCCTGTATTTTGTTGCCTCTTGTCTTGATTCACATCTTGAACATAGAACATATTGCCCACATCCCAGTGTGATTTTATTCTCTAAGAATTTCCTCCAGGCACAAAATTAAAGATCCCTAGGCTCTTTCCACTTGCCAACCGTGTTTCATAGGCATAGTCAGTTTTGAAGAAAGTCAAAGCCTAAAATGAAATCTGTACCTCTCTACCTGTATCTAAATAAGGGGATGCAAATGTAAAATAGAGAAAAAATTAATCTGAAATTCCAGACTACTTAAGTGGATAAACAGAAGAAAGGGAAAAAAAAAAAAAAAAAAGGAAGCTCTGTTTTAACATTAATTCCCATCAATATTAGAGAAAATTGATTCCACAAAAACTAGAATATGAAATTTAGACATAACATTATCACGAAAATTATAAAATTAATGATATATTTAACTTTAAATACTATTATATAAGGATATTAGTAACCATTCCTAGAAATTACAATGAAACATTAAACTTTATGTCAAATTTATATTGAGACAATTACTCCAGATTCTTCAAAAGCAGACAAATTCCTTATGTGTCCTCCCAATGCAATATTCCTGAGGGTATTTTTAGACACCTGAAATGATATTAAATTCATTATATTTGTATTAAGTCTGGATAAAGAATGCATGTTATAGAGTCAATTTATCATTGTGAAACTTATCTTCAGAAGAATTAAGGTAAGGAAGCAAAGAACGCTTATAAATGTAGTATGATTAAGATATTTAGATAAAAATAGTTTTTAAATGGTGAAGCTAAAAAGTATTTAAGTGAAAGAAAAGGGAATGAAATAGATAATATTCATATATTTAACATACAATTATTTGTACACATGTTCACACATGCATACATACACTCATACACTTATATATGTAAAGATGTATTTATGTAAAATTTAAAAGTTTTAGAGAACATCATTAACTCATTTAGCTCAGCAAAAAGAATAGAGAACTAATACCAACTCTGGTTTTGATGTTGTACTGAATTATGGAAGATATTACCATTGGGATAGGTTGGGTGAGGAGGACACAGGACCTCCTGGCACATTATTTTGAAACTGACTGTGAACCTATAATTATAAAATAAATGTTTAAAAAATAGGGTAATATTGGACAAAAATTTTTTTAAGTAAAAAGAGCCTGTAAAGGGAAATTATGCTGTGGTTTTGAAACCAAGAAGGTGCATTTTAACTGCACATTTTAAAATGTTATTATAGGAGCTAAGTGTGATTATTGGATTCAACATGAGAAATAAAGTATCAATAGGAATTTTAAAATCCATTCTTTTTGTATAAAAATGGAAAGTTATTTTTATGCATTTACCTGGATGGTTTTAATCATAATTATGGTCTTAATTATAATCTATAACTTTTAAAAACTATTTATTTGAAAGATAGAAAGTTTGTTTGCATCTAAGCAGAGGGACAGAGGGAACTAATCTCAAGCAGACTCCCTGCTGAGCATGGTGTCCAACACAGGGCTTCATGTGGGTCTAGATCCCACAACCTTGGGATCATCAGCTGTGCCTGCGAAGAAGGGTTGGATACTTAACTGACTGATCCACCGAAGCACCTCAAATAATCTATAATTTTATGTGGGAAGAAATGGTAGAAAGAAATGAGGATATGAAACATGGGCAACATTTTCTAGAAAAAATTTTAAACAGGATTTGGAAGCATTTACTCAGTTTCTCTTTTTGAGTAGAAAGTCTTTTCTATAGAAAAGAATGTTTTGAGTTCACTAAATATCTTAATTCTAGATAGTGAACTTAAAAGGTCTTGATACCTTAGGGCCCCTGGGTGGCTCCGTCAGTAAGCATCTGCCTTCAGCTCAGGTCATGATCCCAGGGTCCTGGGACTGAGCCCCTCATCGAGCCCTGCATAGAGCTTCTAATTGGGCTTCCTGCTCAGCTGGAAGTCTGCTTCGTTCTCTCCCACTCCCCCTGCCTGTGTTCCCTCTCTTGCTGTGTCTTTCTGTCAAATAAATAAAATCTTAAGAAAAAAAAAAGTCTCAATATCCTCACTTGAAACCCAGGACCATAACATATTTTTCAAAACGTTATTTTTAGGGGCGCCTGGGTGGCTCAGTGGGTTAAGCCTCTGCCTTCGGCTCAGGTCATGATCTCAGGGTCTTGGGATCAAGTCCCGCATCAGGCCCTCTGCTCAGTGGAGAGCCTGCTCTCCTCCTTTCTCTCTGCCTGTCTCTCTGCCTGCTTGTGATCTCTCTTTCTCTCAGATAAATGAATAAATAAAAAATCTTTAAAAAATGTTATTTTTATATGTTGTAGCACAAAATATTTGTTATAATTAACATAAATTAATAGAAATAGTGAAATATTTCTTAAAATGGTCTAATAAACAGTTTATGAAACACTTTAAAATGATGTTAAAGAACGAAAATTTTAAGGGCACCTGGATGGCTCAGTTGGTTAAGCTGCTGCCTTCAGCTCAGGTCATCCTGAGATTGAGTCCCACATCAGGCTTTCTGCTCAGCAGGGAGCTGCTTTCCCTCTCTTTCTCTGTCTGCCTCTCTGCCTACTTGTGATCTCTCTCTCTGTCAAATAAATAAATAAAATCTTAAAAAAATCTTTAGAATGAAAATTTTATAGATTCATTTGAAATATTTTCTAAATAAAATATTAACTTTAAAAAATAAAATCTTAACTATGCAAAGATAGTGTAATTTTGTTTTTCTAAAAATTTGTATTTGAAGTCAATTTGGTCTATTTGTATAAAATAGAAATGGAGTGAATTATAGGAATTAGTGATTTTTCAATCTTAGGCAGAGACTAGCAGGATCTCCATTTGTTCTGAAATTATAACACTAAGTTATCCTGGAAGAAAGTTATCATGGAAGAAAGAGCTATTGAAGTAGATCTCCTTTCAAATATATTAGCTATGATCTCTTCATCTACTCATCTTTGCTCACCAGTGTACATCATCAGGATAACATTGTCTTGAATTCACATTTTCTCTTTATTACCCTACTCTGGTTGAAATATGAAAGTCTGGTTATAAGTTTGATTGAGTTACTAGTTGTAAAAATTTTCTCCTAGTTTCTTTGTAGAGTCTTACGTCTGCTCTGCTTTTCAAAGGAACAGTATTCCTCCACATAAATGATATTTGGGCAGCTTGGGGAACTTATATAGACATTAATATGGAAGAGAGTTGGAAAGAACAGTAATTGAACTGCTGCGATAATTCCTGTCAGCTGCAGTGCTCGGAACTGGCTTGGGTCCATTTGAAGCCTTCTGGTCCTGTGGTCTCACTGAAGGCAGTGTTCTGCATATTATCTTTGATCGAGTTATGCTTGAATAATTTTGGCTGAAGATGGAACAATTTCTCACTCTTCAGAACTTTACAGTTGCACTTGCTAATAAACCAATTGAATTATTTATTTTCCTTTTTAACTATGAGTCAGTTTTGAATTATAGTTCTATATTTAAAATTTACAATATAAATTTTTATTTATTTATAAGAATGGTAAAAATCTATAGTATTAAGACATAATAACCCAATGCAGTCTTAGTATTGTTTTTGTTTTTAAACTATGAAATTGAAATAAATTGTGATAATGCAGATTTCTGTCTTAGTCTGCTAGGGCTGCCATACAAATATCATAAATTGGTGACTTAAAAACAGAAATTTATTTTCTCATGATTCTGGAGTCTGGAAGTTTAAGATCAGAGTAGTAACATAGTCTCTTTCTGGTGATGGTGCTTTTTCTGCCTTATAGATAGCCAACTTCTCTCTGTGTCCTATACGGAAGAGAGGGAGTGAGCAAGAGAGCACAACCTCTCTGGTATCTCTTCTTAGAAAGGCACAATCCCACCCACGAGAGCCTCAAAGCTCTCAAAACTTCATCTAACCTAAATTACCTCACAAATGCCCTATCACCAAATACCATTGCACTGGGGGTTAGGGTTTCAACATATGAATATTGGTAGGACATAAACATCTACCATATTAAGAATCTCTCAAAAAAAATTTTTTTTTAAAACAAAGAACATGGCATTAAAAGTGAGAGACACAGTGACAGGGGCACACAAGCAGGGGGAGTGAGAGAGGGAGAAGCAGGCTTCCCCCCAAGCAGGGAGCGTAATGTGGGGCTCAATCCCAGGACCCTGGGATCATGACCTGAGCCGAAAACAGACACTTAATGACTGCCACCCAGGCACCCCATTAGCACCATGTTCTAAGAACAAGAACCCAGGTTTTCATACTGGCTTTGTGAAGACCCAAAATGTTTCTGAATCTTATTTTACTCATAAAAAAATACGCTTCCCAACATTTCTATTTCTTCTCTCAATAGAACAATAAACAAAAATTTTGGCTAAGTATTGGAAATACATATTTTTGTCAATTTTATCTTTCTGCAACTAATCTTTTTCTTTTATTAGCTAATGTTTTGGATATTATTTCTTGGGTGATAATGATAACTGTAAAATTTTTAGGGTTACTACTTTCTAGTAACCTATCATGAGTAGGTAGCAAGTTTTTCCAACTTATTTTACCAGAACATTTTTTGTGGTTACACAGTGGGATAATTCTTATCACTCTTCTAGAATGTTCTTAAAAGGAGAGGCAAAAATTTGGAAACTCAATTTGCATGTCATATATTTTTCTCTTTCTTGTTTTAGTACACTCTCAGAATTCTGTCAGATTTGTATATTTCTTGCAATATGTGAGACCTCAAACCAAACCCAATTATACCTATAGAAATCTAATCTAGTTCAATTAAGAGTACTTGGAATGTGCACTCACTTTGGAGTCAAATAGCATTTGGTTTGATATCTGAATCTACATCTTAAGGGATATCTTGAGCAATTATTTTTACACTCAATTATTTTTGTCTAAAAAATAAAGGAGAGTAATTACTATAATATTTACTATGTAGAAATGAGGCAAAGATTAAATGGATTAAATGACATTTCTTTGGGTAGTAGCCATTTACATGTATATGTGATTAGAGGGATTAATTAGCTAGTAACCTTTATTTGCTATCAAAATTTTAGTACTAGTTCCTTTGTTGTATATGACATTGCTTTGGAACCAGCATATTGCTTTTAGTTTTGAAAAAGAGTTAAGATTCAAAAATTTGGAGTCTTTATCTGAAAACACTGCAGGTAAGTGAGTGATGAGTAGTTGGCACATTATAAATATATTTTTTGTAAATTAAAATAAGAATGAGAACTGGTAAGAATGTGAAAGTCTACTTCAGTAAGTTCTGACGCCTTTTAGGAAGTTACTATCTCTAGCCTGTTGCTTATGATGATTAATGGCTATACTGAATAACCACTCTAGCAGTTTAACCTGTATATTTAAAACTTCACTTGTTTAAAATCACAAGCTATCAACAGGAAGTATATCAGGTCAGGAAGGACAAATCTGTCATCCATAACATTGCAGAGAATAAGCAGTGGATATTCCCAGCACATTGGGAGTTCTTGAAATTAGGAATTTGTCTAAATTAACCTTTTTATATTAATATTTTATGCCAACATACAGAAAATGATAGTAAAGGAGCACCAACAGAAAAACCTACCTGTTATTATTTTGCCATAAAAAAGAATGAAATCTTGCCATTTCCAACAATGTGAATGGAGCTAGAGTATATAGTATTGAGTAAGTCAGAGAAAGACAAACACCCTATGATTTCACTCATATGTGGAATTTTAGAAACTAAACAAAGGAGCAAAGAAAAGAAAGAGAAGGAGATAAGCTGAGAAACAGACTTGTAACTATTGAGAACAAACTGATGGTTATCAGAGGGGAAGTGGGTGGGGGGATGGGTGAAATAGGTGATGGGATTAAGGAGTGCACTTGTGATGAGCACGAGGTGATGTATGGAATTTTTGAATAGCTATATTGTACACCTGAAACTAAATAACACTATATGTTAATTATGCTGATATTTAGAAAAGAGAGTCTACATTTTGGTTTGTCTCTTTTTTCTTATGTTTCTTAAATTCCACACATGAGTGAAATCATTGTATGTCTTTCTCTTCCTAACTTCTTTCACTTATCATTGTGCTCTCCATATTGCTACAAACAGAAAAATTTCATTCCTTTTTATGGCTGAGTAATTATTCCACTGTGTGTGTGTGTGTGTGTATGTGTACCACTTCTTTTTTATCCATTCATCTATCCATGGACACTTGTACTGCTTCCCTAATTTGGCTATTGTAAATAATGCAATAAACATAGGGGTGCATATATCTATTTGAATTAGTGTTTTTGTATTCTTTGGGTAAATACCCTGTAGTGGTATTTATGGGTGTTTGTTTGTTTGTTTGTTTGGTGGTGAGTTTTATAAGTTCTTTATATATTTTGTCTACTAACCCTTTATCAGATACATCATTTGCAAATATAATCTCCCATTTAGTAGGTTGGCTTTTAGTTTTGTTGTTTGTTTCCTTTGCTGTGTAGAAACTTTTTATTTTGACATAGTCCCAATAGTTTATTTTTGCTTCTGTTTCATTTGCTTTAAGAGGCATATCTAGAACAATGTTGCTACAACCAATATCAGAGAAATTATTACTCTTGTCTTCTTTTAGGATTTCTATGTTTCAGGTCTTATGCTTAAGTCCCTAATGCATTTCAAGTTTATTTTTGTATATGGTATACATACATTTATACATTTACATATGCATTTTGTATATGGTATACATACATTTTTGTATATGGTATAAGAACTTAGTTCAATTTTATTCTTTTGCATGTAGCTGTTCAGTTTTCCCAATACTATTTGTTGAAGAAACTGCCTTTTCCCCATTGCATATCCTTGCTTCCTTTATCCTAGACCATATAATTGTGTGTTTATTTTGGGGGTCTCTTTTCTGCTTCTTTTTTTTTTTTATTAACATATAATATATTTTAATTCCAGGGGTTACAGGTATGTGAATCGCCAGGTTTACACATTTCACAGCACTCACCATAGCACATACCCTCCCCAATGTCCATAACCACACCCCCCTTCTCCCAAACCCCCTCCCCCCTCTTTTCTGCTTCTTTGATCTGTGTTCCTGTTTTGCGTTAATACTGTACTATTTTGATTAGTGCAGCTTTGTGGTATATTTTGAAATCTGGGATGATGATGACTCCAGTTTTGTTCTTTTTCAAGATTGCTTTGGCTATTTGGGGTATTTTGTGTTTCCATATAAATTTTAAGATTAGTTGGTCTAGTTCTATAAACAGTGCTGTTCATATTTTGATACAGATTGCATTAAATATGTAGATTGCTTTGGATAGAATGGCCGCTTTAACAATATTTGTTATAACAATTCATAAGCATGGAATACTTTTCCATTTCTTTGTGTCATCCTCAATTTCTTTGATCAGTGTTTTATAGTTTTCAGTACAGGTCTTTTACCTACTTTGTTAAGTTTATTCCTAGGTATTGTATTATTTTTGGTACAATTATAAATAGGATTGTTTTCTTAATTTTTCTTCCTGCTGCTTTATTATTAGTATATAGAGATGCAATGGATTTCTCTATGTTGATTTTATATTCTGCAACTTACTGAACATTTATCAGCTCTAATATTTTTTGGTGGAAAGTTTAAGATTTTCTATATACAGTATCATGTCATCTGCAAATATTGGAAGTGGATACATAAATACATATAAATGTTATATCTTCTTGTTGGATGTTACCTTTATGGTATATCCTTATTGTTCTTCTTAATGACTGAATTGAGAATTGGCATATGGCCTAATTCTTGCCAGTGATACCTAAAGCAGTACCTTTTTTTGGACTTCAGGGGAAAGTATCATCAGTCATAATACCATACAACCAAAAGATACAACTTCACACTTCTTTTTAAGATTGTTGCTTTGTGTGATATAATTTCTCAAATCTTCTGCTACCATCTTATTAGGACAAAGATGAAACATTTAAACTAAATGAAGACTGGTCAAGAGAATGATAGGAAAAGTAGAGCTAGAACATAGAATGTGCTAAATCTGAAGCCTGTTATACTTATGAGTGTCTTGTCATATAAAATAATGTCTTCAGAATCTTTATGTCAGTTTGGATTAATGATTCTTCTATTATTGAAGCCAAAATCAGCTTAACTAATAACTATTATGTTTATATTTCTTTTGCAACCTGATACCCTCTGAATGTTCCTATAACACATTTTATTGTCTTAGGGTTTTAATTATGTCTTCTTTAAAATAACTATAAGTTCTAACTTATAAAAAGTTTGAAAGTCATCACTCCATTTCTTACAATAAAGAGAATTAAACAATACCCCCTGAAAATTAGCAGCTATTCTTGAGTCCAACAGATTGCTGAGGTTGTAGGGCAATCTACTATCCTGAAATCTTAGAGTACAGGTAAATCTAGAGAGTCACAATTGAGATCTGCTTATCTGGATCAGAAACTGCTAGAGCCATAAATTGGTAAGAGTTATTAAATAATCTACCAGGAGATGACTGAACCAGTCAAGTGTGATAATTCCTGAGGGCCATTGTCTTGGGCCTGGAGGCACACTTTCCTTCATTTTACCTTCAGGAAATTTATCATATTCCCAAGGCAAAGAGCCAAGAAATATCTTCTCCTGGATTGGACAGGGGGTAAAGAAAAGCAGTTGAGGAAAAATCATTTTGAATGTTTATAATTAAAAAGGCCTACTTTCCAGGGGAAAATAATATCAGAGAGGCATATCTCACCATGGGGAAGGTATTTCCCTGAATTCAGCACTTTTTAGCCTTCCTGTGTTATCCATAGAAGGGTGGTTACTAAGAAACATTTAGAAGGGCACAGCTTAGGGAACGAGCCCACTAAAATACTAAGATTTAATTATAAATACCTCTGTTCTTGAAAGAAGAAATATTTGCATTGGTGTATTTTCCTTTGTTGTTGTAATGACTACCAAGTAAGGTCAGATCTCTGCCTATAAAAATGAGAGTAGTTTTATTCTTCTCCCAGAGATTGGTCATGAGATACGTGTGATCTGGACAACATTTTCTGCCTAGAATAAAAACAAAAACAAAACAAAGCCTTGCTGATTTTAGCTTTTTGCATCATATAGGATGAATAACACAAAATATTAAACAAATTGATTTCAGAAAAAACAGTTACTTATTATAAAATATCCCTTAAAAATTCAATATAAGAATTTGAAAGCCACTGATATTTCTACTAGTAGTTGTGCTAATAGAGCAGAATAAAACTAGACAGGAATATGGTTAGTAGCTCCTGTTTTATAGTATCAGTCAGTATTGGTATGTATCCAAATACCTTGGCACTTATTTTTTTTCCTTGCCAAGGAACTTCCCAATTAAATGAGAGATTCCATGATTTAAATACGTGAGGGATTAAATGCAAGTTTTCAATCTGATACTTACCTATGTGTCATCATGGATAGCTTGTCAAACAAATTTATTTGTCCTAATGAAATATACATTGACATTAACACAGATTAATACTTAATTGGCAAAAATTTAAGGAAATTAAAATTCTTAAGGATGATATTGGCCAATACTTGGTATCAGTAAAGTTGTAAAGTTGTGAGCAAACTGACAGTTTATTGGATGAGTAGCTAACTGCAATATCATAATCTGAAGTATAATTTTTTTCTCTTTCCACTGTAAAGAGTCTAAATGATAGATATTTAAAATTAGGAGGTTAGTGTACATAGTATTTCAAATTATGCATACCTTTTATAAAATAACCTTGAGTATTCTTAAGTTTTTAAAGATTTATTTATTTATTTATTTATTTTATTTTTTTTTTAACTATTTATTTTTTATAAACATATATTTTTATCCCCAGGGGTACAGGTCTGTGAATCACCAGGTTTACACACTTCACAGCACTCACCAAAGCACATACCCTCCCCAATGTCCATAATCCCACCCCCTTCTCCCAAACACCCTCCCCCCAGCAACCCTCAGTTTGTTTTGTGAGATTAAGAGTCACTTATGGTTTGTCTCCCTCCCAATCCCATCTTGTTTCATTTATTCTTCTCCTACCCACTTAAGCCTCCATGTTGCATCACCACTTCCTCATATCAGGGAGATCATATGATAGTTGTCTTTCTCTGCTTGACTTATTTCGCTAAGCATGATACGCTCTAGTTCCATCCATGTTGTCGCAAATGGCAAGATTTCATTTCTTTTGATGGCTGCATAGTATTCCATTGTGTATATATACCACATCTTCTTGATCCATTCATCTGTGGATGGACATCTAGGTTCTTTCCATAGTTTGGCTATTGTGGACATTGCTGCTATAAACATTCGGGTGCATGTGCCCCTTTGGATCACTACATTTGTATCTTTAGGGTAAATACCCAATAGTGCAATTGCTGGGTCATAGGGCAGTTCTATTTTCAACATTCTGAGGAACCTCCATGCTGTTTTAGAGTGGCTGCACCAGCTTGCATTCCCACCAACAGTGTAGGAGGGTTCCCCTTTCTCCACATCCTCGCCAGCATCTGTCATTTCCTGACTTGTTGATTTTAGCCATTCTGACTGGTGTGAGGTGATATCTCATTGTGGTTTTGATTTGTATTTCCCTGATGCCGAGTGATATGGAGCACTTTTTCATGTGTCTGTTGGCCATCTGGATGTCTTCTTTGCAGAAATGTCTGTTCATGTCCTCTGCCCATTTCTTGATTGGATTATTTGTTCTTTGGGTGTTGAGTTTGCTAAGTTCTTTATAGATTCTGGACACTAGTCCTTTATCTGATATGTCGTTTGCAAATATCTTCTCCCATTCTGTCAGTTGTCTTTTGATTTTGTTAACTGTTTCCTTTGCTGTGCAAAAGCTTTTGATCTTGATGAAATCCCAATAGTTCATTTTTTCCCTTGCTTCCCTTGCCTTTTGCGTTGTTCCTAGGAAGATGTTGCTGCGGCAGAGGTCGAAGAGGTTGCTGCCTGTGTTCTCCTCAAGGATTTTGATGGTTTCCTTTCGCACATTGAGGTCCTTCATCCATTTTGAGTCTATTTTTGTGTGTGGTGTAAGGAAATGGTCCAATTTCATTTTTCTACATGTGGCTGTCCAATTTTCCCAGCACCATTTATTGAAGAGGCTGTCTTTTTTCCATTGGACATTCTTTCCTGCTTTGTCGAAGATGAGTTGACCATAGATTTGAGGGTCTATTTCTGGGCTCTCTATTCTGTTCCATTGATCTATGTGTCTGTTTTTGTGCCAGTACCATGCTGTCTTGATGATGACAGCTCTGTAATAGAGCTTGAAGTCCGGAATTGTGATGCCACCAACGTTGGCTTTCTTTTTCAATATCCCTTTGGCTATTTGTCGCTCTCGACCCGCAAGAACGACCCGCAGACGAGGTTGAGTGGCAAACTTCTTTATTGTCAATCTTGATCCGGGAACCCTGAACACCGATCATAACCCCAAGTTATAGGAAACAGTGGATAGAAAAACAACCAATCACCATACCGCACACTATAACATCCAATCAGTAAGGGTAAATAGGGTCCAATCAGAAACGATACAGGTGACTTGAATCCATATCATGCGGGGGGCTCGTGCCCACTGACGTGAGCCCCCGAAACTTATTGTTCACTCTGTTTATGTGCCTTTTCCGTGACACCTGATTAATCATGTACCTCTATTAAGACTCCCAGTATAGAATGTACGTCACTCATGAACGCACCCAAATACCTTGGGTTGATCATTCACAGCCTTGCCTCCTCAGACACATCCATCTACATGACTTCTAGCAGCTGTCACATGGCTCTCCACAGCTATTCGAGGTCTTTTCTGGTTCCATATAAATTTTAGCATTATTTGTTCCATTTCTTTGAAAAAGATGGATGGTACTTTGATAGGAATCACATTAAATGTGTAGATTGCTTTAGGTAGCATAGACATTTTCACAATATTTATTCTTCCAATCCAGGAGCATGGAACATTTTTCCATTTCTTTGTGTCTTCCTCAATTTCTTTCATGAGTACTTTATAGTTTTCTGAGTATAGATTCTGTGTCTCTTTGGTTAGGTTTATTCCTAGGTATCTTATGGTTTTGGATGCAATTGTAAATGGGATTGACTCCTTAATATCTCTTTCTTCTGTCTTGCTGTTGGTGTAGAGAAATGCAACTGATTTCTGTGCATTGATTTTATATCCTGACACTTTACTGAATTCCTGTATAAGTTCTAGCAGTTTTGGAGTGGAGTCTTTTGGGTTTTCCACATATAGTATCATATCATCTGCGAAGAGTGATAATTTGACTTCTTCTTTGCCAATTTGGATGCCTTTAATTTCCTTTTGTTGTCTGATTGCTGAGGCTAGGACCTCTAGTACTATGTTGAATAGCAGTGGTGATAATGGACATCCCTGCCGTGTTCCTGACCTTAGTGGAAAAGCTTTCAGTTGTTCTCCATTGAGAATGATATTTGCGGTGGGTTTTTCATAGATGGCTTTGATGATATTGAGGTATGTGCCCTCTATCCCTACACTTTGAAGAGTTTTGATCAGGAAGGGATGCTGTACTTTGTCAAATGCTTTTTCAGCATCTATTGAAAGTATCATATGGTTCTTGTTCTTTCTTTTATTGATGTGTTGTATCACATTGACTGATTTGCGGATGTTGAACCAACCTTGCAGCCCTGGAATAAATCCCACTTGGTCGTGGTGAATAATCTTTTTAATGTACTGTTGAATCCTATTGGCTAGTATTTTGTTGAGTATTTTCGCATCTGTGTTCATCAAGGATATCGGTCTATAGCTCTCTTTTTTGGTGGGATCCTTGTCTGGTTTTGGGATCAAGGTGATGCTGGCCTCATAAAATGAGTTTGGAAGTTTTCCTTCCATTTCTATTTTTTGGAACAGTTTCAGGAGAATAGGAATTAGTTCTTCTTTAAATGTTTGGTAGAATTCCCCCGGGAAGCCATCTGGCCCTGGGCTTTTGTTTGTTTGGAGATTTTTAATGACTGTTTCAATCTCCTTACTGGTTATGGGTCTGTTCAGGCTTTCTATTTCTTCCTGGTTCAGTTGTGGTAGTTTATATGTTTCTAGGAATGCATCCATTTCTTCCAGATTGTCAAATTTATTGCCGTAGAGTTGCTCATAGTATGTTCTTATAATAGTTTGTATTTCTTTGGTGTTAGTTGTGATCTCTCCTCTTTCATTCATGATTTTATTTATTTGGGTCCTTTCTGTTTTCTTTTTGATAAGTCGGGCCAGGGGTTTATCAATTTTATTAATTCTTTCAAAGAACCAGCTCCTACTTTCGTTGATTTTTTCTATTGTTTTTTTGGTTTCTATTTCATTGATTTCTGCTCTGATCTTTATGATTTCTCTTCTCCTGCTGGGCTTAGGGTTTCTTTCTTGTTCTTTCTCCAGCTCCTTTAGGTGTAGGGTTAGGTTGTGTACCTGAGACCTTTCTTGTTTCTTGAGAAAGGCTTGTACCGCTATATATTTTCCTCTCAGGACTGCCTTTGTTGTGTCCCACAGATTTTGAACCGTTGTATTTTCATTATCATTTGTTTCCATGATTTTTTTCAATTCTTCTTTAATTTCCCGGTTGACCCATTCGTTCTTTAGAAGGATACTGTTTAGTCTCCATGTATTTGGGTTCTTTCCAAGCTTCCTTTTGTGGTTGAGTTCTAGCTTTAGAGCATTGTGGTCTGAAAATATGCAGGGAATGATCCCAATCTTTTGATACCGGTTGAGTCCTGATTTAGGACCGAGGATGTGATCTATTCTGGAGAATGTTCCATGTGCACTAGAGAAGAATGTGTATTCTGTTGCTTTGGGATGAAATGTTCTGAATATATCTGTGATGTCCATCTGGTCCAGTGTGTCATTTAAGGCCTTTATTTCCTTGCTGATCTTTTGCTTGGATGACCTGTCCATTTCAGTGAGGGGAGTGTTAAAGTCCCCTACTATTATTGTATTGTTGTTGATGTGTTTCTTTGATTTTGTTATTAATTGGTTTATATAGTTGGCTGCTCCCACGTTGGGGGCATAGATATTTAAAATTGTTAAATCTTCTTGTTGGACAGACCCTTTGAGTATGATATAGTGTCCTTCCTCATCTCTTATTATAGTCTTTGGCTTAAAATCTAATTGATCTGATATAAGGATTGCCACTCCTGCTTTCTTCTGATGTCCATTAGCATGGTAAATTCTTTTCCACCCCCTTACTTTAAATCTGGAGGTGTCTTCGGGCTTAAAATGTGTTTCTTGGAGGCAACATATAGATGGGTTTTGTTTTTTTATCCATTCTGATACCCTGTGTCTTTTGACAGGGGCATTTAGCCCATTCACATTCAGGGTAACTATTGAGAGATATGAATTTAGTGCCATTGTATTGCCTGTAAGGTGACTGTTATTGTATATGGTCTCTGTTCCTTTCTGATCTACCACTTGTAGGCTCTCTCTTTGCTTAGAGGACCCCTTTCAATATTTCCTGTAGAGCTGGTTTGGTATTTGCAAATTCTTTCAGTTGTTGTTTGTCCTGGAAGCTTTTAATCTCTCCTTCTATTTTCAATGATAGCCTAGCTGGATATAGTATTCTGGGCTGCATGTTTTTCTCGTTTAGTGCTCTAAAAATATCATGCCAGCTCTTTCTGGCCTGCCAGGTCTCTGTGGATAAGTCAGCTGCCAATCTAATATTTTTACCATTGTATGTTACAGACTTCTTTTCCCGGGCTGCTTTCAGGATTTTCTCTTTGTCACTGAGACTTGTAAATTTTACTATTAGGTGACGGGGTGTGGGCCTATTCTTATTGATTTTGAGGGGCGTTCTCTGAACCTCCTGAATTTTGATGCTCGTTCCCTTTGCCATATTGGGGAAATTGTCCCCAATAATTCTCTCCAGTATACCTTCTGCTCCCCTCTCTCTTTCTTCTTCTTCTGGAATCCCAATTATTCTAATGTTGTTTCGTCTTATGGTGTCACTTAATTCTCGAATTCTCCCCTCATGGTCCAGTAGCTGTTTGTCCCTCTTTTGCTCAGCTTCTTTATTCTCTGTCATTTGGTCTTCTATATCACTAATTCTTTCTTCTGCCTCATTTATCCTAGCAGTGAGAGCCTCCATTTTTGATTGCACCTCATTAATAGCTTTTTTGATTTCAACTTGGTTAGATTTTAGTTCTTTTATTTCTCCAGAAAGGGCTTTTATATCTCTCGAGAGGGTTTCTCTAATATCTTCCATGCCTTTTTCGAGCCCGGCTAGAACCTTGAGAATTGTCATTCTGAACTCTAGGTCTGACATATTACCGATGTCTGTATTGATTAGGTCCCTAGCCTTCGGTACTGCCTCTTGTTCTTTTTTTTGCGTTGAATTTTTACGTCTTGTCATTTTGGCCAGATAAGAGTAAATGAAGGGGCAAGTAAAATACTAAAAGGGTGGCAACAACCCCAGAAAAATATGCTTTAACTAAATTAGAAGAGATCCAAAATCGTGAGTGGGGAGAAAGGGGATAAAAAGAGATTCAAAAAGAAAGAAAGAAAAAAAAAAGAAAAGAAAAAAAAATTTTTTTAAAAAAAGAAAACACCTGAGAAAAATGTAAAAAAGAAAAAATATATATATTAGATAAACTAGTAAAAAATCGTTAAAAAAGAAAAAGGTAACAGTTAAAAAAAAAAAAATTTTACCCGAAGGCGAGAAGAAAAAGAAAAAAAAAAATGAAAAAGAAAAAATTAAATTAACTGCAAGACTAAAAAAAAAATCACAGGAAAAAAGCCATGAGTTCCGTGCTTGGCTTTCTCCTCCTCTGGAATTCTGCTGCTCTCCTTGGTATTGAAACCGCACTCCTTGGTAGGTGAACTTGGTCTCGGCTGGATTTCTTGTTGATCTTCTGGGGGAGGGGCCTGTTGTAGTGATTCTCAAGTGTCTTTGCCCCAGGCGGAATTACACCTCCCTTACCCGGGGGCCGGGGTGAGTAATCCGCTCGGGTTTGCTTTCAGGAGCTTTTGTTCCCTGAGCGCTTTCCGTAGAGTTCCGGAGGACGGGAACACAAATGGCGGCCTCCTGGTCTCCGGCCCGGAGGAGCCGAGAGCCCAGGGCCCCACTCCTCAGTGCGCCCTCAAAGAACAGCGCCCAGTTATTCCCGTCTGCCTGACCTCCGGCCGCGCTCTGAGCTCACTGAGCCTGCGATCGGTTCAAGGTAACACCGAGCTGTGAGCTTACTGTCGGCTCTGTTTCTGTATGATTGAGAGAGAAGGTGGGGTAGGAGCAGAGGGAGAGAAAATCTTAAGCAGACTCTTCACTGAATAGAGAGCTTGGGCTGGATTTCATGACCCTGAGATCACAACCAGAGTCAGATGCTTAACTGTCTACACTATCCAGACACCCCAAGTATTTATAACTTTTGTTTTCTCCTTGGTCTTCTTTCTAAAAAGGAAATGTACTAATGTATCTAATTTGAATATGAATTTTCCATATGCTATCTGTGTCTTAGTTTTTGTCCTAGGAGAAATCAGACAAAGATTTTTTATTTAGGAAAAATTGGTTGTTTAACAATTTATATTTCACTGGACATCCTTCCTGTTCTCCAAACTGGAGGTACTGACTTTTTTCCCGCTTTATTAGTTTGTATGTCTATTCTGTGCAGCCTAGATTGCACAAACAGGTTCCTTGTTTCCTACCTACACTTTCTGGTTATTGGCTTGCTTTCTTACCAGTTACCTGAATTTATTAGTAATAATTGTGCCTTCTGTGCCTTGCATTTCAGAATCAAGGTCTTCCTTTTTGAATACCCACTTTTTATCTTCTTTTACATTCAGGTATTTAACTGCAATCTACTTTACCATTGTTCATTTAAATCCTTTTTTCCAGCTCTACCTTAACAATTTCCAAGTCTTTAAAGACTTCTATTCTGCCTCTGTGTGACAGTACTTTAAATTCTAGGTTCATAGGATTCTGTAGCCTAGAGTTCTAAATTTAAAAGTACTCAAGATTCAATGACAGGTGGTATATTTCCAGGAATTAATGTGTGTTTTGTATTTCTCTTTCTCATTATTCTTTCATTGAGAACAAAAGGGCAACTTTTTTCTTTCTTTACCTTAAAATGAAATACAAATGTATACATTAAAACTTTCTGGCCTAAGTAGATGATAGAAAGATTCAGAAGTGTGCTTGCCTGGCATAGATGAAATTAGATATAGAAGAAAGGAAAGGACGAGGCAGAGGGTTGACCTGGATTAGAAAGAGAGGAGCTGAAAAGGGAAAATGGACCCTGCATCTTGAAGACAAGGAGTGGAATAGAAGGATATAGCACCAAAAGCAGTTACAATTATAATACCATCACCAGGACATATTCAGGTCTCTCAGGACAAGATTTGTATAATTTTTCAACCCCATGAAGATGACAGCATGAAGGAACTTTTTACTTTCTAACTGATGTAGAATTTCTCACTTAGGAACTATCCTTTAAGTTAGGCAGTAGTAAGAATAGTGCCAGTGTTATAATAAGATTAATTTATACATTTTTAATAAATAAAATGACAATAAAATCTTAACTTCTAAGAAGGAAATCATGTATTTTCAAAACAAAATTAGCTTTCTTTCTTTGACTGACACTTCCATGTTTTCCCATGAGTTGAATAAAGATGTATTCCATTAAGTGTTTCTATTTGAGAGCTACTGTTCTCTGTCTTTGAATTTTAAGATTATCTATAAAAATTTTTATCACTAATTTTCCTAGAAAATCTAAGGATAAAGAACTTTTCAGATGTTTCATGTTTTCAGGGAATTAAAAGTAATACATATGTTTTAATGACTATATTATGAGCTTTGTTACAGATTTTTAAATCTATATTTTTGGAAAATAAACCTAGAGATGGTGGAAAATCAGTTTAGACTTAAAAAGTGATACTATGGTTTAATAATATAAAACATCTTAGATAAAAAGGGGTTTTTATTGCCTGTTTTGGCTTAATAAAATGGAATTAATAATCTTACATGTATACACTGAAGCAATTATAGTAGTCCTTTAAAAATAAAATCTGGGGGTGCCTGGGTGGTTTAGTTGGTTAACCATCTGTCTTCAGCTTTGGTCATGATGTTAAGGTTCTGGAGTTTAACCTGTATCAGGCCCTCTGCTCAGCAGGGAATCTGCTTCTCCCACTCCTTTGTTTTCCTATCTCTCTCTCTCTCTTAAATAAATGAAATCTTCAAAAAACTCTAAATGTTAATGAATGTGAAATAAATGTAAGTATTAATTTTAGCATATTACCCACTATATGACTTGAAAAGGTGTACTTGTTAAAATCTTTTTTTTTCTTGGATGATTGCAAATAATACAGCTGCAGATACTAAATCAGCTTAAAACTTAATATCTTAAAGTATATATTCTAGAGTAGATAAGTCAGAAAATTGTGCTTATAATCTTATATAAGATTTAACAAAAATATTACATGCAAAATTTTATTTTTACCCTAAAATAGAAAATGTATTCCTTAAAAACATTATAATTATTCCATAAATAATCCTTAGTATTTTTGTAACTGTGACTTTAATTGGAGATATACTTTTAATTGGACTATTAAAATAAATACTAATATCACTCTGGAGAGATGAACATTCACTGAAATAATGAGACATTTTATGTATAAATCATATGTAGCTTATCATCTGCAATCTAGTCTCTAATTAAATAACAATTACAAAACATTTCTTACTGCTAATTTTAACTTTCTTACTGATGTACAATTGACTTACAATATCCTATTAGTTTCAGGCATACACCATAGTGATTCAAAATTTTTATATGTTATAAAATGATCGCCATGATAGGTCAAGTTACCATCTGTCACCATAAAAAGCTATAATACATCCCCTATGGTCTACATTATATCCCTATTACTTATTTTATAACTGGAATCTCATACTTCTTGATCCCCTCCACCTATTTTCCTGTTCTTCAGCTCCTTCACCCTCTGGTTACCAACAGTTTGTTTCCTGTTTGTATGAGTCAGTTTCTGGTTTGTTTTATTTGTTTTTTAGATTCCATACAGAAATGAAATCACAGTATTTATCATTCTCTGATTTATTTTATTTAGCAAAATACCTTCTAGATCCAACCAGTAGTCACAAATGTCAAGATTTCATTGCTTATAGTTGAGTAATGTTCTATTGTGGGTACATATATACCATGTTTTTATATCTTGTTATTGTAAATAATGCATATGTGTATATCACTCTTTGAATTGGTATTTTCATTTTCTTCAGATAAATATCTGGACTTGGAAATGTTAGATTATAGGTAGCTTTATTTTTAAATCTTTGAGGAACCTCCATAATGTTTTCCACAGAGGTTGCATCAATGTACATTCCCATCAACAGTGTGTGAGGATTTCCATTACTCCACATCCTTACGAACATTTGTCATTTTTTCTCTTTTTGATAGTAGCTGAAATGACAAGTATGAGATAATATCTTGATGTGGACTTGATTTCAAAAACCTGATGATTAGTGTTGTTGAACATCTTTTCATGTGCCTGTTGGCCATCTGTATGTCTTCTTTGGCAGAGTCTCTATTCAAGTCCGGTGCCTCTTTATTAATTGGGTTGTTTGTTTTTTTGAAATTAGGTTGTGTTAACTCTTTATAATTTTGATTTTAACCCCTTATTGAATATATGACTGCAAATATATTTTCCCATTTAGTAGTTGCCTTTTAATTTTAGTGGTGGTTTAGCTCACTGTGAAAAAAAAAAAAAACAACTTTTTAGTTTGATGTAATCCTATTTGTTTATTTTAGCTTTTTGGCCATAGCCTGAAGAGACTAATCCAAAAAATACTGCAATACCAGTGTCAAAGATTTTCCTGCCTGTGTTTTCCTAGGAATTTTATGGTTGCTGGTCTTACATTCAAGTCTTTAATTCAACTTGAGTTTAGTTGGTATAAACTGTGGTTTAGTTTCATTCTTTTAACATGAAGCTGTCTACTTTTAAGTGGTTTAAACACCATTTATTAAAGATAGTGTATTTCCCACATTTTTTACTCATTTATTTATTTTTATTTTTATTATTATTAATTTTTTTTTAGTTTTTAGTTAAATTCCACTGTGTTAACATAGTGTAATATTACTTTCAGGTGTACAATATAGTGATTCAGCATTTCCTTACAATACTCAGTGCTCATCACAGCAAGTGCACCCCTTAATCTCCATCACCTATTTCACTCCTCCCCCAAACTCCCCTCTGGTACCATTAATTTGTTCTTTATGGTTAAGAATTTCTTATGGTTTGCCTCCCTCTTTTTTTCCTTTTTCACCTTTGCTCATTTGTTTTGTTTCTTAAATTCCACATATGAGTGAAATCATATGGTATTTGTCTTTCTCTGAGTACAGGGTTTTCAGCTCTTAGTTTAAGTTTATTCCTAGACGTCCTGTTGTTCTTGGTGCAACTGTAGATAGGATTAAGTCTTTTCTTAATGCAGCAAGTTTCTGTATGTTGATATTGTATCTTGCAACTTTACTGAATTCATGTATCAGTTCTAGGTATTTTTGGAGGAGCCTTTTAGGGTTTCTTTATAGAGTATCATGCCATCTACAAATAGTGAAAGCTTGACTTCTTTCTTGCTGATTCAGATGCCTTTTACTTCTTTATGTTGTATGATTGCTTTGTCTAGGACTTCCAGTACAGTGGTGATGATGGATATCCCTATCTTGCTCCTGACCATAGAAAAAAATCTCACTTTGTATATTCTTGCCTCCTTTGTCATAGATTACCAGAGCAAGTATTCATAGGTTTATTTCTGAGCTCCTTATCTTATTTCATTAGTCTGTGCCTGTTTTTGTACCTATACCATACTTTTTTGCTTACAATGATGTTGTGGTATAGTATAATTTGAAATCTGGGGCATGTGATACCTCCAGCTTTTTTTTTTTCTTCTCCAGCCTTCATTGACTTCTGAGGGTTTTTTGTGCTTCTATACAAATTTTAGAACATTTTATTCTAGTTCCAGGAAATGTATCACTCATTGGTATTTAATGAAAATTGTATTGAATCGTAGAAATGGACATCTTAACAATATTAATTCTTCTAGGCCATGAGCACAATATACCTTTTCATTCATTTGCATCATCTTTAATTCCTTTCACTAATGATTGATATATATGTAGTTTCCAGTGTACAGATCTTTCACCTCCCTGGTTAAATTTATTCCTAGGTATTTTATTCTTTATGGTACAGTTATAAATGGTATTTTTAAAAATTTCTTTATGATAGCTCATTATTACAGAAATGCAATTTCTGTATGATAATTTTGTATCCTGTAACATTACTGAATTCATTTATTCAGTTCTAACAAGTTTTTTTGATAGAATCTTTAGGGTCCTTTATATATATGATCATGTCAACTGCAAACAGTGACAATTTTACTTGCTTTCCATCTGGGTATTTTATTTCTTTTTCTCACCTAATTGCTGTGGCTAAGACTTCTGATACTATGTGGAATAAAAGTGGCAAGAGGGAGCATTCTTGTCTTACTTCTTAGGGAAAATTTTTCAGCTTTTCATCACTTTAACGTTAGCTGTGGGTATGTCATATATGAACTTTATTATGTTGAGATACATTCCTCTATATACACTTTGTTGAATGTTTTTATCAGATATGGATGTTAAATTTTATCAAATTCTTCTTCTGCTTCTTTTGAGATCCTATTTTAATCTTTTATTTTGTTAATATGTTGTATCTTGTTTGATTTCCAGATGTGAACCATCCTTGCATCCCTGGATTAAAGTCCAGTTGATTGTGGTATACAATCCTTTTAAAGTATTGTTGAATATGGTTTGCTAATATTTTGTTGATAATTTTTACGCTATGTTTATCAGCGTTATTGGCTTTTAATTTTTCTATTTTTTTGCAGTGTCTTTGGTTTGGTATCAAGGTAATGATGACCTTCTAAAATGAGTTTGGAAACATTTATTACTCTTAAATTCTTTTAAATAATTTGAGAATGATAGGTATTAATTCTTCTTTAAATGTCTAGTAGTATACACCTGTGAAGCCATCTGGTCCTGGAATTCTGTGGTTTGGAAGGGTTTTTTTTCTTGTTGTTTTTCTTTTACTGTTTCACTGTCATTACTTGTGATCAGCCTATTTGAGTTTTCTATTTATTATGAATCAGTCTTGGAAGGTTTGTGTTTCTAAGAATTTATCCTTTTTTTCCATGTTTTCCAATGATTTCTTATGATCTTTTGTATTTCTGTGATGTAGTTGTAACCTCTTCTTTCATTACTTCTTTTACTTATTTGCGCCTTCTCTCTTTTTTTCTTGATAAGTTGGCTAGAAGATTATTTATTTTATTTTTGTAAAAACCTTTCATCTTTATTTTTTTAAGATTTTATTTATTTATTTGAGAAAGAGAAAGAAAGAGAGAGAAGATGAGAAGGGGGAGAGTCAGAGGGAGAAGCAGACTCCCTGCTGAGCAGGGCGCCAGATGTGGGACCTGATCTTGGGACTCCAGGATCATGACCTGAGCTAAAGGCTGTTGCTTAACCATCTGAGTTAACCAGGTGCCAGCTAGAGGTTTATTGATTTTATTTATCTTTTCAAAGAGTCAGGTATTAGTTTTATTAATCTTAATTTTGTTTTGTTTTCTTTTTTTTTTCTTTCAGTCTTTATTTTCTTTACTTCCATTCCTTATTTCTAGTTACTTTAGTTGTAGAGTTAACTTTTTGTTTAAGATTTTTGTTTCTTTGGGATAGGCCTGTATCAGTATAAACTTCCCTTCTAGAACTGCTTTTGTTGTATTCTAAAGATTTTGAAATAGTGCATTTCAATTTTTATTTGTTTCAAGCTATTTTCTTAATTTCTTCTTTGATTTCTTTATTGATCCATTGATTGCTTAGTAGCATGTTGTTTGATCTTTATGTTTTGTGTTTCTTCTAGTTTTCTGCTTGTAATCAATGTTTAATTTCATACCACTGTGTTCGAAAAAGATTCTAGATATGATTACAGTCTTCTTGGATCTGAGACTGTTTTGTGATTTAACATATAATCAATCCTGGGGAATGTTCTATATACATTTGAAAAGAATGTGTATTTTGCAGTTTGGGGATGAAATGTTCTGTATGTAACTATTACGTCCATCTGGTCTAATGTGTCAATTAAAGCCACAGTTTCCTTATTGATTTTCTGTCTGGGTGATCTATCCGTTGATGTAAGTGGAGTATTAAAGTACCCTCCTGTTAGTGTAATACTGTCAATTACTTTATATCTGTTAATATTTGCTTTATATATTTAGGTGTTCCATTGTTGAATGCATAAACATTTATGAATGTTATATACTCTTGGACTAACTCCTTTATTATTACATAGTGCCCTTCTTTAGCTCTTTTTACAGTCTTTATTTTAAAGTCTGTTTTCTCTGACATGCGGATTGTTATGCCAGCTCTTTTTATTTCATCTGGATGAAATATCGTCTTTCATTCCTGTGATTTTTTAGATCTTTTTGTGTATGTGTGTGTGTTTCTTTAGATCTTAAGTGAGTCCTTATGACTAGCATATAGATGGGTCTTTTGTTATTTATTTATTTATCATCCACTCAGTCCTCCATCTATCCATTAAATCTTTTGTTTGGAGCAATTAGTCTATTTACACTTTAAGTAATTATTGATAGTTATGTTCTTTAAACATTTGTTAATTTTTTTTCTGATTGTTTTAGTAGTTTTCTCTTCCTTTCTTCTTTTGGTTTCTTCATTTCTTGAAGATTTCCTTTAGTGTTACGTGTATATTCCTTCCTCTTTATTTATTTTAATACCTACTATAGATTTTTGGTTTGTGGTTGCCATGAGGTAAATATATATATTGATCTATATATACATATATATGCATATATGTCTAGTTTTTTAAAGATTTTATTTATTTATGAGAGAGAGAGCAAGCATGCATGGTGGGAGGGACAGAGGGGGAGGGACAAGCAGATTTCTCCCTGCTGAGCACAGAGCCTGATGTTGGGCTTGATACCAGGACCCTTAAGATCATGACCTGAGCCAAAGTCAGAAGCTTAACTGACTAAGTCACCCAAGTGCCCCTATATATCTATTTTAAGTTGATAGTCATTTAAGTTTGAACACATTCTAAAACTTTGTATTTATATTACCAGCATTTTGTTTTTGGCCTCATATTTTAATTATTTTATTTTGTTATCCTTTAACTACTTAGTAGTAATAGTTGATTTTACTCTTGTCTTTTAAGCTCATATAGCTGTTTAAGTGGCTGATCCACTGCCTTTACTGCATATTTTCCTTTACCAGTGAGATTTTTTTTTTCTTCATGTATTTTATTATTTCTAGTTATGGCCTTTTCTTTTCTGTTTAAAGAAAACCCTTTAAGATTTCTTGCAAGGCCAGTTTAGTAATAATGAACTTATTTGTTTTTGCTTATTTGGGGAACTCATTATCCCTCCTTTAATTCTGAGTGATAATCTTGTTGTGTATAGTATTCTAGGATTACGTTTTTCTTTTCAGCACTTTAAATATATTCTGTACTCTCTTTTGGCCTGCAAAGTTTCTGCTGAAAAATCAGTTCACAGTCTTTGGGGTTTCCCTTGTTTGTGACTGTTTATTTTTCTCCTGATGACTTTAAGATTTTCTCTTTATCTTTTAACTTTTGCTATTTTGATTATACTATGCCTTGATATGAATCTTTGATTTCATCTTGGTGATAACTCTCTATGCTTCCTGGACCTGAATGTCTGTTTCCTTCCTCAGGGTAGGGAAGCTTTCAGCCATTATTGTTTGTAAATAAAGTTTTCTTTTTTCTTTCTCTCTTCTCCTTCTGTGTCCTCTATAATGTATTTAGTATGCTTTACATTGTCCCAATGGTCTTTTAACCTATCCTTACCTTTTTTTTTTTTTTTTCCTGTTCTGACTGGGCAATTTCCATTATTATGTCTACAAGATTGCTGAGCTATTCTTCTGTATCATCTGTTCAGCTCTTGATTTTCACAGGTATATTTGTCATTTCAGCTACAAATCAGCTATGATGGGTTCCTTCCTATTTTTTTCTTCTTTTTTGAAGTTCTTACTGTGTTCTTCCATTCTAATCCAAGATCTGTGAGCATCTTTATGACCATTACTCTGTACTTTTTATTAGGGAAATAGCTTATCTTCATTTTTTAGGGTTTTTCTGGGTTTTACCTTACTCCCTTTTTTTTTTTTTTTTTAGGGACATATTATTCTGTCTCCTCATTTTGTTTGACATTCCATTTATTCCTGTGAATTAAACAGAATAGCCATCTCTCCCAGTCTTAAAAGAATAGCCCTATGTAGAAGTATCTCCTTTGTGAATTGTGTGTCTCTGGCAGCCTTGGCAGGCCAGACATTTAAGTGAATATGCCTCAGAAGGTACTGGGGCATACCTTGAGGGGGCTATCTTGACAGGCCAGCTGGAATCAGGTAGCCCTGGGGCACACCATGCTGGGCCACTTTGGTAGGATGTTCTGTCAGATGTAGGCTGTAAGGGTCTTAGGGAATGCTGTGCAAGGGCCATTTCATCAGCATAGTTGGAGCTGGGGTAGGAATATGCAGAGAAGCCTAGGATGTGCTACACTGGGGTCACCTTGGAGAGGAAACTGGAGCTGGCATGGGCCAAAGGTATAGAGTGCACTGGAGTGACCCTAGCAGGCTGGCTAGATTGTCTGAGCCTTGCTTCTACTCATGTATGATGGTGACAGCAGGAAAAGCATAAAAAGTTGTGCTCACTGGCACCCCTAACCCTGAAGAGCATTCCATTAGCTTTATGCCTATATGGTGGACTCTCAGTTATTAAATTGACTACCTTCCCTTCTAGTCTAGTTGCCCTTTAAGCTGTTACTTTTTGCTGTGCTTCAGGGTGGTATGTCTCTCTATTGCAAGTCACTGTGTCAAGAGTAGGGTTCCTTATTAATCATAATTGTTATACTACAAAAATATATTATGTCCAATTAGATTTGATAACTTTAATTCCTAACTATTTTATCACCGAGTTTATATTTAAATAAACCCAAGCCTCATAATGGGCTTTTTCACGTGCTCTCTCTATTCCTGAGAACTTTGTATTCATTCTCCACTTAATTGTTTGCATACACAATACTAACCATTTGCTTCTAAAAGGAGTAATATGTATCTTTATGAATTCTTACATATGTGAAACTGTCTGGCTATTTTGATTCATGTTTTGGTAATATATTTCCTACCTATATAATAAATATTGTTGAAATATAACCAAGAGCAGAAAGCAAAATTTATAACTTTATAAATTTATTTATGAATTTTTACAGATTCAACAGACACATATAATATATCCAGATGAAGAAATGTTAGCAATCCAGAAGTCCCCCCTGCATCTTTTAGTCAATACCTGTACCTTTCTATCTGAAGATAAACACAATCCTGAATTGTAACATTGCACATTTGTTTTTCTTATTTTTAAACTTTTAAAAATTAGAGTCCTATAACATATTCTGTTTTGTATCTGCCTGTTTTTTTCTCAATATTATGTTGAGATTTTTCCATATGTTTACATGCAGCACATTTATTTATTCTCATTGGTTCACAATGTTTCATTGCACAAATATAACATAATTTATTTAACCATTCAACTATGTCTGACAGTATTGTTACCAGTTTGGGGCTATTATGGATTGTGCAGTCAGAAATATTTCTACACATATCTTTCAGTGAACATATGTAAACATTTCTATTTAACGATAGAATTATTTGGTGGAAGAAGTATGTTCATATTCAGTTTTAGTTGATACTACTAAGCAGTTTCTAAACTAGTTGAATGCTTACTCCTAACTTCAGTATATGTCAATTCAAAGTTATTTTATCTATCTAGCTAGCTAGCTAGCTAGCTAGCTAGCTATCATGTATCTATCATCCATTATTTATCTTAGCAATTCTGGTAGGGATAGAGTGATAATTTATTTCTCTCTCTCTCTCTCTCTCTCTTTTTTTACTTGTATCTTTTCTATGACTAATGAGATTTAGAAATCTTTCATATATGTATGGTATATCTTGTTTGTTTTTGTTAGATGTCTCATCAGTACTGTTTTTCCCATTTATTTAAAGATTTTATTTATTTATTAAATATAGAGAGAGAGATCACAAGTAGGTAGAGAGGCAGGCAGAGAAAGAGGGGGAAGCAGGTTCCCTGCTGAGCAGAGAGCCTGATGTGGGGCTCAATCCCAGAACCCTGAGATCATGACCTGAGACAAAGACAGAGGCTTAATGTACTGAGCCACCCAGGCGCCCCATATTTTTTCCCATTTTTTAGAGGTTTCTTTTTTTTTTCCCTATGATTTATAGAAGTTATCTATATTTTCAGGATATAGGTTTTGTATTAGATAAATGTATTGCAAATATCTTCTCCCACTCTGTAGCTTATGTTTTAGCTCTTTTAGTAATGGAGCTTCATGAGAAAGGGTTTAATCTTAAAATTCAAGTCACCACTTAATCCCTTAATTGTGTCAGAAAATTTAGTCGCTCAGTTCTTTAATTTTACCAGAATCTTTAATTTTACCTTTCACATTTACATCTACAAATCATGGAATTAATGGGATATAATGTTAGATATGAGCCAACATTTTCTCACCCCACCCATAGAAGAAATATAGTTCATCTAGCACCATTTATTGAAAAGGGCAGTATTCCTATATTCCTCTGGAATATTTTGTTATAAATATTTGTATATATATGGTTTCTTGACTTTTTATTTCTTATCATTGTTATGCATTGGTCAGCTGTCTTAATTACTTCAGACTTCTAAATTTGATATCAATTAGAATAAGTCTTCCAACTTTGTTGCTCTTTAAAATTATCTTGGCTGTTTTTACACCTTTGTTTACATTTCATTCTCTCAAGCATGTATATAGACACAGGTATTTAATGACTTTGATGATATTATAACAATTTAAAATTTATTTCTTAATTGTTGATTGATATTCCATATAAATATGAATTGATTTCAGTTCCTTTATGAATTGTGCTAGTCTCTATGAATGCTTGCATATATATATATATATATATATATATATATATATATATTATAAAAACAATCACATTCTAAGTAATGGGTCTCATTTATTCCATATCAATCTTTACAACTCATATTTCTTTTTATAGATATTTATTTATTTATTAGAGAGAGAGATAGAATTTCTGTGAAGGGGGAGGTGTAGAGGGGGAGGGAGAGGAACTGATGTAGAGTTCCCACTGGGTGTAGAGACCTACATAATGCTTGATCCTAAGATCCTGAGATCATGACCTGAACTGAAATCAAGAGTCGAATGCTTAACCAACTGAGCCACCCAGGTGACCCTGTATGTCTTTTCTTGCACAAGAATCTCTGGTGAAATGTTGAATATAGTGATCAAAGGCATCCTTGACTTTAAAAAAAAACAAAACATAGCAGAAAAGCCTTTCAGTAGTTTCCTATTACATAGAATTTTGCACAGAAATTTTGTACAGATATGAAGGAAGTTTACATCTATTATAAATTTGATAAATTATCACATATGTTGACATCATATTTTAAAATTTAATGTTAATTATGTTAACATTGTTGATTCTTAAACAAGGCTTGCATTCCTGGAATATTCATTCTATGGCTGTATTTGTTATCATGCACAAATATTATTGACTAATTTGCTATCTTTTAAAATGGATTATCTGGGGGAGGGGTCAAGATGGTGGAGAAGTAGCAGGCTGAGATGACATCAGGTGGCAGGATATCAGTTAGTTTATCAAACCATTCCAAACACCTACAATTCCACAGGAGATTGAAGATAAGAAGAGCAGAAATTCTAGAAACAGAAAATTGACCACTTTCTGAAAGGTAGGACCTGCAGAGAAGTGAATCCAAAGTGATGGGCAGATAGACTGTGGGGGGAGGCACTGGTTCCCGGGAAGTGGTGGAGCAATGGAACACAAAATCAAAGCTTTTAAAATTCTGCTCCACTGAGGTACATCATTCCAGAGGCTAAGCCAGGATGAAACCCATGCAAGGACAGTGTGGTCTCAGGTTCTGTGGGGTAACAGAAGGATCGGGGCTGTCTGAGTGTCACAGAGCTCACAGGTATTAGAGCAGGAAGCCAGCTACAGAGATCGAGTGAGCTCTCAACTTGGGGTTACTTTAAACTGCGATCTGTGGCACAGTCAGGCCACTGCTCTGTGAGCAGAGATCCCACAAGATCTGGAGAGACACCCCTGGAAGAGTGCAGGGATCTGCTGGGTTTGGAGACTCCAGGCAGGGCTGTTGTGCCAGAGGCAGAGATGCTTGACTACAGGCTGGGTGAGCATGGACTGCAACCAGAGACCAGGGAGATGGGAGTGTTTGAGTGCTTTTCTCTGAGGGTGCACTGAGGAGTGGGGCCCAAGCTCTCAGCTCCTCTGGGCTGGAGATTGGGAGGCTGCCATTTTCATTCCCATCCTCCGGAACGCTACAGAAAGCATTCAGGGAACAAAAGCTCCCTAAAGCAAATCTGAGCAGAATACTTAGCCTGGTCCCTAGTAAGGGCGGTGCAATTCCGCCTCAGGCAAAGACACTTGAAAATCACTACAACAGGCCCCTCCCCCAGAAGACCAGAAAGAAATGCAGCCAAGACCAAGTTCACTTACCAAGGAGAATAATGGAATCGCAGAGGAGAAGAAAGCAAAGCATGGAAATCATGGATTTCTCCCCATGATTCTTTAGTCTTGAAAAGTTAATTAATTTATTTTAATTTTATTATTTTCTTATGCTAAATTTTTTTAATGTTTACTCTTTCCTCTTTTAACATTTTTAAACTAGTTTATTTTAACAATGCCTCTCATCTAAAAAAAATTTTTTGAACCTTCATTATTATAGTCATATTTTTATCCTTCATTGTATCTAACTTTATTTTTTGTAATCACATAGCATTTTTTCTTCTAAAAAAATTTGGGATACAACTTCTTCTAAAAATCAAAATATATCCTAAATCTAGCACAGGGCTTTGTTCTAGTCTCTAGCCTGAGCAAATTCCCTCCACTTTCTTTTTCTTTATTCTCCCAACCAACTTATCTTTTCAACTCCTTTTTTAGAAATTTAAAAACAATTTTTTTCATCTTTATAGTCAAAATATTTCATCCCCTCATTGCGTTTACCTTTATATATATATATATATATATATATATATACATATATATATATATATATAAAATTTTTTTCTTTCTTTAAAATTTTGAGAGGTAGTTTTTTCTAACAGACCAAAATACTCCCAAAATGAAGTGAGCCACTCTGTTCTATTCACCAGTCTAATATATATTTTCTTTTTAAAATTTTTTTTTCTTTTTTAATTGTTTTTTATGAACTTCTTTTTTACCCCCTGACTTCCCCCCACAATTTGGGGTCTCTTCAGATGTGGTTAAAGCACATTTTCCTGGGGTCTTTGCAATACTTTCAGTATTTTATTTGCTCCTTCATATATTCTTATCTGGATAAAATGACAAGGTGGAAAAACTCAACA
This sequence comes from Mustela nivalis, assembly GCF_964662115.1. Lineage (NCBI taxonomy): Eukaryota > Metazoa > Chordata > Mammalia > Carnivora > Mustelidae > Mustela > Mustela nivalis. The sequence continues at coordinate 85,655,919 of NC_139020.1, forward strand.
CTAAAAAAAAAAAAAAAAAAAAAAGAAGAAGAAGAAGAACAAGAGGCAGTGCTGAAGCCTAGGGAACTAATCAATATGGACATTGGTAATATGTCAGATTTAGAGTTCAGAATGACAATTCTCAAGGTGCTAGCTGGGCTTGAAAAAAGCATGAAAAATATTAAAGAAATGCTGTCTAGAGAAATAAAAGCCCTTTCTGGAGAAATAAAAGAACTAAAATCTAACCAAGTAGACATTTAAAAAAAAGCTATTAATGAGGTGCAGTAAAAAATGGAGGCTCTTACTGCTAGGATAAATGAGGCAGAAGAGAGAATTAGTTATATAGAAGACCAAATGAGAGAGAATAAAGAAGCTGAGCAAAAGAGAGACAAACAACTACTGGACCACAAGGGGAGAATTTGAGAGATAAGTGATACCATTAGATAAAACAACATTAGAATAATTGGGATTCCAGAAGAAGAAGAAAGAGAGATGGGAGCAGAAGGTATATATTGAACAGCATTATTGTAAAGAATTTCCCTAATATGGCAAAGGGAATAAGCATCAAAATCCAGGAGATGCAGAGAACCCCCCCTTCAAAATCAATAAGAATAGGCCCACACCCCGTCATGTAAGACTAAAATTTACAAGTCTTAGCAACAAAGAGAAAATCCTGAAAGCAGCCTGGAACAAGAACTGTGTAACATACAATGGTAAAAATATTAGATTGGCAGCAGACTTATCCACAGAGACCTGGCAGGCCAGAAAGAGCTGGCATGATATATTCAGAGAACTAAATGAGAAAAACATGCAGCCAAGAATACTATATCCAGCTAAGCAATCATTGAAAATAGAAGGAGAAATAAAAAGCTTCCAGTACAAACAAAAACAAAGAATTTGTAAACACAAAACCAGCTCTACAGGAAATATTGAAAGTGGTCCTCTAAGCAAAAGGGAACCTAAAAGTACTAGACCAGAAAGGAACAGAGACAATATACAGTAATAGTCACCTTACAGGCAATACAATGGCACTAAATTCATATCTTTCAATAGTTACCCTGAATATTAATGGGCTAAATGCCCCAATAAAAAGACACAGGATATCAGAATGGATAAAAACAACAACAACAACAACAACAATCAATATGCTTCTACAAGAAACTCATTTTAGACCCATGGCACGTTCAGATTTAAAGTGAGGGGGTGGAAACAATTTGCCATACTAATGGACATCAAAAGAAAGCTGGGACGGCAATCCTTATATCAGATCAATTAGATTTTAAGCCAAAGACTAAAATAAGAGATGAGGAAGGACACTATTTCATACTCAAAGGGTCTGTCCAACAAGAAGATCTAACAGTTTTAAATATCTATGCCCTTAACATGGGGGTAGCCAACTATATAAACCAATTAATAACTAAATCAAAGAAACACATTGACAATAATACAATAATAGCAGGGGACTTTAAAACTCCCCTAACCGAAATGGACAGATCATCCAAGCAAAAGATCAACAAGGAAATAAAATCCTTAAATGACACACTGGACCAGTTGGACATCACAGATATATTCAGAACATTCCATCCCAGAACAACAGAATACACATTCTTCTCTAGTGCACATGGAACATTCTCCGGAATAGACCAGATACTGGGTCTTAAATCAGGTCTCAACCAGTATCAAAAGATTCGGATCATTCCCTGCATATTTTTAGACTGCAATGCTCTGAATGATCTATCTATTTCACCTTTATATCTGCCAGATTTTCAATGTTCTACTCTGTTATTAAATATATTAAAATTAGGATTTATAATTACATAGTGAATTGGATATTATATTATTATAAAATAATTATCTCAAAATCTATGTAGTCTGATATGAATATAATTATGACATCTTTCATTACTGCATATATGATATATATTTTCCCATTTTATTTTAATTTTTTATCCTTATATATAAGATGTGCCACTTTAGAAAGCAATATTTTAAAAAAATTCAATCTTAGATTCTTTTTCTTATTGTCTATAATTTATTCAAATACAAAAGTTTTGTCTTAGATTTATATTTGTCATATATATTCTATGTTCCATTTTTGTTCTTTTACAAATTACATATTTTTTCCTATTCACTTGATATGTATACATTATTTTACCAGTATTTTAATAGTCTAGAAATGAAGACATACATTTTGACTTATTAAAAGCTACTATCAAAATTACTATCACCATGTCCCAGAAAATCCAAGAAGCTAGAATACCATATCTTTATGAGTCTCCTTCTTTTGTACAATTTTTCTGTGTATTTTAATACAATATATACTTTAAATATCACTGAGGATATTGTTTTATATAAATTTATATAAGTGTTTTTGCTTCCCAGTGCTCTTTCTTTCCTTCAGACTCTCTGTGTTTTTCCATGGTGCTACAATTTTCCTTATTCCTCAAGAACCCCACCCCCACCCCCAGAATTCTTATTTTATTTACTAAAGTTCTTTATATTTTCCTTTATTTCTGGGTTTAGGACTCCAGGTGTTGGTGATTTTTTTTCTCAATATTTTAGAAACGTTTTTGCTTTTAAACATTCTTTTGTAATGTTGGCTCTCATTCTTATTTTGTTTGTTTGAGACTACATGTTCGGTCTTACCTTTTGCTGCCTTACCCCTGGACTTATTAGAAATGTAATCTCTGTTCTTTGATGGTGAGCTGATTATATCTGATTTAGTAAGGCTTATTCTTTCTTAAGTGACACTCTAGGCTTTGGTTGCAACATTGATTTACTTAATTATAAAAGATAAAGGCAGGACAGACTCTTAATGAATCTATATGAACAACTATATTTCCACAGAAAGTGCCTCAGTAAAATATCTGTTTACATAATTCAAATATTTGTTCAGTAAGAATCAGACACCACTCAAAAGATATTCTCATCAGTTTACATAGTATAGTGTACAACAGTGGTTCTCAAGCTTTTTGGTGTTAATAAAAATTTACTATCTTAAATATTTCTGAAAATCCCAAAGAGTTTTTGTTTACATAGGCTATATTTGTCAAATTTACTATACAGATATTAAAATAACAATAAGTCCAGTACTTAAAACCAAATTTTTAAAAAAGATTATTTATTTATTTGACAGCGATCACAAGTAGGCAGAGAGGCAGGTAGAGACAGAGGGAGGGGGAAGCAGGTTCCCTGCTAAGCAGAGAACCTGATGTGGGGCTCATCCCAGGACCCTGGGATCATAACCTAAGCTGAAGGCAGACGCTTTAACCCATTGAGCTGCCCAGGCGCCCAAAACCAAATATTTTTTAAGGAAAAAACTGTTACCCCCAAAAAAGAAATTAGTAGAAAGAGCAATGTATGTATTTCTCTGGCAATTTTTATTAAATGTCTCCCTTGAGAGAAAACAACAGAATTCTCCTACTTGTTTCTGCATTGTATCTGCTGCAATATCATAGATACAGCTTTTGGAAAACTTTTCTATAGACTCAAAATAAAATAAATGTGAAATATTTAAATAACATTTTAGTATTTTTTAAAATATTTTATTTTTTATTTGACAGAGATAAACACAGTGAGAGAGGGAACACAAGCAGGGACAGTGAGAGAGGGAGAAGCAGGCTTCCCTCTGACCAGGGAACCAGATGCTCCTGTCGGGCTTGATCCTCGGACCCTGGGATCATGATCTGGGCCTAAGACAGATGCTTAACGACTGAGCCACCCAGGTGCCTCTACATTCTAGTATTACTTTAACTATAATGTTAGCAGACCCCTTGAAAGCGTTTCTAAAATCACTGGGGTTACATAGTATAAGAATAAAGAGAAAATAATTTATTATCTATCCATCAGAAAATAGATGCATATTGGTATTTAAAATAATATAATTCAAAACAAATAATAGTTGTCAAAGATTAGGTCATTTGATTAAGATAGGATCATTTCTACCTGCAAAACAATACTTGACTGCTTATCTAATCAATATGCTAATTAAAATATTACACATAAATCTAGAAGTGAATTCATCCAACTTTATAAAGACTTAGCCAGTTCAGAATTGAGGAAACTATAAATTCGTTTTTAAAAAATAGTCAAGAACATTAATTAGTTAACAACAACAAAAAAGTATTCTGGTCAGATACAAAATCTATTTCCTGGGCAGATTTCACACAATGTAATTAGTAACCATGTAATACTTTGGGATAAGAGAAGACTGAATTTTTCAAGATCAATTTTTATTCTAATAAAGAAAAGCCAAAGTCTAATTTTGCATTAATATAATTTGAAAATAAAGTACTCATATGCTCCTTTCTAAAAAAAAAGTGATTTCCTTATGAACAAACTCATCAAAACCGGGTAAACATTGCTAAAACTTTGACACATTTCAGACCTTACCCTCATACTAAGATACTAGAAACCAAGAAAATTAAATTCATTTCCCTTAATCCTGCCATACACACTTGAGTTTTGTCTTTCACAATACTCTATCACATTCTGAAACAAACGAAACTTTAGGGCAGAACTTCTCTCTTTTTCCTTGAAAATCGAAAGCTCATCCCAAAGCCTTATGTGTTCATTTGCATTTCCCTTTTATAACTGATTATACTGTGGTTCAAACTACATATTAATGATCACTATTAACCTAGGTAGTTGCTTTGTATTTCACAAAAAATCTGGGTAGATAAGCAAGAAATATCAATCCTATATAGTAATTTTACAGATTAACATGAATGTGTGGCACAACATTTTATAGTCACAAACATCACTTTTGTAATGTTTTAAAATGACATGAATGAGCACAGTCCTGAGCATGGCCTAAGAACTTGTTTGTTCTACAACATAGAAAAATATGAAGCAATATCTCAAGTAGCACTATACATCAATGTAAATTTGTTATATCAAATATATTTTATAAGTAAATTAGCATGTATTTTATAAAATATAATCTTACACAACTATATATATAACTGCCTATTATAAATATACATATAAATATGTAATTATATATTATAAATATAAATATGTGTATGAAAATTATGTTTAGTAACCAAAGCATCTGTATTTTATCTTACTTAGAAATTATCTATCAAAAGATTATTTATTAATTAAATCAGCTTATTAGCAGTCCAAGTTTTTAAATTAATTAAGCATCAATCTTTGAAATTGTTTTCAACCTAACATACTAGATTCATTGTTACTATTATTAAAATGTTTTGTTGGGGCACCTGGGTGGCTCAGTCCTTAGGCATCTGCCTTCAGCTCAGGTCGTGGTCCCAGGGTCCTGGGATTGATCCCCAAGTCCGGCTCCTTGCTCAGCGGGAAGCCTGCTTCTTCCACTGCCCCTGCTTGTGTTCCTTTTCTTTTTCTTTTCTTTTTTTTTTTTTTTTTTTTTGTGTGTGTGTGTGTATGTGTGTTCCTTTTCTTGCTGTGTCTCTCTCTGTCAAATAAATAAATAAAATCTTAAAAAAAAGTTTTGCAAAATAATGACTTAGTTGAATTGAACATAAAATTTTACATTTTCTCAGTCCTAAACAGTAATTTGGATTAATAAATTCAACTTTTATAAAAACTCTACAGGGGCACCTTCGTGGCTTAGCAGATTAAGCATCTGCCTTCAGCTCAGGTCATAATTTCCAGGTCCTGGGATGGAGTACCGCATTAGGCTTCCTGCTCAGCATGGAGTCTGCTTCTCTCTCTCTTTCCCTCTGTCCCTTTCTGAAGCTTATTCTCTCTCTCTCTCTCAAGGAAATAAATAAAACCCTTAAAAAAAAACCAAAAAAACAAAAACAATAAAACTCTGCACATACTTCACACTAATAAACACAAAGAAAAATATAGGATGTGTGTTTTTAAACCAAAATTATTAAAATGCTTAGGTCGGGCGCCTGGGTGGCTCAGTGGGTTAAGCCGCTGCCTTCGGCTCAGGTCATGATCTCAGGGTCCTGGGATGGAGTCCCAAGTCGGGCTCTCTGCTCAGCAGGGAGCCTCCTTCCTCCTCTCTCTCTCTGCCCGCCCCTCTGCCTACTTATAATCTCTCTCTGTCAAATGAATAAATAAAATCTTTAAAAAAAAATGTCTTGGGTCATCAGGAGACTCATGTGAATGTAGATTCTGATGTAAACAGGTTTTTGTTGCAGAAATTTCTGAGAAAATAACTTTTGTATCTCTTAAAAGCCTAGTATATTAAAATATTACTTTATCAGTTCATTTTCTTTAATTTTGAAATATTAGACTTATGTAAGTACCTTTATTCTCTATAAAGCAATTAATTCAGAACTCCTTGAGTTTGTCTTTATAATTATTTAAAATTTTTTATTTATTTATTTGAGAGAGAGCGTGCACAAGCAAGGAGGGGACAGGAGAGGGCAAAGCAGACTCTGCACTGAGCAGGGGGTCCAACATGGGGCTCAATAGCAGGGCCCTGATATCATGACCTGAGCCAAAGGTAGAAGCTTAACCAACTGAGCCATCACGTGTCCCTATAATTTATTAATACCTTTTTAAACTAGGAAAATATTTCATCTCACAAGATGAGAGATAAAGTTTCTTACCACTTCAAAGAGTCACAGAACTTGGAGGTTAAGTTCTATGACCTCTATAATGGGTCAGCATAAATACAGAAACGGAACACTCCAGTCCAGATTTCAAAGACCTGTTTACCCTTCCAGGGGCCATGGGGTATTTTCTCAATCAATTTGTACTCCCAATAAGAGAACAAATTTTAAAAGATCATCAATAAACTTTCTTTATTGGCTCTCACACAACAGACAATAGGTCACCATCATTCACTCAACAAAGACTGTTAAGTAATCAAATCATAAAACCAGTTTCCTAATTTTTTGCTGCCACCAATAATGAATAATTTATCAGGCCCAAACAAATGAGAACCATAACCAAACTTGGGCTAGAACTGGAAACAAGGAAAAACACACAAAACTAGGAAAAAGAACAGAAATTAAAAGTCATCAAGATAAAGGTCTAATGCCCCTTGGGAGTCACTGTGGAATCCTAGGCAAGATGTGTGGGCAGGTGTTTTCTCAGGTGATTAAGTCTCTGAGAAGTAAGTCTGTGAAATTTCCAAAAGTGTTAAAGTTCAATTTTCTGAAGTTAAAGTATGACTAACATACAAACATATAATAAACATGTTTCAGTGATTTTATTCATCTTATTCATCAGTGAGGGATCAAGTAAGGTGGGAAAACTGGCTCAAAGAATGATTCAGGGAACAGAAATTTATATCATCAAAGGATTCCTGAAAAGAGTTTGGTAGAAATAAAAGTGTTAAACATCCTATAAGCCTCGAAAATGAAACACTGAAACCTTTGGGTTTATCTTTTGTACCCGAAAGAAACCCATAAGTTAACATTGAATTTCAGTTTCAGGGCTCTAATAAAATAATGCATAGTAAAGTAAAATACAGGTGCATCCCCTAGATAATTAAATTCTTGAGTGAGCCTGTTAAACAATGACATTGAAAGGACATATAGTCATCTTCCTGCTTTATTTCTAAGTTGTGGAATTTTTTTTTTCTTAACAAAGTAATGGTAAAAAGAATCTTGCCACACATAAAAGCCTTAGCAAGGTCATTCAAACATAGAAAGCAATTCATTTTAACTTTCACAATCTGGCATGATATTGTAACTTTCACAAGAGAACTACTTAATCAACTGTTAACAACCACAAATATTAAGTGAAAATAGTGTACTTGGTGCCAGCCAACATCTTTTAATTAAAAATACATTATTAGTAACTAATAAATATCGTAGATATAAACAACACATTTTACACACCAATATATACTTTCATGCTCTTTTCTGAAATCTTAATGCAATGGCATGAAGAAAACAGGGTCAATTTACATCCCTATTACAACTGATTATATTCTATTTTGGGGCCAAAGTATACAAAAGTTATCTTTGCTGATCATGTTTTGTTAGGAAGACCTAGATTAAGCACAGAGCTATAAAAATAGCTTGTATATTATTAAAATATGTGACCACATTTTCTGTAAATCTACATATTAAGGACTTAAAAATTTTTAATTGCCAGTTGAATTTCTTAGAGGAGATTCTTATATCACATTTAATGGAACCTAATTTCCTAAGTTGAAAAAAAGTCCTGAACAGGTTAAATATGGCCTTATATGCCCAACACATATTTTTCCACTTGGGTAGATGACATTTTAACAATCTGCTGTTGTAAATTATCTTATTATTATTAACAGCCAAATCCACATATGGCAGAGCTCTTACTGCCCTCTATGTTCAACTAGTCCACCTGTTTTTCATTAGTTAAACTATCAATGCCTACCTATAGCAAGCCTTTTTGGGTTTAAATTATGGTGGCTCTATAGGGCAGAACTTTCATTTAACGTAATCATGTTTTTCATTTTTCAAGTGTAACTATTATATATATAATTATACTTACATTATATAAATATGTGATTATATATAATTATGTATATGTGTTAGATATACCTGATTTTACATACACACACACACCCCTACATACGTATATGTCTGCAATGAAATAGTAAGAGATTCCCTATAGTTGTAAGATAATTTATATTTGTATAATGTTTTAAGAGATTCTTTAGGGGAAGTGAGGAACTTAGAATAAATTTTATGAGAAGATTTTTGTATCTATCTCAGTGGTTTTCATTTTGTCGTATTTTTCTAATGCTAAGCAAAGACTCCAAGGCAAAAGAATTTTAGAAAGAAAACTAATTTATTTCAAATAATTTTTTAAGAGGATTCATGTTTTATATATTCAGGCTTAACAACTAAAAATACAAGTATTAAAAAGAAAAACAAATTTTAAAAAGCAAACAAACATATCAGATAAAGGACTAGTGTCCAGAATCTATAAAGAACTTAGCAAACTCAACACCCAAAGAACAAATAATCCAATCAAGAAATGGGCAGAGGACATGAACAGACATTTCTGCAAAGAAGACATCCAGATGGCCAACAGACACATGAAAAAGTGCTCCATATCACTCGGCATCAGGGAAATACAAATCAAAACCACAATGAGATATCACCTCACACCAGTTAGAATGGCTAAAATAAACAAGTCAGGAAATGACAGATGCTGGCAAGGATGCGGAGAAAGGGGAATCCTCCTACACTGTTGGTGGGAATGCAAGCTGGTGCAGCCACTCTGGAAAACATCATGGAGGTTCCTCAAAATGCTGAAAATAGAACTGCCCTATGACCCAGCAATTGCACTATTGGGTATTTACCCTAAAGATACAAACATAGTGATCCAAAGGGGCACGTGCACCCAAATGTTTATAGCAGCAATGTCCACAATAGCCAAACTATGGAAAGAACCTAGATGTCCATCAACAGATGAATGGATCAAGAAGATGTGGTCTATATACACAATGGAATACTATGCAGCCATCAAAAGAAATGAAATCTTGCCATTTGCGACAACATGGATGGACCTAGAGCGTATCATGCTTAGGGAAATAAGTCAAGCAGAGAAAGACAACTATCATATGATCTCCCTGATATGAGGAAGTGGTGATGCAACATGGGGGCTTAAGTGGGTACGAGAAGAATAAATGAAACAAGATGGGATTGGGAGGGAGACAAACCATAAGTGACTCTTAATCTCACAAAACAAACTGAGGGTTGCTGGGGGGAGGGGGGTTGGGAGAAGGGAGTGGGATTATGGACATTGGGGAGGGTATGTGCTTTGGTGAGTGCTGTGAAGTGTGTAAACCTGGTGATTCACAGACCTGTACCCCTGGGGATAAAAATATATGTTTATAAAAAATAAAAAAAAATAAGAATATAAAATAAATAAAATTTAAAAAAAAGCAAACAAACAGAAATTCTCACTAGGTAACCAGATGCAACTGATCTGTTCATGGTGACAAAAGAGGGTTTTTTTTTGTTGTTGTTGTTCCATGCTTATTATTATTACAAAGTTCATTATGTATTACTGTTTCCAAGATAAAGAATAAGGTTGTTAGAATCAATGACTTAAAGAAAATGGCCAAGGTTTTATTTATTTGGGGAAGAGAATTAGGGAGATTCACCCTATATTTTCATCAGTTTCATCTATTTCAGTGGGCAAAATATTTTACTTTTGTGACTGGGTTATGATGTAGAGGAATGGCAAGTTGTCAGCTTTGTTTCTATAATACCAATAAATGTAACAGAATAGAAGATAGCAAACATAACAAAATTATAATACTACTACTCTTCTTTCCAAAATATTTTTTGTGCATCTACTTTGGATCAGACTCTGAGGATATGGCTGTGAATATAACAAAGTTTTTGCTTTCCAATAGCTTACAGTATAGTGTTGGAGGCAGAGAGTAAATAATTAAAGAAGCTAACATATCTGTCAGGTATTGACAGCAGCTGTCAAGGAGCATGAGCAAGTCTCCAGGAACACAGCTAAAGTCAAAGTTTTATTTAGTTTGCTGTAGGAAAGGAGAGCATGCGCCCAAGCAGCTTTCAGATATCTCTGTAAAGGGGATTGGAGGAGCTTTGCAGAAGTTGGTTTGGGCTGAATGGTTCCAGAGAGGAATTAGGGACGTGGGTGCCAGGTAGTGTTTAGATGTGCTGGCATACAAATAACATTTCAAGCGATAGAAGTGGATGAGATCACGTCTATGGAGTGTGAACGTAAACAGCGTTCTCAAGACTAAGTCCTAGAATACTTCATAATGAGAAGAAATGTCCCATAAGGTAAGAGGAAATCCAGAAAAGACCAGTGTCCTGAGAATAGAGTTAAGTGTTTGTAGCAGATTATTAATTTGCATTGTTACTTGTGAATATTGGATGAGTCTGACTCTAGAGTCCCATCAAGTTACATTTTGATAATCAGATTAGCTGGGACTTTGGCTACAGGAGGAAAATGGTCTGACTGTTTTTCACTGTTGTTGCTGCTATTTAAAAAAAAAGTAAAATAATTTCTATGGTGAGTGCTGTGAAGTGTGTAAACCTGGCGATTCACAGACCTGTACCCCTGGGGATAAAAATATATTATATGTTTACAAAAAATTAAAAATTTAAAAAATAATGCTTTCATACCATGTTTGATAATTATAACTTCCTGATTCACTAATTATAACAGTTATACTAATGGAAGTCTCTGACATCAAATAATCCATATGATAAATAACTTTCAGTAATTGTCCCAAGCTATACATTATTATATATGGTCATTAAGTGAATTGCAGGGCTCAAATTATGGCTTTTGACTCTGGTTGTAGCTTTTATCATTATACCTAATTGAAACTATAAACCGATACTTTATCATCATTACCAGTACATTAGAACTATGTGTGGAAATCTTAAAATTTGGGTGCCCGGCTTCACCACTAGTTCTGAATTCTTTTACCTCATTGGTTTAACCGGATGAACTCTAGAGTATATCCACTGGAAAAACCACTGTTTTAGAGATTTCTACAAAAATGGTAACTGGACTGTTTTTACAGAGTTCAAAACAAGACCACCCTGAATCAGAATCTCATAGGATAGAGTTTGTAAATCTTGAGATTTTAGTTTCCTAAAATTATTTTTAAAAGACTGAAAACCAAAGATAAAGTAAGCTGATTTCCAAACATTACAGCACATTAGAAGTGTCTGGGAAAATAAAAATCTTGACACAAGGTCATACATATCAATTAAATTAGAATGTCTGGGGTGGGAAACAGACAATTTTAGGTCTTAAATGTCAGTGTGAAGCAAAGTTTGGGAACCACTGGCATAATGGAACAAGTGAAACAAATGTACAGATTTTATGAATTGATAAAGATGAGACTATTAAGTTTGAAACATGAAACTCCTTTGAATCTTGACCTATACAATGACATTTTCATCAGTTTAAAATAAAATAGTGTCAGAGACAAATACCATATAATTTCACTTATATGTGGAATTTAGGAAACCAAACAAATGTACAAAGAAAAAAATAAAAAGACCACCCAGAAAACAGACTCTTATTTATACAGAACAAACTTAATCTTACGGAGTGAGGTAGGTAGGGGGACAGGTAGAATAAATAGGTGAAGTGTACTGACAATATACTTAATTTAACATGATGAGCCCTGGGTAATGTATAGAGTTATTGAATCACTATATATACTGTACACCTGAAACTAAAGCTGTATGTTTGCTATACTGGAATTAAATAAAAGATCAGGGGAAAAAATAGTGCCCACAAATATCCTGCAAAACCCTTTATTTGGTTTTTGCTAAATACTTTGCAGAGAGCATACCTCTCTTCTAGAGAATATAAAAAATATTTTTATGAAAGACTAACTCATAAATCTGAATCTGATGTTTTTGGTCAGCCTTTAGCATTTTGGGGAAAGTCTTAAAGTTTGTAGAACAAAACTAAAATCATATCACCTTTTTTCATATGCAGATAATACATTGCATAATTGCAGAAGTTTGCATTTATCTTTATCTTTTTTCAGAGATTGAATTAATTTTCTTGAAGTGTTTAGTTGAGACATTTTGAACACTTTGTCCTGTGATTTAAAAACACACATTCTGAGGTCAAATTTGTGATAAATAAACTAACTGAGTCAAGTGAAATTGAAAATGATGAGAAGACTTGGTTTAGCCAAATGATACATATATGTGCACCTCAGTGCCCTTTTGGTAATAAATCTAGAGTTTGCACTTCTGCCACAAACCTGCCCTGAATCAGTTAGCATAATGAAGATGCTTTCATCTTAAGTAGCAATGTCTCTCTGCCCCAGAAACCTCTTGACTCTCTGATAGGCTAAAACAGATTTAATTTTTTTTTTTTCTGACAATGAGGCAAATGGGAGATGCATCTGTTGTGTGGAAGACACTGGTGGAGCAGAAGTAAAACAATCTAAAATTGGAAATATGATAGGTCTATTGAGCACAAATGGGGTTTGTTTTTTCTTGCATTTTAAAATGTCAAAAATGAACAATAATGCCTAATAAATGCAAATATGTGTACAGAAAACATATAAAATGACTCAGGAACAGGTTTATGAAAAACTACTTGCATATTTTATGTAAAATCTCATTTTCTTTATTGGCATTAATGACTCACTATAGATTTTCATAAGTATATGTACATTTTGAGAAATCCTACATGGGCACTAAATATATTTTTATCTTTTTTCCACATGAATTGTAAGCTGCAGAAATATAAGTAAATGAGGGAGGGAGTGGGGAATACACCTACTTAATGATTAAAGTACACATATTAAGTTTTACCTTTTTCCCTCCCTCAATAGTTTAAAGCTGTTTTATCTGACTCAGGCTCCTATTTTTACTGATTACTTTGTTTCAATTACTTCAGAATCCTATTTAGTCAAAATTCAATTTTTACATCCTTTTGCATTTGAAGATGATATGTGCTATTCATTGGCTATTTTAGTCATTTCAGATGTGAGCTATTTATAGAAGCATTGCCTCATTTAGTCCATTTTTTAAAAAGATTTCTAAGCTGTTTTTTTTTGTTGTTGTTAGTGGCATAATATAAGATATGTATTTTTACCATCGGGCACTTCTGTAGACATTTTGAGAGTATTATTTAATCATTTAACAATTAATAGAATAATTATTAGTTCTGGTAAGAATCCAGTTAATAAGACTCAGGGAGTCCACATATTTACTCCAAGTGTATTAGGTAAATCCCAAAACTCAGCTTTGAAAACATTGATTTGTCTTAAAGGGCCACCCTTTTCCACTGTGACAGAAGAGAACATTTAATGAAATGAGTATAAGATTCTAGACCTAAAGTGAAGACTGAAGACTTATAAATTTAGATAAAAAACAAGGTTAAAATGAAGCAAGTTTTTTATTTTAAAAATGCAAAAAGTCTGAAAAAGATCCATATGTTAAATCTAAATCTTTTTAGTGGTAACAAGTAACCATTGTGTGTGCATGTGTCCACCCGTGTGTGGCAATTCATGTCGAATTTGATACATTTGAGGGGTTACAGGCAATCAGAAAACTATAACATCAGTTGAATGGGTCATCAAAATAGACCATTCTGGAGGGATATTTGTAGCCTTCTTTTGCTAACCTGATGGGGTTATTAAGAGCAGAGAGGAGAAAAAATGTTGTGTTTATCTGCATCATATACCTAGTTTACATTTGATTTGCCAAGACCTCAAAAAGGTAGCATCTGGATAAAATAAAACTTGCTGTGAGGTTTCGTCTTACTAAAAGGAAAAGCATCTGGAGGAGTTGGCAGATGCTGTCCTATTCCTTCAGTGGCAACACATGCTTTTTCTGTATCATTGAGCTTGGGGATATCAAACAATCTTGAATTTCTCTTGGTTCTTGGAATTAGATGTGATAACAATGTGAGTTTGCATAGGTCAAGCAAAGAACTTTGGTTGGAAGACCTCTTTCTCTGAAGATCAACTTAAAACAATTGTTTCCTTGGAACTCAGGAAGATGGATTGCGTCCCTGTTGTAAAGATAAGAGATAAGAATTCTGAAGCTATGAACATCATTTATCTATCTAACTTAATACTATGAATATTTACATAAAATTGGATTCCACAGATTGGTGAGCAGATTTGAAAAGGTCATTTTTGAGGTTTAAAATAATACCAATATAGGAAAATTGAGTAGTTCTGGTAAGGGTATTTTTGTTATCTTGTGCTAACTCATGACTTCTGTGTACAGACACACTTAGAATTCACTTTATCCACTGATACGGGACAACATTAGTTACACATTCCTTCATTAGTTCATTTATTTATAAGACAGCAAGCATTTACATAGTACCTAATGTATTCCAGGACTATGCTAATGGATAGAAATGTATATTTGAACAAGACCTATATTATCTATGATCTAATTCCCTTCCCATTCAAGAAAAGGAAAACTGACCATATATACATATTTTCTAATTAGAATTATGAAGACACTAATAAAACAGATTGTTGTGACAGATGATCATCCAAGGCCCCTGTGAAACCTGACCTCTGCACTGAGTTTAAAGGGACTTCTCTCACGACTGAAGCAGTAAGATGAAAGTCTCTGAAGTGAAAAAGGGCTTAAAATTTTTACGGAGAACTGAGAGGGAGCTAGTGAAGATGAAACGTGATTGAGGGGAGTCGAGGGCTCTGTTAAGGAATGAAGTTGGAAAGATAGTCCGACCCCATCAAGATGGGTGTTATAGACCAGGTCAAGGCATTCATGTTTTATTCTGAAAGCAATAAGGAGCCACTGGAGTTTTTAAAAAGTGAAGTTAGTTGGTTTATATTTTTAAAATGTTACCATGGTTGCTGTATAGAGAATTAACTCTTTGGACCATGAAGAGGCTTAGTTAGAAATCTGTTAAAAAGCTATTTCCATAGTAGATGAGCTATAGTGGTAGTATTAGTGGAGGTGGAAGATGATGGGTTTGAGATAGTTTTGGGGGAAAAAAAATAGAACAGGAAAAGCATTTGCTAAGTATCTGTGGGGGAGTAGGGATCTCAAACAAAAGAGGTGAATAAAGAAATCCCTTACATTTTGATTTCTAGAACTGGATTAAGATTTGGGGGCTATTCAGCCATTTACATAATAGGGAAAGACTAGCTATTAAGGAATCTGATCATTAAGGAAGGGGAGAAGAGGAGCTTCAGGTAGATTATTTTGTGAAATATGGGTATTAAAAAACACAGTTTCTAATCCTGATCGGATTGGCATATAGCAGTTCTGAGTTCAAAATGGCAATACTGAGGTGTTTAGACCCTAAAGGAGAATAAGAGCGCTCAGAACCATGCTCCGTGGCAGCACAAAATAAAATAAGTCATGTGACTAGTACAGGGGAGTAGTAGCCAGAGATAGGAGGAGAAGCGAAGCAGGTGAGTGCCAGAAACCTGAAGAGGTTTTAATGGGTGAAGTGATAACTGAATCAAATGTTGCAGAGGTTCAAGATTAAAGAGCCTGTGTTGAAGTATATCCAATTTGATGTTACAAAAAGTCTCCTGTCTCCTTTTATGAAATATAAATTTCCATTCAATATTTGCTTCTAAAATAAGTGCTCTCAATAGATTTTTTTTTCCCTTAGAAATTCTGGAAACACCCACTGAAAGCTTGATCAGGAATTAGTACCAAAAATTGATAATGAAGTTATATGATAACCCTGTTTGAGAAGCAAATTCAAACAGATTTTAAAAAGAATCAAATTCTTATATAATAGAATTTATCACATTTCATTTAAAAATGTCATAAAGGGAAGAAAAAGTACAGCCTTACCCCCTTGTTTTCTTGCTTCACAGTAAAAATTAGAAATAGAAAAAAATATCAGATTTCTAATCTGAGAGAATAAAAAAGAATCAGGAGTTGCAATTGGAAGTAAGACAAATTCACCACTAGTGAGGGTTTAGCTCTAAGGAAAGTAGAAAATAGGCTTTTAAGTATACTTTATATATGTGATTATTTTGTGAATTTTAAAAAGTATCGAAAGGAGCAATAGAATTCTTGGTAATCTACTGAAAACTGGAGTTTTTCAAAGCTGGCCTTTGAAACTGTCCTTTGAAAAGTATGTAACCACAGCCAGATCCTGAGGTGAACCATAAAGCTAAAGCATGTTTAATTTGAAACAAAATTTGTACTTGGTAAAGAATAGAAATGGCAACTTTTACTTCTATATACTGTTATACATAATATCTAAAAACCTTAAGGCAGTTGCAGTACCTGAAATTAAATAGGAAATGAAATTATTCCCTGAAGATAATGGAGGTTATTGTTAGAAATGCATTTAAAAATGCATACAAATAGTTTATACTATTATTGTGTACATTGCTCAGCAGCTGTAACCTCATTACAAATTCCTCATTGTGTTTCTCAGAATATTTAACCTCTTTAAAGATGATGCTTAAAGTACACCTTATGTGGGAGCACCTGGGTGGCTCAGTGAATTAAAGCCTCTGCCTTCGGTTCAGGTCATGATCCCAGGGTCCTAGGATCGAGCTCCACGTCATCCTCTCTGCTCTGCGGGGGACATGCTTCCTCCTCTCTCTCTGCCTGCCTCTCTGCCTACTTGTGATCTTGCTCTCTATCAAATAAATAAATAAAATGTTTAAAAAAATGTAACACCTTATGTTACTCTTAGAGTAATATATTTTTATGGCAAACATGATTAGTTAGTATTATAATACACCAAAACATATCTTGAATCCCTTTAGTGTGGCTGAAACAGTAAATCTGTTGAGAATGTTATCAAGTACTATTATTACTAAATACAATTTTTGAAGAACATATGACGAAGTTTGTTGGGTTCCACCACTCATTTCACAAACATAGAAAGTGTCAACTATATACCAGGTGCCCATCTAGATGTTAGGGATCTATTTGTGATCAAAACCAGCATCCTCACTTTCATGGAGAATATAAATATTATACATACCCACTGAAGAAAAAAATGAAACAATCAAGAAAATAGGTGGAAGGGACGCCTGGGTGGCTCAGTTGGTTAAGCAGCTGCCTTCGGCTCAGGTCATGATCCCAGCGTCCTGGGATCGAGTCCCACATTGGGCTCCTTGCTCAGCAGGGAGCCTGCTTCTCCCTCTGCCTCTGCCTGCCATTCTGTCCGCCTGTGCTCGCTCTTCCGCCCCCCCTCTCTGATAAATAAAATCTTAAAAAAAAAAAAAAGAAAATAGGTGGAATAAAACTGTTAGTGTCTGATTAATCTTCTCTTTGCACAGTCTCATACAGGTATCCTGTGGACTAATACTATATATATCCTATTAAAATCCATTTTCATTTAAGTACAGATTAAAAAATATCTAGATCTTGTAAGTACTTTGACTCAGCACATTACAAATTTACTATGTATTTGGACCTGTGATCCAAGGAACAGTGATGAGCATGACTATTGTGTCCCTGCCCTCATGCATATAGTTTATAGGCTATAGAGTAAAATACTTTTGATTTCTTTTCCAAACACACTGTGGTTAGTTTATTCAGAAAAGGTACATGAAAACTAAAAAAGTGTGTTGGTACTACTACCTTAAAGTCTTGATGTAACTTCATTCTTCCATACATCCCAGCTGTACCTCCATCATGATCCTAATACAAACAGCTCTGAGCCCTCCTTTCCATTACCCTGATCTTTATATTGCTTTATGCATTATTTCCTCTCATGTAAGCTCCTGTTGCTTTTATGCTTCCAAGAAATCTCTACCCTTTCCTCTGGAGCTTCCTACAGTGCCAAACCAAACAAAATAAAACAAACAAACAAAAACAGTTAAATTCTCAATCCCTTCAAAAAATGCTTCCTTGGCTTCCTTGACATTAAGTGAAACTCTGATTTCTGTAGAGCCCTCTAGAGGAGAGGTGCTTACTGTCTGACATTCCACAAATATCAGCATGGTAGATGGGAACCAGCCATCCCTAATGATGATCTTAGATCATTCAGTTTCTATTAAAAGCCCATTTATTGGGGGCACTTGTCTATACCATCAGTTACTCCATTCTTCCTCTCATGTACTTCTCATGAAGTCATTATCTTTGTCTCCATACTCTGCAAGATGCAAAAGTTTTCTAAGTAATATCCAATGGACCCAATCAAAAATTTTAGTATCTTAAACCTTTTTGACTTTAATCATCATCTTTAATAACCTTCAGGCATTTATAATACAATAGAAACTGTGATTATAAGTCTTTGGCATAAGTTTGCTTCTCTTCATGAATTTGTTCCATTTACCACCCTGTTTAATCTAAGCCAATAAATGTTGTGATCTTCTACTCATTTATCTACCATTTGCCTTCTTATGTTCAATAATGCAGCTCCTAAATATCAAGTCTAAACATTTATTTCCATTTAGTCACTGTCACTGCCTTAGACCTCACTTCCATAGTCACTGGATTTGGGAATGCTATTATTAAAAATACTAAAGAGAAGAAGTCACGTAGTTAGATTAGTTTGCATTTCTTCCCTTGTACTAAATATATGGACTTTTTTTCATGCTACTTTCTTATGAATCTTGGGGGACATTATCATTGTCTCAGGCAAGCCCTATATATAAATAATTACTTTAATCTGAAGTTTAATAGGGCTTTAAATATAGGAGGAAAATAATAAACTTGGGGGGAATTACCTAAATATTTGCTAAGTGTTGCTTTTCCAAACAGATTAGTCATGGGTAAGTGTCTATGAATCACTTAGCATTTGTCTTCTCCAACATTTTGTAGAAGTAAAACTAAAACATAATTATAATGCTTGTTCTGTTTGTGAGAGGCATACTGTTCAGTTTTTTTACCAAGTTACTCATATCTGACTGAGCATTAACTTGAACTACAGATCAGTCAATCCCAACACTCAATCTTATGTGATCAAGAATGCAAATACATTGGTATCTGTATTAGATAATTTTAGATATTCAAATCAAAGCCAACCTAAACATTGTGAACTAAAAATTACTTTAAACCTTTTGCTAGTTAAGTTTGTGACTATATGACATTCAAAATTTTGACATGTGAGGGTTATAATTTAGAAGGTAGACATTCATGAATTCATAAAATACTCTGAAGAGAATTGTCAACATTGCTGTTTCTGTTGGCAATGAGTGCAGTGCCCCCTCTCTGTCTGTAACACTGAGGAGTAAGAATAATTGCTATTCAATCTCAGTGATATTATGCCACACAAAAATGTCAACAAGTATAGACAGTTTGCCAATAACTCATTCTTCTTTATCTCCAAGCACAAAATTGGTTATTAAATTTGTTATATTGGTCTTGCAAACTTCTTGGCCTAATAAGATTTGATTATTTTAAGAGGATTTGTGTGTGTGTGTGTGTGTGTGTGTGTGTGTGTGGTTTTAAGCTTTTCTCTTTTTTAAACCAAGTCCATTAATTTTGTATAGAAAATCATCTTTTTGTCCTCGTATTTTGGGGGGGGGGAGAAACTCAACTGATATATCAGATTGCTGTATTTTGTTAAAAATAATGCAAGACACTTAGTGGCTTCCCAATACTGCTTGACAGAGTTTCATAACAGAAAACTCACTATGTCCTGGAGGTAAATGGACATTCCTAAAAAGAAAACCTAATTTACAGATATTTGTCATTATACTTACAGTTTTTTTTTAGCTGTTTGTGCAAAGCCATTGATGTGGTAGAATACTATTTTATCATAAGCCCCAAATAAGTCTTAGAGAAGCCAAATTATTGCCCAAAGCGATAGAATGTGACAGAATGTGACAAAGGATGAATTGAAACCCAGGTCCCTGAACACCATATAATTTATTTTCAGGTCTGCTATCCAGCATTCTGATGGATTAAAAAATTTTCTGGAATCTCATCATAAATGCATGAATGATAAATCACTATTTTACAAAGAAGATTAGCTAAAAAACTTCATACATCAGTCTTTATAATTCTCTTAATGGTGTAAATACAGTAGAGTATATCTAAATTTTAATTTGTTTCTACTGGTACATATATTAAAATATTTAACAATAAGAAAATGCTTGAAGGACATAAAAAAGTTGCAATTTTACATTTTTTCTTTTTACTCTAGTTAAAATCCCGACCCTCTGTAATTGACTCTAGCAATCTTTTATAATTTAACAAGACTATATGTCTCATTCCAAATAAGATGATGAAATTGTCAACATGTGTATTTTATAATTATTTTTTCTTGATATAACTAAAATTTATAATTCCTTCAATAGGAAATCTAGACTACTTAATCCTACACTGTTGTGTGCTTCTATCTTGAATGAAAGCTTTATCACAGAAATTGTATTCACTCTTTAGCCCTTCAGAACTTGGAAGATTTCTTTTTTTTTTTTTTTTTAAGATTTCATTCATTCATTCGACAGAAAGAGAAATCACAAGTAGGCAGAGAGGCAGGTAGAGAGGGAGAAGCAGGCTCCCCACCGAGCAGAGATCCTGATGCGGGGCCCAATCCCAGGACCCTGAGATCATGACCTGAGCTGAAGGCAGAGGCTTAACCAACTGAGCCACCCAGGTACCCTGGACAATCTCTTGAAAGGATACTTGTTTAGAACAAAAAAGTCTGTACTACTATTTGCTATCTTACAGCTTGTGTTTTAATGTGTCACTCCTACTCTGTTGAATGATCTTTGCAAGAAAATAAAGGTCAGGATAGAAACATTAGTTTATATAAGATCATAATTTAAAGAAATTAGGTTTCTGAAATATATTTAAATGTGGTAAAATATTTTAAAGTTTATTGGAATTTTCTGTTTTTAAGTATCTTCTCCCAATGAAGAAACATTTTTAAAAAATGTTACTATTTAGGGCACCTGGATGGTTCAGGCCAATAAATGTCTGCCTTGGGCTCGGGTCATGATCCTTGGGTCCTGGGATCCAGTCCTGCACTGGGCTCCTTGCTCAGTGGGGAGCCTGCTTCTCCCTCTGCTGCTCCCCCTTTTTGTGCTCTCTGTCAAATAAATAAAATCTTTTTAAAAAGTAAGTACATAAACACACTCTAATATCACTGTACTTCTTTTGTGAACCTTTTCAATTTTGGAAAAATGCTCAATAAGTGCTCTGTAACAATAATGAATTTACTACCTTATATATATTTATATTTCTCTTTGACCTAACTAATGAAATAATTTCCTTTTCTCTAGCACTCAACTGACCGAAGAGTTTTTCACCCATATTAGTCATTTAGATAGCTTAAAATGCCTACATATGAATAGAAATAAGATGTACTGTATTCTCATTACCCATAACTTTACATTAATATTTTAATATTTAGTTGTTATTCAAAGAGATAAAGGTATTTTCCCACCTGGACTTCTTATGTAAATTAGATTACAATTGAGAGTGTTTATGTGCTTTACAGGGAAAAAGATTCAAATGCAATCATCAATAGGAAATACTATTCATTACTAGATGAATATGATTTTCTTTATTTTTTTTTCTTTACATGTACTAGTTTGTCAGGGCCTCTAAAGGTGTTAGCATTTGAGGATAATAAAAGTTACTGAAAATATTCTCTAGTTCACCTACAAAGTTTAAGAGAAAATTGGCCTGGTTTATGAGCATAACAAAAAATAATGGCATCAACTCCCTGAATCTAAATTTTCTGAGACAATGCTCTATTGTAATATTGGCCTGAGAATTCCACAACATTAAATTTTACCTATTGATTGTAATTTCTGTAAAATTGTATTTGGAAGTTACCTTATTTCAATTCTACTGAAGTTCTATTTTTTTTTTTGAAGTTCTATTTTTTTGATTGCCTCTTTAGCTTTACTTTTTGTCCTACCTAATTATAGCTTCTGTATAAACTTTCACTTTGTTCTAGTATTACAATGTTTATTTATGTAATTTTATATAATACAATTTCAGATTAATAAAGACTTAATAGTAAAGCCACACTTTAAATTTCAGATGACAAAATTTTAATCTTATTGAGACTTTTGACATATGAAAGTTGTGTATATTTAAAGTGTACAACACATTTTGCTATATAGAAGTGTAAAAGATCACCACTATCAACCTAAATAATTTATCCATCACCTTGACGTAGTTACCATTGTGTGTGTGTGTGTGCGTGTGTGTGTGTATGTGTCTGTGTGTTCAGAAGATTTAAGATCTATTCTCTTCACAAATCTTAAGTACACAATGCAGATTAAATATAATTTATATAAAATACATAATTATTGATATTTAATATATCTTCCTTACTTTGTTTAAATGTTATGCTTTTGTGTTCTGTGCTTAGCTTCTGTATTTTTAATTTAGACTTTGCTATATAAATTATGTTTTGTATAATTTAATTCTAAGTATTTTGGTAGTAAGGTAAACTTTTTATTTCTAATATTGTTTACTAAAAATTTATGGCTCAAAGTGACCTACATTTAATCATGCATAACTCTCGCTTCTTTGAAGTAAATAAAATTAGTTACCAAGAGGTTTGAGAAGGGGTAATCTCACCAGGAGAAATTCTTTTTCACATGCAACTGTTTATTGAGTAAGCATTAGCTAATAGTGGTTAAGGAAACAACTCTTGTGTAGATTCAAAAAGCTATTGTGTACATTTGAAGTGAGTCCATTTTCCCAGTCCCTTAGGCATTGTGACTCCCTTGGAGAACACAACAGTATTCCACAGACAGGAAACTTGGTTAGTCTTGCTGTTGGTATTAAGCAGCCAGAGACCTGTGCAATGAGTTAAAGGATTCCTAAAGTAGAGGTTATAGGGATTGCTGGGTGGGTTCTTATACACTCTTAATATGGGCATGGGGAATTTTTCTGCAACACTTTATCCAACTCCTATATCTTGAATGACTCTCATTTTAAAGTTAACATACAATTCTGACTTTTATTAGTATTAATTTTGCTGATGAAAACTCATTTCTGATGTTCATCATACTAATTAGAAGAGTCTTGGTCAATAGCTCAGACCCTTATAGTGTGTTTAACTGTAAAATCCTATTTTCTATGCTAAAATATTTTAAGTCGATTGACTTAAATATCTTATTGTAAAAAAAGACATTTTTTATAATTAGAAGTAAATTTGTGGAATAATAATGTCAAAGGTGAATGTTCTTCTAAGTCAAATTCTTTTGTGCCCAGAAACCTTATTGTTTTTTTGTTTTATCTGTTTCCCCAACCTTGAATGCAGAGGAATATATACAGCTTCTGCTTTTAGCCATGAATCAGACACACAAAGCATTCCTAGCCTCCCTTATTATTCACTCTTGTAATACCATATTCCTATCATTAGGTTACAATTAAAAATTAGCTTGTGCAGAGTCCCTAGTTTAATTTGTAATGCTTACCAAATACTTATGTGGTAAAATCTGTAAGAGTGAAGTAGGTATTTCTTTAATTTTGTTTTATGACCAGGAGATTCAAATGCAACAATATGTGTTTCATTAGTAACATACAAAATGAAAACACTTTTTCTGGGGCACCTGGGTGGCCCAGTGGGTTAAAGCCTCTGACTTCAGCTCAGGTCATGGTCTCAGGGTCCTGGGATTGAGCCCTGCATCGGGCTCTCTGCTCTGCTGGGAGCCTGCTTCCTCCTCTTTCTCTGCCTGCCTCTCTGCCTACTTGTGATCTCCCTCTCTGTCAAATAAATAAATAAAATCTTAAAAAAAAAAAAACAAAAAACAACTTTTTCTGCTCCATATTAACATCATGTTTATTTTTCCCATTCATGAATTAACTGGAGTGAGGCTGAAGTTTGTCTCTTATATATGATTTAAACAATGGAAACTAGATTTCCAACAATAGGGAAATGGTTAAATTCTCCCACTGTATATTTTAAGTTTTTATTTAAATTCCAGTCAGTGAATGTGTAGTGTGATATTGGTCTCAGGAGTAGAATTTAGTGATTCATCACTGACGTATAGCACCAAGTGCTCATCACAAGTGCCTTCCTTAATCCCCATCCCCTTCTCACCCATACCCCATTCATCCCCCACCCATCCCCTCAGATAACCCTCAGTTTGTTCTTTCTAGTTAAGAGTCTCTTATGGCTTGTTTCCCTTTTTCCCCCTTCCCCTATGTTCATCTGTTTTGTTTCTTAAATTCCACATATGAATGAAATAATATCGTATTTGTCTTTCTCTTATTTTGCTTAGCATCCCCTATTTCTTTTTGTGTCTAGAATGTAGCTGATCATCTAACCTATAACCCCATTATAAATGATTATCTCATAATAAAGGAAACCTTTTTTAATATTTTATTTATTTGATAGAGAGCATGCATGTGAGAGCCAGCACACACTAGGAGTGTGGCAAGGGGCAGAAGGAGAAGTAGAGGGAGAAGCAAACTCCCCGCCGAGCAGGGAGCCTGATGCAGGGGCTTAATCCCAGGGCCCTGGGAGCATGACCTGAGCCCTGAGGCAAAAGCAGAGGCTTAACCAAGTCAACCACCCAGGTGTCCTAGTCAAAGAAATTGTTTAATATTATTAGTGAATAAAGCAAATTTTAAAGTTATATACATATAACTTATATGTAACAATATAATTATATTGTTGTCTCAATTTAGGGAGAGAGTGAGAAAGTACTTCCTTCAGGCATAAACTAGGGCAAACAGCTCTCAAAATGTTCTGGGAGGGATGTCTGGGTGGCTCAGTAGATTAAGTGACTGCCATTGGCTCAGATCATGATCCCAGAGTCCTGGGATCAAGCCCCACATAAGACTCCTAGCTCAGTGTGAAGCCTGCTTCTCCCTGTCCCTCTACCTGCTACTCCGCCTGCTTGTACACACATACACACACACACACACACACACACACTCCCCACCCGCTTTCTGTCAAATAAATAAATAGAATCTTAAAAAAAAAAATGTTCTGGGGACCTTTGAGAGTTCTTAAGGCTTTTTCACTGCAGGGCTAGAATTATTCATAGCTAAAATTCCACTCAAAGTGCAAGACAGACCCCCATTAATTTTACTAAGGTAGTATCCAAAAAGTTTATATGATTTCAAATTCCACATTAAAACTAATTTGGAAAGAAATACTGCTTTGAGTTTTGATGAGGCTCCCAAAGAACATCTTCAACTATCTGGAAAGGCTGCTAAGTTACACTTTGTTTTTCCAAATACATACCTGTGGAAGACTGGCTTTTCTTTATATATTTTAATAAAAACTGTGTTGAGACTGTTTGAATACATAACTAGATAGAAAAATTTAACGTATTTATTAAACCAGATAATAGTTTTTAAACACACACACACACACACACACACACACATATATATATATATATATATATATATATATATATATTTATTTTGGTAAATACATTAAATGTCAAAATAAATACTATTTTTTAAAATTAAAAGTATAAAGGGACCTAGAACCAAAATAAGTTAGAACCACTAACTTCAGTGTTCTAGTCAGTTAAGGATTTCTCTGGTAAATGTAATTTTATGGATTTTCATTGCAGGAAATAATATATGCAAAAAGAGATAAATGCTTACCTAATGACCATCATCAAAAGATACACAATTTACCCTATTTAAAATATTAAATGTTAAAATAATATATGAAAGTTTAAACTCTCAAAACTAGAGTGTACTAACAAGTTAGCATCAGTTAAATACATATTAAATACATATTAAACTAGTTTAAAAACCTACATGGACATAGCTAGGTGGTAGAATAGAGCCCCAGACTTCCCCCTGCAGAGGCATGGACTTGACTTAAATTGCCTTGATAAGAAGTCTTTAAACCTAGTTAAGAGGTTTCTGTAACTCAGTCAAGTGAAAAGCCATGTGCATGAACACCCAGTAGGAAAATGTGTTGTAATTATTCTACAGTGGTCTTCTTTCCAGTGCAGTGTGGTGTTATAAAAAGGAACTTCTCACCCCCTGATTTTGACTTTGGGAGGAAAAGAGAAGTGGAATGTAAGTCTGAAATTCTGACTTTTGGGGGGCAGGCTGTTCTAAGGACTGCTTTCTGACTTGCATGAATAGAGGTGTTCACATGGAAGGGGTTATTAGTTTGGGGACCTGCTGAATTCAGAGCTTTCAGGACCACAGACAGACACAAGGAGGAGCTCCTGAGTAGAGTGTTTTTTTTTTTTTTTATAAATTTTTTATTTTTTATAAACATATATTTTTATCCCCAGGGGTACAGGTCTGTGAATCACCAGGTTTACACACTTCACAGCACTCACCAAAGCACATACCCTCCCCAATGTCCATAATCCCACCCTCTTCTCCCAAACCCCCTCCCCCCAGCAACCCTCAGTTTGTTTTGTGAGATTAAGAGTCACTTATGGTTTGTCTCCCTCCCAATCCCATCTTGTTTCATTTATTCTTCTCCTACCCACTTAAGCCCCTATGTTGCATCCCCACTTCCTCATATCAGGGAGATCATATGATAGTTGTCTTTCTCTGCTTGACTTATTTCGCTAAGCATGATATGCTCTAGTTCCATCCATGTTGTCGCAAATGGCAAGATTTCATTTCTTTTGATGGCTGCATAGTATTCCATTGTGTATATATACCACATCTTCTTGATCCATTCATCTGTTGATGGACATCTAGGTTCTTTCCATAGTTTGGCTATTGTGGACATTGCTGCTATAAACATTCGGGTGCATGTGCCCCTTTGGATCACTACATTTGTATCTTTAGGGTAAATACCCAATAGTGCAATTGCTGGGTCATAGGGCAGTTCTATTTTCAACATTCTGAGGAACCTCCATGCTGTTTTCCAGAGTGGCTGCACCAGCTTGCATTCCCACCAACAGTGTAGGAGGGTTCCCCTTTCTCCACATCCTCACCAGCATCTGTCATTTCCTGACTTGTTGATTTTAGCCATTCTGACTGGTGTGAGGTGAGATCTCATTGTGGTTTTGATTTGTATTTCCCTGATGCCGAGTGATATGGAGCACTTTTTCATGTGTCTGTTGGCCATCTGGATGTCTTCTTTGCAGAAATGTCTGTTCATGTCCTCTGCCCATTTCTTGATCGGATTATTTGTTCTTTGGGTGTTGAGTTTGCTAAGTTCTTTATAGATTCTGGATACTAGTCCTTTATCTGATATGTCGTTTGCAAATATCTTATCATGAATGAAAGAGGAGAGATCACAACTAACACCAAAGAAATACAATCTATTATAAGAACATACTATGAGCAACTCTATGGCAATAAATTTGACAATCTGGAAGAAATGGATGCATTCCTAGAAACATATAAACTACCACAACTGAACCAGGAAGAAATAGAAAGCCTGAACAGACCCATAACCAGTAAGGAGATTGAAACAGTCATTAAAAATCTCCAAACAAACAAAAGCCCAGGGCCAGACGACTTCCTGGGGGAATTCTACCAAACATTTAAAGGAGAACTAATTCCTATTCTCCTGAAACTGGTCCAAAAAATAGAAATGGAAGGAAAACTTCCAAACTCATTTTATGAGGCCAGCATCACCTTGATCCCAAAACCAGACAAGGATCCCACCAAAAAAGAGAGCTATAGACCGATATCCTTGATGAACACAGATGCGAAAATACTCAACAAAATACTAGCCAATAGGATTCAACAGTACATTAAAAAGATTATTCACCACGACCAAGTGGGATTTATTCCAGGGCTGCAAGGTTGGTTCAACATCCGCAAATCAGTCAATGTGATACAACACATCAATAAAAGAAAGAACAAGAACCATATGATACTCTCAATAGATGCTGAAAAAGCATTTGACAAAGTACAGTATCCCTTCCTGATCAAAACTCTTCAAAGTGTAGGGATAGAGGGCACATACCTCAATATCATCAAAGCCATCTATGAAAAACCCACCGCAAATATCATTCTCAATGGAGAACAACTGAAAGCTTTTCCGCTAAGGTCAGGAACACGGCAGGGATGTCCATTATCACCACTGCTATTCAACATAGTACTAGAGGTCCTAGCCTCAGCAATCAGACAACAAAAGGAAATTAAAGGCATCCAAATCGGCAAAGAAGAAGTCAAATTATCACTCTTCGCAGATGATATGATACTATATGTGGAAAACCCAAAAGACTCCACTCCAAAACTGCTAGAACTTATACAGGAATTCAGTAAAGTGTCAGGATATAAAATCAATGCACAGAAATCAGTTGCATTTCTCTACACCAACAGCAAGACAGAAGAAAGAGATATTAAGGAGTCAATCCCATTTACAATTGCATCCAAAACCATAAGATACCTAGGAATAAACCTAACCAAAGAGACATAGAATCTATACCCAGAAAACTATAAAGTACTCATGAAAGAAATTGAGGAAGACACAAAGAAATGGAAAAATGTTCCATGCTCCTGGATTGGAAGAATAAATATTGTGAAAATGTCTATGCTACCTAAAGCAATCTACACATTTAATGCAATTCCTATCAAAGTACCATCCATCTTTTTCAAAGAAACGGAACAAATAATGCTAAAATTTATATGGAACCAGAAAAGACCTCGAATAGCCAAAGGGATATTGAAAAAGAAAGCCAACGTTGGTGGCATCACAATTCCGGACTTCAAGCTCTATTACAAAGCTGTCATCATCAAGACAGCATGGTACTGGCACAAAAACAGACACATAGATCAATGGAACAGAATAGAGAGCCCAGAAATAGACCCTCAACTCTATGGTCAACTAATCTTCGACAAAGCAGGAAAGAATGTCCAATGGAAAAAAGACAGCCTCTTCAATAAATGGTGCTGGGAAAATTGGACAGCCACGTGCAGAAAAATGAAATTGGACCATTTCCTTACACCACACACAAAAATAGACTCAAAATGGATGAAGGACCTCAATGTGAGAAAGGAATCCATCAAAATCCTTGAGGAGAACACAGGCAGCAACCTCTTCGACCTCAGCCGCAGCAACATCTTCCTAGGAACATCACCAAAGGCAAGGGAATCAAGGGCAAAAATGAACTATTGGGATTTCATCAAGATCAAAAGCTTTTGCACAGCAAAGGAAACAGTTAACAAAAATCAAAAGACAACTGACAGAATGAGTAGAGTGTTTTTGTAATAACTAAAAACAAGTTATATGGTGTTTGGTGACCTGGGTTTAAATTCATCCTCTGTCATACTCTAGCTCTGTGACCTTGAGCATAAATTTTGACTAGTAATTCTGGTATTACAGAATGTATTAGGAAGTGTTCTCTCAGCTTCTGTCTTCTGAGAAAGACTGTAGATAGTTGATAGAATTTCATCTTTAAATGTTTAATAGAATTCCCCTGTGAACCCATCTGTGCTGCCTTTTCTGTTTTGGAAGGTTAAACATTTCAGTTTAATATATATTTAGGTCTACCCACATAATCTGTTTCTCCTTTTGTACGTTTTGGCAGTTTGTGTCTTTCAAGGAATTGGTCCATTTTATCTAGGTCATCAATTTGTGGGCATAGTGTTTATACTATTCTTTCATTTTCCTTTTAATGTCCATGAGATCTGTGGTGTTGTCTCCTCCTTCATGTTGGATACTAGCTTGTGTCTTTTCTCTTTTGTTTGTCAGCCTGGATAGAGGTTTATTACTTTTATTAATCTCAGACAACCAGGTTTTCAGTTGACTTTCTCTATTAATTTCCTGTTTCCAATTTATTTCCACTCTAATTTCCATTCTGCTTCTTTTGAATTCAATTTATTTTTCCTAGTTTCCTTAAAGTAAAAGTTTAGATAACTACTTGTATATTTATCTTCTAGTAAGCTCATTCAACATTACAAACTTTGTTGTAAGCTCTACTTTCACATATCTGACAAATTTTATTAAGTTGTATTTTCTTTTTCTTCCTTCACAGAAGAGGCTCTGTCTTTTCATTTTTTTCTTTGATTTTTTAAAAATTCCAGTTAGTTAACACATAGTACAATATTAGTTTCAAGTGAGTCAACACTTATTTATCCCTGATAATCTTCCCTGCTCTGAAATCTGTTTGAAACTAATATAGCTACGCCTGCTTTCTTTTAATTGGAAAGCTATGGTTAGAGTAGTATATATTTCTCTGTCCATTTGCTTTCATCTATTTGTCTTTGTAAAGGGAGTTTCTTGTAGACCCCATATATAGGTAATATTTTTTGATTCACTCTGATAATCTGTTTTAATTGATGTATTTAGATTGCTAATGTTCTTTTTTTAAAATTTTTTCATTGTTCCAAAATGCATTCTTTATGCACCACACCCAATGCTCCATGCAATGCATGTCCTCCTTAATACCCACCACCAGGCTCATCCATCTCCCCAACCCCCTTCTAAAACCCTCAATTTGTTTCTCAGAGTTCACAGTACCTCATGGTTCTTCTCAATCTCCAATTTCCCCTAATTTACTTTTCCCTTCCTTCTCCTAATGTCCTGCATATTATTCCTTATGCTCCACAAGTAAGTGAAACCATATGATAATTGACTTTTTCTGCTCGACTTCCTGCACTCACCATAATCTCCTCCAGTTCCATTCATGTTGATAAAAAAGCTGGGTATTTTGTTCTGATGGAGACATAATATTCCATTATATATGTGAACCACATCTTCTTTATCTGTTCGTCTGTTGAAGGGCATCTTGGCTCTTTCCACACTTTGGCAATTGTAGCCATTGCTGCTATGAACATTGGGGTACATATGGCCCTTCTTTTCACTGCATCTGTATTTTGGGGGTAAATACCCAGTAGTACAATTGCAGTGTCATAGGGTAGCTCTATTTCTAATTTCTTAAGGAATCTCCACACTGTTTTCCAAAGTGGCTGCGCCAACTTGCATTCCCACTAACAGTATAAGCATATCCCCCTTTCTCCCCATCCTAACACCTGTTTCTTGTCCCGTTAATTTTGGCCATTCTGACTGATGTAAGGTGGTATCTCAATGTGGTTTCGATTTGAATCTCCTTGATGGCTAATGATGAACACTTCTCATGTGTCTTTTAGCCATTTGTATGTTGTCTTTGGAGAAATGTCTGTTCATGTCTTCTGCCCATTTTTTTTTTTTTTATGAGATTATCTGTTTTTTGAGTGTTGAGTTTGAGGAGTTCTTTTAAATCTTGGATATCAGCCCTTTGTCTGTAGTGTCATTTGTGAATATCTTCTCCCATCTCAGGGTTTGCCTCTTTGTTTTGTTGACTGTTTCCTTTGCTGTGCAGAAGCTTTTGATCTTGATGAAGTCCCAAAAGTTCATTTTCATTTTTTTTGTTTGTTTTGTTTTGTTTTGTTTCCTTTGCCTTTGGAGACCTATCTTGAAAGAAGTGGCTATGGCCGATGTCAAAGAGGTTACTGCCTATGCTCTCCTCTAGGATTTTGATAGATTCCTGCCTCACATTGAGGTCTTTTATCCATTTCAAGTTTATCACTGTGTATTACATAAGAGAATGGTTGGTTGAGTTTCATTCTTCTATACATAGTTGTCCAATTTTCCCAGCACTATTTATTGAAGATGCTGTCTTTTTTTCCACTGGATATTATTTCCTGCTTTGTCGAAGATTATTTGACCATAGAGTTGTGGGTCCATATCTGGACTTTCTAGTCTGTTATATTGGTTTGTGTGTCTGTTTTTGTGCCAGTACCATGCTTTCTTGGTGATCACAGCTTTGTAATAAAGCTTGATATCAGGCAACATGATGTCTCCAGCTTTCTTTTGCTTTTTCAACATTTCTTTAGCAATTTGGGGTCTTTCAAGGTTCCATACAAATTTTAAGGTTGTTTGTTTCAGCACTTTGAAAAATGCCAGTGGAATTCTGATCAGGATGGCATTGACAGTGTAGACTTCTCTGGGCAGTATAGACATTTTAACAATGTTTATTCTTCCAATCCATGAACATGGAATGCTCTTCCATCTTTTGTGCCTTCTTCAATTTCGCTAATGGGAGCTCTGTGGTTCCTTGAGTACAGATCCTTTATCTCTTTACTTAGGTTTATTCCCAGGCATCTTATGGTTCTTGGGGCTATAGTAAATGGAATTGAGTCTCTAATTTCCCTTTCTATTTTTTCATTGTTAGTGTATAAGAAAGCAACTGATTTCTGTACATTGATTTTTGTATCCTGCCACATTACTGAATTGCTGTGTGAGTTCTAGTAGTTTGGGGTTGGAATCTTTTGGGTTTTCAACATAAAGTATCATGTC
This sequence comes from Mustela nivalis, assembly GCF_964662115.1. Lineage (NCBI taxonomy): Eukaryota > Metazoa > Chordata > Mammalia > Carnivora > Mustelidae > Mustela > Mustela nivalis. The sequence goes on from NC_139020.1 coordinate 85,688,379, forward strand.
ATCTGTAAGAGAGAGTTTGAGTACTTTGCCAATTTGAATACCTTTTACTCCTTTTTGTTGTCTGATTGCTGTTGCTAAGACTTCTAGTACTATGTTGAACAATAGTAGTGAGCGTGGGCATCCCTGTTGTATTCTTGATCTCAAAGAGATTCTCCCATTGAGAATGATATTTGCTGTGGGTTTTTAATAGATGGAGGCAACATTCCTCAACTTCATAACATCTATCTCTATGCTTTGAAGGGTTTTAATCAGGAACAGATGCTGTATTTTTTCAAATGTTTTTTCTGCATCAATTGAGAGGACCATGTGGTCCTTTTTCTCTCTTTTATTAATTTGTTTATCACATTGATTGATTTGTGAATGTTGAACCACCCTTGCATTCCAGGGATAAGTTTCTACCTGGTTATGGTGGATAATATTTTTTTAATTTTTTATTTTTTATAAACATATATTTTTATCCCCAGGGGTACAGGTCTGTGAATCACCAGGTTTACACACTTCACAGCACTCACCAAAGCACATACCCTCCCCAATGTCCATAATCCCACCCCCTTCTCCTAAACCCCCTCCCCTCAGCAACCCTCAGTTTGTTTTGTGAGATTAAGAGTCACTTATGGTTTGTCTCCCTCCCAATCCCATCTTGTTTCATGGAGCCTATTAGCTAGGATCTTGTTGAGAATCTTGGCATCCATATTCATCAGGGACATTGGTCTGAAATTCTCCTTTTTGGTTAGGTCTTTGCCTGGTTAGGGGATCAGGATAATGTTGGCCTCATAGAAAGAGTCTGAAAGTTCTCCTTCTGTTTTTTTGTTTTTTGTTTTTTGTTTTTTTTTGAAACAGTTTTGGGAGAATAGGTATTATTTCTCCTTTGAATGTTTTGTAGAATTGCCCAGAGAATCCGTCAGGTCCTGGGCTTTGGTTTTTGATCACTGCTTCAATCTCGTTACTAGATCTCAGTCTATTCAGGTCATCAGTTTCTTCCTGTTTGGTCTTAGACGTTTGTAAATTTCCAGGAATGCATCCATTTCTTCTAGACTGTTTAACTTACTGGCATATAGCTATTGATACTAATTTCTGATGATTGTTTCTATTTCCTTGGTTTTGGTTGTGACCTCTCCCCTTTCCTTCATAATTTTATTAGTTTGGGTCTTCTCTCTTTTCTTTTGGATTAATTTGGCCAGTGGTTTATTAATCTTTTTAATTCTTTCAAAGAACAAGCTCTAGTTTCATTGATGTGTTCTACTGTATCTCTAGTTTCTAACTCCTTGATCTCTGCTCTAATCTAGTTTAACTATTTCCCTTCTTGTGCATGGGGTTGGCTTCATTTCTTGTTGATTTTCCAGTTCTTTAAGATGTAAAGAGAGTTGGTGTATTCAGGATTTTTCAGTTTTTTTGAGTAAGGCTTGTATGGTTATGTATTTCCCCTTTAGGACTGCCTTTTCCATATCCCATAGGTTTTGGACTGATGTGTCTTCATTCTCAGTGGTTTCCATGAATTGTTTGAGTTCTTCTTTTATTTTTCTGGTTGATCCATACATTCTTGAGCAGGATGGTCTTTTAGATTCCAAGTGTTTTTTATTCCTTCCAAACTTTTTCTTGTGGTTGAGTTCCAGTTTCAAAACTTGTGGTCTGAGGATATGCAGGGAATAATCTCAATCTTTTGGTATTGGTTGAGCCCTGATTTGTGACCCAGTATATAGTCTATTCTGGAGAAGGTTCCATGTATGCTCAAGAAGATTGAGTATTCTGTTGTTCTAGGGTGGAATGTTCTATATGTATCTATGAGGTCCATTTGGTCCAATCTGTCATTCAAAGCTCATGTTTCTTTATTGATTTTTTTTTTTTGCTTGGATGATCTATTACTGAGAGTGGCATATTAAGATCCCCTACAGTTAATGTGTTCATGTCAATATGACTCTTTATTTGGATTAACAATTGTCTTATGTAGTTGGCTGCTCCCATATTGGGAGTATAAGTATTTATAATTATTAGATCTTGGTGGATAGACCCTTTAAGAATGGTGCAGTGTCCTTCTTTATCTCTGACTATAGTCTTTAGCTTAAAATGTAACTTATCTGGTATGAGAATCACTACCCCAGCTTTATTTTGAGGCTCTTCGGTATGAAAGATAGTTCTCCATCCCTTCACTTTCAGTCTGGATGTGTCTTTAGGTTCCAAATGTTCCAAATGTGTCTCTTGTAGACAGCATATGGACAGGTCCTATTGTTTTATCCAGTCTGCAAACCTGTGCCATTTTATGGAAGCATTTAGGTCTTTCATGTTGAGAGTGATTATTGAAAGAAAAGTTTTTATTGACATGTTGCCTGAGAAGTCCTTGTTTCTATAGATTGTCTCTGTAAATTTCTGTTGTATGTCACTCTTGCCTTTCTTCTTTTATAGACTGACAATATTCAAAGTGATATAGTTGAATTAATATTTACCATATTTGTCACTGTTTTCTATTATGAACTCTTGTTTATTCCTTTTTTTTATAATTTATTTATGTATTTGACAGAGAGAGAACTAAGTAGAGTGGGAACACAAATAGGGAGAATAGGAGAGGGAGAAGCAGGCTTCCTGGTGAGCAGAGAGCCCTCTACAGAGCTCAATCCCAGGACCCTGGGATCATGACCTAAGCTGAAAGCAGACACCTAACAACTGAACCACCCAGGCACCCCTGTTCCTATTTCTGTCTTTTACTTTTTTTTGGTTTTAATTTTATGTTTTGTTTTCTTTTTTAAAAACATCAATTTTACTTTTTTTTTTTAAACCTTTTTTGATGATTGCCTGAGCGTTTGCAATACGTATTTACACCTAATCCAAATGGCTAAGTACACTCTACCACTTCATGAGTATAGTATCTTAAATAACAAAATAAACCTGATTCCTTCTTCCCATCCTTTATTTCATTTTGTTTTCCATATCCCTTATACATAAGCATACCTGATTAAAGATATTTTTACCATTGTTTTGAATAAACTATTCTCCATTAATTAAAATAAGTAAAATAAAACTTAAATGTGGGGCCCCCTGATGACTGAATCCGCCTGGATATTTTAAATCTCACAATTGTCCACCTGAGTTTCCAGAAATTATTTTAGGTTTTCCTATGAGGGAACTGATTTCTACAGCTTTCTACTCATGGGTTTTTCCTCCAGTAAGCTGTGATTCTCTGTATCCACCTGACTATCCAATTCTGGGAGCAGCAGTTTGCCCACTGACCTCACCTTTTGTTATGGACCTCAGAAGATTTGTGGTTTTGTCAGCTCATTTTTTACTTAGGATAAAGTGGGAACTTTGAATCTCATTAGGTGTCAGGCCAAAAATTAGAAGTATGTCTATTTTAAAGTTCTATTAAGATAGCAAAATAACCACTTTTTAGAAGAGCTTTACATTTGGTGTTATGCCTTTTACACAAAATGTTGTGGGAGGGAACAAAAAGAAATGACAGAAACTAACTCATAAAAAAACAAAACACAACAAAAACTATTCTCTATAGTGTTTTCTGAAAATATTTGAGAAGGTAAGTAGACATTTAAATAGTTAGAAAGTAAATTCCTATTTACATGAGCTTTTCAGAAAACAAAGTGCCATAATCTTGAAGTTAAAACTCATAAATTTTCCTACTGCTTTGTAACATTTGGTTAAAGATAAGTCTTCTGCTTCATGTATTTTTATTTTCAGTGAATTGTATAAATGTATTTGAATATTTACATGGAATTGAGACTACTGTCATTTTTTATTCTTATTGTTTTCTGGGAAAAATTGCTTAAAATAGTTGTACACTTTAATAATACAGTTGTCTTTAATAATGCCAGATGTCTTCTAGTACTGAATGTCTTCTGGTGTCAGATATCATGGTAGAGTTGTGTCCTTGAAAGATATTTCAGTTATTAAAAGCAATATCCAGAAATACTCCCTTTACATTCTACTGGTCTTCCCTTACCATAAACTGCTTAGAGGTGATGAGTTTCCTGAATGTGATAAGAATTTTTGTTACACACCCATTTGTTTTTTAAATTGGTGCCATGACAAGTTCTACAACAATAGTTAATATATAGAATGTACCACTGGTCTTTTCAATTCTTTTAGCTGAAGGTTTGATTTATATATCCTTATTTTTTTTTTAAATATACGCTTATATTCTTTTCATTTTTAGACATTATTTATTGACTTTCCATTTTGGAAGGTAAGGATTTAGCTCATTTATGATCCCCAAACTCTGTACTTCACCACACTTATTCACCACTTTGTACTGTCTTATCCTGTTAAAATTTTTATGGTGTAAAACAATGTAATAAAATTTTATTAAACTTTAGAAATCAGTGCTTTATATTTAAAAGCATATGAAAACAAATTAAATCAAAAAGTAGATTAAGATCCACACTTATTATTACTATTAAAATGTTGTACAGAGCTGAGCCATTCAGTATATTTTAGTAATATTTCTTTTATTAGAACTTTTGTTTTTCCTCTAGTTAACATGTATAGTATATTTTTACCTTTTACTTCATTTTTGTTTTTTCCACCAGTTTAACTTCCAGGTCTCTTCTATTAATGTTGCTTTCCACTCAATGAGTTTAGTAACTTCAAGTATTTTTAAAATTTTGTCTTGAAAAAAAAAAATCTTTTGAAGCTTTGATATAGTCCAGTCTTGACTGGTTATTTTTTATGCCTGGTGCAGGGTTGAGGGTTTGAAAGAACCTTCAACTCTGAGAATCCCTGCCATTGTGCTCCTGTATGAGAGCCATTGTTTCTACAACCCAAAGTCTTCCTTCTGTTAACCTCCAACTTAGATGTAGTACAGAGTCCTAAAGCTTTATTTCTTCTTTTTTTTTTTTTAAATTTTATTTATTCATTTGACAGAGATCACAAGTAGGCAGAGAGGCAGACAGAGAGAGGAGAAAGCAGGCTCCCTGCCGAGCAGAGAGCCCCATGTGGGGCTTGATCCCAGGACCCTGGGATCATGACCTGAGCTGAAGGCAGAGGCTTTAACACACTGAGCCACCCAGGTGCCCAGAGTCCTAAAGCTTTCTAAAAGAAGATGCACAGGAAGACATTATTTTGAAATCCTGAAATGCTGTACATGTCAAAATGCTTATCATCTCCTGGTTGTTTGAGTATAGAATTTTGGACTGGAAATTCTGTCAGAATTTAAAGATCTTTTTCTAATATAGTTTCTGCATAGTCTTTGGAAGTATTCTGCAGTTATGTTTTTATTCCTGACCCATTCTATGAAATGTGTTCTGTTTTGCCCCCCCCCCCTTTAAGAGCTATTATAAGCAGGGTGAGGGAGAGAGGGCAGAGGGAGAGGCAGAAGGAGAGGGAAAAAGAATCCTGAGCAACTCCAAGACCAGCACAGTGTCCCCAATATGGGGATTCTGCAGCTGATCTCATGACCTTGAGATCATGAACTTATCTGAAATCAGGAGTCTGAGGCTTAGACCACTGAGCCACCCAGGCACCATTATTTTGCTTTTGATTTTCTTCCACAAAAACTTGTAAAAGAAAATTTCTACATTTTGAAATTTCATATGCCTTGTTAGAGATTATTTTTTCCCCCTTCCATTTGCATAGGCCCTTGAATGGTTCTTTGCAACAGAGTTTGTGTCCTTCCATTCTGGGAAAGGTTTTGGAATATTTAACTTTTTTTCTGAGCTCTGTAATCCTCTTTTCAAATTATTATAGTTTTTTTTATGTGTATTTCCTTGTTTTAAACCTTGTTTGTTTGTTTTTGCTTTGTTTTCTTAGAGATTCTTTAGCCTTGTTTCTCAATTTTTATGGTGTTTTTGTTTCATGTATACTATAACTATTACCAAAGTCAGACTTGTCCACGTACCCAGTATATAGTAAGCCAATCTCTGAGACACTTGTTTTGAAGCCAAGAAAACAAGGTCAGGGGATCATCCCAAAACCACCTTGCTTTACTGAATTTAGGGACAGCTTATGTATATAAGAGGAGTGTAAGGGGTTTCTCCAAATGTCATTCACCAATCTCCATTAGGTTTCTACAATCAGTGGGTAAACAGAGAGCAGGAGTAAAAGGGCAAAGTTAATGATTGATTATGCAGGATATTAAAAGGTGCATAAAGCATAAGAAGGAAACAAAACAGAATGTGGTAAGTTAATAATGCAGTTAATACAATTATAATTCTGCTTATGCTTTCAAAACAAGTCCAAGAACCGAGTGTCTGCTGTCATAACTTTTATAACTTGTCTGATCATAATGATAATTACTTTTAATGTTTTATTTTTACATTTCTCCACTGAATTGTTTTAATTTTACCTAATCCTTTTGCTATATTCAAATGTCTGATGATCCTTGACTATCTTTTGGTATTTAAGAGTGGGGCATTAAAGAGCTGATTGAAGGCTATTTGAGTGAATTTTGTCACCTGTGATCTTCACTTATAAACATCAGTCTTGTCTGCTATGAAGAATTTCTGATGAAAGCATGTTTGGGTATTTTCTTTTGGCTTACTGCCTTGAGGATATTTGTAATTTTCTCTACTTGGGATATAATATGTTTGTGTAACTGTTAGCCAGTGTAGTCCTCTACCTCTATTCATTTATCTCCTTACTTTATAGTAAGTTTTAAAAAGCATTACAACTACAGCACCTGAGTGGCTCAGTCAGTTGTGTCCAACTATTCATATTGGCTCAGGTCATGATCTCAGGTTCATAGGATCGGTTGAGTCCACTACTGGGCTCCACATTCAGCAGGGAGTCTCCTTGAGATTCTTTCACTCTCCCTCAGGCCCTCCCCCCACTTGCCCACTTTTTTGTGCTTTCTTGCTCAATCTAAATCTTAAAAAAAGCAAAAAAACAGAAACAAACAAAAAATATTACAAATCAAATTCTGAAGTATGCAGTATCTATTTACTATATCAGTAGAAGTGTGATTTCTAAATGGATGTTTTAAAATAATTGAATGTAGTGCAAATATTATTTAATGCAATAAAATACTAATTTTTTCAAGCTTTAGTAGGTTGCAACAAATCATGTGATACATAAAATGAACCAGATTTTTGATATCCAGATACCACAGTTTTAGTACTAAGAATTTAGATCCATCTTCTTACTAAATTGTTACTGTTGTGAAGCATTGTTCAAATTCTGCATGAACTATACATTTTAGTTCATTATTCACAATCTTTAAATAATTCAAGTCCATTATTCACAACCATTTCTTTAGAGGGAAAGTCTTTAATGGTTTCCACATAATGTTTTCAAGAATATTTAGTTAATCTCCTTTATCTAGAAACGAAATACAAATTGAAATGCTAGGATTGCTTCAGTCTACTTGACTGAGCCAATAAATGCATCTTACTTTTGTGCCTAATATGTGTAAAGCATTTTACTTCTTGCTAGTTTTCAAAGAATTCAACATTGCCTAAATACCTGAGATATTTAAACTCACTGTTGTTTGCATGTCCACTAATAAAAACATTTTCTAGAAGTATATCTGAGGGAAAAACTTATTTAAAACCACAGCTGGCATCCAAAGTTTGATGCCTACTAAAAGTATGATCATTTTTCTCTGTCATAGTGGTTTTTTTTTTAACTTTTTATTTTTTATAAACATATATTTTTATCCCCAGGGGTACAGGTCTGTGAATCACCAGGTTTACACACTTCACAGCACTCACCAAAGCACATACCCTCCCCAATGTCCATAATCCCACTCCCTTCTCCCAAACCCCCTCCCCCCAGCAGCCCTCAGTTTGTTTTGTGAGATTAAGAGTCACTTATGGTTTGTCTCCCTCCCAATCCCATCTTGTTTCATTTATTCTTCTTGTACCCACTTAAGCCCCCATGTTGCATCACCACTTCCTCATATCAGGGAGATCATAGGATAGTTGTCTATCTCTGCTTGACTTATTTCGCTAAGCATGATACGCTCTAGGTCCATCCATGTTGTCACAAATGGCAAGATTTCATTTCTTTTGATGGCTGCATAGTATTCCATTGTGTATATAGACCACATCTTCTTGATCCATTCATCTGTTGATGGACATCTAGGTTCTTTCCATAGTTTGGCTATTGTGGACATTGCTGCTATAAACATTCGGGTGCACGTGCCCCTTTGGATCACTATGTTTGTATCTTTAGGGTAAATACCCAATAGTGCAATTGCTGGGTCATAGGGCAGTTCTATTTTCAACATTTTGAGGAACCTCCATGCTGTTTTCCAGAGTGGCTGCACCAGCTTGCATTCCCACCAACAGTGTAGGAGGGTTCCCCTTTCTCCACATCCTCGCCAGCATCTGTCATTTCCTGACTTGTTGATTTTAGCCATTCTGACTGGTGTGAGGTGATATCTCACTGTGGTTTTGATTGGTATTTCCCTGATACCGAGTGATATGGAGCACTTTTTCATGTGTCTGTTGGCCATATGGATGTCTTCTTTGCAGAAATGTCTGTTCATGTCCTCTGCCCATTTCTTGATTGGATTATTTGTTCTTTGGGTGTTGAGTTTGCTAAGTTCTTTATAGATTCTGGACACTAGTCCTTTATCTGATATGTCGTTTGCAAATATCTTCTCCCATTCTGTCAGTTGTCTTTTGATTTTGTTAACTATTTCCTTTGCTGTGCAAAAGCTTTTCATCTTGATGAAATCCCAATCGTTCATTTTTTCCCTTGGTTCCCTTGCCTCTTGCGTTGTTCCTAGGAAGATGTTGCTGCGGCAGAGGTCGAAGAGGTTGCTGCCTGTGTTCTCCTCAAGGATTTTGATGGATTCCTTTCACACATTGAGGTCCTTCATCCATTTTGAGTCTATTTTTGTGTGTGGTGTAAGGAAATGTTCCAATTTCATTTTTCTGCATGTGGCTGTCCAATTTTCCCAGCACCATTTATTGAAGAGGCTATCTTTTTCGATTGGACATTCTTTCCTGCTTTGTCGAAGGTTAGTTGACCATAGAGTTGAGGGTCTATTTCTGGGCTCTCTATTCTGTTCCACTGATCTATGTGTCTGTTTTTGTGCCAGTACCATGCTGTCTTGATGATGACAGCTTTGTAATAGAGCTTGAAGTCCGGAATTGTGATGCCACCAACGTTGGCTTTCTTTTTCAATATCCCTTTGGCTATTCGAGGTCTTTTCTGGTTCCATATAAATTTTAGAATTATTTGTTCCATTTCTTTGAAAAAGATGGATGGTACTTTGATAGGAATTGCATTAAATGTGTAGATTGCTTTAGGTAGCATAGACATTTTCACAATATTTATTCTTCCAATTCAGGAGCATGGAATATTTTTCCATTTCTTTGTGTCTTCCTCAATTTCTTTCATGAGTACTTTATAGTTTTCTGAGTATAGATTCTATGTCTCTTTGGTTAGGTTTATTCCTAGGTATCTTATGGTTATGGGTGCAATTGTAAATGGGATTGACTCCTCAATTTCTCTTTCTTCTGTCTTGCTGTTGGTGTAGAGAAATGCAACTGATTTCTGTGCATTGATTTTATATCCTGACACTTTACTGAATTCCTGTATAAGTTCTAGCAGTTTTGGAGTGGAGTCTTTTGGGTTTTCCACATATAGTATCATATCATCTGCGAAGAGTGATAATTTGACTTCTTCTTTGCCGATTTGGATGCCTTTAATTTCCTTTTGTTGTCTGATTGCTGAGACTAGGATCTCTAGTACTAGTTGAATAGCAGTGGTGATAATGGACATCCCTGCCGTGTTCCTGACCTTAGCGGAAAAGCGTTCAGTTTTTCTCCATTGAGAATGATATTTGCAGTGGGTTTTTCATAGATGGCTTTGATGATATTGAGCTATGTGCCCTCTATCCCTACACTTTGTAGAGTTTTGATCAGGAAGTGATGCTGTACTTTGTCAAATGCTTTTTCAGCATCTATTGAGAGTATCATATGGTTCTTGTTCTTTCTTTTATTGATGTGTTGTATCACATTGACTGATTTGCGGATGTTGAACCAACCTTGCAACCCTGGAATAAATCCCACTTGGTCGTGTTGAATAATCTTTTTAATGTACTGTTATATCCTATTGGATAGTATTTTGTTGAGTATTTTCGCATCTGTGTTCATCAAGGATATTGGCCTATAGCTCTCTTTTTTGGTGGGATCCTTGTCTGGTTTTGGGATCAAGGTGATGCTGGCCTCATAAAATGAGTTTGGAAGTTTTCCTTCCATTTTTCTTTTTGGAACAGTTTCAGGAGAATAGGAATTAGTTCTTCTTTAAATGTTTGGTAGAATTCCCCCAGGAAGTCGTCTGGCCCTGGGCTTTTGTTTGTTTGGAGATTTTTAATGACTGTTTCAATCTCCTTACTGGTTATGGGTCTGTTCAGGCTTTCTATTTCTTCCTGGTTCAGTTGTGGTAGTTTATATGTTTCTAGGAATGCATCCATTTCTTCCAGATTGTCAAATTTATTGGTGTAGAGTTGCTCATAGTATGTGCTTATAATAGTTTGTATTTCTTTGTTGTTAGTTGTGATCTCTCCTCTTTCATTCATGATTTTATTTATTTGGGTCCTTTCTCTTTTCTTTTTGATAAGTCTAGCCAGGGGTTTATCAATTTTATTAATTCTTTCAAAGAACCATCTCCTAGTTTCGTTGATTTGTTCTATTTTCTTTTTTGTTTGTTTGTTTCTATTTCATTGATATCTGCTCTGATCTTTATGATTTCTCTTCTCCTTCTGTGCTTAGGGTTTCTTTCTTGTTCTTTCTCCAGCTCCTTTAGGTGTAGGGTTAGGTTGTGTAACTGAGACCTTTCTTGTTTCTTGAGAAAGGCTTGTACCGCTATATATTTTCCTCTCAATACTGCCTTTGTTGTGTCCCACAGATTTTGAACCGTTGTATTTTCATTATCATTTGTTTCCATGATTTTTTTCAATTCTTCTTTAATTTCCCAGTTGACCCATTCATTCTTTAGAAGGATGCTGTTTAGTCTCCATGTATTTGGGTTCTTTCCAAACTTCCTCTTGTGGTTGAGTTCTAGCTTTAGAGCATTGTGGTCTGAAAATATGCAGGGAATGATCCCAAATTTTGATACCGTTTGAGTCCTGATTTAGGACCGAGGATGTGATCTGTTCTGGAGAATGTTCCATGTGCACTAGAGAAGAATGTGTATTCTGTTGCTTTGGGATGAAATATTCTGAATATATCTGTAATGTCCATCTGGTCCAGTGTGTCGTTTAAGGCCTTTATTTCCTTGCTGATCTTTTGCTTGGATGATCTGTCCATTTCAGTGAGGGGAGTGTTAAAGTCCCCTACTATTATTGTATTTTTGTTGATGTGTTTCTTTGATTTTGTTATTAATTGGTTTATATAGTTGGCTGCTCACATGTTGGGGGCATAGATATTTAAAATGGTTAAATCTTCTTGTTGGACAGACCCTTTGAGTATGATATAGTGTCATTCCTCATCTTTTATTATAGTCTTTGGCTTAAAATCTAATTGATCTGATATAAGGATTGCCACTCCTGCTTTCTTCTGATGTCCATTAGCATGGTAAATTCTTTTCCACCCCCTCACTTTAAATCTGGAGGTGTCTTCGGGCTTAAAATGAGTTTCTTGGAGGCAACATATAGATGGGTTTTGTTTTTTTATCCATTCTGATACCCTGTGTCTTTTGACAGGGGCATTTAGCCCATTCACATTCAGGGTAACTATTGAGAGATATGAATTTAGTGCCATTGTATTGCCTGTAAGGTGACTGTTACTGTATATGGTCTCTGTTCCTTACTGATCTACCACTTGTAGGCTCTCTCTTTGCTTAGAGGACCCCTTTCAATATTTCCTGTATAGTTGGTTTGGTATTTGCAAATTCTTTCAGTTTTTGTTTGTCCTGGAAGCTTTTAATCTCTCCTTCTATTTTCAATGATAGCCTAGCTGGATATAGTATTCTTGGCTGCATGTTTTTCTCGTTTAGTGCTCTGAAAATATCATGCCAGCTCTTTCTGGCCTGCCAGGTCTCTGTGCATAAGTCAGCTGCCAATCTAATATTTTTACCATTGTTTGTTACAGACTTCTTTTCCCGGGCTGCTTTCAGGATTTTCTCTTTGTCACTGAGACTTGTAAATTTTACTATTAGGTGATGGGGTGTGGGTCTATTCTTATTAATTTTGAGGGGCATTCTCTGAACCTCCTCAATTTTGATGCTCATTCCCTTTGCCATATTGGGGAAATTCTCCCCAATAATTCTCTCCAGTATACCTTCTGCTCCCCTCTCTCTTTCTTCTTCTTCTAGAATCTCAATTATTCTAATGTTGTTTTGTCTTATGGTGTCACTTATCGCTCGAATTCTCCCCTCGTGGTCCAGTAGCTGTTTGTCCCTCTTTTGCTCAGCTTCTTTATTCTCTGTCATTTGGTCTTCTATATCACTAAGTCTTTCTTCTGCCTCATTTATCCTAGCAGTGAGAGCCCCCATTTTTGATTGCACCTCATTAATAGCTTTTTTTATTTCAACTTGGTTAGATTTTAGTTCTTTTATTTCTCCAGAAAGGGCTTTTATATCTCTCGAGAGGGTTTCTCTAATATCTTCCATGCCTTTTTCGAGCCAGGCTAGAACCTTGAGAATTGTCATTCAGAACTCTAGATCTGACATATTACCAATGTCTGTATTGATTAGGTCCCTAGCCTTCGGTACTGCCTCTTGTTCTTTTTTTTGTGTTGAATTTTTCCGTCTTGTCATTTTGTCCAGATACGAGTATATGAAGGGGTAAGTAAAATACTAAAAGGGTGGCAACAACCCCAGGAAAATATGCTTTAACCAAATTAGAAGAGATCTAAAATTGTGAGGGGGGAGAAAGGGGATAAAAAGAGGTTCAAAAAGGAAGACAGAAAAAAAAAGAAAAAAAGAAAAGAATTAAAAAAAAAGAAAACACCTAAGAAAAATATAAAAAAGAAAAAATATATATATTAGATAAAGTACTAAGAAATCGTTAAAAAAGAAAAAGGTAACAGTTAAAAAAAAATTTTACCCGAATGCGAGAAAAAAAAAAACAAAAATGAAAAAGAAAAAAATTAAATTAACTGCAAGACTAAAAAAAATCACAGGGAAAAAGCCATGAGTTCCGTGCTTGGCTTTCTCTTCCTCTGGAATTCTGCTGCTCTCCTTGGTATTGAAAGCGCCCTCCTTTGTAGGTGAACTTGGTCTCTGCTGGATTTCTTGTTGATCCTCTTGGGGAGGGGCCTGTTGTAGTGATTCTCAAGTGTCTTTGCCCCAGGCGGAATTACACCGCCCTTACCCGGGGCCGTGGTGTGTAATCCGCTCGGATTTGCTTTCAGGAGCTTTTGTTCCCTGAGCGCTTTCTGTAGAGTTCCGGAGGACGGGAATACAAATGGCGGCCTCCTGGTCTCCGGCCTGGAGGAGCCGAGAGCCCAGGGCCCCACTCCTCAGTGCACCACCATCTTGACTCCTCTGTCATAGTTGTTTTTGATTTAAGTAAATAACATAATAAACTACACTGAAATTGCAGAGCAAAAGACAGATTTCCCTTTCATCTGGAGAATAATTGTAATGAGATCACCTGCTATATGCTGTGTGTGTGTGTGTGTGTGTGTGTGTGTGTGTGTGTGTGTGATACACCTGGTAATTTCATGAATAGAACAAAAGTCACAAATGAAATAAAGCAATGAAGAAGTTGGTCTACTTTATTACAAATTCACCTATCTTATTTTAGTGGTCTTTTGGTGAAAATGAAATGAGGATGATGGTATTCCAGGTTGATTTTTTTCCCATAAAATGAAGATATGATAATGCTGTGGCAGAAAAGAAATCTGAACTTGTTTTCCCATGCAACATTTGGTGAAAGAGCCAATCTAATGATCTATTAATTTGAACATTAGCATGACTCCAGCAGATAATTAAACTATAGGATGTGAACAAAGTCATGTGAGAATCATAAGGAAAAACATGTCAACTTTCTAGGTGATTAAAGAAACCGAATGGGAAATAGTTTTCCTCTGGGTCTTGGAAAAGGAGTTGAAGCATGGTCATCTAAAAACTGGGAATGCATGTTAAAAGATAGAAGGGAGGTACCTGGGTGGCTCAGCCCTGGTAGGGTTTACCTCTTGATTTTTGCTCTGGGTTGTATGGTCAGGCCATATTTGAGATTCTCTCTCTCCCTCTTTGCCTGCCCCTTCCCCTGTTTATGTGCATTCACACATGCTCTTTCTCTTCAAATAAATAATAAATAAAATCTTTAAATAAAAGAAAAACATGTATAAAGACCTGAAGCTTCTTTCCTTATTCCTTTTTAAGATTTCATTTATTTACTTAACAGAGAAAGAGAACAAGCAGGTGGAAGAGCAGACAGAGGGAGAGGGAGAAGCAGACTCCCTGCTGAGCAAGGAGTCTAATAAGGGCCTCAAACTGAGGATCCTGAGATCACCACGTGAGCTAAAGGCAGACACTTAACAGACTAAGCCACCAGGCAGCCCCAAGATGTGGAGTTTCAAAAAGATGTGGAGCATTTAGGAAGATGCTTGAAGTTGTTTGACTGAAAGTTCAGGTTTGGAAGGAGAAGAGTTGGGAAGTGAGAGCAGTGGGGATATTCTGAAAGGTTTGTTTGTTTGTTTGTTTTTAATGTAAAACTAAAATATCTCAATTATTCAGTAGGCACTCTGAAGTTACCTGGGCTATAACATATATATGGATTTTGCAGAAAATAATTCTTTCTGCAGAAATGAGCATTAGAGATGATGGACTGGAATATAGAAATTAGCTGTGAGAAATCCGGGGTCTAAAACAGGGTTAGGGAAAGGATAATGAAAACTTGACAGAGGAGGTAACATTGGGAATGAAAATGGGAATATTTTTGAGGTACAAGTTGATGATTGGCTGCTCAGATGTTTTAAATACCATATAGGCATGGGTCCTGTTTTAGTTTTTGAAAATTTACTGGGGCTATGCTCGAGAAAGTGTTATGCAGGAGGGGGAAATGGAACATAGTTATTTTAATTTCTTCTGGTACCTAGTTATCTTCAGCTCTGCTTCTCTATAATGCATTGTTAGAAGCCTTTTTCAGACTTCTTGGATTATGGAAAAGCAGCAGAAAGTCGTTATATTCTCTAGACTAGAGATGCTACTTTACAGAACCTGAGAATTCAACAAACAAGGAAACTATTAAAAATATTTTAGGTGCACAGTTTTTATTGAAATAACTTTTCCATATTTATCTCCCTTCTGAATCAATTTCTCTTTCAGTTGAAATTCATACATGAGAATTTAGAGGATTATTTCCAAGGAGCACTTGGGAAAAATAGAAAGTGAAAAGATATCATAGTGATTATTTTTAGCAAAATAATAAAAATAAAATTACACTGAATATAACTAAGAAAAAGAATGTTTCCACTGTCTCTATGTAAATTATGTTGACATTTTATTACTGACCCAGTTCTATTTGCCTCTTTTGTACATGCAAGCTGCAAAAATAATGATTTAGCCTATTGAGACCATAGATGCATATGGCAATATTACAATAATCTGAACTTTTGTTTTTTTTTTTTTTTTTGGTAAAGTAATATTTTCCAGTATTTGAACTTTAAATGCATAAATTAATTTAAAGGGTACTTTTGTTACTTCTAAAATTGAAAGAGAGAACCATAAATAACATTGTATTTAACTATGATATCATTGTTGAAATATTATACATCTCACTCTTGAAGCTCCTCACAGTAAATATTTTACATACTCAGTAGCATATGTTAATCTTTTTATTAGTCTTTGAGATTTTATGTTCTAGAGTCTGATTTACCACAATATCTTATTTGATGAGGTATACAAAGACACCAAATTACTAGACTTTTCCTGCTAACTACTCCTAAAGAACTGTGTTGACTGTTCTCATAAGATTTGGAATTACCTTACAGGATTATTTCAGATTGAATGACTCATTTCAGTATATGTATAATCCTTGGAACATGTATGATATTAGCAAAACCCATACTGGGAACTAAAGAGAGTTTGCATGTGAAAATGTTCCGACTTTTTTTTTCTTTTTTAACAATAATGAAGACTTACTAGACTAGTTTCCAAATAGGACATAGGAGATCAGCAGCAGAAACTTCAATGTTTTAAATGAGACAGATACTGTGTCAATATTCTCCCAAACTTTTCAACACTATTTAGATTTTAGTATTTTTTAAAAAATATTCAAGCCAGATTAGCTTTATAAATGAAATACATTAAGTTACAGCAATCCCAAAATCTCTGAGTTAACCAAGTGAAAAGCTTTCTCACTTAGGCAAATTCGACTGTAGACATTGCTGGTTGAGATGGCTCTCGTCCATAGAGTGACCTAAGAATCTAAAATTCCTTGATTTGGAGATCATGCCCCTTAACATGTGACTTCAAGTCACTATGTTAGAGGAAGAATGAAGATTGTGTTTGGGAGGTTTTGTTTTGTTTTGTTTTCCATCAAGTATCAGATCTAGAAAGGAATGTATCCTTGTATGTTGTACTCTTTCTATAACATATTGGCTACAATTACTTACATGTCCTATCCAGATGCAAGGATGCAGAATAATATTGTCTTCTATATTCAGAAGAAAAATAGGATGAACTTTTGAACAAATAGCATTGTGTCTTGTGGATGAAAAGGAACTTATGTCCACTTTGGGCTTGCAGATGATAAGGGGTATAGCAAACATGTGAAACCATACTAGTGTCAAATATGAAATAAAGTTGGCAAAGCCTAAATAAAATATAAAATTTAAAGGAAAACAGAGACTCTTTTTAGACATCTGTGTTTTTGTTCATTTTTTTTTTTCATTTCTTTGGGGGTACTTATTTTTAATTTTATTTTTTCAGTGTTCCAAGATTCATTGTTTATGTACCACACCATGCAATATATGCCCTTCCTAATACACACCACCTGGCTCACTCATCCCCCACCCCCAAAATCCTGTTTCTCAGAGTCCCCAGTCTCTCATGGTTAGTCTTACCTTCTGACTTCCCCCAATTCATTTTTCCTTTCTTTCTTCTAATGTCCTCCATGTTATTCCTTATGTTCCACAAGTAAGTGAAACCATATGATAATTTACTTTCTCTGTTTGACTTATTTCACTCAACATAATCTCCTCCAGTCCATCCATGTTGATAGAAAAGTTGAGTATTCATCCTTTCTGATGGCTAAGTAATATTGCATTGTATATATGGACCACATCTTTATTTATTTGTCTGTTGAAGGACCTCTCGTAGCCATCCATGTGCTCTAAACATTTGAGTATTTAAGAAGAATTGTACCTACAAGGATAACCTTCTGTTTATTTCTTGTTTTTCCTTTTGGTTTCATAATACTCCTCAAATAATTTTATACTGAAAATAGAAAAGGAAATTCTTAATAAAATTAAAGAACTTATTTGCAAAGTAATTTATTCGTGAAGTGCTATTACACATGAAAATATTTCACAGTGTAGCATATTGTAAACAATACTTTTAATCTGAATTGGGTATCTTTATCAAATCCTATTTATGTTTTATATTTGCTTAGTCTTTTATTGGTTATCATATTTACTTTTCAATATCCATGCATTTAAAAAGATAGCTAAATTATATCATTTTAGTGTTTTCATTATCATTTGGATTTAAAATATGACATTGCAGTTTACTGATATACCAAAAAGTAAAAGAAACTTTAAGATTCTATTGGAATGCCTATGTTGAATATATTTTAATAGGATGTCACAAGGACTTAAATAACTATACTCAAAGGAAATAACAAATTAGATATTTATGAATTTAAATAAGAAGAAACAATATAATTAGCCTAATTATGGAAATTTATACTAGCTTAACTTTTCATTATAGACATTGTTCATAATTCTTGTCATAAAATATTCATTAGTTGTAGTCAATAAACATTTAAGTAAATGTTTAGTCATTGCTGATCTTCTCTTGGGGATATTTGGTACATTCATTTTGGTGGTTTTGGGTAATTTTTCAGGCAACTTTTGCCATTTAGACTGGTAATAGTGATGCTTAATATTAGGTATCACTTGATGGCCATGGGGTGCACAAACATTATTCTGAGTGTGTCTGTAAGGTGTTTCAGGATAAAATTAATATTTGAATAGGTATAGTGAATAAACAGCTTTATCCTGTTAACTAATGCTGTGATGTACATTTAATTTGTTAACTATATGTACACTGTTGTACAGCAGATTTTTAGAACTTTTAAAAAAATTTTTGCCTGACTGAAATTCTATACCCATTGTTTGGTAACTCTTTTCTCCTCCTCTAAATCCCTGGTAGCCACTATTCAACTCTCTGTTTCTAGGCATTTACTGACTTTATGTACCTCATATAGGTGCAGCTCTGCAGTATTTTTCCTTCTATGATTATTTCACTTAGCATAATGTCCTCAAGTTTCATTTGTTTTCCTTTCTTAACGTTGAATAATATTCTATTGTATATACACATGACATTTTTTTTAATGCATTCATCTGTAGATGGATATTTAGATTGCTTTGCCTTTTAGGTATTATAAATTATGCTACAGTGAAAATAGAAGTGGGGCCATGTCTTTGAGATTCTGATTTCAATCTTTTAGATAAATACAGAGAAGCAAGTTTGCTAAATTGTATAGTAGTTCTATTTTAATATTTTGAGGAACCTCTGTGCTGTTTTCCATAACGAGCTGCACCATTTTGCATTTCCACCAACAATGCACACACAGGGTTCCAGTTGCTTCATGTCCTTTCTTACATTTGTTATTTTCTGCCATGTTCCTGACCTTAGTGGAAAAGCTTTCAGTTTTTCTCCATTGAGAATGATATTTGCGGTGGGTTTTTCATAGATAGCTTTGATAATGGGGTATGTGCTCTCTATCCCTACACTTTGAAGAGTTTTGATCAGGAAGGGATGCTGTACTTTGTCAAATGCTTTTTCAGAATCTATTGAGAGGATCATATGGTTCTTGTTCTTTTATTAATGTGTTGTATCACATTGATTGATTTGCAGATGTTGAACCAACCTTGCAGCCCTGGAATAAATCCCACTTGGTTGTGGTGAATAATTCTTTTAATGTACTGTTGAATCCTATTGGCTACTATTTCGGTGAGAATTTTCGCATCTGTGTTCATCGAGAATATTCGTCAGTAGTTCTCTTTTTTGAAGGGATCTTTGTCTGGTTTTGAGATCAAGGTGATGCTGGCCTCATAAAATGAGTTTGGAAGTTTTCCTTCCATTTATATTTTTTGGAACAGTTTCAGGAGAATAGGAATTAGTTCTTCTTTAAGTGTTTGGTAGAATTCCCCTGGGAAGCCGTCTGGCCCTGGGGTTTTGTTTGTTTGGAGATTTTTGATGACTCTTTCAATTTCCTTACTGGTTATGGGTCTGTTCAAGTTTTCTATTTCTTCCTGGTTCAGTTGTGGTAATTTATATGTCTCTAGGAATGCATCCATTTCTTCCAGATTGTCAAATTTGTTGGTGTAGAGTTGCTCATATTATGTTCTTATAATTATCTGTATTTCTTGGTGTTAGTTGTGATCTCTCCTCTTTCATTCATGATTTTATTTATTTGGGTCCTTTCCCTTTTCTTTTTGATAAGTCTGGCCAGGGGTTTATCATGCAGAAAAATGAAATTGGACCATTTCCTTACACCACACACAAAAATAGACTCAAAATGGATGAAGGACCTCAATGTGAGAAAGGAATCCATCAAAATCCTTGAGGAGAACACAGGCAGCAACCTCTTTGACCTCAGCCTGCAACAAGATCTTCCTAGGAACATTTCAAAGGCAAGGGAAGCAAGGGCAAAAATGAACTATTGGGATTTTATCAAGATCAAAAACTTTTTTGCAGCAAAGGAAACAGTTAACAAAACCAAAAGACAACTGACAAAATGGGAGAATATATTTGCAAATGACATATCAGATAAAGGGCTAGTGTCCAAAATCTATAAAGAACTTAGCAAACTCAACACCCAAAGAACAAATAATCCAATCAAGAAATGGGCAGAAGACATGAACAGACATTTCTGTGAAGAAGACATCCAGATGGCCAACAGACACATGAAAAAGTGCTCCATATCACTCGGCATCAGGGAAATACCCTTCAAAACACAAAGAGATATCACCTCACACCAGTCAGAATGGCTAAAATTAACAAGTCAGGAAATGACAGATGCTGGCGAGGATGTGGAGAAAGGGGAACCCTCCTACACTGTTGGTGGGAATGCAAGCTGGTGCAACCACTCTAGAAAACAGCATGGAGGTTCCTCAAAATGTTGAAAATAGAACTACCCTATGACCCAGCAATTGCACTACTGGGTATTTACCCTCAAGATACAAACATAGTGATCCAAATGGCATTGCACCTGAATGTTTATAGCAGCAATGTCTACAATAGCCAAACTACAGAAAGAACCTAGATGTCCATCAACAGATGAATGGATAAAGAAGATGTAGTATATATATACACAATGGAATATTATGCAGCCATGAAAAGAAATGAAATCTTGCCATTTGCGTTGATGTGGATGGAACTAGAGGGTATCATGCTTAGCGAAATAAGTCAGTTGGAGAAAGACAACTATCATATGATCTCCCTGATATGAGGAAGTGGAGATGCAACATTGGGGGCTAAGGGAGTAGGAGAAGAATAAGTGAAACAAGATGTGATTGGGAGGGAGACAAACCACAAATGACTCTTAATCTCACAAAACAAACTGAGAGTTGCTGAAGGGAGGGGGGTTGGGAGAAGGGGGGTGGGGTTATGGACATTGGGGAGGGTATGTGCTATAGTGAGTGCTGTGAAGTGTGTAAACCTGGCAATTCACAGACCTGTACCCCTGGGGATAAAAATATATGTTTATAAAAAATAAAAAAAAATCATAAAAAATTAACTCCTTATTGGATGCAAGATTTACAATTAGTTTCTCTCATTCCATAGATGCTTATTTACTCTGTTTTGAGATGCTGTACAGAAACTTTTTAGCTTCATTTAGTCCCACAAATTCATTTTTCCTCTTATTGCCTGTGTTTTGGTATCCTATCCAGGAAATCATTGCAAAGACTAATATATATTGGTCAGAATTCTCCAGAGAAAACCAGTAGGATGAGTGGATTGATATGTGGATATAGATGATCTATTTATTATGAAAAATTGGCTCACATTATTATGGAGGTTGAAAAGTTCTACAATCTGTTCTCTGCAAGTTGGGGACCCAGGAAAAATTAGGATATAATTTTTCTGTGTTTTTAAGACCTAAGAACATGAGGGAACAAATATATAAATCCCAATCTAAGCGCAAATGAAAATGAGGCAAAAAAATACTAGCTCACTTAATGAGTCAGGAAAATTCCTCCTCCCTCTGCTTTTGTTCTATACAGGCTATCTATACTTTTAATTTGTCTATGTCTGTCTTTATGCCAGGCTATACTGTTCTGATTCCTTATAGCTTTTTAACATGTGTTGAAGTCAGGAAGTATGAAGCCTCTACATTTATTCTTTTTCAAGACTATTTTGGCTATTTGGGATCTTTTGGGGTTCCATATAAATTTTAGGAAGATTTTTTTTTCCATTCTGAAAAAAAAAATTACATTAGACTTTGATAGGGATTGAATGAATCTGTAGATTACTTTGTGAAGTATGGGCATTTAAAAAGTCTCCAATCCATGAATATAGGATACCTTTACTTTTTTTTTCAATTTCTTTCATCAATGTTTTATAGCTTTCAGTGTACAAGTCTTTCACCCTTCCCCCTTTATTAGATTTATTCCTAAATATTTTATTATTTTTGATGTTACTGTAAACAGAATTATTTTTACAATTACCTATCTGGGTTGCTCATTTTTAACATGCAGAACTACAGCTGATTTTCATTTATTGTGTCTATAAACTTTGCCAAATATGTTTATTTGTTCCAAAGGTTTTAGTTTAGAATCTCTAGGGTTTTTTTTTTAAAGATTTTATTTATTTGACAGAGAGAGAGATAACAAGTAGCAAGCAGAAAGCAGGGAGAGAGGGAGAAACAGGCTCCCTGCTGAGCAGAGATCCTGATGTGGGGCTCAATCCTAGGACCCTGAGATCATGACCTGAGCCAAAGGCAGAGGCTTAACCCACTGAGCCACCCAGGTGCCCCATAATCTTTAGGGTTTTTGAGGATCATGTTATCTACAAAGGGAGATAATCTTAATCCTTACTGTCACATTTGAATGTCTTTCATTTATTTTTCTTGGCTAATCACTCCAATTATGCTAATATATTCCAGTATTGTGGAAGTATGAAAATAGGAATCCTTGTTCTGTTCTTGATATTAGTAGAAAAGCTTTCAGTTTTTTCAGTATCGACTCTGGTGTTGGTTGTGGACTTCTCATATGCAGTCTTTATGATTTTGAGGCAATTTCCTTCTATTCCCAGTTTGTCAAATGGTTTTTATCATGAAGGTATATAATGTTGTCAAATGTTCTTCTGCGTCAGTTGAGATTATCATGTGGTTTTTGTCCTTCATTCTCTTAATTTGGCATATTACATTGTTCTTTGTAGGTTGAACCATCTTTGCATCCCAACTTGATCAATGCGTATAATCCCTTAATGTGCTACTGCATTCCACTTTTGAGTATTTTCTTTAGGATTTTTGCATCAATATTTATCAGGGGTATTAGTCCCATTTGTCAATGTTGAGCTAGCTGTTATTGCAAAGTCCCTGGTGTACAGGGGGATGTAATATATTTTAAGCAAACAGAAGTCCTAGTCTTTTGTGTTCTGCAAATATAAAACCTGCATCTTTTTTTTTTTTTTTCAAATACTTATAGAAGCCTTGACATAGGATGGTTTTGAACTAAGACAGGAAAGAGGACAGAAGTAGACAAGAGGACAGGATGCTGAAAAGCACGAAAATATTACACATTCCAATCACTAATCTCAAATACATTAACAGACAAATGCCTTTATGCCATAAATCTGTTTCTCATGATCTCTCTGTTAATAACTTTGTAATCAACCTTCCTCTATAAGTTGCTACTTACATTTGTTCTCCCCTAATTCATTAACATTTCCCATTACTTTCCTTTCTTTTTTTTTTTTTTTTAAGAATTTATTTATTTGACAGAGTGAGAGGAGTTGAGAGAGCACAAGCAGGGGGAGCCCGATGCCAGACTCCATCCCAGGACCCTGAGATCATGACCTGGGCTGAAGGTATAGGCTTAACCTATTGAGCCACCCAGGTGTCCCATCATTTCCCATTACTTTCTAAAGGAGTATTCT
Source organism: Mustela nivalis (assembly GCF_964662115.1). Lineage (NCBI taxonomy): Eukaryota > Metazoa > Chordata > Mammalia > Carnivora > Mustelidae > Mustela > Mustela nivalis. Next base: position 85,711,551 of record NC_139020.1, read on the forward strand.
GAAATATGTATCTGATTTAGACCGGATTTCATTCCATTGTTTAAAACCTTTATAGATCCTTTGAATCTTCAGGATGATCTGCCACAAAGAGAAAGAGTATCAGATTTAACCCAAGTCTAACTATACAACCTTCACTTTTACCATGTCTCCACATTTCCTCTCTATATAAAACTCTCCTCAGGTATAGTGAAACCAAGCACTCTCATAGCTGTAGCATGTTCTTTCACCTTTGCTCTTATTGCACCAGAATACTCCTTCCTAACTCTGTTTTCCTACTTCTTCTTCCTCCTCCAAAGGCCCTCACATGTTACCTACATCAGCCTACTTCTCAAAAACAAGTTAGGGACTACTGTTTGGGGATCTGAAATTCATTTTTCCTTCAAGACCATCTATTTCTCTCTTTTCCAGAGGTTCTCATGCCTGAGAAATTTATGTTCATGACTTAGAATTTAATAGTGGGAAGCAGTTGGGGTCATTTAAGAACCCATAGTTTTTGACCAGAGAGGGACTTGAGTTTGGGTGGTTGACTTTGCTTCTGGGTAATACAATTTTGATGAGTTGTGCTCCCAGGTAGATTTGTCTTTTCTTTTTTTCCCTTCAGGACTTGGTGGGTTATAGAGCTCGCTTGCTTCTCTTTTAATTTTAACATTATTCAGATTCTTATCCAAAGAGATCACTGATTTTTGGTTAGAAATAAGATCTTGAAGTTTTCCGTGGTTTCAAGTGCTATATGAAGCTATTTTTTCCACTGCCTCTTCCACTCTATCTGAGACACTTTAGTTAAAATCTGAGAGGAATGATTTTGACCATCCTTATTTCCCTTCTGTCTTTCCGCAAATTGTGTTATCTGTGAACCTGATCAGGAAATATTCTCAACCTCTTTCTTAAGAGAAAAATGACAGGAATACTTACCTGGCCTAAGCTGTATATACATGTCCAAGGAGAGAAATGGGTGATCATTTTCCTGGGAAGATAAATTCGATTCTGAGTGCATTTTCCATGAAAAACTTTGCTGTTTATGGCAATTAGTGTTGTTAATAATTTAGAAAATGGTGGAACTGAAAGTTAATGTTGGGCTTTAATTTTGCACACATTTAGAACTCAGTGTATTTTCCCCAGCAGGGGGAACAGTGGCAAAAAATCATTATGGGTTGTAGCTCATTGTTAAATTTAGGATATATTCTATCTTAAGTCTAAGAGTGAAAAAAATGTTCTGGATTAAAAATTTATGAGGCTAAAGCAATGAAATTAGTGAAACCATTGATTCTTAATTAGATCCCAATCCTGGAAAGCATTTATTTTCCCTTTTGCAATGAAGGGAATTAATGGGGTGAAATTTGCATAAGATCTCTTAGTTAGATTATTTTATGTCGCTGATAATTTTCCGATTTTGATAATATTATGGTTATATAAAACAAAATTTTATTTTAATTTTTTTTGATGTTCCAAAATTCATTGTTTATGCACCAAGCCTAGTGCTCCATGTAATACGTGCCCTCCATAATACCCATCAGCAGGCTCACCTCACCACCACACCCCTCTCCGAAACCCTCAGTTTGTTTCTCAGCATCCACAGTCTCTCATGGTTTGTCTCCCGCTCTGACATCCCCCAACTCACTTCTGTTCTCCATCTCCAGTGTCTCTTGTTGTCTTACTTATGCTCCACAAGTAAATGAAACCATATGATAATTGACTCTCTTTGTTTAACTTATTTCATTCAGCATAATCTCTTCCAGTCCCATCCATGTTGCTACAAAAGCTGGGTATTCATCCTTTCTGATGGGGGCATGATATTCCATTGTATATATGGACCATATCTTCTTTATCCATTCATCCATTGAAGGGCATCTTGGTTCTTTCCACAGTTTGGTGACTGTGGCCATTGCTGCTATAAACATTGGGGTACAGATGGCCCTTCTTTTCACTACATCTGTATCTTTGGGGGAAATACCCAGTAGTGCAATTGAAGGGTCATAAGGTAGCTCTATTTCTAATTTCATAAGGAATCTCCACACTGTTTTCCGAAGTGGCTGTACCAATTTGCATTCCCACCAACATAAGTGTAAGAGGGTTCCCCTTTCTCCACATCCTCTACAACACTTCTTGTTTACTATCTTGTTGATTTTGGCCATTCTAACTGGTGTAAGGTGGTATCTCTATATGGTTTTGACTTAAATCTCCCTGATGGCTAATGATAATGAACATTTTTTCATGTGTCTGTTAGCGCTTTGTATGTCTAATTTGGAGAAGCATCTGTTCATGACTTCTGCCCATTTTTTGACATGATTATCTGTATTGTGTGTGTTGAGTTTGAGGAGTTTTTATAGATCTTGGATATCAGCCCTTTTTCTCTAGTGTCATTTGCAAATATCTTCTCCTATTCAGTGGGTTGCCTCTTTGTTTTGTTGACTGTTTCCTTTGCTGTGGAGAAGCTTTTGATCTTGATGAAGTCCCAAAAGTTCAGTTTTGCTTTTGTTTCCTTTACCTTTTGAGACATGTTGTGAAAGCAGCTGATGTTGAAGAGGTTACTGCCTATTTTCTCCTCTAGGATTTTGGTAGAATCCTGCCTCACATTGAGGCTTTTTATCCATTTCAAGTTTATCTTTGTGTATGATGTAAGAGAATGGTCAAGTTTCATTCTTCTACACACACCTGTCCAATTTTTCCAGCAGTATTTACTGAAGACACTGTCTTTTTTCCCACTGTATATTTTTTCCTGCTTTGTTGAATATTATTTGACCATAAGTTGTAGGTCCATATCTGGGCTTCAACTCTGCTCCATATCCCTGATGAATACAGATGCCAAGATCCTAGCCAATAGGATCCAACAGTACATTAGAAAGTTTATCCCCATGACCAGGTGGGATTTACCCATGGGATGCAAGCGTGGTTAAACATTCTCAAATCAATCAATGTGAGAGAACAAATCAATAAGAGAAGAGAGAAAGAAGAACCACATGGTCCTCTCAATTGATGCAGAAAAAGCATTTGACAAGATACAGCATCTGTTCCTGATTAAAGTGATTCAAAGTATAGGGGTAGAGAGAACATTCCTCAACTTCATAAAATCTATGAAAAACCCACAGCAAATATTGTCTTCAATGGGGAAAAGCTGACAGCTTTCCCTTTGAGATCAGGATCACAACAAAAATGCCCACTCTTTCCACTGTTGTTCAACATAGTACTAGAAGTCCTAGTAACAGCAATCAGACAACAAAAAGATATAAAAGGTATTCAAATTGGCAAAGAAGTCAAACTCTCTCTTTGCAGATGACATGATACTTTTTATATGGAAAACCCAAAAGACTCCAACCCCAAACTAATAGAACTCATTCAGCAATTCAGTAATGTGGCAGGATACATAATTAATGTACAAAAATCATTTGCTTTCTTATACACTAACAATGAAAAAATAGAAAGGGAAATGAGAGACTTGATTCCATTTACTATAGCACCACGAACCATAAGAGACCTGGGAATAAACCTCACCAAGGAGGTAAAGGATCTGTACTCAGAGAACTACGGGACACTCATGAAAAAAAAATGGAAAAAGACACAAAAATATGGAAGAGAATTACATGTTCATGGATTGGAAGAATAAACGTTGCTAAAATGTCTATACTGCCTAGAGCCTTCTATACTTTCAATGCCATCCCAATCAAAATCCCACCAGCGTTTTTCAGAGAGCTGGAACAAACAAACCTAAAATTTTTGCAGAACCAGGAGGGACCCTGTATTGCTAAGAAAATGTTGAAAAACAAAACTGGGGGCATCATGTTGCCTGATTTCAAACTTTACTACAACGCTGTGATCACCAAGACAACATAATACTGGCATAAAACAAATTTTAGGAAAATATATTTAAATATTTAGAAGTAAATGGGCAATATGATTATAATTTATAAAATGTTTTAGAAAATCTGTGTGCATGCATATATGTGTACAGAAAAACAATGATAAAGTGGAAATGCATGGTATAAGAAATTAGTCCAGTTTCGTTCTTCATGTTGCTGTCCAGTTTTTCCAACATTGTTTGTTGAAGAGACTGCCTTTTCCCATTGGATGTTCTTTTCTGCTGTATTGAAGATTGACCTTATAGTTGTGGGTTCATTTCTGGGATTTCTATTATGTTCCATTGATCTATGTGTCTGTTTTTGTGCCAGCATCATATAGTTTTGATCACTACAGGTTTTTAATATAACTCGAAGTCTGGAAATGTGGTGCCTCCAGTTTTGCTTTCTTTTTCAAGGTTGCTATGACTTTTGGGGGTCTTCTGTTGTTGCATACAAATTATAGGATATTCTGTTCTAGCTCTGTGAAAAATGTGGCTCATTTTGATAAGAATTTTTTTTTATAATTTTGGATAAGAATTGCAATTAATGGGTAGATTGCATTGGAATTACAGAGATTTTAACAATATTTGTTCTTCCAACCAATGAGCATGGAATATCTTTCCATTTCTTTGAATCATCTTTAATTTCTGTCATTAGCATTTTATAGTTTTTAGTGTATATTTCTTTTACCTCTTTGGCTAGGTCTATTCCTAAGTATCTTGCGGGTTTTGGTGCACTTGTAAATGGGATCAATTCCTTAACTTCTCTTTCTGCTGCTTCATGATTGGTGTGTGGAAATGAAACAGATTTCTGTACATTACTTTTTTTTTTTATCCTGTGACTTTACTGAAATCATGTATCAGTTCTAGTAAATTTTTTGGTGGAGTCATTAGGGTTTTCTGTATAAAGTATCATGTCCTCTGCAAATAGTGAATGTTTGACTTCTTTCTTGATTATTTGAATGCCTTCTATTTCTTTGTGTCATCTGATTGCTGTGCCTAACACTTCCAGTACTATGTTAAATCACAGCGATGAGAGTGGACATCCATGTCTTGAATCTTGACTGTAGAGGAAAAGTTCTGGCTTTCCCCATTGAAGATATTAGTTGTAAGCTTTTTTTATATATGGCTTTTATGATGATGAGATATGTTCCCTCTAAACCTACTTTGTTGAGGGTTTTTATCAAGAGTGCATATTATACTGTGTCAAATGCTTTTTCTGCATCTATTGAAATGATTGTATGGGGGCACGTGGGTAGCCCAGTTGGTTGAACATCTGCCTCTGGCTCAGGGCATGATCCCAGGGAGATTAGTTCTCCCTCTCCCCCTTCCCTTGCCTGTGGTCGGTCTCTCTGTGTGTCAAGTAAATAAATAATATTTTAAAAAAGACATGATCATATGGTTTTTAACCTTTCTTTTATTAATATGATTTATCATATTGATTTGTGCATATTGAACCACCCTGGCTGCCCAGGAATAAATCCCACTTGATCATGGTGAAATGATTCTTTTAATATGCTGTTGGATTTGATTTGCTACATAAATTCAAAATGGATTAAAGACTTAAATGTAAGATATAAAACCATAAAGATTCTAGAGAAGAATACAGGGAGCAACCTCTTTGACATTGGTTGTAGCAACTTTTTTCTAAATATGTCTCCAGATGCAAGGGAAGCAAAAGCAAAAAATTAACTATTCAGACTACATCAAAATAAAATACTGCACAGCAAAAGACATAAGCAACAAAACTTAAAAGACAACCTATAGAATGGGCCAACATATTTGTGAATGACATATCTGATAAAGGGTTAGTATTCAAAGTATATAAAGAATTTATAAAACTCAGCACCCAAAAAATGAATAATCCAATTAAATAAATGGGTAGAAGACATAAGAAGACATTTCTCCAGAGACCTACAGATGGACAACAGACACATGAAAAGATATACAGCTTTACTCATCATTAGGGAAGTACAAATCAAAACCGTAGGATATATAACTTCTCACCTGTCAGAGTGGCTAAAATCAATGGCACAAGAAACAAAGATGTTAACGAGGATGTGGAGAAAGGGGAGCCGTCTTGTTCAGTTGGTGGAACAGCAAACTAGTGCAGCTGCTCTAGAAAACAGTACAGAGATTCCTCAAGAAGTTAAAAATAGAAATACCCTTTGATCCAGCAATTCCACTACTAGGTATTTACCCAAAGAATACAGAAATACTAATTCAAAGGGTTACATGTGTCCTAATGTTTATAGTGGTATTAACTACATATAGCCACACTGTAGAAACAACCTGAGTGTCCATCATTGGATGCATGGATAAAGGGGTGTGTGTGTGTACACATCTGTACAGACACACACACACAATGGAATTTTACTTATCCATAAAATGAAATTTTGTCATTTACAATGATGTGGATGGAGCTAGAAAGTATTAAGCTGAATGATATAAGTCAGAGAAAGACAAATACCGTATGATCTCACTCGTATGTAGAATTTAAGAAACAAAACTGGTAAGCATTGGGAAAAAAGAGACTGGCAAACAAGGGAGAGAATCCTAACTATAGAGAACAAAGTGATGGTTACCAGAGAGGAAGTGGGTGGGGAGATAAGTGAAATAGGTGATGGGGATTAAGGAGTCCCTTTGTGACAGGTGCTGGGTGTTCTATGGAATTGTTGAATAACTATATTGAACACCTGAAAATAATATTATACTATACCAATATTATACTATACTATATGTTAACTAATGAATTCAAATAAAAATCTAAAATAGAAATGTAATATATCAACATAGAGGATTTTGGGGAAAAGTAAGTAAGTATAGTGCTATTTTGGCAACTTCCCTGTGGATCTGAAATAGTTAAAAATAAAAGTTTGAAAGTGAGTTAAGTGTATAGAAGGTATGTAAATTGGATATAAGAACAAGTCCTAGCATAGTCTGAAGAAAATTTAGTATATTTGTTTTCTGTTAAATTTTGTAGTGCATTTTCTCATGTCTCTTGGATTCACCGTTTTAGGAAACTTGTATTCTATACTCTTAATCTTTCATATCTATTCTATCTTTATATTATCTCTAGTAACTAACATTACTCATCATGCTTTGAGTTAACTATATTAATGTCTTGGATCAGAGATCACATCAGAAATCTCCCTTGTCTGTAGGTTGAATTTCTGTGTTTAAGTTTGAAGATATGGAGAGTTTTAACACACAGGTTAGCATAGAATTCTTGAAATATGGCCAGTGTACAGAGAAACAGAATGTTAAATTTTACTTTAGCACTATGGAATGTTTTTCTTTTGAGCTGTTTGTGAAGACAGGATGAAATAGTTTTCAGTTAAACTCAACTTTATTCTTTTAGTGGGACTTCATTTAATTTCAGCTGCTGATTTGCCTGAAATATATTATTGTGTTGTAGTGCAAGTTTTGGGAGTAGAGTTCATTTCCAGTGTTACAAACACTTCATTGATCTAGCTATTGTCAATGGATTGATTCAGTTGGAGTAGCTCTTCCTCCTTACAAATAACACATGTTTATTTGAATGCCCTATGAAAATAACATTACTACTGATGCCTATGCAAATTATGCTGCTTTTAATATAATTAGGTTTTTTAAGTTAAGAATTAAGTATAGATTTTTTAAAAACTGAAAGAAAACAATTGATACAGAATTCAGTGAAGATGTAGTAATGAGTACTACAATGAGAACAGTAAAGAGAAACCAAAATAAAATGTATTGCAAATTTGTTGCATCAGAGAAAAGCAATATGATGTTATTTGCTATATAAAAATTCCAATAGTTCATTTTTGCCCTTGCTTCCCTTGCCTTTGGCGTTGTTCCTAGGAAGATGTTGCTGTGGCTGAGGTCGAAGAGGTTGCTGCCTGTGTTCTCCTCAAGGATTTTGATGGATTCCTTTCACACATTGAGGTCCTTCATCCATTTTGAGTCTATTTTTGTGTGTGGTGTAAGGAAATGGTCCAATTTCATTTTTCTGCATGTGGCTGTCCAATTTTCCCAGCACCATTTATTGAAGAGGCTGTCTTTTTTCCATTGGACATTCTTTCCTGCTTTGTCGAAGATTAGTTGACCATAGAGTTGAGGGTCTATTTCTGGGCTCTCTATTCTGTTACATTGATCTATGTGTCTGTTTTTGTGCCAGTACCATGCTGTCTTGATGATGACAGCTTTGTAATAGAGCTTGAAGTCCGGAATTGTGATGAACTATTGGGATTTCATCAAGATCAAAAGCTTTTGCACAGCAAAGGAAACAGTTAACAAAATCAAAAGACAACTGACAGAATGGGAGAAGATATTTGCAAACGACATATCAGATAAAGGACTAGTGTCCAGAATCTATAAAGAACTTAGCAAACTCAACACCCAAAGAACAAATAATCCAATCAAGAAATGGGCAGAGGACATGAACAGACATTTCTGCAAAGAAGACATCCAGATGGCCAACAGACACATGAAAAAGTGCTCCATATCACTCGGCATCAGGGAAATACAAATCAAAACCACAATGCAATATCACCTCACACCAGTCAGAATGGCTAAAATCAACAAGTCAGGAAATGACAGATGCTGGCGAGGATGCGGAGTAAGGGGAACCCTCCTACACTGTTGGTGGGAATGCAAGTTGGTGCAACCTCTCTGGAAAACAGCATGGAGGTTCCTCAGAATGTTGAAAATAGAACTGCCCTATGACCCAGCAATTGCACTATTGGGTATTTACCCTAAAGATACAAACGTAGTGATCCAAAGGGGCACGTGTACCCGAATGTTTATAGCAGCAATGTCCACAATAGCCAAACTATGGAAAGAACCTAGATGTCCATCAACAGATGAATGGATCAAGAAGATGCGGTCTATATACACAATGGAATACTATGCAGCCATCAAAAGAAATGAAATCTTGCCATTTGCGACAACATGGATGGAATTAGAGCGTATCATGCTTAGCGAAATAAGTCAAGTGGAGAAAGACAACTATCATATGATCTCCCTGATATGAGGAAGTGGTGATGCAACATGGGGGCTTAAGTGGGTACGAGAAGAATAAATGAAAGAAAATGGGATCGGGAGGGAGACAAACCATAAGTGACTCTTAATCTCACAAAACAAACTGAGGGTTGCTGGGGGGAGGGGGTTTGGGGGAAGGGGGTGGGATTATGGACATTGGGGAGGGTATGTGCTTTGGTGAGTGCTGTGAAGTGTGTAAACCTGATGATTCACAGACCTGTAACCTGGGGATAAAAATATATGTTTATAAAAAATAAAAAATTATATAATGTCTCTAAAAAAAAAAATTCCAAAGTAATAAAATCAACAATATGAAGAAATATTTTCAATGGATACAAAATGAACTGATGTTTTTCCCTCACCAATCAAAAACCAACAAAATTTGTTGCCTGAAATGAAAAAATTTAAACAAATCTTAACCAGATCTGAACTTGTAATTTTGACCAGATTTTATTTGTATGCAAAAAGAAAGCCATTTTTTGATGGAGAAAAAGTGAAATAGTTATTAAAATTTTGATAGAAATGAGGAAGAGACTAAAGAAGTTTCACAAAAACTTAAAGATCTTCAATTACCAATTGCTGCAGAAATCAAGATTTTTTGAATAGCGAAGATCAGTTGGCTCAAAATTCAAAAACTTGCAAGTTCCTTTCTAGCTTTAGATTAACCATGCAATAAGAGATACTTCCCAATTAATATCTTGAGTTGTGTCAAGAATTACAAATTTATGAAGAAACATTATAATTTTTTAGCATTAAATATAAATTTTGTGGCATAGTAATTTTTGTAATTTTTGTTCATTTTATCTGTCAAGAAAGAATTTCAGCTAAATAGAACAAAATTAGTTTTTATCATGACAGATGGTTTCTCTCTGTTAGACCAAAATTAGGATTTATTGGAATTTCAAAACAAGAGACTAATGTTCCCCTTCTAGTTTTATTTCACTATATAATACATACTGAATGTATTTTTGCTAGATTTTCTGAAGCAGATGCTTAGAAAAGTGTCATGGATTGTTAAAATCTTTCAGTCTGTATATGCAAATGTTATGAATCATCACCAGTTTATGGAACTGTTTAGAGAAATAGAAGACAATGAATTTAATGATCTTGTGTTCTTTGTTAGTGTTCATTGGTTGAGTCGTGGAAGAGTTTTATAAAGATTTGCTTGTTCTGTTAACTCCAATTCAAAATTTTCTTAGAACAAAAGGAATGCTTGCCAAATACTCAACAATCAAAACAAAAATGTCAGTGTGATTTGTTTCCTCACCAATATTAGATTGCATACAGATGAGCTCCTAAAAGAGGAGAGGCCTGTGTGAGACCTAGATAGACAATATGATAACTTATGTTGAAAATTAAAGTTTTCATATAATAAATCAATAAATCAGATTTGTCCATTCTTTGAACAGATTAATATGCAGATTTTAATTGTTAGTTGGTATAATTATGTAGTTGCAATTGACAACATTATGTTAATTTTTACATTGATTTATTTAGGATTGTGATTCAATTTATAAATTTATTCTTTTTTTTTTAAGATTTTTTTTTTAAGATTTTATTTATTTATTTGACAGGGAGAAATCACAAGTAGATGGAGAGGCAGGCAGAGAGAGAGAGAGGGAAGCAGGCTCTCTGCTGAGCAGAGAGCCCGATGCGGGACTCGATCCCAGGACTCTGAGATCATGACCTGAGCCGAAGGCAGCGGCTTAACCCACTGAGCCACCCAGGCGCCCTCAATTTATAAATTTAATGTTAGTAATACTTTGCATTCAATGTTAGTAATACTGATTTGACACGAGTGTCAGAGAGCTATAATTTCAAAATTGATATTTTTTCTTCAAAGTCACATCCATTCTCCCAAAAACGATGAGCCAGTTTCATCACTGTGGGTATGAAATCTAAATGAAATATATCTTGGCACTTGAATCAAGCATTAAAAGTATTCTTGGAACAACTTCAGTTTATGAATCTACTTTTGTAACTATAACTTTCATGAAATATATCTACAAATCAGACTTAGCATGTCAATTGAGATGTGATATATATGTAGCTTTCCATGACATATTATAAAGGAAAGAATATAAAATATCTTCATTTTGTACTGATTATATATTGAAAAAACACATATTCAGATATATTGGATTAAACAAAATGGATCATTAAATTAATTTTGCCTGTTTCTACTTTTAATGTAATTAAAAAAAATTGTTTTGTTTTAGATTATTTTTTGATGAGGGAGAGAGCAAGGGAGTGTGAGAGTAAGAACATGTGCGAAAGCAGGAAAGCAGACCAAGGTAGAGGGAGAGGGAGGATCAGACTCCCTGATCAGCAGGGAGGCTAATGCAAGGCTCAATCCCAGGACCATGGGATCATGACTTGAGCCAAACACAGATGCTTAACAGACTGAGACACCCAGACACCCCTTAACAGGAAGTTTTAAATGATATAGGTAGCTCATTATATTTCTAATCCTTAGTACAATTCTAGGCCATGCCCAAACTAAGAATATGATGTTAGCTAATATATTTTAGAGAGTCTGGAAACCAAATGATAGCATTATCTTGTTTTTTGTTTTGTTTTGTTTTGCTTTGTTTTGTTTTGTTTTTTTGTAACAATATTTGGAATTAAACCTGATCCTGATCCGTGGAATGGACATACAGGAATATTGTTTCTGGTTTGGTTAATTTACAGAGATACTCCTTGTTCTTTTTGGAATATGGTCTATGGGGATATGGGTATGGTACAAGAAGTTTCCTGTATTAACAGTTTGGTTAATTTACAGTGTGTACTCTTTACCTTCCCTACTTTTATGAGTAAGGTTATGATTTAAAGTCGACTTGATATTCATCTTTGAAAAACTAAAAATATAATTTCAAGGAAATCACACAAAATAGTTATTTTTATACGTTTTTTGTAAGAAATTTAAAAATGTACATTTATAAAATGAAGTGTTCTGATAATTCTTTATTAATAGTAGGTAAATAAGAATTTAGTAACTTTTTTAACTGTGCATAAGAATAATAAGCAGCATGCATAAAAGAATAGCTGAAACTATAGTTTTAATTATGTAAATCCATAAGATATATCTGGGAAGAACACTGAAGAATAAGTACTTGCATTAAAAAGTATAGGGATTACTACATTTAGGTTTTTCTTTGACTTAATGACTCAATATTACATTGATTTTCATATTTGTACATACTGCCATCACAAAAGTGAACTTAGTTTGGCTGACAAGCACAATAAAAGTCAAGAAAGCCTATTTCTTTAACATGGTCAGAGGGTTCACTGGAGGTGGGAAGGATGGCACTCTCTAGCAGGGGGGGAAGTTTTGTTTTTAACCTTAAATTGTCACAAAGGCACCCTACCTGGTCATATAAAACCTAATGTAAGGGATAATTCTATTCAAGACCGTAATTTTCCCATATATTTAAGCCTATTTATATCTCCTTCCCTCCTCTCAAGTCTGGAGACATATGCCTGCTTGATTGCTATAATAATTGATAACAGTCCCAGAATTTGTAAGTATTGATTAGGTGTGTTCGCCAAACAAGGCTTGATTTTATAGGTGCTGCTGGTTATTTGAGTGGAAGGATAAGAGAGAGCTGGAGGCATAATACTTGAATAGCCTTTATTATATTCAAATAGATGATGAGGGGATATTATTTTGTACTCCTACCACTGGAGAACAGCAAATGAGATCACTCATTAGAGGCCTTCTGCATACATTTTTAAACGAAGGTTGATTTCCTACATTTTTGAAAACAAAAACTGAGTCTAAGGCCTCTAGCATCCAAAATTAAGTAGTAATTAATGGGTCACTTTTCAAGTGGAAGATGACCACGTATATTTCAGTACCAAAGAATCCAGCAAAATAAAGATCTCTGTATCTAATTTCTGTGTAAAGAATTTTTTTTTTCAAGATTTATTAGAGTATGAAAAGGAGAAACAGCTCCCTGCCAACTCAGGACTCAATCCCAGGATCCTGGGATCATGACCTGAGCTGAAGGCAGACGCTTTACCAACCAAGCCATCCAGGCACCCCGTGTGAAGAATTTCAATTTAATAGTTGTTTCTACCAAATATTATCTGATTACTATGTCATAGAGATCCTATCACTGACAGGATGTAAACCTTCATCTGTCAAAGTCTCTAAGAGTTGGAAAGCACATTAATAAGATTTTTTTTTAAGAGTTTATTTGACAGAGACTACAAGTAGGCAGAGAGGCAGGCAAAGAGAAGCAGGCTCCCCACTGAGCAGAGAGCCTGACTTGGGGCTCCATCCCAGGACCCCAGGGTCATGACCTGAGCTGAAGGTAGAGGTTTAACCCATTGAGCCACCCAGGCACCTCAATAGGAAATATTTTTAAAAATCAAAATATCAAAAAATAAATACTAAGTAGAATTCTTTTATTTTAAAAGTTATAAAGAATAAACTGATAATGCGGGTATAGACCATTTTGTTTGAAGAATATGGGGGAGAGAATACAGTATAATTGACTAAAACATCTATTTCTCTTTATAAGATTTGAAAAGCTTAGAGGCACCTGTTCAGTCTCATGGAGAAATGTTTAGATCTATTTGGTGATTATTGTCATTACCCAGTAAGGCCCAACTTATCTAGAGTTTAAGTGCTGTATGTCTGGCATCTCTTCCAACAGATTAATTATTCATATTTTAGGTCATGGCAAGGGTTCTTAGCAGGATGTTGAAGAAAGGCTGCCCTTTCACAATGAGTGACAGTATTTGTATGAATTTCTTGGAGGATTTGACAATCTCTTGTTAAAATGAGATAGAATCTGTAAATAGAGTTGATATTTACAGATGCATGGTATGGCCTATTTCTAAAGGGAGCTGATTTCCCCTAAATGAGTTAAATTCATTGTTATTAAGGTCAATGATCATATCTTAGGCCATAGGACTTTGAAGATCTCTGAGGGCTTTGTCAATTTTAGTTTAAGAATTCCATTCATTTGTTCTACCTATCCAGAATATTGGAGTGGTACCGACAGTGGACCATCTCCCTTTTTGGCAAGTATTTATAACACTGTTTAATGACAGCTGCATGAAAATGAGTGCTTCTATAGCTGCAGAAATAAACTGGAATTCCCCAGGACTAGGACAGCCAAAAAATCTTGAAAGAAAAGCTTCAGTCCACCCTGTGAATTAGGCAACATTGGTGATGATATAGTGGTGTAATTACATGTAACCCTGAGGAGATCTTCAAAGGAAATATGAGGTTAGGGATTTGTTCATGTCTCAACTTTTATACTTTTACCAAAATCAGGAGATAAATACCAAAAACATTAGCAATTTTAGTTAAGGTTCATGTACATTGCTGGTTAGGTGGAATAAGTGGCCAATTTGTTCTTATTCAAAATAATCACAGAAAATTCTTTTAAGTTTTCTTTCAGACTCCTTTGGCCCCTTTAAATGGCCATCTTGAAAGTGCCAGCAATTTTAGTTATGTAATTTGAAAACATATTTCTCCTGATATCCCTTTCTGATTCTTAGAGGTAATCATTCACAATCTCTTATGGTCTATGTGAAACTTTCCAAAACCTTGGTCCCTTGGGTTATCACAGTGGCAGACATAAGAATGAGGGCTGTTTTCCTGAGAAAAAGATTAGCCTCCTTTTAGCTTCCACAGATTTTTTTTTTTTTGTATAGTATTTTGCATGGCACAACATAATAAATATCTCCTTAGAATATTTAAATAAAAATAAATTTTCTTTTTGATTTTCTTTTTTCAATATTCAATTTTTGGGAAGTGCTAAGTTTCTGTCTAGAATTATATTATTGTTGCCTGAAGAACTTCCTTTAATATTTTGGTGACGTCAACAAGCAATGGAGTCTCTCAGTTTTTACCTGGGGCACGGTTGGGGGGGCAGTTATTGCTTCTTCATTTTTAAAATGATGTTTTCACTATTAGAGAATACTGGGTTGATGACATTTTTCTTTCAACATTTTTAAAGGATTTCTGGGAAGGAGTTAGTTGTCATTATTTAACTTTGTTCCTCTACGAAATTGCCTTTAAAACAATCTGCATGCCTTTAGTATTTTCTTTATGCTTCTTGGTTTTCAGGAGTTTAAATAATATATATATAGGCATGATAATTTTTTTGTTTCATTGTGCTGTACTTACTTTGTTTGGTGTTCTTTGAGTTCCTTGAAACTATAGTGTCTATAATTAATTGGGAAAATTCTTAGCCATTCTTCAAGTATTTCTTGCCTTTTTATTTTTTTATTTTTTATTTTTTTAAAGATTTTATTTATTTGATGGAGAGAGATCACAAGTAGAGAGAGAGAGGAATGAGCAGGTTCCCTGCCTAGCAGAGAGCCCAATGTGGGATTCGATCCCCAGGACCTTGAGATCATGACTAGAGCTGAAGGCAGAGGCTTAACCCACTGAGCCACCCAGGCAACCCATTTCTTGCCTTTTCAAAATCTTTATTACCCTTCTGGGATTTCAATTATATAAAAATTAAAATGTGTTGTTTCACATACTTGTAAGGATTTCGGTTAACCTTTTTACTCCCTGTGTTTAAAATTGCAAATTTCTATTGATTTTTGCTCATGATGATTTTTACGTTTACTATGCTGTATTGTCTACTGATGAGGTCATTAAAAGCAGTCCTTATCTATTACTGTTTCTCTCTAACAATTCAATTTCTCTGCTGAAATTACTCATCTTATTATGCATATCATTTATATTTTCTAGTAGCTTTTAATACATTAGTCACAATCATGTTATTTTTACCAGATGATAATTCAGTATTATATCTGAGATCAGTTCTGTTGACTTGGCTACCAGTGGAAATCAAGAAATGGCTACTTTATAAACCTGAGATTCTTAAACAATATATACTTACCTGTTAAGTTTTTAACTGGATGTATAGAAGTATTATAAGAACTAATACATGTTATGAGTCTTCTCTCTGTTAAGCTAATGACCACTGGTTTTTAGTCCTCTTTGAACTTGTGAACTTTGATAGGTTCCATACTAATTGTTCTATTGATATCAGCAGAAAATTTAGTTGTGTCTTCCAAAGTAAATAGAGCTATCAGAATGAGAAACTATTATAACTAAAGCAGTTTTTGAGAAAAGATGAAGTGAGAAATCCTGTGCTCCAACTTGGATTCCAGTAAGCTATTCAAGAATCTGTGACAGATAAAAACTTTTCTTTTGTTCAATTTCAAGTTTTCATTTATTTATTAAAGGTTTTATTTATTTATTTGATGAGCACAAGCACACTGATCAAGGGGCCAGATGCAGGGCTCAATCCTAGGACCCTGGGATCACGGCCTGAGCTGAAGGCAGATGTTTAACAAACTGAGACATCCAGGTGACCCTCAAGCTTTTATTTAAATTCTAGTTAACATATATGGTAAAATTAGTTCCAAATGTAGGATTTAGTGATTCATTACTTATCTGTAACACCCACTGCTCCTCACCTCAAATGGCCTCCTTAATACCCATCACCCATTTAGCATACCTCTCACCTATCATCTCTCCATTAACCCTCACTTTGTTCTCTATAGTTAGGTCTCTTATAATTTGCTCCCCTCTTTTTCCCCCTTCTCCTACATTCATCTGTTTTGTTTAAATTACACATTTAAGTGAAATCATATAATATTTTTCTTTCTCTGACTCATTTGGCTTAGCATAATACACTCTAGCTCCATCCATATCATTGCAAATGGCAAGATTTGGTTCTTTCTGGTGGCTGGGTAATAGTCCATCATATATATGCACATATATACACACATATCTATGTGTGTGTGTGTGTGTGTGTATGTATATCATATATATTCACTATACACACACACCCCACATCTTCTTTATCCATTCTCAGTCGATGGGCATTTGGACTCTCTCCATAGTCTGGCTATTGTGGATAATGCTGCTATAAACATCAGGGTGCAGGAGCTCCTTTGAATCTATATTTTTGCATCCTTTGGGTAAATACAAATAGTACAGTTGCTGAATTATAGGGTAGTTCTATTAACTTTTTGAGGAATCTCCATACTTTTTTTTTCCTGAGTGGCTGCAACAACTGCATTCCCACCAACAGTGTAAGAGGGTTCCTCTTTTCCCACATCCTTTCCAAGATCTTTTGTTTCCAATGTTGTTAATTTTAGCCATTCTGACAGGTGTGACATGATACCTCATCATGTTTTTGATCTCTGATGAGGTCATTAAAAGCAGTCTGATAAGTGATGTTGAGCATCTATCTTTTCATGTGTCTGTTAACCAGTTAAGAAATGGGCAGAAGACATGAACAGACATTTTTCCTAAAAACTTTAAATAAGTTTGATTTATCAATACTACAAAAGCAAAAATCTCTTTGGTTTAGGTGTTAAATATGCATAGCAATTTCTCTCCATTAAATATGCAGAGCAATTGCAAGTTGGAAGATAGGATTGTTTGGGTACAGAATGTTGAGTTAATCATTTTTCTGAAATTATGATATTTGTACAAGCTCCTTATTTATAGATGCTCATTCAGATGTACATTTGCTTGCATGTGTTCTCATCAAATGTATTTGTTTTGGATACATGTCTTTCTAATTTATATAAATTTTTATATATCTCTTTGTATATTAAATATATGAATGTATAATGCCATTGCTCTGCTTTTTATTCAACACTATTATTTAAAAGTCCACTTGGATTTCTATCACGTTGTTTATTTCTACTTCATAGTAATCTGTGATATGCACATACCACATTTTGCATATCCACCAACCCAGTTATAGAAACCCAGGGTGTTGCTGATTCCTTATTTCACCACACAAAGAATGCTATGATAAATACCTTTTTATATGTGTATTTCTTTAACCATGAGAGGATTTCTTAGAGATAGTGATATTAGCATTATAAGCTCATAAACTATAAGAATACTTGATATTACCAAGTACTAATAGATACTCTGTAGAATGGCTCTGCATCGATTACTTCTAACCAATGATATGCAGGATTTCCACCCCTATCCTTACCAGCCCTTGAAAAGTTAATTTGCTTTACTCTGATTACTAATGATTTTTTTAAAGATTTTATTTATTTATTTGACAGAGACACAGTGAGAGAGAAAACACAAGCAGGGGGAGTGGGAGATAGAGAAGCAGCCTTCCCACTGAGCATGGAGCCCAAAACAGGGCTCCATCCCAGGACTCTGGGATCATGTCCTGAGCTGAAGGCAGTTGCTTGATGACTGAGCCACAAAGGCACCCCATAATCTGATTATTCATGATTTTGGATCATTGCTTCATATTTTCATTAGCCTTTTCATTATCTATTCCATATATAGCCTTTTATGTGTAATATCTGTCCATAAAGATCTAATGGAAATTATTATTTTATACCTATTATTTTATGCCTTTTCTGCAGAAATCTCTTGTGTTTTCTACAAATAATTGCTAGCTTCAGTTAATATTTTTCCACATGTATGCTAGGTCTGCCAATTCTGTCCATAATATCATTTAATCAAGGGGTGCCAGGAATGGCCAGCAATCCCTGTACCAACCAAAGAAAGATTACTCCAGACTTTGCTGTGAAAGAGAGGAGAAGGCAATGGGGGTAAATGCTCAGAGACGAGAACCCTTTGCTGTTCTTTGATCTCACGTTTATTCATGCTTCAGGATAATCATAAACCTTTTTTACTCTGTTTCTCAAGCAACTGATGTGTGCCAAGGGGTCTTACAGAAAATAGAAGAGTCTGATTGCAGGGGAGATTACAACATACTGATCAGCTTGTTGTTCTGTAGTTCTGCTAAACATAGCCTAGGGATAATGAATAGATCTCTTAGATCACAGAGCAGCTGTTTGGGCTAAGAAAGCTCCAGGGAAGGTAACTCCCTGAGGCATTCCTAAGGCAAAGGGGTCAGGGAGGCCTCAGCATTCCAAAATCCTAATTTTTCCAAAACTTTCCATTGCCTTCAGAGGTCTCCATGTTACATTTTAGCAAGTCAGGCATTATAAATAATTTCATACTCTACATTAACCCCCAAAAAGGAGATGTTCATTTCTGTATATTATCAATTATTTTTTCCAAGTTTATCTTTTAAAATTTGAGGGAGTCCTTCTTTGCCTTTTATTTCACAAAAAAAGTGTTATTTTTAAAAATTAATTACATTTAGATTTAAGTCACTACTGATGAAGTTCTAGAACCTAGGTGAGGTTCGGTGGGCTAAGGTCCGGAGCCGATGACCAAGAAAGAATTCTTGAGACATCTTTGGTGCAAAATGGTGGTTTATTAAGGCACAGGGACAGGACCCGTGGGCAAGAAGAGCTGCTGCCCCGGGTTGTGAGGGTAAGCATGTTATATACCTTGGGGTTGGGGGAAGGTGAGGAGAAGGGAGGTTTCAAGGGGAGTTTTCACATGTTAACAAGGGCCTACAAGGTGCCGGGGGTGGGGGGTGGGGGGGTGGGGGGGGCCTTGCCCTTATGGCCTGATCAATGTCGTCTTTAGGTCAGGCATTAATATCAAGATAGTTGGGAGATTCTTGGTGGGGTATTATGATCCTGCTATCATTTATATTCCCTTCTACCTCATCCTCCTCCAGTTTATGGTGGGGAGAGAGACATTAGGGCTTCAGGAACTGAGAGTTATTTGCTTCTGGAAATTTGTGCTATTGATAAGGTAACCTCCCTGTTTAGATCTCTAGGACATCTGTAGAGCAAAGGAGATTCCTGTTCTGCAGGATTGTGATCTCTGCAAGTTAACTATTTATCATTTTATGGCAATCAGGGGTGCCTGAGGAATGCCACACATATTACGGAGGGGAGTGGGTGGAGAGGGGGGTGCAAAGTGCCAGCTTTTGCCCTGTCCTCCGCCAGCCTCCTGCTCCCTCAGCACTACTTCTTTTATATTCATCTTTGTATTTGCTATTAGATAAGAGTTTTTAATCCTTTCCAGTTTTTCAAATACAATTTACTAAATGATCTGTCCTATCACCAGTAATTTATCTTTATCACCTACTGATGAGGGAGCATGAGGCTGGCTGAAGACAAAGCAAAAGCTGGCGCCTTGCATCCCCCTCTCCACCCGCTCCCCTCAGTAATATGTGTAGCATTTCTCAGGCAGTCTGGACTGCCATGAACAATAAGCAAATAGTTAACTTGCAGGGATCACAATTCTGCAAGACAGGAGTCTCCCTTGGCTTACAAATACCCTAAATCTCACTAACAAAGACAATTGATAGCAGGATTATGACATCCCACCAAAAAGTCTCCCAACTATCTTAATGTTAATGGCTGGCCTAAAGACAACATTGATCAAGCTGATCAAGCCACAAGGGCAAGGCCTCAGGTAGGCCTCAGATATCCTGGCACCTCCTAGGCCCTCTTTAGCATATGAAAACTCCATATGATGTGTGGGATACAACTACAGGGTACAAAACCAGCCATCCCTTACAACCTGGGGCAGCAGCTCTTCCTGCCCACAGGTCCTGTCCCTGTGCTTTAATAAACCACCATTTTGCACCAAAGATGTCTCAAGAATTCTTTCTTGGTCATCGGCTCCGGACCTCAGCCCACTGAACCTCCCCTAGGTTCTAGAACTTCATCACTACTATGTATTTTTGTATGTGTAGGTCATTTCTTAGCTGGCTGCTTATTTGTTGCATTGGTTTATTTATCTCTTAATGTTATATGTGGTAAGGAAGGTACTCTTCCTCACTCTTAGCCTCTTGATTATTATGTTAAAGGTTAGCTGATTTGTAAATGGACCTTTAACTTTCTACAACATTTTAGAATATTTTCTGTAGGCACCTTAAAAAAAAAAATGGAGGGGAACCTGGTTGTTTCAGTTAGTTGAGTATCAGACTCTTGGTTTTATCTCAGGTAATGATCTGAGCCCCATGATGAGCTCTATGCTCTTTGGGGGGCTTGCTTAAGGATTCTTTCCTTCTCCCTCTGCACCCCACCCCTCATCCCCAGCACTTACATGATTTCTGTCTCTCTCTTAAATAAATCCTTAAAAATCAAAATGGAATTTTGATGAGACTATTTTTAGGAAGAATTAAAATCTGTATTTAAAAATCTTAAGTGGGGGATGCCTAGGTGGCTCAGTGGGCTAAGCCTCTGCCTTCAGCTCTGGTCCATGATCCCAGGGTCCTGGGATCCTGCCTGGGTCAGGCTCTCTGCTCAGCAGGGAGCTTGCTTCCCTCCTCCCCCTCTGCCTGCCTCTCTGCCTACTTGTGATCTCTCTGTCTGTCAAATAAATAAATAAAATATTTTTTAAAAAATCCTAAGTGGGGGCGCCTGGGTGGCTCAGTGGGTTAAGGCCTCTGCCTCTGGCTCAGGTCATGGTTCCAGGATCCTGGGATTGAGCCCCTGGTCAGGCTCTCTGCTCAGCAGGGAGCAGGCTTCCCTTCTTCTCTCTGTCTGCCTCTCTGCCTACTTGTGATCTCTGTCTGTCAAATAAATAAATAAAATCTTTAAAAAAATCCTAAGTGTTTGGAATATGTCCATTTATGTAGACTATTTTCTTTGAATTTTATTAGTTTTAAAGTTTTCTCCATGGATATGCTACACATTCATTTTAGTGCTAACTTTTGTGCTTTATAGTATTTGCTATTGGCATATCATTTTAAAATTATATACCATATAGATAATTATATAAAGAAGTACTATTAAGTTGATATCCTTATTTTGTATCTGATAAACTCATTGAATACTCTTTTTAGTTGTAATAGTTTTTCTCTTGATTCCTCTAGGTAAATGATCCTATTTCAAATACTTTGTCAATTTTTCAAATAATTACACCTCATTGTCAGTAATTTTGGTTCTGTGTTAGACAGCAATGGAAGACAGGACTTTTTTTGTTTTGCTTTATTTTTTGTTTTATTGGTTGTGTGTGTGTGTGTGTGTGTGTTTTCCATTCAAAACTCATGAAGTTTTTTATTTAATTTTTTTAAACCTTATTTTATAGCAGATAGATCACAGAAAAATGTGATAATACTGAAAGTGAAATTGAAATCAAATATTGATGATGGTGTACAAGAAATAGCTGACTTTGGGGATGTTGGCATTGCCACCATTGGAGATAGTCAATTTGCAGCCAGAGAAACTTAGTGAAGGTAAATTTATTGACCTAAATGAGGAAAATGATTGTGATAAAAAGGATGAAGGTGTATCTCAGAGGAAGCGCCATTGACAATTAACTTCACAGTAAAGGAAATTAGGCATGTATTTTACAACATTTAAGAGCCAAAGGATAAAATGGTGGAAACCCATCCAAAAGTTTGGAAGAATATAATAATAATTCAAAACTTTGAAAAGATTATTTCTTGGTATTTTCAGCTATATAAGAAGAGAAAGGCAAGAGTTGTTCAAAGTGTTCTTGATAAATCACACAATATAAAACATTAATTCTCAATGTTTTTAATGTTTTAAATTATAGTGTGCTAAGTAGGCATTAGATGTATTATATCTTTTTTCATTTCTCTATGACTTTATAACCAAATATAAGAAAGTTTTAACTATTTAATTAAATATTTTAAAGATCACAAAACAAAGTGAAGATTACCTTACTTTTATTCCCTAAATTAGGGTTCTGAGTGGAAAATTTGGATGAGAAAGGATGGTGCAAATATTTTATTATTCTCTAAGAATCATAGATCATATGTCATATTTTCCTTCAGAGAGACTAATACTGTAAAAACAAAATTAAAACCACTTCTTTTATTTATTTATTTTTAAAGATTTTATTTATTTTATGGGGGGGCACAGAGGGAGAAACAGACTCCCCACTGAACAGAGAGGCCCACACAGGGCTTGATCCCAGGACCCTGAGAACATGACTTGAGCTGAAGGCAGATGCTCAACCTACTGAGCCACCCAGGTTTCCCTGTCAAAAAACTTTCTTTTAGATTTGTATATCCTGAATTGTTTTCCTATGGTCATTAAACAGTTATTTAGTGTGTGTTACAGAGCTATATAAAATATTTTAATGAATATTATATTTTTCTTTTGGTTTAGAATGAAACATTGTTATCAAGAAAGTTTTTGATGATTAAAATGGAAATAATCTCATATAATGGATTTTTTGACAGCATGTGGTTTCTAGACTTTATTTTACATTAAATAATTAAATAAAATCTAATTGAAAACTCAAATTCTAATTTGTGGCCAGGTCTCAGTGCTTATGGACTTTGGATATTTATCCAGGTAGAACTGATTTACACAGCAAAGTCTGCCAGAAACATAAGTATTAAAAACAAAAACAAAAAATATGTGAATTTAGAGCAATTTTTTCTACTATATCAATTAGATTTTATAATTATTAACATATGTAAAATAGTACCCATTTAATTAAGTTTATTTCTTTACAGTTTATCTTCATTCTTCAACTTTACTTGAAAGTCGTTAATAAGTACTATCTGTGTAAATAGGCAGCCCTTCCAAAAATACCATAGTTGATAAAATTTAAAGTGTTGCCTGATCTACCAACTTAATATAATTGGTTATATATTAGAAAGGCATTATTTAGAGAGGATAAATGGGTGTTCATATTTATCATAAATCATATGGAAGTTAAATTACAGTCTTAACAAAAGACAAAGTATAGACATGTGTTTTATCATAAATCATATGGAAGTTAAATTACAGTCTTAACAAAAGACAAAGTATAGACATGTGTTTTCCATGAACATGATAGAAAAGTATTCTGAAATAAGAAATATATATGTGTGTATTGATAGGTTATTCTGTGTAAGATATATTGACTAAAATTAAGAAATATCTTGGGACGCCTGGGTGGCTCAGTTGGTTAAGCAGCTGCCTTCGGCTCAGGTCATGATCCCAGCGTCCTGGGATCGAGTCCCACATCGGGCTCCTTGCTCCGCGGGGAGCCTGCTTCTCCCTCTGACTCTGCCTTCCACTCTGTCTGCCTGTGCTCGCTCTCGCTCTCTCTCTCGCTCTCTCTCATAAATAAATAAATAAAAAAAAATCTTAAAAAAAAAGAAATATCTTAATATTATTGATTGTAAATTAAAGAGAATTCTATAGAAACAAGGAACAATCACCTTTGGAATACAAAAGCAAGTGACCTCTGAATGGAAAGTTCCATTTGCATTTGTGATACACTATAGTGACATTTAATGGTGTACAATAATGTGGCTGTGTCTACCACATCCTCAGAAAGTATATGGAAGTATACTATATGAAAGCATATGGAAGTATATTCCTATGTAAGTAGGAATCTTACAACCTTTCAAACTTTCCTTCAAACATAAAGAACAGAGAAAATCTTTTCAAATGTAAGAATTTAGGCAACATAATTCTCATAAATTTTTTTCTCAGATACTACGAATGATCAATTTGGCACCAACTTACAGAATAATGGAAACAGAGTAATAAAATAATTGAGAATGAATATTGAATGCACTACCATATATGTGGAAGTTTACTTCTGGGCTCTCTGTTCTGATCTCTTGGTCTGTGTGTCTATTTTTATGCCAGTACCATACTGTCTTATTATAGCTTTGTAAGTAATTTGGATTTTGAAAGTATGATGTCACTGGTTTTATTCTTTTTTCTCATGACTGTTCTGGGTATTTAGGGTCTTTGGTTTCATACAGATTTTGGGATTTTTTTTTTTTTTATATCTGTGAAAATGCCATTAGAATCTCGATAAAGATTTGGTTGAATCTGTAGATGGCTTTAGGTAGTTTGGATATTTTAACGGTATTAGCTCTTGCAATCCATGGGGAAAAAAATCTTTCCATTTTTGTTTCCTTCAATTTCTTTTAGAGATCTCGCAGTTTTCACTTCGTATATCTACTCTTTAAGATTTTATTTATTTGAGAGAAAGAGAGACAGAAAGTGATGAGAGCACAAAGGCAGAAGCAGGATCCCTGCAGGCAACTCAATGTGGACTCAGTCCCAGGACCCTGGGATCAAGACCTGAGCCAAAGGCAGATATTTAACCTTCTGAGCCACCCAGGCACCCCTATCTCTTACTTTTTTTGGTTATATTTATTCCCAGGTATTTTATTGATGCCATTATTAATGTGATAATTTATTTTTAGATATTTCATATTTAGTATATATAAATGCAACTGGTCTCTATTTAATAACTCTGTGTCCTGAAACTTTACTGAATTCATTAATTAGCTCTAACAATTTTTTAGTTTTCTTTGGGATTTTAAATATATAAAATCATAGTATCAGGATAGAGCAACAATTTTACTTCTTCCTTTCCAATTTGGATGCCTTTTATTTCTTTGTTTTGCCTGATTGCTTAAGTTAAAATGTCTAGTACTATGATAAGAGTGGTGAATGTGATCACTCTTGTGATCCTTATGTTAAAGAAAAAGTTATCAGTTTGTTGAGTATATAATATTAGCCTGGAGTTCATTATATATAGCCCTTATTATATTGAGGTATATTCTTTTTTACTCAGTATGTTGAAAGGGTTTATCATGAAGTGATGTTGTATTTTGTCAAATGCTTTATTTGCATGTTAAGATAGTTATGATTTTTATCTTTCATTCTATTAATATGGTATATCACATTTATTGATTTGTATATAATGAACGACCTTTGTCTTCCAAGGAAAATCCCATTTGGTCTTAGGGTAAAATCATCTTATCAAGTTCTTCAACTTAGTTTGCTAGCATATGGTTGATGATTTTTACTTCTATCTTTATGAGGGATATAGGTCTGTAGTTTTCTTGCAGTGTCCATAACTGGCTCTACTATCAGGGTAATGCTGGCTTTTTAAAAATAAGTTTGGAAGTCTTCCCTTGTCTTAAATTTTTTGGAAGAGTTCGTGAAGAGTGGTCATCAATCTTTAAATGTTTTGTAGTGATCTCCCATGAAACCAGTCAGTCCTTGTGTTTTTGCTGGGAAGTTTTTGATTACTGATTCAGTCTTTGCTTGTTATTGATCTGTTCAGACTGAATATTTATTCCTGGTTCAGTCTTGGCCTGTTATATGATCCTAAAAAATTATTTCCTTGAGGAGTCAAGATGGCGGAGAAGTAGCAGGCTGAGACTACATCAGCTAGCAGGAGATCAGCTAGATAGCTTATCTAAAGATTGCAAACACCTGTAAATCCATCAGCAGATAGAAGAGAAGAATAGCAATTCTAGAAACAGAAAAACAACCACTTTCTGAAAGGTAGGACTGGCAGAGAAGTAAATCCAAAGCGACGAGAAGATAGACCCTGGGGGGAGGGGCCGGCACCCGGCAAGTGGCGGAGCAACGGAGCACAAAATCAGGACTTTTAAAAGTCTGTTCCACTGAGGGACATCGCTCCAGAGGCTAAACCGGGGTGAAGCCCACGCGGGGTCAGTGTGGCCTCAGGTCCCGCAGGGTGACAGAAGGATTGGGGGTGTCTGAGTGTCGCAGAGCTTGCGGGTATTGGAAAAGGAAAACCAGCTACAGAGACAGAGCTGACAGTAAGATCACAGCGTGGGGTTACCTTGAACTGGTCGCAGGCTCGGTGAGCTCAGAGCACGTCTGGAGGTCAGGCAGACGGGAGTAACTGGGCGCTGTTCTCTGAGGACACACTGAGGAGTGGGGACCTGGGCTCTCGGCTCCTCTGTGCAGGAGACCAGGAGGCCGCCATTTTTATTCCCGTTCTCCAGAACTCTAAGAAAGCGCTCAGGGAACAAAAGCCCCTGAAAGCAAACCCAAGCGGATTAATTGGCCCCTGGTAAGGGTAGTACAATTCCACCTGGGCAAACATTTCAGAATCACTACACCAGGCCCCTCCCCCAGAAGATCAACAATCCAGCCAAGACCAAGTTCACCTACCAAGGAGTGTGGTTTCAATACCAAGGAGAGCAGCAGAATTCCGGAGGAGGAGAAAGCAAAGCACAGAACTCATGGCTTTCTCCCTGTGATTTTTTTAGTCTTACAATTAATTTAATTTTTTTCTTTTTAATTTTTTTTTCTCTTCTTCTGCTAAATTTTTTTTAACTTTTACCCTTTTCTTTTTTAACGTTTTTTAACTAGTTTATCTAATATATATATATGCTCTTTTTTATATTTTTCTTTACTCATTTTTTTTTAATTCTTTTCTTTTCTTTTTTTTTCTTTCTTTATTTTTGAACCTCTTCTAATCCCCTTTCTCCCCCCTCATGATTTGGGATCTCTTCTGATTAGGTCAAAGCATATTTTCCTGGGGTTGTTGTCACCCTTTCAGTATTTTACTTACTCCTTCATATACTCTTATATGGACAAAATGACAAGACGGAAAAATTCACCATAAAAAAAGAACAAGAGACTGTACCGAAGGCTAGGGACCTAATCAATACAGACATTGGCAATATGTCAGATATAGAGTTCAGAATGACAATTCTCAAGGTTCTAGCTGGGCTCGAAAAAGGCATGGATATTAGAGAAACCATCTTGGGAGATATAAAAGACCTTTCTGGAGAAATAAAAGAACTATAATCTAACCAAGTTGAAATTAAAAAAGCTATTAATAAGGTGCAATAAAAAACGGAGGTTCTCACTGCTAGGATAAATGAGGCAGAAGAAAGAATTAGTGATATAGAAGACCAAATGACAGAGAATAAAGAAGCTGATCAAAAGAGTGACAAAGAGGTACTGGACCACGAGGGGAGAATTCGAGAGATAAGTGACACTATAAGACGAAACAACGTTAGAATAATTGGCATTCCAGAAGAATAAGAAAGAGAGGGGAGCAGAAGTTATACTGGAGAGAATTATGAGGGAGAATTTCCCCAATACAGCAAAGGGAATGAGCATCAAAATTCAGGAGGTTCAGAGAACGCCCCTCAAAATCAATAAGAATAGGCCCACACCCTGTCACCTAATGGTAAAATTTACAAGTCTCAGTGACAAAGAGAAAATCCTGAAAGCAGCCTGGGAAAAGAAGTCTATAACATACAATGGTAAAAATATTAGATTGGCAGCTGACTTATCCACAGAGACCTGGCATGCCAGAAAGAGCTGGAATGATATTTTCAGAGCACTAAACGAGAAAAACATGCAGCCAAGAATACTACATCCAGCTAGGCTATCATTGAAAATAGAAGGAGAGATTAAAAGCTTCCAGGACAAACAAAAACTGAAAGAATTTGCAAATACCAAACCAGCTTTACAGGAAATATTGAAAGGGGTCCTCTAAGCAAAGAGAGAGCCTACAAGTGGTAGATCAGTAAGGAACAGAGACCATATATAGTAATAGTCACCTTACAGGCAATATAATGGCACTAAATTCATATCTCTCATGGTTACCCTGAATGTTAATTGGCTAAATGCCCCAATCAAAAGACACAGGGTATCAGAATGGATAAAAAAACAAAATCCATCTATCTGTTGCCTCCAAGAAACTCATTTTAAGCCCAAAGACACCTCCAGATTTAAAGTGAGGGGGTGGAAAAGAATTTACCATGCTAATGGACATCAGAAGAAAGCAGGAGTGGCAATCCTTCTATCAGATCAATTAGATTTTAAGCCAAAGACTATAATAAAAGATGAGGAAGGCCACTATATCATACTTAAAGGGTCTGTCCAATAAGAAGATCTCACAATTTTGAATATCTATGCCCCCAACGTGGGAGCAGCCAACTATATAAACCAATTAATAACAAAATCAAAGAAACACATCAACAATAATACAATAATAGTAGGGGACTTTAACACTCCCCTCACTGAAATGGACAGATCATCCAAGCAAAAAGATCAGCAAGGAAATAAAGGCCTTAAACGACACACTGGACCAGATGGACATCACAGATATATTCAGAACATTTCATCCCAAAACAACAGAATACACATTCTTCTCTAGTGCACATGGAACATTCTCCAGAATAGATCACATCCTCGGTCCTAAATCAGGACTCAACTGGTATCAAAAGATTGGGATCATTCCCTGCATATTTTCAGACCACAATGCTCTAAAGCTAGAACTCAACCACAAGAGGAAGTTTGGAAAGAACCCAAATACATGGAGACGTAACAGCATCCTTCTAAAGAATGAATGGGTCAACCAGGAAATTAAAGAAGAATTGAAAAAAATCATGGAAACAAATGATAATGAAAATACAACGGTTCAAAATCTGTGGGACACAACAAAGGCAGTCCTGAGAGGAAAATATATAGCGGTACAAGCCTTTCTCAAGAAACAAGAAAGGTCTCAGGTACACAACCTAGCCCTACACCTAAAGGAGCTGGAGAAAGAACAAGAAAGAAACCCTAAGCCCAGCAGGAGAAGAGAAATCATAAAGATCAGAGCAGAAATCAATGAAATAGAAACCAAAAAAAAAAAAAAATAGAGCAAATCAACGTAACCAGCAGCTGGTTCTTTGAAAGAATTAATAAAATTGATAAACCCCTGGCCCGACTTATCAAAAAGAAAAGAGAAAGGACCCAAATAAATAAAATCATGAATGAAAGAGGAGAGATCACAACTAACACCAAGAAATACAAACTATTATAAGAACATACTATGATCAACTCTATGCCAATAAATTTGACAATCTGGAAGAAAAGGATGCATTCCTAGAAACATAAAAACTACCTCAACTGAACCAGGAAGAAATAGAAAGCCTGAACACAACCATAACCAGTAAGGAGATTGAAACAGTCATTAAAAATCTCCAAACAAACAAAAGCCCAGGGCCAGACGGCTTCCCGGGGGAATTCTACCAAACATTTAAAGAAGAACTAATTCCTATTCTCCTGAAATGGAAAGAAAACTTCCAAACTCATTTTATGAGGCCAGCATCACCTTGATCCCAAAACCAGAAAAGGATCCCATTAAAAAAGAGGGCTATATACCAATATCCTTGATGAACACAGATGCGAAAATTCTCACCAAAATACTAGCCAATAGGATTCAACAGTACATTAAAAGGATTATTTACCACGACCAAGTGGGATTTATTCCAGGGCTGCAAGGTTGGTTCAACATCTGCAAATCAGTCAATGTGATACAACACATCAATAAAATTAAGAACAAGAAGAATATGATACTCTCAATAGTTGCTGAAAATGCATTTGACAAAGTACAGCATCCCTTCCTGATCAAAACTCTTCAAAGTGTATGGATAGAGGGCACATACCTCAAAATCATCAAAGCCATCTATGAAAAACCCACCTCAAATATCATTCTCAATGGAGAAAAACTGAACGCTTGTCTGCTAAGGTCAGGAACACGGCAGGGATGTCCATTATCACCACTGCTATTCAGCATAGTACTAGAAGTCCTAGCCTCAGCAATCAGACAACAAAAGGAAATTAAAGGCATCCAAATCAGCAAAGAAGAAGTCAAATTATCACTCTTCGCAGATGACATGATACTATATGTGGAAAACACAAAAGACTCCAAAACTGCTAGGACTTGTACAGGAATTCAGTAAAGTGTCAGGATATAAAATCAATGCACAGAAATCAGTTGCATTTCTCTACACCAACAACAAGACAGAAGAAAGAGAAATTAAGGAGTCATTCCCATTTACAATTGCACCCCAAACCATAAGATACCTAGGAATAAACCTAACCAAAGAGGCACAGAATCTATACTCAGAAAACTATAAAGTACTCTGGAAAGATATTGAGGAAGACACAAAGAAATGGAAAAATGTTCCATGCTCCTGGATTGGAAGAATAAATATTGTGAAAATGTCTATGCTACCTAAAGCAATCTACACATTTAATGCATTTCCTATCAAAGTACCATCCATCTTTTTCAAAGAAATGGAACAAATGATTCTAAAATTTATATGGAACCAGAAAAGACCTCGAATAGCCAAAGGGATATTGAAAAAGAAAACCAATGTTGGTGGCATCACAATTCCGGACTTCAAGCTCTATTACAAAGCTGTCATCATCAAGACAGCATGGTACTGGCACAAAAACAGACACATAGATCAATGGAACAGAATAGAAAGCTCAGAAATAGACCCTCAACTCTATGGTCAACTAATCTTTGACAAAGCAGGAAAGAATGTCCAATGGAAAAATGACAGCCTCTTCAATAAATGATGTTAGGAAAATTGGACCATTTCCTTACACCACACACAAAAATAGACTCAAAATGGATGAAGGACCTCAATGAGAGAAAGGAATCCATCAAAATCCTTGAGGAGAACACAGGCAGCAACCTCTTCGACCTCAGCCACAGCAACATCTTCCTAGGAACATCGCCAAAAGCAAGGAAAGCAAGGGCAAAAATGAATTATTGGGATTTCATCAAGATCAAAAGCTTTTGCACAGCAAAGGAAACAGTTAACAAAATCAAAAGACAACTGACAGAATGGGAGAATATATTTGCAAATGACATATCAGATAAAGGACTAGTGTCCAGAATCTATAAAGAACTTAGCAAACTCAACACTCAAAGAACAAATAATCCAATCAAGAAATGGGCAGAAGACATGAACAGATAGTTCTGCAAAGAAGACATCCAGATGTCCAAGAGACACATGAAAAAGTGCTCCATATCACTCGGCATCAGGGAATTACAAATCAAAACCACAATGAGATATCACCTCACACCAGTCAGAATGGCTAAAATCAACAAGTCAGGAAATGACAGATGCTGGCGAGGATGCGGAGAAAGGGGAACCCTCCTACACTGTTGGTGGGAATGCAAGCTGGTGCAACCTCTCTGGAAAGCAGCATGGAGGTTCCTGAAAATGTTGAAAATAGAACTGCCCTATGACCCAGCAATTGCACTACTGGGTATTTATCCTAAAGATACAAACGTGATGATCCAAAGGGGCACCTGCACCTGAATGTTTATAGCAGCAATGTCCACCATAGCCAAACTATGGAAAGAACCAAGATGTCCTTCAACAGATGAAAGGATAAAGAGGATATGGTGTGTGTGTGTGTGTGTGTGTGTGTGTGTGTGTATATATTTATATATTAGAGTATTATGCCTCCATCAGAAAGGATGAATACCCATCTTTTGTATCAACATGAACAGGACTGGAAGAGATATATTGCTTAGTGAAATAAGTCATGCAGAGAGATTCAATTATCATATGGTTTTACTTATGGAGCATAAGGAATAACACGGAGGACATTGGGAGATGCAAAGAATAAGTGAGTTGGGGGAAATTAGAGGGGGAGATGAACCATGAGAGACTGTGGACTCTGAGAAACAAACTAAGGGTTTTGGAAGGGAGTGGGTGGGGGTTGGGTGAGCCTGGTGGTGGGTATTATGGAGGGCACGTATTGTATGGAGCCCTGGGTGTGTGCATAAACAATGAATTCTGGAACACTGAAAAGAAATAAAATAAAATGAAAAAACTTGTACAGTAGATTAGTGTAGAAAGGACAGACTTAAAAAAAAACCTGAGTCTTCAGGATATACATATTTTTAAATGCATTATGAATGTAAAATATCTCAACCATATAAAAATCAATTCAGTGGATTGCATATCTAAATGTAAAAGAGTAAACCACAGATCTTGTACAAGATAAAAGGAAATATATCTCCATGATATCTCACTAGGAAATTTTTTTTTGTTTTAAATATTTATTCATTTCAGAGAGAGAGCACCTTGAGCAGGAGGGACAGAAGAAGAGAGAGAGATTATCAAGCAGACTCCATGCTGAGCATGGAGCCAGACACACCAGACGCAATCTCATCACCATGAGTCAAAATCAAGAGTCAGATGCTTAACCGATTGTACTACCCATCGCTGGCTAGTAAATTCTTTTTTTCTTTTTCCTCTAAGTTCCTTTTTATTTTATTTATTTATTTATTTTATTTTTTTCATTAGATTTTTTTAAAATTTCTTTTCAGTGTTCCAGAATTCATTGTGTATACACCACACCCAGTGCTCCATGCAATACCTGCCCTCCACAATACCCACCACCAGACTCACCCAACTTCCCACCACCTTCCCCCTCCAAAACCTGCAGTTAGTTCCTCACAGTCCAGTCTCTCATGGTTCGTCTCCCCCTCCAATTTCCCCCAACTCCCTTCTCTCCATCTCCCCATGTCTTCCATGTTATTTGTTATGCTCCACAAATAAGTAAAACCATGGGATAACTGACTCTCTGCTTGACTTATTTCACTCAACATAATCTCTTCCAGTCCTGTTCATGTTGATACAAAAGTTGGGTGTTCATCCTTTCTAATGGAGGGATAATACTCCATTGAATATAAGGACCTATCCTTCTTTATCCATTCATCCATTGAAGGGCATCTTGGTTCTTCCGCAATTTGGTGACCATGGCTATTAAATTCTTAAAAAAGACATCAATCCTGATTTTCCTCTCTCCATCCCTGTGCCCCCGCCCAAAAAAAGCCTAATCAAGAAGGGAAGAACTGATATTTAGAACTGTATTAACATAAGGATTTTTGTTAAGCAGTTGTTGCTAGATAGTAAAAAGACAGAATACTGTGAGTAGTATGGTATTTGATATATATACTTATATGAGGATTCCTTAGATTATATGTCAGCAAAAGAATACCAGTTATATTATCTAAAGAATGCTTATAAATACAAACACCCAAATTAAAAAAAAAAATCAGGTAGCATCTTGAGCATTTCACATGGAAGATGTCTAAGTGGATAATTGTCATGTTTAAGGATAATCAAATTATTAATAGGGGAATTCAAACTTAAATCACAGTATTATTATGATACTATCTATTCACTAGAGGTACTATAATGAAAAATATAACACCATTTGATAGGGAAGCTATAGGGCAACTGACACTCCCACACACTGCTGGTATAAGTACTCTATAAGTCACTAAAGTTGAATGTATATATTCCACATGATACAGCAATTGCACCCCTAGGTGATACCCAAAAGAAATGGTTGCACATTCGTACTGAAAAACATTTATACAGGAGTATTTGTAGCTGCAGTAGAACAGCTCTAAACTGAAACCACCAAAAACATCAGGAGTAGAACGGTCTATGCATAAGATGAAATATCTTAGAGAAAAATACCTGCATGAACTTAGGCAGCAGCAAGAGTCTCAAATTTCTACATGAACATGATACAAAAATACATAGTATTTGATTTCACTTAGTTTTGCCTGTTTTTAAATTTTGTGTAAACTGTGGTTTTAGAGATCAGTATAGTGGTCACCATGGGAGTGGAAGGATGGGATGGTGATTGGAAAGGAGAACAATTAGGGACTAGGGTTCTGGGGTGCTGGAATTGCCTGATTTTTACTCTAGATGGTGATTGTATGGGTTCACTTTTGAATAAATCATGGGGCTGGAAACTTTTGCTTTGTACATTGTTCTGAATTTTCTCTCAAAATATACAATACAATTCAAAATGTCAACTGAGAAAAAGCATTTGAGTATAAAAAAGGCTTTTCTAAATGATAAAATAATCAGAACAAAATATAGTTGATAATACAAGCATTAAATTTTTATATAGTAAACATGCCAATATTATTATATGTGCTGCCAAAGCGAGCACGTAAACATGCCAATATTAAAGTCAAAACAGGTGAAAACATGCAAAACCTATGCAACATATATAACAAATGCTTGGTTTTTCTTAACATGGTATATAAAAGTAAGGTTGTTGAACTTTTTCACATTAAGATTTTTATAGAATTCTGGATATTCATAATAATTCAAAGATTCAAAATAGTTAATTTCTGCTATTTTTTCAGGTAGGGAAATAAGATTCAAAGATGTTTATGGAATTTTCAGCTTTCTGGAGATAGTATGTGACAAAGCTGTGTTTCAAATCCCTATCTTTAAATTGTATAGTGTCTGTCACCCTGGACTTTCTAGTTTCTTAATGTGAGTTCAATGACTTGGGGGAGTTTTGTTAAAGCTCAGATTTTAATTTACCAACGTGGGAGTAGGGTCTGAGATTTTGCATTTCTTATGAACTCCAGATGATGCTGATAATGCCCCATGCATCAAACTTACAGTATCATACAGTATCAAGATCACTCAGTACTTCCATGTTACCCACAGCATGCCACAAATTTGGCTAGGACATTTGGAAGTACAAAGACATAATGCAATGTTTTTAATCCTTACAGAGCTGAAAACCGGGTAAGAAATTAAATTATGGAGAACTGAAATTGATTCAACATTCTGCTGGTACTATAAAAAAATGAGTTCCCCAAAGTAACCACCACACATTTGGGGTAACAAGAAAAGAACTTAGCAGTTTTGCCTTGTGAACTTCCCTAGAGTGGAATCATAATAGGATCATTGTGTACAAATAGGAAATATATATAAAATTACTTGAGTGTGCAGCTCTTGTAAACTTTCTACATTGCAAAGTGTTGCCACTCTGTGAACATTGATATATTTAAGGCTTTGATTCTTAATAAACAATGCAATCTGCTACATCATAAGATGTGACTGATTTGCATAAGTTTATCATTATCTGTTGAGGACTCAACCTCATTTTCAAATTTTGAACAAACTCATATTTTAAGTAAACATTTTAAAAAATCTAATCTTCTGGTAATAGATTTTCACAAATAAACACATTTCAGCTATAATCACAGGATATTATGGATATCCTGCCATTTCTATAATCTGAATTTGTCTAATTCTGTGAAGCTCATTACTGAAAAGTGGATGGTTTTCTGATTTGTAATATAAAGAGTTTTCTTAGTAGATATCACACATCCTTGTGTATAATATCTAGTTATAAACTGATCCAGGTTATCTAACATTTTAATTAGTAAAAAGCTTTACTCATTCTCAAAAAGTCATGCAGACTATTTTTATGACAATTTTTATTAATAACTAACAGGTATAGCTGATTTTTCTAGTGTTTTATATATAATTAGGAAAATAAAATATCTACAGGGAGAAAATGAAAATTATGAAAATAAGAACTCAGTGAAGAAATTATTTTCAACATAAGATAAAAGATAACTATTGTTCAGATATTTAAAAAATTTTGTGGAGAATAAATTTATTAATATCATGAATGATTTAGTGGTATTTTTATGAAACAATGCCAACATCTTTTAAAGTTTTAGCAATTATAAAGAAGTTGCTTGCATTCAACGTAATTTGAAGTTTATAATCTTTGAAAAGTATTTAAATCATGACAGAAATTAAATGAAGAAATGAAAGAAGTTCAAATTTAAACATAAACCTGTGAAACATATGCTAGTGAGTAAATGACATTGACATTTTCTGAAACTTCATCATTTGAATGAATGTAAACCAGAAGTAACTTTCTGAGAAAATATTTTAACTATATTTGCCATGGAAGTAATACAGGATTATCATGGTTATGGTAGCTTTTTATCAAGTAAAAGTACCATGAAACTTGGGAAATTAATATTAGGGTATAAATAATAAGATGGTGATAATTTATTTCTTTAACAGACAGAAGTCACAAATAGGCAGAGAGGCAGGCAGAGAGAGAGGGGGAAGCAGGCTCCCCGCTTAGCAGAGAGCCCGATGTGGGGCTTGATCCCAGGACCCCGGGACAATGACTTGAGAGGAAGGCAGAAGCTTTAACCCACAGAGCCACCCAGGTACCCCTAAGATAATTATTTTGAATAAAATCAGCTTAAAGGATAGCTAAAATATGGTCCTGTTATTTTTCATATTTTACTGACTTCAACCACACTTTGTATTATAGGCAGTAAAATTTACAAATAGTACCATAATAGATTTAAAATAGATTTGTAGAGGTGCGCCTAGGTGGCTCAGTGGGTTAAGCCTCTGCCTTCAGCTAAGGTCATGATCTCAGGGTCCTTGGATAGAGCCCCACATTGGGCTCTCTGCTCAGCAGGGAGCCTGCTTCCCCCTCTCTCTGCCTATTTGTGATCTCTGTCAAATAAAATCTTTTAAAATAGATCTGTAGAAAGAGTAAATGAGTGGCATAATCAACCATATTTACTTAGTGTCTCAGTGTCTGTCAGACACATCAGTTGGTTGAGATGTTGTCATTAACATGACAGACAATATCCCTGTCCTCATGGAGTTTACAGTCTTTCCAGGTAGATATAGTAATTCATTCCAAGTAGTAAAGGTAAAAATAAAATCAAGATACTATAAGAGTTTATATTTGAGGGGGTAAGGAGTTGCAGGGATAAACACTTAATCTTGAGCTCAGAAGAATAACTTTACAGCTGAGAACTAAAGAAAAATAGGTACTAATTAGGTATAAGGTCAGGATACTCTAGGGCAGAGAAAACTGTAATGGTAGGTCCTCAAAAGTACATACTGTGTTCAGGGAAATACAGGAAATCCAGCACAAAAATCAAAAGAGAGATGTACCTGAAGCAGGAATGATGAACAAAGAAAGGCCAATCATATACTCCAAGTAATAGGAAAGCTTAGAAGGATTCTGAGCAGAGGATGTGGCTAGACCTCTGTGTTTAAAAGTCTCTCTGATGAAAGTGAAGATAAGAGAGTGGAGATAGATAGAAACATCATGGGGATACTCAGATAACTTGTCAAATTTATGGCGAGAAACAAAGATTGTGTGTAGATACAGTACAGTGAAGGTGGAGATAAATGCAAAGTTTGGAGAACAAAGGTACGGTAGTGGATAATGAGACAATTTAGTGAAATTGGAACTACTGCAGAAGGAAGAGACTTGGAAGGTAGATCACAAGTTGAGTTGAGCACTTAGGGTTTGAGATGAATGCAAAACATGCAAGTACAGATTTCAAGAAGGTAAAGGACATATTTCATTCTGGAGTCCTGAGAACTGGGAAGGAAATACTACAGTGGGTATATCTAGGGCATTAAATACATGGTCATACAAAGGATTGAGATTGCCAAGAAAAAGAAGGTAGAGTGAGCATAGAAGAGGTCAAGGACAAATACCCAACAGTTTCTCACATTTACTCCTTTCCTTGATGGGCAGAGAAAGAGTCGGCAAGGATACCTTAAAAATCTACCTCAGGCACCAGTTAAGCTGAGAAACTTTAAAAATCTCAGAATCCTACATTAGTTAGAGTCACTGTATATGCTTGTGTAGTTTATGCATTGTATACTGATTTTCATTTAGCTCCATTCACCAACCTCATGTTCCTGATTAGGGTGTCTTTCAGACAAAGAAATGTGCTTTTTGGGATGTGTTCTACAGGGAGTACTTTTCATTTACACAATGATGTGGTACGTACTAGTCACCATCATTGGTCTTGCACTGCTATCTCAAAGCTAAAAAAAACACAAAACACTGTGCTTTGTGCATAAGTGCGATGTCTCACTAATCTTCACATTCAGTGGCAGCTCTTTAAGGTGTCACAAAATTATGAAAATAAAAGTACACTTAGGAAAAGTATAAACGAGTCCATCTTCACAATTAAATTTAACATATGACGTACTTTTCTAAAACTACCATTCCACAGATAAAGGAGAACTGGGGAGATTATAAAATAGAATTGAAGGGAAAATCTAATGGTAAAGTAGCAAAATAAAATATGCTTCAAAAATGGGAATTTTCAACATTTCTGATGAGCTTTACATTATCTAATTCCATAGTTTAGGCATTATCCATCCACTAGACTAGTCACAGTTCATAAGTGTCAGAGCTTGAAGCCTGTGATCAGTCATCAACTTTTTAAAAAAAATTTAATTCCAATGTAGTTAACATACAGTGTCATATTCATTTCAGGTATATGGCATAGTGGTTTAACAATTCCATATATACTTAGTGCTCATCAAGATAACTGTACTCTCAATGCTCTTCACCTATTTTACACTTCCACACCCACTTCCTTCTGGTAACCATCTGTTTGTTCTCTATAGTTAAAAGTCTGTTTCTTGTTGTTTTTTTTTTCCCCCTTCATTTCTTTCTTGAATTCTATATGTGAGTGAAATTATATGGTATTTGTCTTTGGCTTATTTTATTTAGCATAATACTCTCTAGATCCAGCCATGTTGTTGTTGCAAATGACCATATTTCATTTTTTTCTATGGTTGAGTAATATTCCATGGCATATATATACTACTTCTTTGGCCATTCTCCAGTTGATGGATACTTGGGGTGTTTCCATAGTTTGGCTATTATAGATAATGTTGCTATAAACATCAGAGTGCATATATCTTTTTGAACCCATATTTTTGTATCTTTTGGTTAAGTACTAGTAATACAATTGCTGGATCATAAGGTAGTTCTACTTTTAAATTTTTGAAGAACCTCTATACTGTTTCCAGAGTGGCTTTATCAGTTTGCATTCCCACCAACAGTGCCAGAGTGTTCCCTTTCCAACACCTTTTCGTTTTTTGTGTCATTGATTTTAGCCATTCTGACAGGTGTGAGATGATATCTCATTGCGGTTTTGATTTGCATTTCATTGATGATGAGTGACGTTGAGCATATTTTCTTGTGTCTGTTGGACACCTGTATGTCATCTTTGGAGAAATGTCTATTCATGACTTCTGTGTATTTTTAGTTGGATTCTTCTTTTGGTGTTGAACTTGATAGGTTCTTTTTAGTTTTGGGATACTAACCCTTTATCAGATATGTCATTTGCAAATATCTTCTCCCATTCAGTAGTTGTTCTTTAGTTTTGTTGGTCATGTCCTTTGATTTGAAGAAGGTTTTATTCTGATGTAGTTCCAGTAAGTATTTTTGCTTTTGTTTCCCTTGTCTCAGGAGACTTATCTAGAAAAATGTTATTATTGCCAATGTCAGAGAAATAATCACCTGAGCTCTTTTCTTCTTTTGCACATAGCTGCCCAGTTTTCTGAACACAATTTGTTAAGCTATCTTTTTCCCATTGTATATTCTTTTTCTTAATGATTTTATTTATTTATTTTACAGAGAGATCACAATTGGCAGGGAGGCGGGGTGGGGGGAAGTAGGCTCCCTGCTGGCAGACCCTGATGAGGGGCTCGATCCCAGGATCCTGAGATCATGACCTGAGCTGAAGGCAGAGGCTTAACCCACTGAGCCACCCAGGCCCCCCTCCCATTGTATATTCTTGCCTCTTCTGTTGAAGACTAATTGACCATATAATTATGGGTTTATCTCTGTGCTTTCTATTCTGTTCCATTAATCTATATGCTTATTTTTGTGCCAGTATCACAAACTGTTTTGATTACTACAGATTTTTTTTATTACTTTTATTTTTTCATTGAAATTCAATAGACAACCAACATACAGCACATCATTAGTTTTTGATTTAGTGTTCAATGATTCACTAGTTGCATATGACACCCAGTGCTCATCACTATAGCTTTGTAATATAACGAAGGCTGGAATTGTGATGCCTCCAGTTTGTTTGTTTCATGATTATGTTGGCTATTTAAGGTCTCTTGTGGTTCCATTGTGTAAAAAAATGCTTTTGGTAATTTGAAAGGGATAGCATTAAATATGTAGGTTGTTTTAGGTACAATAGACATTTTAACAATATTTGTTCTATCCATGATCATGGAATAGCTTTCCCTCTGTGTCATTTTCCATTTTTTTCATAAATGTTTTAGAGTTTTCAGACTATAGCGTTTGAATCATCCAATGTTTTCTAATCCAAATTAAGCCAGACAAACTTTCTTATATCTGAGCCAAAAATGTAAATATGAAGGAAAAAATTTGGTAAGGGGCAAAGAGGAGAATCTGTATTTTGTCACCTCAGAATTTTATGCAGTGGTGCATAGGCATGATGTTCTGAAACTGGTTATTAGGAAATACTGAACTCATTTTGAACTAGGAATCCAAGTATAACTAGCATAAAAATTATACTTCTATGTTCATGGCAGAACCAAGCATTGTATTCCAGTGTCATCTGAGAAATTGATGATAATCTTATTAACTTTTCCTTCAGACTTTATACATTTAAGGAAAAAAATTAAAAAGGACAGAATATGAACAGTGCATTCTTCAGAAAGAGGAACATAAGCCTGAAGGTCTTTATATTTATGTTAAATATCGTAAAGATCCTCAAGATTAAAACCCTCCTAATTTTTTGCAATTGACTAAATCATATTGTAATATTTAAATTTACCATTCTAAAATGGAGCATGACTAAATCTTTCCAATTACTTTTACCCAAATAAACCAGAAAATATTGACTCTTTTGTTTAAAATGGCCAAGAAGGAAATTAGCACCATAGTAGTAACATGTTTGAGGAAATGGAGCAATAGGAAGTTTATATGTGTGTTACTAACATATGTTACTCAAGTATTCCATCTCCAATCACAAGTAAAACTCTAAGAATGTCTTTTGAAAAATTTCTAAACATTTTGCTTTCTTCATAAAGTACTTTCATCAGAAGATGGCAGTAAAATCTCATAATCCATAATGTTTACAAGCCTTTCCAACAGTATAATCAAATTGTTTGGAATATTTATAAAAATCTATTTTATTCTTACTTAAACTGTTAATCTGTCGAAATGCTATTTGGATGAATAATGCAACAGCACACTGATTTTTGAAGCCAGTGGGATGAGAGACACTTTATAATTTGAACAACTCCTCAGCAAAAATAAACTGTTTGAACATTTGAATTAGTGAAAATGGATGTACAACATTCTAAAGTTGTTTTTTTAAATTTTGTTAGAGAAGTACTTTGAAAAATTACTACAATAGATTCTTTTAAAAACAAGTTCATTTGAAAATATGTAAACATTTTCAAACATGAAGTCCAATAACTACTCAATTTATTTTCTCTGAAGAACAAGTAAAACAATACATGTTTTACTTCCTGAGTTTAAAAAAATTGAAAAAAAGACATTCTGTGGAGAATGTAAACATCTTTTTGGTTTTTAAATGAACTAGATTTAACTTTAACTCAATCTATTTTAATAGCACCTTTCTAATGATATTTAATATGCTATCAATGAGCACACATGAGTATAAAGAAAAGTTGGTCTGAGATTACTGTAATTGTGAAAAGATATAATTAAGAAATATATGATAAGTACAAAATGAAAATTCCTGTACCCCAAGCTATGGGATTTGAACTTCATGTGCAAAATATTATACTGTAGAAAGCCATGTTATGTTTTTAAGTTGACAGTATCAGTATTTACCAGTTATCTATAAATTGTAAGTGGTATAATGGTTATTTACGTGTTTTCTATATATATTGATTATATG
The DNA here is from genome assembly GCF_964662115.1 of Mustela nivalis. Classification (NCBI taxonomy): domain Eukaryota; kingdom Metazoa; phylum Chordata; class Mammalia; order Carnivora; family Mustelidae; genus Mustela; species Mustela nivalis. Next base: position 85,753,361 of record NC_139020.1, read on the forward strand.
TGAATATTATATATCATCACTCAGTCCTTCCCTCACCCTAGTGGATCTGCTCATATCCGAAGGGGATTTCCAGGCTCTGTTTTTAGTGTACTTCCTCTTAGAATTTGAGCACAGAGGCACTGGCAAAGATTGGTGATAGAAGAGGGTAAAGGAGATGGCTTAGTATCCACAGGCTCTAGCTTCATTCTGCTCCCCAGCTAGCCAGGCATGCTGAGGTCATTGCAGTGGTTTGAGAAGCTGACCTGCAGGGCTGGCCCTTCCAGGGTCTGTGCCTCAACCTCAGGTAGCTTCTGCTGGCAGCCACACATTAGCTATGTGTGCCTCATGTAAAAGCATAAGAACCTCTTCCTTCTCTTACTTCTTCAGTTCTGGTAGTTTAAGCTGTTTCCTGCTATTGCTAAACCTGGGTTTCCTTGACATATTTTATTGGCTCTTTCTGCTTCCAACACCTGTGTAATCAATTCCTTGCGTCAAATTCTCTGTTTGAAATACCTATCATCATTTCTGTTTCCCTGAATGGACTCCTATTACCTGGTAGAATACAATTAAAACCCAGTAAGACAGTTGCAAGTTTTCGTTGTCTTATTTTATTGTTACTTGGTTCAGGTACATGATCTTTAAAACCATCCAATTTATTTTGTACCACAAGAAAAATTCCATTGGAGAGAGTAATGCTATAAATAATATGTCCATAAAATACTGTTTTTTAGCTCACAGTTCATACTCTAAAACTCATAGCCTTGTAGAGAAATGCTCTGATACCCGAAAAAACCATTTTAAGAGAAACGGTTGTTTTCAGATTCCGTGAATGTCTGAAAGCATGCATATGCATAGTCAGGGATTGGCATATTTTGAGACTTAGACTTTGTTCAATTACTTCTGTAGGATAAAAAGGAAGTTGGTATGGTTTAGAGTTCAGGCATTATAAATAATCTCTGCTTTCTGTAAAAAAAAAAGAAAAGAAAAGAAAAGAAAGAAACAGTTCCTGCCTTAGAATCCAGTCAAGCAAGAATTATATCTATGGGAAGTGACAAAAACAGACCTTAGTACCAGTAAGCAGGTGACACATATGGTCTAAAGTGATTTCACAGAGTGTTCCAATAGCTAAAATACCAGTAGACTAGGACTTTACAAGATACAATATTTGGAAATCATGAGGCAAACAATCTGCATTAAAGAAGCATGCCAATATAAAAAGCATTAAACCCTAAGATAAATACTAAAGAATAGTTCCATAATCCACTTAAGAGGAACTGGTAAGAGCAAGGCCAAGTCCTAGGAATATGGAGAACCAAACAGTTTGCCAGGCAGTTTAAAAGGTTTTGACCAAATAATTGAGGCCAAGGCAATAGAAAACATTTGGTCCTCAGAGCATATAGAAACCCATTTCTAAAAAGGGCATACAAATTTAGGTTCGATAGGATTTTGAGCCACAGAATTGCACTTCACACTGACTATAGATGTTTACATTCACCCTGAAATCTGGAAGTAGGACCTGCAGAAACAGCAGTTTGCTCCAGCTTTCAGGAGAAGGAGAGGTGAGGAAATAGGTTGGAGAAAAGGGGATTTTTATTTTAAAACACATTAAACTATAAAAAATAACCCTGGGATAGTGTAGTACAAAGAAGTTCAGGATGAGCCTCACTTCTATCTAGCTCAGAACTTTAAATATTGTGCATTCTTTTGTGATTTATTCCTATCAAATTTTGTTTACATAATCCTAAACAAGTCAAGCAATAACACGTTAGGAGGATTAGTCTTATGAGTATTTGTCTTTTATTTGTGTTTCAATGCCAAGGCTCTATCAGCTCCTCTTTTATAAAAATAGGAAATTTATTTAATCTTAACAATTGCCAAAATTTAATTTCCTAGAGAATATCAAAATATTCTTCATAATGATCCATCTATGGAATCAATGTAATTTTAGTAAATTTTCTTTTCCCTTTTTGGTAAGGAAGCACTGTCTGTTTTTTGTTTGTTTTGTACATGGGATCTAAAAAAATCATTTAGGACATATACACATTGGAAGAATTCAAATAGTTGTAGAAAATAAGTGATCAAAATTGAATGTATTCATTTTATGTATATAGTACTTAATGTTGTCTTTAAATAGATTATTCTTGCTATATTATAAAAGATTAAATCTCAAAGGGAAAAAAGTGGTGCAATTGTTTTGCTTTTTTTGAATTAAAAAACTACATTTCATTTAAAATGATTCAAGTGTCAGGGCACCTGGGTGGCTCAGTGGGTTAAGCCTCTGCATCTCAGGTCATGATCTCAGGGTCCTGGGATCTAGCCCCACATCTGGCCCTCTACTCAGCAGGGAGCCTGCTTCCATGCCCCCCACCCCACACCTGCCTTTCTGCTTACTTGTGATCTCTCTCTCTGTGTCAAATAAGTAAATAAAATATTTTAAAAATTAAAAAAATGATTTAAGTGTCATCTCAGGTGTCACAGTAACATAGTTCAAATCCCACACATTGAGGGATTTGTACAAAAATTATAACTATTATAACATATTATGTTATAACACTAACATATAACTAATATAACATATAACACTATTATAACATATTGTGTATGATCTGACATACATGATAATTTGAGATAGTACAAGCAATTAGTAAAATGGCAACAGATTATTGAAATTTTGAAATGTGTCTCTTTTTAATATAACGTTTTTAAAATTTGCTGTTTATGGTCCAGTAAACCTTGTTTCTAAGGTACCTTCCTCCAGGAAAAAAATAAACACATGAGTTAGGACAAGGCATTTTATACTAAGCAGCCCCTGCTGATTTACTGATTCTATGATTCCATAAATATTTTCAAAATTGTTTTCAGTTCTAGCAATTGGGTCCCTTAACATCAATTTCCTGCTCATGAAGAATATTCCCTTGGTTTATAGCTTCTATCTCAGTGTACACATAGAGAACTGTCAATCAGGAATATTGCCTTACCCCTACAGTGACAGTGGGCAAAGGGGTCTGAGTGATGTTGAAGTTTCCATAGATTCAAACCCTCTGACTTTCTGTTCCCTCCTGGGCCTGGGCACAGTTGTTAAATGGAACCTCTCTACCATGACCTATTGTACTATTGCCAGTGTTTCTTGAAAATTAAGTTTGTTATTTTGTTGTTTTGTTTTGCTGGAATAAATTATTTAAAACAAAACATTGTCCTTCAGAAACTGCTTCTGTTAAATAAATTTTTGAATCTAAGTTCTCTGAAATTTTCTTGATTAGTTTGGCTGTGTTTAAAATTCTGTGTTCAGAATTATTTTTCCAAGGGCATCTGCATGATTCAGTCAGTTAACTGGCAGCCTTCTGCTCAGGTCCTGATCTTGGTGTCCTGGGATCTAGCCTTGCATCAGGCTCCCTGCTGGGGGGGGAGGCGTCTGCTTCTCCCTTTGCACCTCCCCCCAACTCATGGGCTCTCGTATTTTCTCTCATATAAATAAATAAAATCTTAAAGAATTATTTTTTATGTGACTTTAAAGGCATTCAATATTTTTTAGCATTCTGTATTTTTAGAGGTAGATTTGGTTTGCATCCCTTTGAGAATGAATTTCATTTTTCTCTCATGTCACCTACTGAGATCATAAACATGTAACTCTTTGTTTTAATTATTTCAACAAGTGTGCTCCAGTTTGAGAGTCTGTATATCTCTGTATCACTTTAAGACTCTTAATAAGAATTCAAAAGATTTAACTTCTTTCCTAAATTATTTTTTATTTCAGTTTCAATAATCCTAATTGTTTATTTTGGTTCCTTATTCTTGTGTTGTGTGTGTGTTTCAGATATCTAGAGATGTTTGTTTCTTTTATTTTTAACAAAGTAGGTATCTGGTGTGAGTATTTTCTGCTGTTATATAAATTGTTGTGTTCTGAAATACTCCTTAGTCCTGAATGGAAAGTCATATGGTGCGCTGCAATTGTAGTTGAGGTGTTTTCACTGGCTCTGACCCTCCCGCACCATACACACTCACACACACACTCAAATACACGTCCTATTTTTTTCTGCTCTGCTTTTTCAATATGACTGATCCATATATGCAATACAAACTATCTATTTGTGCATTTATTAGCTTACCCTCCTCCCCCTTGTCCACCATGTACACTTCATGATTTATGGGATTCCCGTCTATTTAATTCCTATCTCTATCTCTATTACCTAGAAGACTTCTCAAACCAAATAGTCCTAGAGTGAATTAATGAGTGACCAGTAATCAAACAGCTTCATCCTCTGTGCAGCAACATGCAGAAGAATTCTGTGAAGTATCAATACCCAAAAGATGTCCTTGATCTCTCCAGGCCTTTTTTTTTAAAAAAAATTTTCCCTCTTGAAATTGTGAAGGCCAAACAGAGCAATTGATTTTGCCTAGAAGCAAATTCCATGCATGGATGGACAGGGTTGTCAAGATGCAGAACTAATCAACAGACATTCCCTTAGGGGAAAAATTGCTGCAGACTCCTGCCCTACATTCTTCCCTACCCTCTGTCTTCACTGATTCCTAATTTGTAGCTTCTGAGGTCTCTGCAGAAACACTGGCGTCCACTTCTGCTTGAGGCCCCTTCTGAGACTATAGCTTCTGTTTGTTGTCATCACTGGAAACTCACAATCCTATTTTGCTGTTGACTTTTCTCATCTACCTGCTGGCTTTCTTTGTCTTCTTGCTCTTTGTGTATCTTTACAGGGTGGAGGAGACAAATCCATATGCTCTGTCTATAGTCTGACTTGGAAGCCCAGTGCTTATTTGTTGGTTGATTGGTTAGATTTTAACACTGTAAGGTAGCCTAAGGGAGAGAATGATACAAGCACAGAATATGGCTTATTTAGTAAATTCATACAGCATGAGAGAGATAAAGGACTCTAATCACTGAATTCAGAATAAAGCTGGTAATGTGTTATTTTTCATATACTAGCTGCCTACAGGATTTTACTAGTGATACATGGATAGCTGTATAGCTGTCCTCTATCAAAATGAACTTGCAGATTTAAGGAGCTTTATATTAAGGCAGAATGATATTCCAGTCTGGGAATAGTTCAGGAGAGAGAGTAATTTATAAATGCTGGCCTATTTTTATAGATATTTAGAGTATTTTAAGAACTAGATTAAGTCACAAAATATTTTTCATTATTAAGCTTTCTAGGTAAGAGATTTAGAGAAAGAGAAAATTCTAAAAGAGCCACACATTTTGTCTTCTTCATATGCCTAATTTAACATGAAGACAAGATGTAGTCTTAATTTCCTTCAGACACCACTCAGAGCAAGAGCATAAGAAAAATCATTGAAGTCATAAAAAATTCATTTATGCTGACCTGTCTTTTTTTAACATAGAGGCTTCTGAAAGAATTCTGTTTCTCTCCAGCACACCCTGGTTCCTTTCTTTTGCTATACCAACAAAGAAGTTGAAAGGTGACAATGTCTCCTATTGACAAGTGTCTTGCTGTCTCATATTTAATATTTTCCTTATATAGGAGAGTTTGTTTTTTTAATCTATCACTCAGGAGGAGGCAAGAATGGTCTAGAAAGTGATTTCAAATGAGTCTCTGAGCTTCCTGGTCTATATTACAAGAAAATACTTGAATCACATGTAATAATGATAAAAAGTAGAGTTCATTTATTGCACTTAAACATGCTAATGATAATAATTTACCTAATGATAATGCTATAATTTATCATTATAAATGCCAGCATTTATAATGATATTTAATGATAATAGTTTACCCTAATAAACATGTTGTGTTTATTATACACACCTCATAGATGAAGAAGCTAACATTTTTGAGGAGTTAAATAATTTTTCAAATGTCACCTTATAAGTGGACGATCTGGAATTTGAATACTGCTGGCTTTAAGCCAAAGTAATTGCTCTACATCACCGTATCTTCAATTTCCTTGTAGGAGAAATATTAACCATCTCAATGTATGACAAGGTATATTATCTCTTAATAGATGAGAGAACCACTGAGAGAGAGAGAACTACAATGTATGGGGGAGAAGTTAATCCTTTCAAATATGTCTCTGGATAGATACCCTAGAAGTGATATTGACAGAATTGTTAAATGATTATCTTTTCAAATGCTGCCATTCTAAGCTTCAGTATTGTTACAAGCTATGATGTTTCCCATATCTTTAGGAAAAAAAAAATTTTTCTGTTAATGGATTTGCTAATCAACTTTGCTGATTACTCCTTCAAAGCTCTAGAAGAGATTCCTTTAATTAAAATTGAAGGCCAGGGGGCGCCTGGGTGGCTCAGTGGGTTGGGCCGCTGCCTTCGGCTCAGGTCATGGTCTCGGGGGGCTAGGATGGGGTCCCGCGTCGGCTCTCTGCTCAGCAGGGAGCCTGCTTCCCTCTGTCTCTGCCTGCCTCTCTGTCTACTTGTGGTTTCTCTCTGTCAAATAAATAAATAAATAAAATCTTTAAAAAAAAAAATTGAAGGCCAGGTATTTAACATTCAGACCTTTCCATAATGATTAATAAGTGCCACATGTAATATTTGCATGCTCATCAGTTAATAATATTTTCATTATTGTATTTGTGACACATTTGGGCAGGAGTCCCAAATTTAGTTCTTGGAAGTTTCTTGTTAATTCTAACATTATGTATTTTTTTATGAAAAATAAAAAGATAACTTATGAATTTTCCTTTTTTCTTTTTAATGATCATAGTGACAGGCATTGGAAAATGCCATTCTATCGATCTCTGAGCTTCCTTTTCCTCCATATATTCCTTCCTTGAATTCTTAGTTGGTTTTCTTATGGTATTGTAGAAGAACATTAGGTTAGGCATTGGGAGGATGGGCCTTAAAGTCAGACACTGCCACATTTTAATGGGGTTTAAAATGGCTTAAGTGGTTAATGGTTAACAATTCCATGTCACAGGATTGCTGTGAGGATCAAAAGAGGTAAAAATGTTGGGCATAGCATATAGGAGACTTTAAATGAATGGCAGTTTTTTTGCTTAAGTGGGCTTAATTAGCAGGTAGTCATTAGAAATGGATTATGTTTATCAAACAGCAAACAAAAGCAACAACAAAGGGCAAAAGATTTTCTTTCCTATCATGAACTGTGCTACAACATGTGGAATGCTTCATTTTATGTAAATAATAGTCATCTCAGAGTCTTCAGAATTATGACAGTGACTCAAAGTCAGATTCATTCTAACTTTGAAATTAATTATAGTTCATGCCATGAGCACGTAAACTCCATGAGCTCATTGGATTTAAACTTATTTTCTAAGCTTATATTCTGGCCCTATTTCTCAACTTCCTAGTCCTACCTTACTCCCTTCTGATCTAATTTCTGACCACACATACTGTGAAACTTTAACTCCAAGTTTACTACCAACCTCATATTCTCTAAGTCCAAGGAATATTTTTCATTTCTTACGTTATTGAATCTCTCAACATTGAATTAGGCAATCCATTATAGGACTTGGTATGGAATGAATGTGTCCTTTCAAAATGTATATGCTTTAGACCTAATGCCCAGTGTGGTTGTACTCAGAGATGGGGCCCTTAGGAAGTATATTAGAAGAAGTCCTGAGAAATGGGGTCCATATAATAAGATTAGTACATTTATAAAAAGATGCACTGGAGAGTTTATTCTCTTTGTCTCTATCTCTGTGTGTCTCCTTCTCTTCCACTGTCCCTTTCCCCTCCCCCACCCCTATCTGCACACATCTGACATATGAAAACATGGTAAAAAGGAAGCTGTCTGCAATTGAGGAAGAGCGGCATCACCAAACCCACCATACTGGCTCCCTGATCTCAGACTTTGATCCTCTGGAACTCTAAGAAGATTAATATCCATGTTTAAGCCAATTAGTCTATGACATTTTATTATGGCCTTGATTGACTCTGGATGCCCAAGAAAACTATACAAAGCTCTAACTGCTATACTCTTTTCCTTCGTCAGTGTGTGTTTCCAGCAAACAAACTTGAGGGAAGAGATCATTTTCCCTCTGGAACAAAGAGAAAATGCTATACAACAGCATGTTCCCCAAACTTCATATCCCGCAGCTATAGTACAAAGCTGCAAGTGCAGTGTCCTTTTGGACCCGTTGACATCATCATGGTGGGACTTGGGGAACAAAGGGAACTGACACACATTACTGATGCCAGGAGCATAATAGATTGCCTAGAAGCACACCAATACCGTCTCTCAGGCTTTTAATCATAGACTTAACTCCCTGCCATTGGAGAGTGTCCCCGCGGTAATACATTTGCCACTCTGAAACTTAATGTTCTGCTCCGCTTTGTTGAACACACCCAGAACGTAGTCCTACCTTCATTCTCTTGGCAACTCATGAAATACATTCAGCAGGTATAGCAGCTACTTTATTGTCTGATAAATTTCTTCCTTTAGCCAGCCCTTCCCCAGGGAATCTGCAGAACAACTACTACTGTTAAGAAATGAATTTAGCCAGGTCACAGGATACAAGGTTAATATACAGAAACCAATAATAATCTAGTATACAGAGTAAGTAAACTGTTTCAACAGAGGACTAGGTAGTCTATACTTAAGGTTTAGCAGGTCTATCCATACTCAGCTCTATAGTTGTAACATGAAAGTGGCCATAGACAATATGTAAATGAATGAAAGTGGCTGTGCCCTATGAAACTTACAAAAGCAGACTGCAGACCAGATTCAACCCATGGGCTGTAGTTTGGCAACCCTATTATATATCATGAATATTGATAGAATACTTGGTATTATATCTAATTTATTAAGTATCTTTTAATTTTTTATGTTCTATAGTTTTCAACACAGATATTGCACATCTTTTGATATTTTTATTCCTAAGAATTCAATGGTCTGATACTGTTATAAAAAGAATTATCTTTCTTACTTCCTTTTATAATTGTTTACACAGGAATATTGATTTTTGTATAGTAAGTATCTGCCAAGTTTATTCTTATTAGTTCAAGTATTTTTTTAAAATCCCTAAGGATTTTCTATGTATATAATTATGCAATCTGAAAAGAGAAATTTTACTGTTTTTAATCTGATTTATATGACTTTCTTCTCCTTACTTTATTGTAACATCTAGAACTTCCAATGCAACTTTGAATGAAACATTCAGAGTGCATATTTTTGCTCTTTTAATATGGGGGAAAGTTACCAATATTTCATCCTTAAGTATAATGTTGTTGTAGAATTTTAGTTGATAGCTTTTTATCAGATTAAAGAAGTCCTCATCTATTTCTAGGTTGCAAAAATCTTTACATAAATTGTTGCTCACTTTTGTCAAATTATTTTTCTATGGCTAGAAATTATAATATTTTTCTCCTTTATTCTGTAATATGATAAAATGAATTATTGGTCTTTGAATGTTAAATTTACTTTCTATACCTTGTATAAACCCAAAATGGTTAAAAGACCCTATCTTTTCTCTAAGTTGCTGGTTTCCCCTAATAGTTCATTGAAGATATTTGTGTCTCTGCTCATGAGGAATATCGGTCTGTGGATCTTGTAGTATCACTATATGATTTTGGTATTGAGGTAATGCTGGACTCATAAAATGACTAAGGATTGCACTTACATCTTCTGTGTTCTTAGAGAATTAGTAGAGATGCATACCCACAGTGTGATTACTGGATCATATGGTATTTTTTTTTCCCCTAAGAGGAGCTACCATACTATCATTCATAGCGGCGGTGTTATTGTATATTTCCATCAACAATGTACAAGCATTTACATTTCTTTGTATCCTTACCATCACATTTTTTTTTTAATAACAGCCCTCCTAACAGGTATGAGATAATATCTTATTGTAGTTTTGATTTTAATTTCTCTGATGATTAGTGATATTGAACATCTTTTTATATACTTGTTGCCATTTATATTCATTATAGTCATGTTGTTTTGGAGAAGTGTCTAGTCAAGTCTGCCCCATGTTCATTGTGGTATTATTCACAATAGCAAAGATCTAGAAGCCATACATTTTGATTCCATTTACATGAGGTACTAAAATTTTCTAACTCAGAAAGACAGAAAACAGATGGTAGCTGCCAAGGGCTGGCTGGGTGGGAAGAGCAAAATAGGCAGTTGCTGCTTAAAGGGTAAAAAGCTTCAGTTCCACAATATGAATAAGTTGTAGAGATCTGTATAAGATCTATAGTTTATAATACTATATTATTGTGTACTTAATAATTAAGAAATAGGTGTCACAGGAAAAAGAACTGGCAAGTGAGGTAATGGATTATAAGATCTATTTTAAACATTTCTAGTTTGAATATTTAAGATAGTTCTGTATTTGAATAAAAAGCCTTGATTACTTGGTTAATTCACTTATTGAGGGGATGGATACTGTATGACTCATATATTTCTAGAAAATCAGGATGGTGCTGGAAACTTCTTTTTCTGCATCTTTAAGAGGTAGGATTGTAATCATGAAGCATTGGTATCATACTGCAGTGGTCCCGTATGGTATGTGGTTCAAGTTTGCCAAAAGCTGCTCATTTGCTCTAAGAATTGTTCCTGTTTAGCTGCATTTGGAAGATGGACTTAAAAGTGTAGTTGTGTTGGCGCTCTGTCTCCAATTTCCTCAACATCCTTTCTCTGAATGAACTGGGGCAGGATCAATTGAAGATGTGTGAGCAAAAAATCTCAGATGCTAGATGAAAGATTCTACAGTGAAGTTATAACAGTATCATGTATATGCTTTGAAAATCTTGCCCAAAAAGTCACTTACCAGAAACAAAATGTTTCTTCAGTTAAAGCTGCATTGATTACTTTCTGAAATTTGTGTCACTTACGTAATAATATAACACCTTAAATACAAAGTCAGAGTCAACTGTGGACTCCAATTATAATATATAATATAAAACATAATATATAATATAATATAGATTTATATAACATATAATATAATATATTTATATAACATATAACATAATATATAATATAATATATTTATATAAATATATAAATTAAAAATATATATTTTAAGATTTTATTTATTTGACAGACAGAGATCACAAGTAGGCAGAGAGGCAGGCAGAGAGAACGGAAGGGAAGCAGGCTCCCCACTGAGCAGAGAGCCCGATGTGAGAATCCATCCCAGAACGCTGAGATCATGACCTGAGCTGAAGGCAGAGGCTTTAACCCACTGAGCCACCCAGGCGCCCCTGAGCAATATATATTTTTGAAAGGTTATTGGAATGAAAATTCTTTTTTGCCTTGGTTTCTCCAGTTTTAATTTTGACCTCTGCTAGAATACATAACTCATAATAAGTAACACATAACTCAGTAATGAGTGACTAGAAGACTATATCATTTTAAAAAAGAAATCAATTAGCCTTTGCTAATTAAGTTTTTTTCCCCAACTACACACATACATACACATACATCCATATATGTAATTTTTTAAAAAGTATATTTGATCATTCTTGTAGTTCTTATTTTACCACTTGAAATGGCTTTGGATTTCTTTTGGATGTACTATTGAGACTTAAACTGCTTTCTTCAGCAGTGAATACCTATAAGAAACCAGCGTGCCCTAGAATCATTTCCATTAACTGGGCCTCCAAATGAAGTGCTGTATATCAATTCCTTCAGGCTTGAGATACACTGCAGGGTTCTTTTTCCTGGTAAATGAAGCATGCTTTTTGGAGCACTGTGCATATCAGTGAATAGGAATCTAGGGAAAAATAAAGTGTTGATAGTCTTAATATCTAGTCTAGAAAGAAGTGAAACAGGTCTAAGCTTCAGCAGATAGAAACATATTCAAGATATCTTTTAAAAAGATTGGGGGACTTCTATGAGTCAGCATGTCAAACAGTACAGCTAACTGAGATGGGGTCAGATGATCTCATTTTGGAGAATATCTCATTGGTCAAAGGCTATTTATTTTTAGTTTTCTTAGCACAATTAACACATGCTTTTAAAAATCTTGAAAAGAAGTCCAAGGCAGAGGAGAGTAGATACTAGTTTTAATTTTTCCTCAAACTCTTTCTGGTATTAATGTATATAAAGATACTTTATATACTTTAAAGATAACTTTAAAGATTTCATTTTTTCTTTAGAGCCTGGACTAGAAAAGTAAACAGTGCTTTTTACTTAAAACACTCCAGTGCTCCTGTGCTGTTACTAATAGCTTTGTTGTTCTAGTATAATTCTCTAGGTACTCCTCTTTCTCTTTGTAATCTGCCTTTCATTAATTGAAAGAGATAGTCTTATGATTTGGATTCAGAAGTATCTGAGGTGTGAAAATATATCCTTATATATCTGCTAATGAGACCGGTTTTGTAGCAAACACAATAGGCCTATGCATCTCAGTATGTGTTTATCTTCAGAATAGTCACTTTAGATGAACTATACAATGTTTTCCCATTCTATTCTTGCTTGAATTATCTTTCTGGAGCCTTCTTTGGACATGGATTTGGAACTTGTGGAATATTCTTTAAAACACCTGTATACAGCATGTTTTTAAAATTTTAAGGTAGATTTTTCTTTAAGTAGTCAAAAAACTTTCAAAGTGGGAACTAACCCATAGTGTATGTAAACTTGTTATTTAATCCTCTTTGTTGGCACAAGAGTGAGAGGTTGGGGGGCAACAAATGCAACTAATGCAGGAGCTTCCTCCACTCAAGTTGACACGAGGGGTGTCACCAGAAAATGAAATTCACTAGCTCCCTAGGTTGTGTTGTGTTGTTTCATTCCATGGAAGGAATTTTACAGAAAAGAGAGATGTCATTTACCACCACTTTTCATCACTCTGTGAGCAGGAACAGATAACAGATGCAGCGCTTAAGAGGGTCTTGGGCTCTCCTTATGAGCACATTTTATTTACTATTATAAAACATCCTTATGTGCTCTCAGACATTTTTAATTCCTCGCATGATGATACTAAACTCCATTTCTTTGTTTGAAAGTATGTCAGAACTGTGCCTTCCTCTTTTAATGCCTGAAGTTTTATATTTTCCTGATTGAAACTGTATTCTTGTTAACTGAATTAGGGCCAGTTAGTTAGATGAGTTTTAAATTCTTTTTACACAAATTCCAAAACTTATATAACCACACAGTTAATAAAATTCTCTTTAAAAGTGCATTTTAAATATTTATTAGTTACTCTGACTCTGTTATAATATATTCTCTTCCTGGAACAATGCATCCCATTATCTTGCTGGCTGCAAGATTAATTATAATAATAAAATAATGGAAATTGATGGTTGTAGAATTAGTACCTATCATACCTCAGGAATTAAATGATAATATGAAATCGGTTGCATACAATTTGACAATTGAAAATGTTTTCTTCCCTTATTACTAGAGTTTATATAAGAAAATATATAAATTAGAATGATACTTTATTACCATATGTAGCCTGGCTTAACAGAAGTCTACACTATTACATATGTCAGACATATGCCAGCGAATTCTCCAACATCTTTTCAGGACACACATTGCTTCACACTTCGTGTTGCCTGAGAAAACACTACAGAATCTATCAAGAACCTCTGACTTTGCCCATTCTGTCCCTTTATCTGTACTGCAGTAATACAAATTCAAGGTCTTGGTGTTTTTGCAACTCCCATTCCAAACTTGTTTTAATACGCTTCTCTTTTTCATCAATATAATTTTTTTTTTTTAATTTTAATGTATACCTACATAGGGTACTGAATGGATCTGGAGATATGAAGAAAAGAGATGCTATTCCAGACCACATGAGATCAATCAACAAGATCAATTAGCTCCTATATTCCCTTATTTTGACAACAACCCACTAAAATTTATCAAATTTTATTAATATATTTTTGGAACACCATAATTAATACTGTGGTTTAATAAAATTCACCATGTTTCCATTCCAGTTCACAGTCCTTCTACTACTCCTTTGACAATAATATCAATAAGTTACAGAGAATAGGGGAAGTAATTTACAAATGTTAGATCAAACAATATAAATAAAGATATAGAAGATATTCAGGTAATATTTACCAAACATCTTTGATCTAACTGAATGGTCTAGATTAGGTGTCAGCAAACTTTCTCTATATAGGTCCAGAGAGTAAAATATGTCACTTTGCAAGCCATCTGGTTTTTGTCATGAATACTGAACTCTGCTTTATTAATGCAAAGGCAGCCATGGACAATATGGCAATGAATGAGCTTGGCTATGCTTCAGTATATCTTTATTGATAAGAAAGTGGGCTAGATTTGGCCCAGGGTCATAGTTGCCCACTCCTGGTCTAGATGGATAACATCAAATATAAATATTTTGTCTAAAATTAAAGTGATAAATGTATCTAATTAAGTTTAGATATATTCATTGGCCCAATCATTACTCTTTCCTCCTGTACAATAAAACAATTTTACAACATATTAGAATTCTTATAATATACAACAATATGGCTTTTACTTGTAAGTTTCCCCCTGAACATTGTTTATTTTTACTGATGAAGAATGATGATAATATATTTTAAATACATGGCCTGTTTGAAGGATATGTCATGTTATTTAGAATTTATCATTTAGTGCTCCAGGCTTCTGAAGATTTATTGAAACATCATTACCATTTGATGCTTTTGAACTTTTAATTACTATCATGTTATAGGATCTTCACTCAAAACCTCAAAGGCAAAATTTAAGAGAACAAAAGTAAACAGGGATATATGCCTCATTATAGTCTTTATTATAACCAAATCCCTATGCCTTACAAGTTCAGAGGTTCTAATGATATTTTCAAAACAACAATTTAAAAGCAAACAGGCAAGCATAATGTTACTTGGTATATTCATCAATTTTTTTTTTTTAATTTTCAGCATGACAGTATTCATTATTTTTGCACCACACCCAGTTCTCCATGCAATCAGTGCTCTCTATAATACCCACCACCTGGTACCCCGACCTCCCATCCCCCACCCCTTCAAAATCCTCAGATTGTTTTTCAGAGTCCTTAGTCTCTCATGTTTCATCTCCCCTTCCAATTTCCCCCAACCCCCTTCTCCTCTCTAACTCCCCATGTCCTCCATGCTATTTGTTATGCTCCACAAATAAGTGAAACCATATGATAATTGACTCTCTCTGCTTGATTTATTTCACTCAGCATAATCTCTTCCAGTCCCATCCATATTGCTACAAAAGTTGGGTATTCATCCTTTCTGATGGAGGCATAATACTCTGTAGCGTATATGGACCACATCTTCCTTATCCATTCGTCCGTTGAAGGGCATCTTGGTTCTTTCCACAGTTTGGCGACCATGGCCATTGCTGCTATAAACATTGGGGTACAGATGGCCCTCCTTTTCACTACATCTGTATCTTTGGGGTAAATACCCAGGAGTGCAATTTCAGGGTCATAGGGAAGTTCTATTTTTAATTTCTTGAGGAATCTCCACACTGTTCTCCAAAGAGGCTGCACCAACTTGCAGTCCCACCAACAGTGTAAGAGCGTTCCTCTTTCTTCACATCCCCTCCAACACATGTTGTTTCCTGTCTTTCTAATTTTGGCCATTCTAACTGGTATAAGGTGATATCTCAATGTGGTTTTAATTTGAATCTCCCTGAGGGCTAGTGATGATGAATTCATCAATTTTTCATATATTTATCCATTTATTTATTACGTATCTTTGCCAACTATAGAAATAGAGTTATCACTACCACTTTATCTCAGAAGGTAGTTGACTTAAAGAACTTTAGAGTGCTTAGAAGAGCCGAAGAGAAAAGGTTATCTGTTCTTGTTTATACTTTTGACAAGACAGGGGATGATATATTAATGAACCTCTGTGAATAAGGGCTTGTCTAAATTATAATGCATCTACTTCTATTTCCCTTTAAAAAATATTTAAAAAGATTTCTCTGGGGGACTATAAGAAAGTCTGTTCCCTTCCTTAAAGCAAAATCACAAATGAAAATATACAAGAAAAAAAGTACAATATTTTGAATTTTATTTCTTTGCTCTGTGCCTGTAGAGAATTTAATACATACATACATATGTATACTGATATATTTAAATATAAATTCTAAATATAATTTCTTTGGTTAGAAAGTAGATTTTTAATATCTAAGCATTTTAAGTGTTCCATAATAAGGCCAATATGTTCTAAACTAGATTTCTTTTGTTATTAATAATAGGACTTGTTGACATCCCTAGTGAAATGCTAATGACAGATATTGTAAGGATGGTACTAAGGTTTATGAAAGAGCTCTGGCTTTTATTTTATAGTTAGTTGTGATGAATAGATTTTCTTCTTGGAATGCATATACTACATTTTATACACAATTCAAAAAAAAACCTCAAAACACAGTTTCCTTATCTCACAAAATGGAAACCTATCATAGAAATGATACCATAATGTATCTTGAAAGATCAGTAAAGCAATCAACAGGTATTTAGGAAACAATACTTATCTTCTGAGTAACAAAACTAAAGTTTGCTCCAAGATCTATAACCTAAGAACAAATACAGGTAGTACATGTTCTTAATTCATTGGGGGGGGGGGTCTCCTATCTTTTCAATTCTAGAGCCTTTTATGATCCTAAAATATTTTACTCCTCTTTCCCTTCCTTCCTTGTTTTAATCATACTGTCTTTCCTGTATTGGTGAAGGAGAGATTTACACCTTAGAGTTAAGGGGATTCACAAACACAGGACACGTGATACTGAACAGATGAGATACAGAGCAGTTTATTAGTCATGTAACTCACAGCGTGGAGAAAGAGCACAGTATTCCATGCAGGGCTACACAGTGAACATAGTGAAACATCAAGGGGATGATTTTGTAATATTAAGAGAGTGAGGTGTCCTTTAGTTCCCATGACAGGATATGATTGGTCATTTGAATAATTCTGTGGTTTAATTCTGAATATACTACTCTGGAACAAGAAGGGACTGTGTCTAGTTCTCTTTATAAAGAGCATTGTTTGATTAAGGGTCTTCATTCATGGGTGCAAACTGGCAAGGAGAATTTGCTTTAGGCCATTTGAGGCTCTTCAGTCCCACTGATGTCAATGCACCATGTGTTACTGACCTTTAATCTTAGCCCTTACATCTCAGTTGCTTTCTTGATGCCTTATCTTTAGTTTAAATCTTGGTGCATCAGAGAAGTTCCTCCTTAGAAAGCAAATTAGGCAATAAATTGGAAGGGTAAGTGCACATGGCATTGTTATTGAAATGAATTTTAGAGGGCTTTTGTGGCCAGTAAAGGCTGTTGAGGTACCTGTGAGCCATTGGTGTGGGCAGTATGTTTACCCAGGGGGCATGAATTTAGTCTAACTAAACCCTGTTGTAACAGTGGCACCAGCAGGATTTCTATTTCCCACTTTGTAACTTAAATAAGAATTCTCCAAGGAACACATTTATGCCTGTGAATTAAACCAGCTGCTAGGGACCTATGGAGGAAATGGAAGTTCCATTAAATGTCTTTTTCAAGGGCCCAGAATTGTGTATTCTGAGAAATTAAATGTGTGTCTTAGTCACTATCAGGAACTCTAGGAAATGATCAATATTTCCAGCAAGATTAAGGAGTGTCCTGGTGAGGCCTTATATTGTAGCCGTCATATGTGTAATGTCATTCTTGTGACGCCAGAGGCAGTTGGATACAGTTAAGATCTTCACTGCAAAGATTGTGGGCAGTGGAAAGACTGTTTAAGGTGCCTTAAAAGGGCATATTGTTTCTGTTCAAATTGTTTCTATTCAATAACAAGGCAAGTTAAAGCTGAGAGACCATTGAAATAGGTACTGAATAAAACATTTTAGCCTATTCTAAAGATAGCAAAATATTTGGTGATTGACTAGAATCCGTGATTTCAGTAATTCTGGGTATTAGATAACGGAGGTCTTACTGGATGAGATCACACGTGAAGTTTGTGGTAATCTACTGTGAAGTGCCATTCAGTCTTGTGTTGAAGAACAGGCCAAATTAAGATGTTAAATGAGAAATGGGGAAAATCTCCCCTTCACTTATTAAGTCTTAGATAATAAATTTCAGTCTTCGAAGTTCCTGTTTCAATTTTTACTGGGTCATGTTAAATAATTTAACTGAGTTATCCTTCCCCTTCCTACTCTGTTCACTTAGATAAGGTCCCCTACCCAAACAGCTCTTCTTTCCAAGGGAACAGGTCTTATACCTGAGTATCAGTTTTCAGTTCCCTGTGATCCTGGGGAATTATTCACATAAGCCAATCCCACCTTCCTATGGGAACTAATAGGAAGTTCCTATGGGAACTAAGGGTCATCTCACCATTTTGATGATCCAAAACCTGCCTCCCCAGTCCCTGGTTGTTCTGTTTCCAAATGCAACCCTATGTCATCCTGCATGGTTTAGTGTCCTTCCCCAGACTATGGGCACATGGAGTTGATAAAACTGCTGTCATTCTCATCTGTCCAGTGATGAGGGTCCTGTGTTTGGCTATCTCCCATCTCTGTGGAATGAATAGAAGGCAAATAAATTTGTGTAAAATTAAAAGGAGGAAGATAAGCAGTAACCATTTCAGGACAGTGCCAGGCACTGCTGTCACTCAACCCCAGCTACAGTGTTTCTCAGTTCTGGCCAGGTGCATGTGCAGCTCTGGGTCAAGGGCACCAGCTCATGCTGTGGGTCATGCCAATCATTGAGAGGACCTGGTTAGTGGCAGGATAGAGTTCCAGTTTGTCAGGTGCTGCTTCAGTCTGTCCTCATGAATTATTTTCCTCATAACTTCTTTGCTGTTTCCATTTTTTTTTCTTCTCTTCTGCAGTTCACCCCATCTTTCCTCCTGACTACAAACTCTCTGACATCAGGACCCCACCGTGGAATCAAAAAGCCTTACAGGGATGTTTTAACCAACTCCCTGAACTGAGGAAGAGTTATTTGCAATAATAAATCTTTAGTCCATACTGTTCATTTGGTTCCACTTCTCTGATCAAGCCTGGAATGATTCAGATGTATTTCTAGGAATAGCATACACATTCTCTATGTTCACTTTAAGTAGCTAATTCCAAGCACTGAAGTGCCAATTCAAAATGTTTTTCCCCTTTTTTAATGAGTTAATTGTCCTCTGTTCATTGGTAGGTATTTTTTATGCTGAATAAGAGTCTTTGGTATATACTATAATTTCAGTCTGTGGCTTCTTTCACATTCACATATTGTTATTAAGAGATACTTAACTTTAACACATTCCAAATTTTTATTTAGGATTAATGATGTCTATGCTTTAAAAGATCTATGCTTTAAAATATTATCCTTTATAATTTTTAAGACATCTTAGTTTTTTTCTTAATATTTCATTCTGGTTGGTGCAGCCACTTTGGTGAACATGGGGAGATGGAGAGGAGAAGGGAGTTGAGGGAAATTGGAAGGGGAGATGAACCATGAGAGACTATGGACTCTGAAAAACAACCTGAGGATTTTCAAGGGGCGGGGGTGGGAGGTTGGGGGTGGGTATTATGGAAGGCACGCATTGCATGGAGGACTGGGTGTGGTGCAAAAATCAATGAATTCTGTTACGCTGAAAAGAAAAAAAAATCTGAAAAAAAATTTCATTCTGAATTCTACTTTAATAAATTTTTTTAGAAGGTTTTATTTATTTATTCAACAGACAGAGATCACAAGTAGGCAGAGGCAGGCAGAGAGAGAGAGGAGAAATCAGGCTCTCCGAGGAACAGAGAGCCCGACATGGGGCTCGATCCCAGGACCCTGGGACCATGACCTGAGCCGAAGGCAGAGGCCCTAACCCACTGAGCCACCCAGGTGCCCCCTGAATTCTACTTTAAACTACTCATTGTGTGTAGAAAGGGAGAAGGGTGAGAAAGTTTTATTAGTTGCCTATGGATGCCCAATTTATCTAACACTAGTTATCAAAAAGATGGCTCTTTCCCTACCATCTTGCAATAACACTTTTGTTATAATCCAAGTACCAGAATATACCTGTCTATCTTGTGGATTATCTATTCTATTTTTTCTACTCTTGTAATACCATCTCATACAATTACTGCCACTGTCTCTATTATGATTGATATATAGTATTTTCAATGTCATTCTTTTCAAATGTTTTCTCATTTCCTCTCATGTTTTTCTTTGACCCATAAGTTTATAAGTTTATTTCCAAACATATGGGTATTTTCCAGTTATCTCTTTATTCATGAATTCTAGCTTTTTTTCCATTGATCTCAGAGAGCCTGTCCTATATAAATTCAGTCTCTTGACATTTGTTACATCTTGATTTATACCCTGACAAACCTAATTTTTTAAACATTAAATGTGATCTTAGCATGAATGTGTATTTTGGAGTTTAGGTTTGTAATATCAATTATACCAAGATAAAATCACCCTGTTCAAGATCTTCAACATTATTGTTAATAATTTCTTTGCTTTCCTATTAGATTTGAAGACAGATATGTTAAAATATACTCATGATTACAGATTAATCTATTTTTTTTAATTTCTGTCAGTTTTTAACTTCAGTTTCTTTAATTCTCTTTTTCTTATTTATGGTACCTTCTGAAATTCATTTTAAGTCAGACAACTCTCACTGATAGCTATTAAGTAACAGACATCAATCTATATGCAACAGTTACAGAGATGAATAAAAAGTTACTGATGGTCAAGAAACTTGTAATCTGTTGGGGGAAAAAAAAAAAAAAAAACAGAAGTGTTTGCAACTAAGTATAACACAAATAAGAGAGGTATTGGGAATGCCCAGAGGGCTATTGAAGCAGAGCAGAGGAAGCAATTCATTTTGACCTAGGGAGCTGGGAAATGCTTCATGAACAGGTGGCAACAGGGTTCAGTAATTACTGAAGATATAATCTTCTTTTCAATCCATGTACCTGCTGTTACAGTTTCTTGGATCTCTTTTGCTGGCAATGTGAGGATTTTAAGGCTCTTTTCAGCCCCAACGAAATCTTTAAACACCTCCAAGTTTTAAAACATTCCTCTTCTGGCCCATCGATAGTAAATTTACAACCTACAGGTCAGCACCAAAAGCTTTTCAAAGCATAATTGACAAATACCAGGAAGTATCTCACTTTATCACAGAAAACTTCAGAACTTCAACATGAACCTCACAAATGTGGGGCACATTGCCTTCAATCAGGATCATTCCGGCTATTTCTCTCAAACTCAGTGGGAAGGTAAGAACAAATTTCAGAAGGCCAAAATAATACTTAAAGCCTCTTACAATGCATGCAGCAAACAATACTGAATGCGCACAGCCTCAATATGAGATAAATTTATATCATATGTCAAACCCTAGAACTAATTTTGCAGCACACTAAATCTAATGCAACTTTAAGTTGCTGTCTAAAATTCTCTTTATACAACTCTATTCCACAGTAGTTTTAACTTTCTTTACCTTTTATTATGAGATTGTTGCAATTAGCTGGAAAAACATACATTTGCAAGTATGCTTGTTAATTAGCCTCGTAGGTAAAGTACTTTTTTAATAGCAATTTGTTTATATTCAGACAAAACTATGCATGATTGTTCTTAGTAAATTTTAATGTCTAGGCATAGATGCTGATAAAATATAACTTGCTGGGATGGCTGGATGCCTCAAATAAGTTAAATGTCTGCTTTCAGCTCCTGTCATGATCTTGAGGTCCGAGGATCCAGCCCCACATCCTGCTTCCTGCTCAGAGGGGGGTCTGCTTCTCCTCCTCCTTCCTGCTCTTGCTCTTTCTATCTGTCTCTCTCAAATAAATTAAATATTTAAAAAATAAAAGAAGGGCTACCTGGGTGGCTCAGTGGATTAAGCCTCTGCCTTCTTCTCAAGTCATGATATCAGGGTCCTGGGGTCAAGCCCTGCATTGGGCTTTCTGCTCAGCAGGGAGCCTGCTCCCCTCCCCCCCCCACCGCCCCACTTGCCTCTTTGCCTACTTGTGATCTCTGTCTGTCAAATAAATAAAATCTTAAAAAAAAAAGAAATAAAATTATAACTTGCTTTGGTATCAGGCCTATAAGTCATGACTTACTGTCAAATTGTACTAAAAAAATAATAAAGTAATTCTTAAAAGATGAATGAACTGAAAATTTTAATTAAGCAACATATCCAGAAAAATAATATTGTTACTCTAGTTTCACTGTATAGGGATTAACTTTTTAAATACACACTTTGGGATCTAAAATAGCCTTGCTGTGTTATCATACTAACTACCTAGTCTTCAGTTTTTACGTTCTGAGGTGCTTGAGTAGATTGCTGCAGTCAATACACGTAAATATGAATACTCTAAAATACCTACATTAAGTTGCAAAAATACAAGTTAAATATTAAGTGTTTTGTCTTAACTTTTTACTTCTGTTTTTTTTTTTTTTTATATTGTATCATGTCAAAGGCTTTTTAGTTTTCCCTAGGTATATCAAAGAATAACTTTATATGTATTTATGGGGAAAAAATGAATTTGACTTAACACAAATCCTTCATTGGCAGCGTTGGTATATACTGGTTTGAAATAACTCTTTCAAAGTATCATCTTTTCAGAATTCATCTTTTTTGAATTTTAGGGAAAATAATGCTATTCTCTCTACTCTTGCAAATATTTACAGAATATAATTTTATGAAGCAAAATATATATAAAAACATATATATGAGTACTTTTCTAAATGTGCTAAATGTCTTATTTGATGAAATCAAACTTTTTTTATAACATTTTTCTTTGTTGTAAGATAAATTATAATTTTGAGATGAAAATACCAATGCATCCTTAGGCACAAAACAATAAATACTCCTGTCCTAATATTTAAAAATAAATACTGGATTTTAGTCAGTAATAGTAAGGTAATTGGTGATAGGGATTATTTTTTTTAAGCCATTTAAGCAGCACTATGCATAGATTGTAATTTTCCTTTCCAGTAGGATAACAAGAATCAGACTTTAAATGGTATCAATGTAATACATAATATTGCTTGATAATACTTCCCAGCTTTTAAATTTTATTTTAATTAGGGCAGAAATTTTAGCATCTGCAAGTGTATTTAATAAGGAATTAATGATACTTTATCAAATTCGTTAAAAATATAAGTAATCATTACTCTGGTAATTTGGAGTAGATAAAAAAAAAAAAATCTGGCCCAGCAATAGCAGCCTCCATTCCCGCTCTGCCCTCAAAGAAGAACATCAGGTAAGAACATTTAATATTAGAGACAGGTTAGGACACTAAGTTAATTTGACCTTATTTTAGAGAAAGCAGTTACCTGAGGGATGTGGGTAGGATATTGCCCTAGAGATGTAGGAATAAAAAAGGGGATATTTAGTAGGCATTTAATAGAAGAGGTCTGTTCTATGGAAAACTAGAATATAAAGGGGAAAATAAGGGGAAAATAATCAGGAAATGAGACTTTGAATACTTGTAATTAGGAAAAAACATTCTGTTTGCACTCTTGCCAGAAGCTGATCTTCCCCCTGAGGCTTAAGCATAATTAGAAGCCAAACAAGACAATTAGGATCTGCAGATTGATATTATACATAGATCTTTACTTTGCTACTCTCTTGTCTTTTTTCCAGGAAATCTAAATATGCATGTTTTAAATGATGTATAAGCTTATTTTTTGAGATAGTATCTATAGAATTCTTTTTTGCTGTTGTTTTAGTTTCAAGTTTTATTTAAATTCCAGTTAACATACAGTATAATATTAGGTTCAGGAATAGAATTCAGTGGTTCATCACTTACATAAAAAACCTAGTGCTCATCACAAGTGCCCTTCTTAAAACCCATTCCCTCACCCACCTCCCCTCCAGCATCTTTCAGTTTGTTCTCTTTAGTTAGGAGGTTGTTCTATGGTTTTCCTCTCTTCTGTTATCCCACTATGCCCATCTGTTCTGTTTCTTGAATTCCACGTGTGAGTGAGATCATATAGTATTTGTCTTTCTCTTATTTATTTCGCTTAGCATTTATACTCTCTAGCTCCATCCACATCATTGCAAATGGCAAGGTTTCATTCTTTTTGATAGCTGAGTAATATTTCATCGTGTGTGTATGTGTGTGCGCTCGTGCGCACGCGTCTCGCACCACTTCTTTATTCATCAGCTGATGGACATTTGGGCTCTCTCAGTAATTTGGCTATTGTTGATAATGCTGCTAAAAATATCAGGATTAATGTACCCCTATGAGTCTGTATTTTTGTATTTTGGATAAATACCTAGTAAAGCACTTGCTAGGCTGTAAGGTAGTCATATTTTTAACTTTTTAAGGAACCGCCATACTGTTTTCCAGAGTGACTGTACCAGTTTGCATCTCCACCAACAGAATAAGAGTGTTCCCCTTTCTCTGCATTCTCACGAACACCTGTTGTTTAGTGTGTTGTTAATTTAAGACATTCTGGCATGTGTGAGATAGTATCTAACTGTGGTTTTGATTTTTATTTCTTTGATGTTGAGCATATTTTTATGTGTCTGTCAGCTATCTGTGTTTCTTTGGAAATAATAAGTAATAAAGATTAGAGAAAAAAATAAATTTAAAATATCCAGTAGAACAGATCAACAAGAATGGTTCTTTTAATGCATTGTTGGATTCAGTTGGTTGGTATTTTGTTGACGATTTTTGATTCCATGTTCATCAGTGATATTGGCTTGTAATTTTCTTTTTTCAGAGGAGTCTTCAGTTTGGGAATCAGGGTAATTCTGGCCTAATAGAATGAGTTTGGAATTTTTCCTTCCATCTTTACTGTTTGGAACAGTTTGAAAAGAATAGGTATTAACTCTTCTATAAGTGTTGGGTGGAATTCCTCTGGGAAGCCATCTGGCCCTAGGGTTTGTTGGGAGATCTTTTATTACTGATTTAATTTCTTTTCTGTCTATTTTATGCCTTTGATGACATAATTTCTATGTCTTCCTGTTTCAGCTTTGGTAGTTTATATGTTTCTAGGAATTTATCCATTCCTTTCAAATTGTCCAAATTAATGGGATATAATTTTTCTTACTCTTTTCTTGTAATTGTATTTCTGTAGTCTTGATTGTTACTTCTCCTCTGTCATTTGTGATTTCATTTATTTTGGGTCCTTTGTCCTTTCTTTTTGATAAGTCTGGATAGCTGTTTACCAATTTTGTTACTTTTTTTCAAAGAATCAGCTCCTGGTTTCATTGATCTGTTCTACTTGATTTTTAAAAAAATTTTTTTAAAAGATTTTATTTATTTATTTGACAGACAGAGATCACAAGTAGGCAGAGAGACAGGCAGAGAGAGATGGGGGGAAGCAGGCTCCCTGCTGAGCAGAGAACCCAATGAGGGGCTCAATCCCAGGACTCTGGGACCATGACCTGAGCCAAAGGCAGAGGCTTTAACCCACTGAGCCACCCAGGTGCCCTGTCTACTTGATTTTTTAAATTTATTTTTCCTCTAATCTTTATTATTTGCCTTCTGCTGGGTTTAGGCTTCAAATATTGCTCTTTTTCTAGTTCATTCAGGTATAAGTTTAGATTGCTTATTTGGATTCTTTTTGCTTCTTGGGGTAGGCCTGTATTCCTGTATATTCCCTTATTGGACTGTTTTTGCTGCATCCCAGAGGTTTTGAACCATTGTGTTTCCATTATCATTTGTTTCCATGTTTTCTTTAATTTCCTGGTTGACCCATTCCTATTATTGTATTATTATCAATGATTTCCTTTATGATTGTGATCATTTGTTCTATATATTTGGGTACTTTAAAGTTGGAGGTATAAATATTTACAATTGTTAGATCTTCTTGTTGGATAGACCCCTTTATTATGATATAATGCCCTTCTTCATCTCCTGTTACTATCTTTTAGTTTAAAATCTAGTTTGTCTGAATAAGTATGGCTATCCCAGCTTTCTTTTGATGTCCATTAGCATGATAGATGGTTTTCCATTCCCCTACTTTCCATCTGCAGGTGTCCTTAGGTCTAAAATGAGTCTCTCATATGCAATATATAGATGAGTCTGTTGTATTTTTTTTTTTTTGTTTTTTGTTTTTTGTTTTTAATCCATCCTGATATCCTGTGTCTTTTGTTTGGAGGATTAGGTCTATTTACTTTCAGAGTAATTATTGATAGAATTTAGTGCCATTTTATTACTTGTTTTATTATTGTTTCGGGAGGTTTTTTGTTCCTTTCTAGTCTTTGTTGCTTTTAGTCTTTCTCATTCAAAGACTCCCCTTTAATATTTCTTGGACGGCTGATTTAGTGGTCAAAAAATCTAGTTTTTGTTTGTTTGGGAAACTATCTCTCATTCTATTCTGAATGATAATGTTGCTGGATAGAGTATTCTTGGCTATATATTTTCTCATTGATCACATTGAATTATGCCACTTTCTTCTGGCTTGTCACATTTCTGTTGAGAGATCTGATGCTAAACTTTTTAGTCTTTCCTTGTAATTTTCTTTTGTCTGACTGTTTTTAGATTTTTATTTTTTGTATTTTGCAAATTTAATTAAAATATGTCTTCTTATTCACATGATTTTGTTGATTTTGGTAGAGATTTTCTGTGTCTTGTGGATTTAGATGTCTAGGATTTAGATGTCTATTTCCTTTCCCAGATTAGGAAAGTTTTCAACTATAATTTCCTCAAATTGACAATTTGCTACCTTCTCCGTCATCTTTTTCTGGGATCGCTATAATATGAATGTTTGAATGAGTCACTGATTTCCCTAAGTTTACTTTTGTGATCCAAGATTTTTCTTTGTGTTTTTTGTTGTTGTTGTTGTTCAGCTTCATTATTTTCAACAATTCTGTCTTCTATATCATTTATTTATTCCTCTGTTTCATTCATCCTTGTAGTCATTACATACAGTCAGTTTTGAATCTTGATTCTTGCATTTTTCATTTCAGCTGGGTTAGTTTTAAGCTCTTTTATCTCTGAAGTAAGGCTATCCCTTGTGTTTTCTGTGCTTTCCTCAAGCCCAGCTAGTATCCTTATGATTAATGCTTCAAATTCTGGATCAGTCATAGATATTATTTGATATTATCCCTGGCCTTTACTTGTTCTTTCTTTTTTTTTATATAATTTTTTATTTTTTATAAACATATATTTTTATCCCCAGGGGTACAGGTCTGTGAATCACCAGGTTTACACACTTCACAGCACTCACCAAAGCACATACCCTCCCCAATGTCCATAATCCCACCCCCTTCTCCCAAACCCCCTCCCCCCAGCAACCCTCAGTTTGTTTTGTGAGATTAAGAGTCACTTATGGTTTGTTTCCCTCCCAATCCCATCTTGTTTCATTGATTCTTCTCATACCCACTTAAGCCCCCATGTTGCATCACCACTTCCTCATATCAGGGAGATCATATGATAGTTGTCTTTCTCTGCTTGACTTATTTCGCTAAGCATGATACGCTCTAGTTCCATCCATGTTGTCGCAAATGGCAAGATTTCATTTCTTTTGATGGCTGCATAGTATTCCATTGTGTATATATACCACATCTTCTTGATCCATTCGTCTGTTGATGGACATCTAGGTTCTTTCCATAGTTTGGCTATTGTGGACATTGCTGCTATAAACATTCAGGTGCACGTGCCCCTTTGGATCACTACGTTTGTATCTTTAGGGTAAATACCCAATAGTGCAATTGCTGGGTCATAGGGCAGTTCTATTTTCAACATTTTGAGGAACCTCCATGCTGTTTTCCAGAGTGGCTGCACCAGCTTGCATTCCCACCAACAGTGTAGGAGGGTGACCCTTTCTCCACATCCTCGCCAGCATCTGTCATTTCCTGACTTGTTGATTTTAGCCATTCTGACTGGTGTGAGGTGATATCGAATTGTGGTTTTAATTTGTATTTCCCTGATGCCGAGTGATATGGAGCACTTTTTCATGTGTCTCTTGGACATCTGGATGTCTTCTTTGCAGAACTGTCTGTTCATGTCTTCTGCCCATTTCTTGATTGGATTATTTGTTCTTTGGGTGTTGAGTTTGCTAAGTTCTTTATAGATTCTGGACACTAGTCCTTTATCTGATATGTCGTTTGCAAATATCTTCTCCCATTCTGTCAGTTGTCTTTTGATTTTGTTAACTATTTCCTTTGCTGTGCAAAAGCTTTTGATCTTGATGAAATCCCAATAGTTCATTTTTGCCCTTGCTTCCCATGCCTTTGGCGTTGTTCTTAGGAAGATGTTGCTGTGGCTGAGGTCGAAGAGGTTGCTGCCTGTGGTCTCCTCAAGGATTTTGATGGATTCCTTTCGCACATTGAGGTCCTTCATCCATTTTGAGTCTATTTTTGTGTGTGGTGTAAGGAAATGGTCCAATTTCATTTTTCAGCATGTGGCTGTCCAATTTTCCCAGCACCATTTATTGAAGAGGCTGTCTTTTTTCCATTGGACATTCTTTCCTGCTTTGTCGAAGATTAGTTGACCATAGATTTGAGGGTCTATTTCTGGGCTCTCTATTCTGTTCCATTGATCTATGTGTCTGTTTTTGTGCCAGTACCATGCTGTCTTGATGATGACAGCTTTGTAATAGAGCTTGAAGTCCGGAATTGTGATGCCACCAACGTGGGCTTTCTTTTTCAATATCCCTTTGGCTATTCGAGGTCTTTTCTGGTTCCATATAAATTTTAGAATTATTTGTTCCATTTCTTTGAAAAAGATGGATGGTACTTTGATAGGAATTGCATTAAATGTGTAGATTGCTTTAGGTAGCATAGACATTTTCACAATATTTATTCTTCCAATCCAGGAGCATGGAACATTTTTCCATTTCTTTGTGTCTTCCTCAATTTCTTTCCAGAGTACTTTATAGTTTTCTGAGTATAGATATTGTGTCTCTTTGGTTAGGTTTATTCCTAGGTATCTTATGGTTTTGGGTGCAATTGTAAATGGGATTGACTCCTTAATTTCCGTTTCTTCTGTCTTGCTGTTGGTGTAGAGAAATGCAACTGATTTCTGTGCATTGATTTTATATCCTGACACTTTACTGAATTCCTGTATAAGTTCTAGCAGTTTTGGAGTGGAGTCTTTTGGGTTTTCCACATATAGTATCATATCATCTGCAAAGAGTGTTAATTTGGCTTCTTCTTTGCCAATTTGGATGCTTTTAATTTCCTTTTGTTGTCTGAATGCTGAGGCTAGGACCTCTAGTACTATGTTGAATAGCAGTGGTGATAATGGACATCCCTGCCGTGTTCCTGACCTTAGCGGAAAAGCTTTCAGTTTTTCTCCATTGAGAATGATATTTGCGGTGGGTTTTTCATAGATGGCTTTGATGATATTGAGGTATGTGCCCTCTATCCCTACACTTTGAAGAGTTTTGATCAGGAAGGGATGCTGTACTTGTTCTTTCTTTTAAAGATGAATTCCTCCATCTTGGCATTTTTGTCTAGATATCTGTTTTCTCTGTGTTAGGAAAGACTGTTATGTTTCCTGCTCCTGAGAGTAGTGGCTTTATGGTGTATCTCTGGTGTCAGGAAGTATCTCTGCTGTGTGCTGTGTGTACTCTGCTGCTGTTTTATGGCTGCTCTATCCCTCAGGTCAGTTCTCTGCAGATTTTCTTCTTGCCTGCAGTGGAGAGTGTTTGACCTTAGCCAAAGCAAGATGAGTTTTAACTAAATGTATTCTGATCTGCTTATTAAAAGAGATCTGATGCTATTTGCACTAGAACTGAAGCTTCGTAGAATTCTGGTCAAAAGACATGGTGCATACACAGGTTTGGGCTGGTCTTCTGTGGGAGAGGCTCACTGTCCTGGTTCTTAGGCACACTTGCCCAAGAAAGTAGTATCAGCATAGTGTGGGGTGGGGGATGGAGGACTTGGTTTATGCAGGTTAGGCAGCCAGTGTTGGTGCTGTGCTATTTACTGAAGCTGGTTTATGCTGAGGGGTTGGGAGAAAAATGGTGCCAGTCAGGTCCTTTGTGTCTTGAGAGGGGAGTTCATGCTTGTTGTGATCATGAAAGCTGTCCCAGAAGAGCAATAAATACCCCTTGTGCATCCTAGGCATTTTTCAGATCACTGTTTTCACACTGTCTGTGTCTGGTTTGCTTGCCTGCCTAGAGCAAAAGAGCAGTGTACTTTGGACACTATCCCAACTGGGCAGGCTGAGTTTTAAAATCCACAGTTTAGGAGCCTGGTGTGGTGGGGACTTGCATTGTTCTAGGGGAGGGTCTTGTCATGCTGGGATTGATACCCATTTGACCCAAAAGGGCAGTTGTACCAGAGCACAGATGTATAGTAAAGAGCAAAACGCACTAAATAACCAGTATCCAGGTTAGCCACCCTCATCAGGTGTCTCTGCACCTGTGTTTAGGGATGACAGAGAAATGGCTGCCAGCTCTTTTACCCTTGAAAAGGTAGTGCCACCTCTCTCAGATGTGCTCCATGAAGAAGGTAGTCTCTCCCAGTGAATCTTAGGTGATCCTCAGATTATACATCTGCTCCTGGGTTACCTGCCTTCCTTCTCTATAGTACTGCAGTGCCCTCGGGGCTCTATACCAGCCACATTGTGGGCCTCTAAAACTCCAGTCATTGGCTTTGGAGAAGTGTTCTTCTTAGGCAGTCCCTTATGCACTCCTCTCACTCATCTTTTTCTGCTAAAGAGCTCCCTCCCCTGTACAGCACCTGTGATTCTTTTCTCCCCTAAACCATGTCTCCACACTCCCTATCTTCCATTATGTGGCCCCTTCTCTCCCTCTAGTTGTGCAGTTTGTTCTGCCAGTCCTCAGATTGATTTCTTGGGTATTCCAAATGATCTGATATTTATCTAGCTGTGTTTGAGGGAGGAGGCAAGCCTAGGGTCCTCCTACTACCTACTCTACCATCTCAGCCCCTCCCTATTGATATGATTTCAATTTTAAATTTATTGAGAGTTGTTTTTGTGGCTTAATGTATGATCTGTTCTGGAGAATGTTCCGTGTGTACTTAAAAGTAATGTATTTTACTGTTTTCAGATGGAATGTCCAGTATTTAGTCCACTATTTAGTCCATCTGTTCAATTAGGGCCACTGTTTCCTTACTGATTTTCTGCCTGGATGATCTATCTACTGCTATAAATATAGTGCTAAAGTCCCCTATTATTATATAGCTGTCAATTTCTTGATTTTTAAAATTTACTTTATATATTAGATTCTCCTATGTTGGGTGCACATATACAAATGATTTATTTTCTTGTTGGATCAACCCCTCCATAATTATGCAGTGTTATCTCTAACTTCTGTTAATCTTTGTTTTAAAGTCTATTATCTTGCTATAACTATAGCTACCTCAGATTTCTTTTTGCTTTGCTTTGTATGAAAAAGACTTTTGCATCCCTTCACTTTCAGTCTGTGTGTGATTAAATCTGAGGTGAGTCTTTTCTAGACAACATATGGATACGTCTTTATTTAACAACTCTGTCTTTTGATTTGAGAATTTAATCCACTTACATTTAATGTATTGATGAATATGTTCTCATCCCTATGTTGTTAATGAGTTTTCTGGATATTTTGTAGCTTCTGTCTGTTCCTTTAACCTTTTACTTTCTTCCTTTGTGGTCTGATGACTTTCTATAGTGTTGTGTTTAGATTTTTGCTTATTAAGTCTTATGTATCCTTATAGATTTTTTTTTTGTGGTTACCATGGGACTTACATATAATGGCCTATATTTAAAACACTCTTTTAAACTGATAGCAAGTTAATTTTGAATGCATTCTAAAAATCTACATTTATATTCCCCCTTCTGTGTTTTATATTTTTGAAATTGTATTTTACATCTTTTGTGTATTCCTTAACTAATTATAACAGTCATAATTTTACTACTTTTCTTTTAACCTCTATAGTGGTGTTATAAATGATTAATCCACTTCCTTTACATATTTACCATTACCAGTGAGATTTTTACACTCAGACTTTTTCTTATAAGTAATTAGTGCTCTTCCTTTTCAGGTTAAATAAGTCCCTTTGACATTTCTTCTAGGGCTGCTTTAGTAGTGATGAACTCTGATAGCTTTTGTATATCTGAAAAACTTAATATAGTTTTCAGTTATGAATGATAATCTTGCCAGGTAGAATATTCATGGCTAGAACTATTTTGCTTTTAGTATTTTGAATATATCCTTCTACTCCCTCTGGCCTACAAAATTTCTGCTAAATAATTATGTTTATATTCTTGTGCCAGATCCCTTTTACATAACAAAAGGTTTTTCTCTTGCTGCATTTAAGATTCTGACATTTGAAATACCTCTTATTGTGTGTCTTGGTGAAGGTCTCTTTGGGTTCATCTTATTTGAATCTTTCTGGACTTTGAGGATTTGGATATCTATTTCCTTCCCAAGGTTAAGGAAGTTTTCAAACATGTCCCTTTCTATCCCTATTTCTTCTTCCCTATAAATATAAGTATTATTCCACTTGATGTTGTTCCATTGTTTCCTCAACTATCTTCATTTTTTGAACTTGTTTTTCTTTTTGCTGCTCTCTTTGAATGAGTTCCAATGCCATGTGTTCCAGATCATTGATTCTTTTCCTTAGTTGGCTTTTGAACCCTTCTAGTATATTTTTCAGTTCAATTATTAAACTCTCCAGCACTATGACCTATTTTTATACTTATTTTTTTTTCTTTTTTGGAGTTCTCTCTTTGTTCATTTTTCTCTTGAGTACAGTAAGCATCTTTATGACTGTTACTGTGAACTCTTTAGCAAACAAATAATTTATCTTTATTTCATTGAGCCTTTTTAAAATTTTCTTCTTCCATTTGGAAAATATTCTTCTGTTCATTTTGCTTGGCTACTTATGTTTCTTTCTATGTATTCATTGAAATAGCTCTCTCCTGCTCTTGAATGGGTGGCCTATCTGTAGGCTATGAACCTTATCATTTAACCTTCCATTTAATCTGGTTGTTTCTTGAGGTGTGTTTTGATTCTTTTATGCCCATAGCGCTCAGGAGAACAATACTTCCTGGCCTCCAGAGCCCAGAATTCAAATGGCTTCATGTGTTATACACTTTATGCCTACTGGGTTTGGGGGTCCATGAAGAGGTTAGGGCATCTACCTGTTGGCCCTTTTTGGGACACAGGAGGGATGTAGTAAGATGAGGCTCTTGTCTGCAGCCTCTGGGAGCACTTCAGCAATAGCACAGTGAACAAAACACTCACTTGATGTTGCTGGCGGAGCTCTGGCAGCAGCCAGGGAGATTTTAGCAGGTTATAATGTGAGGGCAAAAATGACAGCTGCCAGTGCTGGCACTAGCAAGGTAGAAAGAAAATTTAAAAATGGTACCTGCAGGCACTTCTGTCCCAGAGAGTGCTAATATGCTTTTGCCCATCTAGCAAATTAAGATTAACAAATGAATTTCCTTCACATATGGTCCAGGCTCTTTCCAAACCACTGCTTTTTTTGGCTGTATCACAGTGTAAGTGATCTGCATATGTGCTCTTTTTTATTTGTTTGTTTATTTTCTGTTATCTTCATTTCACTGTTTTCTTTCTTTTTTTCTTTTTTTAATGTTCAGTTTGCCAACATATAGTACATCATTATTTTTTGATGTAGTGTTCAATGATTCTTTAGTTGCATAGAACACCCGGTGCTCATCACAACATGTGCCCTCCTTAATACTCATCACTTGGTTACCCCATCTCCCAAACCCTCTCTTCTGTAACCCTCAGTTTTTGGTAAGAACATATACTTCAGGGGCACCTGGGTGTCTCACTGGGTTAAACCCTCTGCCTTCAGCTCAGGTCATGATCCCAGGGTCCTAACCCCACATCAGGCTCTCTGCTCAGCAGGGAGCCTGCTTTCTCTCTCTCTCTCTCTCTCTCTCTCTCTCTCTCTCTGCCTACTTTTGATCTCTGTCTGTCAAATAAATAAAATCTTTTAAACGACCAACAACAACACATACGTCATTCCCTATGACTTGATGGTTCTTGTGGAGGTAAGCCTTGTTGGCTTTTAACAAGTAACTCATCTCTCATTGTCTCATCTCACAATGTCCCAAACATTGTGGTGCCCAGTGTGGGGGTACAAACCTTTTGCTTCTCAGAGAGAAGTTCAATATTTGTGAGAACTCTCCTGTTGGTTGACTTGAGGATTTGGCAAGACCACATCTCTGTCTCATTGTGGTCCTTTTATCTCTTAATGGAGAGAGCTCTTCAGGTAGTTATCAAGGATTTTCAAAGGGAATTGTGCTTCATGTAGCTGTAGATTTGTTGTGCTTATAGGAAGAGGTGAGTTCAGGATCTTTCCGAGCAATCATCTTGCACTGCCTTTACCACAAATTAGTTCTTAATCATTTCTCTTCAATGGTGTAATCAGAAAAAAAAAGATATTTTAATATTAAATATAAATTTACTGAGAACAAAACATCATTATAAAGCAAAGATAACTGTTTATTTAATTAAAAATTATAATCTCACCATTACTATTTATTAAGAGTCAATGTTTAAGGACACTGAGAAATTATTAAAGCAAAACCCACAAATGTTAAGTCTTAAAGGAAAAAGTGACTAATATTTTAAGAGGATTTAAATGTTAAAAGTGTCTGATAGTCACAAATCCATGAAATGTCTTTGGAGGAATGTGGATCTCTAACAGCTCTCTTTTCTAGAGGGAGTAAAGATAGTTTATCCTTTGATGTTTGAGCTGTGAATGTTAATGGCATTTTGGTATGACACATAAGTAAATGCTCCTGGTGATGACATTTTATAAATGATTTTGAACTTTAATAATTCAACTTGGATTCACCCCTATAATATACTAGTGTTAAGAACCAATATAGTATTTAAACAGCCCACCAGCTTGTACATGATTTAGAGAAGGCTTAAGACCTCCTTGGCATGTCCTCTAAGGAAAATAAGAGATGATGTTCGGATATGTTTGTTTCAGGTCTGCCTCAATACAGAGAAAAGATCCAAGTACCCTATCCAAAATTTTCTGCTTATATTTTCAATCTTTTAAACTCCTATTGACTTTCAAAAGTTAAAAATTGAGATCTCAAGTTGGGGAATATAACTTTGAAAAGTAAAATTTTAAATTAGTAACCTTACGTTGATATCCCTTTACTGTTTTTCTTTCTTATCACATATCAAGAGACTCAGTAATTAGGCCAGATTGTAGGTTGTTGAGGGAAAAATGAGACAGTTGATATATATAGGCATATCTGTGTTTCCTATCTAAATTTCCTAAAATTTCTACTTTTGCTTAAACTGACTTTTGAAATCAAGAACAATTATCTTTAGGTTTACAGGTGGGACCTACAACACAATATAACTGGCCTCCTTTTGAGTTTTGCCAGACTGAAAGTGGAGTCAATGTTTGATTTTATAGATATGTTCCACATGACAAGAAATTTGGAGAAAATGAAACTTTTGGTTCAATATTGAAACCTTTTAAGTTATTTTTACATATATGAGAGCAAGACTGATGGTTGACAATGGAAATTAATTGAAGTAGCTATTCAAAATCATCCATGGATAAAATACTGTGTTTGTGTGAAAAAAATTGTTTAACTGTACATATATTAACAATTCTTATGGTTTTAAAATGGAGGAAAACACATTAAACAATGAGTTATTCAATGATAGAAAAAATATCATTACAAAATTCTCAACTGTACTGCCAAAAATTTAGAAATAGTTATTCAAAAGATAATCTATTTCTTGAGTTGACTTATAAAAATACTTACAGATGATTTGAAAACATAAAAGCAATATTGAACTAAAATTAGTATGAATGATAAGAAAAGACAAAATAAACATGTATACAAAATCCCACATTACATAGCTAGTTATAATAAACAATGGAAACAAAGAAGCAAAAAAATTCAAAATCCTAAAAGAATGAGAATAAATTAAAAAAAAAAAACAAAAAAAAATGGTGTCTTGTTATCACAAAGTCTGTGAGATCAAAAGTTGAAAGTGTAAGAAATTTCAAACAAATGTTTCATAAGAATAAAAAGATCAGAAATTTCACAAATTCATGTTGGTTATGTTAACAAATTAGAGGCAGATTAACAAATTAGAGTAAGCAAAGATGGGAACATAGACAAAAATATTTAAAAATAAAGTACACTAAATTAAAAGTGTAGTTAAAATTTGACAGCCAATAAAATTTGTAATGAAATTCAAAGAACTCAACTACTCTTGCAGAATAAAGTAGCATGCAAATATTTGAGAAAAAGGTATTTCAATTGAAGCCAAGTTTTAATTTTCACATTTACATAAGACTCTCAGGTTGAGGTTTCTCTACAATATACCAAAATATTAAATATTAAGCTGACAACTCATAGAATTATTTTGTTTTAATAACATTGAAAAATTCACCCTTTCTGATGGAGGCACAATATTCCATTGTATATATGGACTCTATCTTTTTTATCCATTTGTCTATCAAAGGGCTTCTACACTCTACATAGTTTGGTGATTGTGACCATTGATGCTATGAACATTGGGATACATTTGGCCCTTCTTTTCACTATATCTGTATCTTTGGGGAAATACCCAGTAGTGGAATTGCAGAGCCATAGGTAGTTCTATTTTTAATTTCTTAAGGAATCTCCACACTGTTTTCTAAACTGGCTGCACCAACTTGCATTCCCACCAACAGTGTAAGAGGGTTCCCCTTTCTCTACATCCTCTCCAACACTTGTTTCCTGTCCTGTTAATTTTGGCCATTCTAACTGGTGTAAGTTGGTATCTCAATATGGTTTTGATTTGAATCTTCCTGATGGCTAATGATGATGAACATTTTTTTATGAGATTATGCTGAGTGAAATAAGTCAAGCAGAGAAAGTCAATTATCATATGGTTTCACTTGAGCATAAGGAATAACATGGAGGACATTTGGAGAAGGAAAGGAAAAATGAATTTGGGGAAGTTAGAGGGGGAGGTGAACCACAAGACACTGTGGACTCTGAGAAACAAACAGAGGGTTTTGGAAGGGAATGGGGTGAGGGGATGGGTGAACCTTGTCGGGGGTATTAAGGAGGACACATATTGCATGGAGCACTGTGTGAGGTGCATAAACAATGAATCTTGGAACACTGAAAAAAATTTTAAAAAATCTAATTTGTAAAAATACAAACTAATCAAATGTGAGTGAAAAGAAATCTGAGATGGAAAAAAAGAACAATGAAATTTAAACTAATAATTAATATAGAAGGCTAAGGAGCTGCATGTAAACTTTAGGAAGATTAATACTTCTGATTCATCTTTCACTATAGGATACTCACAAAGCAGTAATCAGCAGTGAGCATTTCTTTGCCATCGGCTTTGGGTGACCTGTTTTGCACACAGTTTGATACATCTCTGTAGGGAATGAGCTATCTAAACTTTCTTTTTCTCTCCCAACTATCAGACTTAACCTAGAAGAAAGATTTAAAGAAAATAATAGAAGATGTAGAAACATTTTATAAAGAGCATACATGCCTTTTTTTTTTATAAATGTACTAAAGTTAAATCAAAACTACTAATTTAGATTAGATTTTTCTCCTGTGTAAATGAAAAGTGATGTGTCCTTTTATAGTTTATATCTAATAAGTAGAGCTTAAGTATTTTCTTGATGTAAGTAACTAAATAGTGTTTAATTTGACAAACAACTTCTACTCAGTTTGTAATTATACCAAGAATGTTGAGACAGAATGACAAATAAGAACAATAATTGTTTGACATTTTAATGTAAGTGAACATTGCTTATTTTAGTTTCCTTTATGTATTGCATTCCATATCTTTATTTCTATCTTAGTCTGTTTAGGTTGCTATAACAAAATACCATAGACTAAGTGGTATTTAAATACCATAGTTCTGGATGCTGGACAGTGTAAGATCAACATACCAACAAATTCCATGTCTGGTGAAGACTGCTTCCTGGTTCATTAACAGTCCTTTCACTGTTCCTTACAGGTAGAAAGAGTGAGGAAACTTTCTAGGGTCTCTTTTATAAGGACACTAATCACATTCATTAGGGCTCCACCCTCATAACTTGATCACCTCTCAAAGGTTCCACCTCCTAAAACCATCACACTGGGGGATAATATTTCAACATATGAATGTTGGGGAGACACCCCAAACACTTAGGCAATTACTCTGCATTATATCTCATGATACATCATAATTTATCATGGATGTCTTATATTTGGCTATAATTTGGCAATAATTTCCAAAGTATAAATATATTTTCATCATGTCTAGCATGTTTGAAAATTTATCATTGGTTTTTAATTAAATTTCTATTTTTTTTAAATCTGTGAGATGACATGATTTGTTCTAGAAATTTTGATTAATAAAAAAACTCTCCCTATCTCTTATAAATTTTATCTAAAAGTCAATATTAAATAATTGTAAATGTACTTAAAATACTTTTATAAGACATGACAAATCCTGGAAAATAAGCAGTGGTTAAGGCTTTGGACTAGTGGGGAAATAGGGACTGTATATCAAATGAAATATTAAATGATAATGTGTATCAAATGATAATATTAAGTTCAGGTGTGTGTGTGTGTGGTTATTATGTTTACATAGTTTACATCTTTTTCATCATGATAAATATTAAATTATTTAGAAGTTAAATGTTATCATATTTATAAATAATAAACAATTAATTACCAAATGCTGTACATGTGAGGAGAGTGTGAGAGGGAAAGGGAAAAGAAAAGAGGGAGAAAGAGAGAAATATCAACAATCCATGAATGTTTGGAGATGTATATAAATTGCTATTTGATTGCTATTTGTGCCATTTTTTTATTCTTGCAACAGTCCAAAATGAAACTGGGGAGAAAAGGACAGGCAAAATATTTTTCATAGATTCCAGTGTGTGCTTTGTGTCACAACATGTGGATGATGGTTATGATGATAGAAATAAAGTCCCATTATCTTTTTTCCTTTCTAAAGTGTTTCCACAAGTTGAACTCCCTTTGCTTCCATATGTAACACCTAATAGAAAAAAGAATAAAAGAACCATCTTGGTTAAGGGTGTATCATTTTCCAGGTTTTTTAGATATATTAATTTATTCTGTTAACTTTAGTAACCTTAAGGGCTAGTTATGCTTATGCTACTGCTTTTTAAAATAGGGAGTTAAGACTCAAAGTGACTAAGTAACTAAAGTCACAGTGTTACCAAAGGGTAAGTCCTGAAAGCAAAGTTAGTTCAGTTAAATTCCCAAATTTTAGCTTCTTTATGCTGCTTCAAAATAAAGAGAAAACAAAAACAAAAACAAATTCGCACTTGCCAGAAGCCAGTGTGCTTCTTTGGTTAGTGATAGAGTAGGTAGAGAATGTCCTTCACCTGAATTCTAATCTTTGTATTATTCCTCCCAGCAATGATATATCTAAGGAGCATGGTTAAGTTATTTTCAAATAGTTGGTCTAGCTCTATTTTAATAAACTGGGACTTCTTTTTCTTTCTTCTTCTTCTTCTTCTTTTTTTTTTAAACGTCTTGGTGGATAATGAAATGGTTTTAAAACCTCTTCCATTGTTTTCTCAAGAATACTTATAGCATGGAGGACATGGGGAGTTAGAGAGGAGAAGGGAGTTGGGGGAAATTGGAAGGGGAGGTGAACCATGAGAGACTATGGACTCTGAAAAACAATCTGAGGATTTTGAAGGGGTGGGGGGTGGGAGTTTGGGGTACTAGGTGGTGGGTATTATAAAGGGCACGAATTGCATGGAGCACTGGGTGTGGTGAAAAATAATGAATACTGTTATGCTGAAAATAAAAAATAAATTTAAAAAAAAAGAAGAATACTTATGTAGTCTGATAAGCCACTATTATTTAGGAATGTTGGCATATTTATTTACATGATAACTTTAGCCTTTTCTAAACAAGAAATAATAAAAATACCTCATTCATGATGGCAATCTCAGTAGTAAATGTGGATTTCCAGAATTTTTTTTGGAAAGGTGAATATTACTGGATGTGAAAGCAGCTATATAAAGGATTAGCAGACACAGTCATTGTCCAGTTCCTCAGCTCCCTAGAATCAAAATATGTCACTATATAAATCAGTTATGAAGACACAGTCCTTTATGATGACACTTGGGAGCATTACATTTATCTTCAGTAAATCTATTTTAATCAATTCTGTGAAATCCTCAGGTTTTTAAACATCACACACACACACACACACACAAAACAGCATGCAAGATTTGAAATGCATGTGATGTAGTATGCATTTTAGTTTATCACTTGCTTGGTATTTGCTCATCGATATTTTCTTCTATCCCCCATTTTACTTATGTATTATTGACATCCAGCACCATATAATTTTAAAGTATACAGCATAATTATTTAGCTCACATATATTATAAAATGGTTACCACAATAAATTAGGTTTAGCATCCATCCTCTCCTATAGGTAACAAAAGAAAAAAAAATTAAAAAAACAAAAAACGAGGGGTGCCTGGGTGGCTCAGTCCAGTAAGTGCTGCCTTCTGCTCGGGTCATGATCCCAGGGTCCTGGGCCTGAGTCCCTCATCAGGCTCCCTGCTCAACGGAGAGCCTACTCCTCCTTCTACTCCTCCCTCTACTCCTCCTTGCTCTTACTCTTGCCTGCTTCTCCACCTACTTGTGCTTTCTCTCTCTCTGTCAAATAAATAAATAAAATCTTAAAAAAAGAAAAAAAATGTTTTCTTTCCCTTGTAATGTCAACTTTAAGGATTAACTTAAAAAAAATATCTATTTATTTGGAAGACGGAGATCACAAGTAGGCAGAGAGGCAGGCAGAGAGAGAAGGGAAGGCAGGCTCCCTGCAAAGCAAAGAGCCCGATGTGGGGCTTAATCCCAGGACCCCAAGATTATGACCTGAGCCAAAGGCAGAAGCCTTAACCCACTGAGTCACCCAGGTGCCCCTAGGATTAACTCTTAACTTCCAAATATACCATACAGTTGTGTTCACCATAGTCATCATGTTTTATCATATCCCTAGAATTTATTTGTCAGTGGATTTTTGTAACTTTTGACCATTTTTATCCATTCCCCAACCTCCCCATCCCCTGCCTCTGATAACCACAAATCTGATCTTTTTTAATAAGTTATTTTGTTTATTTGTTTTGTGGGGGTTGTACATACAGTTGAGATCATAATGTATTTCTCTTTGTCTGACTGATTTTACTTAGTGTATATCCTCCAGATCTATGCACTTGTCATGGAGGACAAAATTTCCTTTTTTAAAGGCTGAATAATATTCCTCTGTGTGTGTGTGTGTGTGTGTGTCCATTCTTTTTCTATTCTTCACGAGGGCATTTAATGTATTTCCATGTTTTGGCTGTTTTAACTAATGCTGCTGTGAGTAGGTGGTGCATGCCTCTCTTCAGTATGGTGTTTTCACTCCCTTTGGATATATTCCCACAAGAAGAATTACTGTATCATATAATAATTCTCTTTTTAGTTTTTTTTTGGGAAAATTCCATACTGTTTTTCATAGTAGCTACACCAGTATACAGTTCCAACAATAATGTGCCAGAGTTTCATTTTCTGCATATCCATGTCAGCATTTGTTATTTTTTATCTTTTTTTATAATACCCATTCTAACAGGTATGAGGTGATAACCCACTGTGGCTTTTGTTTGTCTTTGCCTTATGATTAGTGATGCTGAAATCTTTTTCATGTATCTATTGATATTTTCATATATATTTTTTGAAAACTGTCAAATGAGGTCCTGGCCAGTTATTTAATTAGATTATTTGGATTTTTGCTTTTGAGTTATAGGAGTTATTTATATATTTGGATATTAACTGCTTGTTAGATATATGGTTTGAAAGTATTTTTTCCCATTCTGTAAGTTGTCATTTCATTTTCATACTTTCTTTTGCTGTGCAGAATCTTTTTAGTTTGATTTAGTCCCACTTGTTTATTTTTTATTTTTTGCTTATGCTTTCATTATTGTATCTAAACAAAATAAGAAAAGTCATTTTCAAGACTTATGTCTCAGAGGTTTTTTCCTGTTTGTTTTTTTTTCTCCAAGTTTTATGGTTTCTCATCTTCTATTTGAATCCTTTTTTTCTTTCTTTCTTTCTTCTTTTTTAGTTAATTCTTCTGAATGGTGTAAGATATGGGTTTAGTTATATTGTTTTAAATGTAAACATCCAATTTTCCCAGCATCATTTTTTGAAGAGACTGCCTTTTCTTCATTCAGTATTCTTGGCTCCCTTGTCAAGTAATAGTTGATCATATATTTGTGGATTTATAAATGGGTTCTTACCTGTTCCCTGTGTCTGTTTCTTATTCCAGTATCATTCTGTATTAATTACTCTCTATATATTTATATAAATATATATATATATATTTAATGATTTTATTTATTTAACACAGAGAGAGATCACAGGTAGGCAGAGAGGCAGGCAGAGAGAGAAGGGGCGGGGGTGGGGTGGGGAAGCCAGGCTTCCCGCTGAGCAGAAAGCCCAATGTGGGTCTTGATCCCAGGACCCTGAGATCATGACCTGAGCCAGGCAGAGGCTTAACCCACTGAGCCACCCAGGAGCCTCTTAATTACTATATTTTTATAATATAGCTTAAAATCAGGAATTGTGTTATCTTCTGTTCTTTTCTTTCTCAGGAACACTTTGACTACTTGGGGTCTTCATATACATTTTATTATTTTCCACTTCTATTAAAAAAATACCATTGGACTTTTAGTAGGTACTGCATTGACTCTATAGATAGCTTTGGGTAGCATGGGCATTTTAATAGTATACTTCCCATCAATGAGCATGGGTAACTTTCAATTTATTTGTTTCACCTTCAATTTATTTCATCAGCGTAGAGAACATTCACCTCCTTAGTTAAATTTAATCCTTAGTATTTTATTGGTTTTGATGGTATTGTAAATTGCAGTTTTCTATTTCTTTTTCAGATATTTGTTAGTATATAGAAATACTACTGATTTTTACTTGTTAATTTTTTATCCTGCAATTTTACTGAATTCATTTACTAGAACTAAATTTTTTGACGCAGTCTTTAGAGTTTCCTATATAAAATCATGCTATCTACAAAGAGAGACAATTTTACTTCTCCTTTTCCAATTCTGAGGTCTTTTATTTTGTTATTGCCTGATTGTTCTAGCCAGAGCCTCAAGTACTATATTGAAAAGAAGTGGTGAGAGTGAGTACCCTTGACTTGTTCCTGATTTTAGTGGAAAAGCATTCAATCTTTTATTATTGAGAATGATATTAGCTATCGTATGTGGACACTATTGAGATTTGAGATTCTTTATATCTAGACCAAATTTGTTAAGAGATTTTATTATGAACAGATGTTGAATTTCATTAAATGCTTTTTCTGCATCTATTGAGATGATCCTTTGATATTTTCATTTATTCTACTAATATAACATGCCATTTTTACTTGTGTATATTGAACCATTTTTTTATGCAGGGATAGATCCTGCTTGATCATGGCAAATGATCCTTTTAATGTACTGCTGAATTCAGTTTGCTAGTATTTTGTAGAGAATTTTTGCATTTAAATTCATGAGGGATATTGGCCTGTGGTTTTCTTTTAATGTAGTTAAAGCCTTTTCCTTTTTTGGCTTTAGTATCAGAGTAATACTGGCCTCATAAAATGAGGTTGGGAGTTTTCCCTTATTTTCAGTATTTCAGAAGAATTTGAAAAGGATTGGCATTAATTTTTCTATAAATGTTGGGTAAAATTCACCAGAGAAGATATCTATCTGGGCATGGGCTTTTCTTCATTAGGAGATTTTTTTTTTTAATGTTTCAAGTTTTTATTTAAATTTTAGTAAGCTAACATATAGTGTCAGTTTCAGGAATAGAATTTAGTGATGTGTCACTTACATAAAACACCAAGTGCTCATCACAAATGCCCTCCTTAATACCCATCACCCATTTAGCTTATCCCCTGTTGACCTCCTCTCCAGCAGCACTGTTTGTTTTCTTTAGTTAAGAATCCCTTATGGCTTGTTTCCCTCTATCTCTTTTTTTTTCTTTCCCCTATGTTGATCTGTTTTGTTTCTTAAATTCCATACATGAATGAAATCACATGGTATTTATCTTTCTTTGACTGGCATCTTTCCCCTAGCATAATATACTCGAGTTCTATCTACTTGTCATTCTAAATAGCAAGATTCCATTCTTTATTATGGCTGAGCAATATTCCACTGTATGTGTGCATGTGTGCGTGTGTGTGTGCATGCACAATTGTGTGTGTGTGTGTGTGTGTGTGTGTGTACACCGCTGCTTTATCCATTCATCTGTTGATGGACATTTGGGTGCACTTTCCATAATTTGATTATTGCTGATGATGCTATAAAAATCGGGGTGCATGTGAAGAACCTTTGAAAAAGTATTTTTTTATCCTTTGGGTAAATACATAGTATGTAATTGCTGGATCATAAGGTAGATCTATTTTTAACTTTCTGACTGTTTTTCAGAGTGACTGCACCAGTTTGCATTCCCTCCAAAAGTGTAAGAGGGTTCCCATTTCCCTGCATCCTTGCCAACATCTGTTGTTTCCTTTGTTGTTAATTTTAGCTCTGCTGACACATATGAGGTGATCTCATTGAAGTTTTTATTTGTATTTTCCTGATGAGTGATGTTGAGCATATTTTTATGTGTCTGTTGGTCATTTGGATGTCTCCTTTGGAAAAGTGTTTTTCCCTATGTTCTTCCCATTTCTGAAATGGATTATTTGTTTTATTGGGGTGCTGAGTTACATTCTTTATATATTTTGGATACTAACCCTTTATCAGATCTATCATTTGCAAATATCTTTTCCCATTCCAAAGGATGCCTTTTAGTTTTGTTGATTGTTTCCTTTGGTGTGCAGAAGATTTTTATCTTGATGAAATCCCAATAGTTCATCTTTGCTTTTTTCCCCTTGCTTCCAGAGATATGTCTAATAAGAAGTAAGATCAAAGAGATTGCTGCCTTACTCTGGGATTTTGTTTGTTTGTTTGGTTGGTTGGTTGT
This sequence comes from Mustela nivalis, assembly GCF_964662115.1. Classification (NCBI taxonomy): domain Eukaryota; kingdom Metazoa; phylum Chordata; class Mammalia; order Carnivora; family Mustelidae; genus Mustela; species Mustela nivalis. The sequence goes on from NC_139020.1 coordinate 85,798,057, forward strand.
TCTGTATCTCACATTTAGATCTGTCATCCATTTTGAATCTATTTTTGTGTTTGGTGTAAGAAAATAGTCCAGTTTTGTTTCGTTTCATTTCATTTCATTTCTTCTTTACTCTTTCTCTTCCTTCCTTCCTTCCTTCCTTCCTTCCTTCCTTCCTTCCTTCCTTCCTTCCTTCCTTCCTTCCTTCCTTCCTTATGTTGCTGTCAAGTTTCCTCAGCACTATTTGTTGAAGAGACTATCTTTTTTCCATTGGATATTCTTTCCTGCTTTGTCTAAGACTATCTGACCATATAGTTGTGGATTCATTTCTGGGTTTTCTATTCTGTTCCATTGATCTATGTGTCTCTTTTTGTGCCAATGCCATACTTTCTTTATCACTACAGCTTTGTAATATAGCTTATATAGCTTGAAGTCCAGAATTGTGAGACTTTTTTATTACTATTTCTTTACTAGTAATTAGCCTGTTCAGACTCCACCCCCCCCCAATTCACTTTGGTAGGTTGTATGTTTCTAAGAATTTTTTCACTTTTATGGGTAGTCCAATTTGTTGGCCTAGACTTAGTCAGAAAAGCCTCTTGTGATTCTTTGCATTTCTTCAGTACCATTTGCAATGTCTCCTTTTTAATTTATAATTTTGTTGATTTAAATCCTTTCACTTTTTTTCCTTGGTTAATTTACCAAAAGCTTTCTTAATTTTTTTTAATCTTTTCGAAGAATCAACTCATATTTTTGTTGATCTTTTCTATTTTCTTGTTTTCTATTTCATTTATTTCTATTCTAATCTTTATTATTTTCTTTCTTCTGCTAATTTTGACCTAAAAGTTTATTTTTTCTTCTAGTTCCTGGAGGTGTAGAGTTAGGTTCTTTATTAGATCTTCCCTCTTTCTAAAGATCACAAGTAGGCAGAGAGGCAGGCAGAGAGAGAGGAAGGGAAGCAGGCTCCCTGCTGAGCAGATAGCCAGATGCAAGGCTTGATCCCAGAACCCTGGGATCATGACCTGAGCTGAAGGCAGAGGCTTAACCCAGTGAACCACCCAGGCACCCCTGATCTTCCCTTTTCCTACATGTAGGCTCTTCCTGCTATATGCTACCCTCTTAGAACAGCTTTCACTGCATTCTGTAAGTTTTTGTGAAATTTGTTTCCATTTTTATATTTCAAGATATGTTTTTTTATTTCCCCAGTTTAGTTTCTTCTTTGATCCACTGGTTTTCAGGACATTATTGTTTAATTTCCATGTATTCTTGAGTGTTCAAGTTTTCCTCCTGTTATTGATTACTAGTTTCATACCATTTGATAAGACATTACAGGTATTAGGATTTCAGTTTTCTTGAATTTGCTGAGACTTGTTTCCTCATGTAACATATAATCAATCCTAGAGTATGTTTCATGTGCACTTGAGAAAAATATATTTTCCTGTTGTTGAGTAGAATATTCTGAATATGTCTTTTAGGCCCATTTCGGGTCATTTGTTCAAATCTTATTTTCCTTATTGATCTTTTGGATGCACTATTTATTATTGGGGGAGGCATATTTGAAATCTCCAAATGTTATTATATTGATGTTTATTTATTTTATATCTGTTAGTTTTGCTATTTATATTTAGATGCTCCTATACTGTGTGCCTAAATACTTAAATTTGTTATATCATCTAGGTGGATTATCCCATTATCATTACATAATGACCTTCTTTGTCACTTTTTACCATTTCTAATTTAAAGGCTGCTTTTTGTCTGATATAAGTACAGCTGCCCCTGCTTTTGTTTTTTTTTGTATATTTGTTTGTTGTTGTTTTTCATTACTATTTGCTTGAAGTATCTCTTCTAATCCTTTCACTCTCACTCTGTATGTACCTTTAAGAATGACTTGAGTCTTTTATAGTCAGTGTGTTATTGAATTTTGTATTTTTATCCATTCATTCTATAGTTTTGTATTAGAGAATTTAATTATTTACATTTAATATAATTATTGATAATAAGGACTTACTACTGCCATTTTGATAATTTTTTGTGGATGTTTATAGATCCATTTTTTCCCTTTCTTCTTATCCTAATTTGTATATGTGTGTGCTTCTGTGTATGTGTTTTGAAGTCTTTGTATCAGTACGTTTTGACTGTTTTAACATGTTATTTTGTGTAATTACTATAGGTTTTTCCCTTGTGTTTACCAATAGACTTATATTCAAAAAAATCTAAAAATTATAAAACCTTTTTTTTCAACTGATGATAACTTAATTTCAATGGCATCCCTAAGTTTTACACTTTTACTTATCTTCTTCATCACATTTTGAGTTATGTGAGTAACTCATTGTTATTACTCATTGTAATAATAACTCATTGTTATTACTAGGGTCATTTTTAGTACATTTTTGAACTTTTATTTACCTATTTTTTTTAAATATGTTTACCATTACCAGTGAATTTTATACTAACTTCTTATATTTTTGTGATGTAATTAGTGTCATTTTACTTCCACTCAAAGAACTCCCTTTAGCATTTCCTGTAAGGCAAGTATAATGGTTATACACTTCCTCCAATTTAGTTTGTTTGGGCAGTTATAGCATTCTTGGTTGATAAGTTTTTTTTTTCTTTCAATATTTTGATTATAAAACTTCATTATATCCTGGCTTAACAAGTTTCTGTTGAGAAATTTACTGAAATCTGAATGAGGGTTCCTTTATATAGCTGCTCTTTTTTCTCTTGCTGCTTTCTAAATTATTCTTTGTTTTTCATTTTTGACAGTTTAATTATAATATATCTCAGTTTAGTTCTATTTATGTTCAACCTATTTGGGATCTTTAGACCTCATGGGGCTATGTGTCCATTTCTCTCCCCAGGCTTGAGAAGTTTCAGTCAACATTGCTTTAAATGTACTTTCTCTCTTTTTCTTCTCTGTCTGGGATTTCCATAAAATAGATACTGATTTTATTGATTGTGTCCTAAAATTCCCAAAGCTTTCTTCTTTCTTTTCATTCTCTTCTTTATAGAACTCTAACTGGAACATTTCAAATGTTCTGTCTTCTCGTTCAGTGATTTTTTTTAAGTTTTTATTTATTTATTTGACAGAGATGAAAGAGAGAGAGCACAAACAGGGAGAGGGGCAGGCAGAGGGAGGGAGAAGCAGGCTCCCTCCTGAGCAGGAAGCCAAGTGCAGGGCTTGATCCCAGAACCTTGGGATCATAACCTGAGCTGAAAGCAGATGTTTAACCACTGAGCCACCAGGTACCCCTCAGTCAGTGATTCTTTCTTCAAGTCTGATTTTGAAGATCTTGTTTGAATTCTTCAGTTTAGTTACTGAATTTTTCAACTCTAGGATTTCTGTGGGTTTTTTTTAATGGTTTCAGTTTCTTTATTGAACTTTTTGTTCTGTCCATGCATTTTTTTTTCTAATTGTATTTTAATTGTCCCTGTGTTTTTATAGTTCCCTAAACTTTAAGAGAATATATTGCATTTTTGACAGTTCATACTTCTTTATTCCTTTAGAGCCAATTATTGGAGGTTTATTACTTTGGTGGTGCCATGCTTATCTGACTTTTATGATCCTGTTTATTATGTTGGTATCTGCACATTTGAGTAAGCAGTCTCCTATTCCAGACCTTACAGGTTCACTTTGGCAGAGATAGCTTTGTTTCTTGACATGTCTGTTGTAATGTCCTTGGGCAGGAAGGCTTGCTATTCAGGTCTATATTTTGGTGACAATGCAGCCTGAGCTCTGAGGTTGGGATGGGAGTACCACTCATTATGAACAGTTTGATAGGACTGATGGATTGGTTCCCCACCCAAATGAAGCCATAGAATTGGCTCCATGATTTCCTGGATTTTTTGATCAGGCTTTCTAGCTGGTCAGGACTGGGTACTATATTCAGCAATAGGCAAGACTATGAATTAGCTCCCCTTCCCTGATAGAATAGCAGTAAGATTTCCAGGACCTGCATTGCTCATTGTTTGGGAGCATACATTAGGCAAGACTGTGTACTGAATTTCCTGGTGAGATGGAGCTTCCTGTTTTGCTCTGCAGGTGGCATAAGCCATCAGCTGTACTCTTTGTTCAGGTGCCCTGTATGCTTGGCTGTTGTACAGGTTACATGGATTCCAATGTGCTCTGGTTTGGTTCCCTTATGAAGCAATCTGAAGGATCTATTTAACAATGGGTAAGACTATGAATTAATTTCACTGCTTATGCTGGGGAGAACTGCCTCCAAAGCTGGCAAGGCTCTTTGACTGTGGTCTTGACTTGTTTCTACCCACTCTCCAGGTTCCTAGACTGAATGGGGCCACTGACCTTGCTCTGAGTGACTCACTATCTCTCTCAGTTTCTCTGCTCCAATGTTGCTGGGCTATGTAGCTTTCAGGTATTGCAGCCAGGTTTTCTGGTCAGGCAGAGCTGACCCCTTTAGCGATAGGTAAGGTTTTGAATTAGCTACCCTACCTAAGCTGGGACAGACCAGGTTCCAGGGCCTGGCTCTTTGTCTGAAGACCAAAATCAGGCAGTGCACCCTGCCAAGTTTCCTGGCCAGACTGTCTCACTGTCTTGACTCTGCAGATGAGCGAAGGTGGTGGTTGGAACTACCTGGGCATTGCAGATAGGAACTCAGTCTGCCAAAATCTGGTTATTGCAAGGCTCTATCTCTTTCTTCACACTTTGATTCCCAGTGTTAGCCTGCAGATTCTCACACAGTCCTTATGGAATAAGACTAGATTAGAAGCTCCCAAGAAGTGACCCATAACACTGGGAAGTTAAATGTCCACCTTGGCCTCTCTTTTCCCACTGGTACCTTAGGATCAGGGGAGACCAGTCACTGTGGTGCTGCACCAGCCTGGGGGTAAGGCAATTTTGTCAGCATCTAGTCACTCCACCTACCCTTTTAATGTGATCTGTCTTGGTCTCTGTGGTACTAAGGACTACCTTAGTCTTACCCCAGTATTCCAGGATTTTCTCAGTTGTGCCTTGTCCATGAATGGTTGTTAGTTGTTTTTCTTGTGAGGAAAAGCAAAGCTGGGAATAACTTATGTTGCCATCTTGGTAACATTACTCCTCTAGTACTTTTCATTCATTGGTGCCTCTCTTTATTATTGGACAGAAACATTAAACTATTATTTGCATTAATTTGGCATGGTGTATTTGGTTTAGAGGGCTATTTCACGTTTTCTCCTTGGGCTCAAAATCTGTACATTTATAAGTATTTCATTTATCTTTATATATGGTACACTGCCTGGCTACTACCTGAAAAACATATGAAATAATGTATCTCATCAAGAAGAGCAAATATTTCAAGACCATGCTTGAGTACTTCAGTCTGTTTTGATTTTCAGTTATTTTAGTAGCCTTTCATATGCACACTCAAAGATCTCTTTCAGAAGTATCTTGAAATAGTAATGGTAAAGGTAGCTTCTTGAAGCTTGAATCAAGGTCCTTCTTTTAAGATACAAGTATGCATGAGAGCCTAGAAGGGGCACTTATGCAAGTGTATTGTATAAATTGCAAAATTGACTTACTCTATGCTCATCCATGAATTTTGTAAATCAAGCGGAACCAAGTGTGGGGGAAAAGAAACTTTAATAGTTCTCTACTTTAAGGTCCTTTCCCTTTAGCTCCTGGAGGAAATGGTAACCCCTTTTTGGTGTTTAACAAACAAACAAAAAAGAACAATAGGAAAACAAAATACATATGCACATGTATGTTGATCTTTCTAACTTGTGAACCAATCAAGCACAGATAATTCTGAAAGCATGTACAGTAATCGAAAAGAAAATCTGGTGAGTTTGCTTTAACTCTTTATTCACTCTCACTTAAAGTCATAAAGCTTCTAAAAGATCAGAAACTCGTTTTTAATGGATAGCCAACTACCACTGGAAAGTAGGGCAGGAAGACTTACACTCTGTAAATTTTTAGAGAGATAGATAATAGGTTTCCAGCTGGTTGAGATTAGGATCAAATATTTGTGTGCAAGATAATTTCACTTGCTTTTGGTGCGGAGGGTATAGAATAGTGTTTGTTGGCATTGTAACAGCATCTTTGTGCTGTAGGTGCATTTCATAGTGACTCCCTTTAACTGTGGTCCTTCTGAATGACTTCATAAAGTAATTTTTAAGTAGTTTACACATACTTCAAAGTTGAAAACTGAATTACTAAAAAGAGTGAGATTTTTTTTTCTAAAAGTCTTCTAAAGTAAAATTCCAAATAGACACTAATCAACATTAACAAAAAAAATGGATAAATAATAGAATGGCCAAGGACATTTTTTAAATTTCTAAATTGAAATAGCTAGATGCAATAGAACATGTCCTGAACATGTCTTGGGTTTAATACTGGAAGCACTCAAAGTATAAAAGACTCTATTATAACCTCTTTCAAAGAGTCAAAAACAGAATACTATACCATTTTTGCTTTATTATCAATTATAGTGTCATTGCTTACTCTCTTACCTCACCAGCCCTTTACCTCCAATGGTTCAACCATCTTCATATAAACAGAGTTAAACAGAGCAACTCCAGATGAAGTTAACTAGGACATTCTGAACTGATATTGCCAGCCAGAATAGAGCTAAATTCTAATGACTCATCACAGTGCAGCTTTTGTAGAAAAGAAGGCTTTGCTCCTCCCTAAAACAAGAGTGGTTTTCAAGAACTCTAACTAAACCCATTTTTATTTCAAAGTAGTTCTTTCCAGTCTGCCTTCAACCTTCAATGTACAATGTCTATGTGTATTTATTTTTCTGTATTCAATAATATGGTGATAGATGCATTGTTTTTACTCTCTCACTTTTTATTTTATTTATTTATTTATTTTATATTTCACATTATTAAATACTTCTTAAAAGCTTGATTTTAATCAGCCTGAGATGCCATAACAAAATATCACAGATTGGATAGCTCAAATAACAGATAATTATCCTCTCACAGTTCTGGACATTAGAATTCCAAGATCAGGGTACCAGCAGAGCTGATTCCTGGTATAACTTACCTTCTTGGTTTTCAGATAGCTACCTTCTTGTGATTAGGAGGGACCTTTTTTTTTTAAAGATTTTATTTATTTATTTGACTGAGAGAGTGATCACAAGTAGGCAGAGGGGGAGGGGAAAGCAGGCCCCCTGCTGAGCAGGGAGCTTGATGCAGGGCTACATCCCTGGATCCTGAGATCCTGACCTGAGCCAAGGCAGAGGCTTAACTCAGTGAGCCAGCCAGGCACCCCAGGAGTGACTGGGTTTTGAATCACAGTGGGGACTTTTGGGTGAATTCTGATGAATTGAAGACCTTGAACTTCCTTTGAGTTTCTTTTGTGGGCAGAAATAGCAGAATCCTTCCAAGTTAAGGAATTAGCTAAGTATTGTTTATTATTCCCCCAAGGCCTGACAGTAGCTTTTTAGGTGGATGCCAGTTCTCAGTTCCTACCTCCATTACTTTTCCCTGTACTTAGACTTACAACTAGATGCAACAGACCACAAAAGGATGACTACAGAACCAATCTGACTAGATGCACCAGATACAACAAATTACAAAATTTTATCAAGCTATATGGCACAGCCTGATGAATGCAGGTGGGAATAAGTCTAAGAGTACTATACAAGAGATGAAAAAAAGTGTATTGTTAGATCTGGCTGAATTTACTGATATGGTTACACTGACCAAAAGACCCTAAACAATATTGAATTAACAATAGTGAATGCATAATTTGGAATATGTGAAAGTAGCTCTAACACTTTACTTATTTGCTTAAATAAAACCTGGACTCAATAGTGACCTGCATTAAATGAAGTTGAGATTTCAGAACATAACTGTTATACTCTAAAGGGAAAATCTAAAGGTTTAAGGAGATGGGTATACTTATAAGTTTATTATGTAGGATCTCCCTATCCTTAATTCTGTCACCTGGGACTATCCAGAGGATGTGTCCTTCACCAATACCTTGAGCAATATATTTCTTTGAAAAACATCACCATCACTGGAAAAGCTCTATATTTATTTGCTGTTATCTGCAAGCTGAAGATTACAGTTGAAGATACTGTCATTGCAGTGAGTTCTCAGACCTAAGTGGTATGATGGGATCCCAGGGCTGCAGATACTGCTTAATGATCAGAAGATATATGAGCATGATCATCATAAGGGACAATAGGATTTGCAGTAATCAGAATATTTTGACACAGATCTTTGCTAGGGACTAACTGATTATAGGAACACTAGGTTTGAGATACATGAGTATTTCCTTGTAAGCATGATCATTAAAAGGAGCAACAGGGTTTGTAGTAATCAGAATATTTTGACATAGATCTTTGCTAGGTACTAATTGATTATAGGGACACTATGTTTGACATACAGGAGTATTTCCCTAAAATCAAGTGGGAAAACCTCACAGTTTACTCAATTCCCAGACCTGAGCCAATTTAAGAACTAAACTATGAAATTGGAGTCAAATAAATTGCTTTAAGTATATGGCTTTGGGCTATGCATCAAAGTCATTAGCTTTAATTAACAACTTTCCAGACAATAGAATTAGCTGAAAGGAAATCTAAGGCAAGAAGGCTCTCTTTAAGGTTGGTTTACATATCACATCTTCTCATATTCCATTGGCTTGAAATACTGTCATGGCAGTATCTTACTGCTCAGGAAATTTGAGGAGGTAATCTATAGCTGAGAAGCTATTTGCCTATTCAAACTTCAAGAAATCTATTTCTGAAAACAAGAAAAATGAGTAATGAATGAAAAATGGCAGTATCTTTTAAATCTTTTTCTAAGATTTATTATTTTTTAATTTATTTGAGAGAGACAGAGAGACAGAGAGAATGACAGCTAGGGAAGATGCAGAGGGAGAGGGGAAGAGAGAATCTCAAGAAGATCTGGCACAGGACTCCATTTTACAACCCTGAGATTGTGACTTGAGTCAAAACCAAGAGTCAGATGCTTAACCAACTCAAGGTGTCTGTTAAATCTTTAATAGTGTTTCCCTCCCTCCCCATTTTACTTTTTTCTTTTTTATTTAAATTAATATAGCTTAATAACTTTCTTTGTACTAATACTACTAATCACTGCCTACTTGATATAACAAATATATTTAGAATCCTGAATCATAAATTTTGAATAATACAGATTCTTTGCAAATATATTAAGTAAAGACTATTATGAATTTTTGGAAATAATCTAAAGCATATCCTAGTAAATATCAGAGTTGAACTTATAGAACCAGTTCTTCTGGAGCACGTGGGGGGTTTAGTTGTTAAGCATTTGCCTTCGGCTCAGGTCATGATCTGAGGACCAAGTCCTGCATTTGTCTCCCTGCTCAGTGGGAAGACTGCTTCTCTCTCTCCCACTCTCCCTATTTGTGTTCCCTCTCTCACTGTCTCTCTCTCTCTCTGTCAAATGAATAAATAGAATCTTAAAAAAACATAGAACCAGTTTTTCTAATAATGATGATAGATAATAGAAATGACTAACAAGAGATAATCGAATTCTTCTTCTCCAAGAACTAAATGGCAGATGATATCAGTGCTGCTGAGGGGCCCTGGAATGGGAGGCCACTGCAGGGTTTGACAGTGGTATCCAGGGCCTGGATAGGGGCTGCTGCTGAGGTGGCAGAGCTCAAAGAAGGTCAAGGACAAGGGGTAGATCCCCATTACCGAGTGGGCCACCTGGTTAAGAATATAAAGATCAAGTTCCTGGAGATCTGTTTCTTCTCTCTGCCCCTCAAGGAATTTGAGATCATTGACTTTCCTGGGAGATATTCCTCAAGGATAAAGTTTGGAAGGTTATGCCTATGCAAAAGCAGACCCAGGCTGGCATTTATTACCATCAGAGATTTCAATGGGCAGATTGGTGTAGGTGTTAAATGTTCTAAGGAGGTAGCCACTGCCATCCATGGGGACATCATACTGGCTAAGTTTTCCATCACCCTCTGCAGTGAGGCTTCTGTGCTAACAAGATCACCTAGCTCCACACTTTCACATGCAAGGTGATCAGCCACTATGGCTCTGTGCTGGTGTGCCTTGTCCTTAACCCAGGGGCACTGGCATTGTCCAAGAAGTTACTGATGATGGCCAATATTGACAACTGCTACACTTTAGCCAGAGGCTGAACTGGCATCCTGGGCAATTACACCAAAGCCACTTTTGATGCCATTTCCAAGACTTACAGCTATCTCATCCCTCACCTCTGGAAGGGGATTGTGGTCGCCAAGTGTCCCCAGCAGGAATTCACTGACCGTCTTGTAAAGACCTACAACAGAGTTTCCATGTAGAGTACACAGGCTCCAACTGTGGCCACCAAATAGTTGTATATAAGTATAAATAACTAAAACAAATTTAAATTTAAAAATACATATGATAAGGATCCAAAAACACACATGGGATGAAACTAATACAGTAGTATAAAATGAAAACAAAGAGTAAGTGTTCAGGATAAGAGTTAGGAGAAAAAAAAAAAGATCAGTATAAACTTCAGTGTTCTGTAGTAAAGCATTTCTTTCAGCATGCTGCTATTTCTGTCAGCTTCTAAAAACAAACAGAAGGTACTATTCAATTTGTTATTCTAAAATGTATTTCAAAAATTTTTTTTTTAATTTATTTTTTATTTGCAGCATAACAGTATTCATTATTTTTCACCACACCCAGTGCTCCATGCAATCCGTGCCCTTTATAATACCCACCACCTAGTACCCCAACCTCCCACCCCCCACCCCTTCAAAACCCTCAGATTGTTTTTCAGAGTCCATAGTCTCTCATGGTTCACCTCCCCTTCCAATTTCCCCCAACTCCCTTCTCCTCTCTAACTCCCCATGTCCTCCATGCTATTTGTTATGCTCCACAAATAAGTGAAACCATATGATAATTGACTCTCTCTATATTTTTAACATGCATTACAAAAATTTCTAGGATATATTCCAAATTAACATGTCCAAACTTGAAGTCTAGACTACTGACCTTGTCATCGTCATCTCAATAAAGGTTAACTCTAGGTTTCCAGTCACTCATGACAAATATTTGGGCAGCCAAATTGATTTCTCTTTTCCATCTCCTCTGTCACTGATCCATAGACAACATTTTTTTTTCTCTGACTTCAGAATAAGTCTGAAATATGATCACTTACCAATACTTTCACAGCATTAAAATGGAACAAATTACCCATATGACTAATACCATGAATGATTCAAATGAATATGCTGAATGTGAGAACATGAAAACAAAACAGTACACACTGTGCAATTTTATTTATAAGATGTCCTAAAACTAGTCTATGGTTTAAAAAGTGATTTTCTCTAGCTGGAATGCTGACTGAGAAGAAATAAGACAGAAAATTCTAATGGAAATTTTCTATCGGAAATTTTTCTAATGGAATTTTTCTATTGATAGGTATATAGTTTAGCCAGGTATACATTATTAAAAATTCATTGGATTTTAATATTAAAATGTGTTCACTCACTAAATGCAAATTTTACATAAAACAATGGGAACAAGTATTTAATTTCTAAGTTTGCTTTTCACATGATTATGGATAAAAAATCCTAAAACTACTATTTGTTATGCTAGGCTTAAGCAAATGAATAAACATACTGAGAATGATAAAAGTTGTATTTCTCAATGTGGAGCAAGGAGTTAAAGATATGGAAAATGAAGGCGCTAGAAGAAACTTGGGTTGTTGCTTTGAATTAGAGATGTCTGTATAGATACACACAAACATACACATATGCATGTATACCTTATACCCACACACACAACTGTATATTTCCTTTTATATCTGTTTATGCAGAAGAGTTAAAAACAATGCTACACCAGTGACAATGAGCACATGTAAGTAAATAATGGTTTCTAAATAAAATTCCTCACTAAATTAACCAAGGGAAATAGTCGGTTTCAGGGTGTGGCTTGTAAAGTAGAAAATAAACCTAGTACTGATTTTTATACTGGAGAGTCAGGAAATAATTAAAGAATTATAGGACCACGTCACAAGGAGACACAAAACTTAAAGAGGCTTCCACTGGCCAAATTGGGGAGAAGTCAGGCATCAAAATACATAATAATAAACCATTGAATGAAATTAAAAATCATAAACTTTATACAGATACATTAAATATCACAAAAAAGAAAATCTCTTTATTAAAATAGAGGCTGAAGAATATAGAAGGAATATTGAAACTGGAAAATCATCAATGGATGTTAAACTATTTATTGGAATATTGATAAGAGGATATTAAAATATATTTATAGTTTTTCCCAAACAATTTTAATTAGAAAAAGAAAAAAATAGTATTTACAGAGTAACCTGACAGGCACAACTTTCAGTGATTAATATTTAACATCACCAACATTGGAAAATCTTAAAGAAATCCCACCCCACATATGTAACTTAAAGACAGTCATGGAAAAATGTCAGAAGCACACAAATTAAGGGGTATTCCATCTACATTTTTTAAAAAAATTAACATATACTGTATTATTTGTTTCAGGGGTACAAGTCTGTGATTCATCACTTACACAATTCACAGCATTCACCATAGCACATACCCTCCCCAAAGTCCATCCCCTGACCACCACCACATCCCTCCTGTCCACCCCCAGCCCCTCTAGCAGCACTCGGTTTTTTTCCTGAGATCAAGATCTCTTATGGTTTGTTTCCCTCTCTGGTTTCATCTTTTTTTTTTTTTTTTCATTTTTCCCTCCCTTCTTCTATGATCTTATGTCTTGTTTCTCAAATTTCTCTTATCAATGAGATCATATGATAGTAGCATTTCTCTAACTTATTTTGCTTAGCATAATACCCTCTGGTTCCAGACATGTCTTTGCAAGTGCAAAGATTTCTTTTCTTTTCTTTTCTTTTTTTTTTTTTTTATTATTTAAGACCTTTATTAACGGGTGCTTGCCATTTGTTGACTTTTTTGAAAAAATCAAGTTGTAAACTTTTATTACAAATTAAAAATGAGGTTCTTAAAAATCTCAACTTGACCAGATATGAAACAATTTAAAAACCTTTAAAGGTGTATTGAGAAAAACCAGGCTTTTTTTTTTTTTTTCTTAAAAAACACGTTTGTCATTACCAAAAAGAGACGTCTTTAGGTAAAAATAATAAAAACCCCATGCTGCATAGATAATGCAGATAGTTCTATTTATCTGGTCAATGGGCAAAAAGCAAGCACTTAAGGTCTTCAGCTCCGATCTTTTGTTCATTTCTTATTGCTGGACTTCCATCTTCATTTCTTCGTGTTGGATGACTAAACCGGATGATGGTAGAGATGGTAAGCCGGCATTTACTCAGCCCCGCCCTGCTCAGCCTCGGGAGCGGACGAATTCTCAGCTGGTGGATCGGCTGCTTTTGTCTCTTTGCCATCTTGTGGTTTAGGGTTTTCTGGGCGTCTGCGTCGGTAATTGAAGTTGCGGCGGTACCGACGTTGAGGCGGCTGCTGACCCTGGGTCTCATCTCCTTGATTTTCCTCCTCGTTGCCATTCTCTCTAGGTTGTCTTTGCGAGGAGGACCCCTGCGGAATCGTGGTCTATCACCCCGATACATATTCTGTCTCACTGGTCTACCTTGTTCTCCTGCACCCTGGTTGTCAGCACCTTCCATCACTTCTCCCTGCACAGGAGGGTTGGAATACTGTGGTCGACGCCCATAGGGTCTCCCCATGTAGTAAGGTGGGAAGCGTCGCCTGCAGTAGGGCCGGCGCTGTTGGGCCTGGCCTTCGGGAGCACTTTCCGATCCCTCGTTCTTTTCCCCACTCTCACTCTTCTGGTAATTTGGCTGGTAATTGCGTGGAGGACCCCTGCGACGTGGATAGCGTCTATAATGGTTACGGTCTGCTGCATATTTACTGCCTTGCACTGGAACTCCACCAGGGCCTGTCACATTTGCTGCCTCCGCCCCCTTTTCTCCTTCAACAACATCAAACTCCGCAGTCTCTCCATCTCCTACACTGCGAAGGGACTTCCTGGGGTTATTCTTCTTTATGGCAGTCTGGTGTACAAATACATCTTCCTTGGTGTCATTCCTGTTGATGAAATGTATTCCGTTTCTTACATTGAACCATTTTACTGTTCCCAAAACCTTCGTTGCGATGACCTTCTTGTCCCCGCCGGCAGGCGCCGCCGATGTGAGGCCGCCCGGGCCGCCGCTCCCTGCGCCGTTGCCCGTGGTGCCTGGCTTGGTGTCGGCAACGCTGAGGGCGGGGTCGGCGGGCGGCTGCTGGGTCTCGGCCTCGCTGCTCATGGTTGCGGTGATGGTGACTGGGGCCGGCTCAAAGATATCATTTTTGATGGCTGAATAATATTCCTGTGTGTGTGTGTGTGTGTGTGTGTGTGTGTGTGTGTGTGTGTGTAATCTTCCTTATCCTTTCATCTGTTAATGGACATCTAGACTCTTACCATAGTTTGGCTATTGTGGACATTGCTTCTATAAATATTAGGGTGCACATGCTCCTTCAGATCTTATCTTTCTATCTTTAGGGTAAATACATAGTAGTGTGATTGTCACGTTGAAGGATAGTTCTATTTTCAACTTTTTGAGGACCCTTCATACTGTTTTCCAGAGTGGCTGTACAGTTTGTATTCCCCCTAACAGTGTAGGAGAATTCCTCCTTCTCCACATGTTGCCAACACCTTTCATTTCCTGACTTGTTAATTTTAGCTATTCTGACGGGTGTGAGGTGGTAACTTACTGTGGTTTTGATTTGGATTTCCCTGATGCCAGATGATGTTGAATACTTTTTGTTGTGTCTGTTTGCCTTTTTTTGTCTTCATTGCAGAAATGTCTATTCATGTCTTCTGCCCATCTCTTGACTGGATTATTGTTTGGGTGTGGAATTTGGAAAGTTCTTTACAGATTTTAGATACCGTCCTTTATCTGATATGTCATTTGCAAATATCTTCTCCAATTCTGTCAGTTCTTTTTTGGTTTTGTTGACTCTTTCCTTTGCTGTGCAAAGGCTTTTGATCTTTATGAAGTCCCAATAATTCATTTTTGCCCTTGCTTCCCTTGCCTTGGTGATGTTTCTAGGAAGAAGTTGCTGTGGCTGAGGTTGAAGAGGTTGCTGGCTGTATTCTCCTCAAGGATTTTGATGGACTCTTGTCTTACATTGAGGACTTTCATCTATTTTGGGTCTATTTTTGTGTGTGATGTAAGGAAATGGTCCAGTTTCATTCTTCTGCATGTGGCTGTCCAATTTTCCCAAAACCATTTGTTGAAGAGACTCTTTTTTCCATTGGACATTCTTTCATGCTTTATCTAAGATTAGTTGACCATAGACTTGAGAGTCCATTTCTGGGCTCTCTATTCTGTTCCATTGATCTATGTGTCTGTTTTTGTGCCAGTACCATACTGTCTTGTTGATTAGAGCTTTGTAATAAAGTTTGAAATCTGGAACTATGATGCCACCAACTTTGGTTTTCTTTTTCAACATTACTCTGGCTATCCAGAGTCTTTTTGAGTTACATATAAATTTCAGGATTATTTGTTCCATTTCTCTGAAAAAAAATGATAGTACTTTTATAGGGATTACATTAAATGTGTAGATTGCTTTAGATAGCCCAGACATTTTCAGAATATTTGTTCTTCCAATCCATGAGCATGAAACGTATTTCCATTTCTTTGTGTCTTCCTCAATTTCTCTCTGGAGTACTTTATAGTTTTCTGAGTACAGATTATTTGCCTCTTTGGTTAGATTTAATCCTAGGTATCTTACAGTTTTGGGTGCAATTGTAAATGGGGCTGACTCCTTAATTTCTCTTTCTTCTGTCTTGTTATTGATGTATAGAAATGCAACTGATTTCTGTGCATTGATTTTATATCCTGACACTACTGAATTCATGTACGAGGTCTAGCAGTTTTGGAATGGAGTCTTAGGTTTTCAATCCATGGCATCATGTCCTCTGCAAAGAGTGAGAGTTTGGCTTCTTCTCTACTGATTTGGATGCCTTTTATTTCTTTTTGTTGACTGATTGCTGAGGCCAGGACTTCTAGTACTATGTGGAATAGCAGTGGCATTAATGGATGCTATACTTTGTCAAATGCTTTTTCAGCATCTATTGGTAATATCATATGGTTCTTGTTCTTTTTTTTATTAATGTATTGTATCACATTGATTGATTTGCATATGTTGAACCAAACTTGCAGCCCAGGAATAAATCCCACTTGGTCATGGTGAATAATCCTTTTAATGTACTGTTGGGTCCTATTGGCTTATATTTTGGTGAGGATTTTTACATCCATGTTCATCAAAGATATTAATCTGTAATTATCCTTTTTGATGGGGTCTTTGGTTTTGGGATCAAGGTAATGCTGGCCTCATAAAATGAGTTTGGAAGTTTTCCTTTCATTTCTATTTTTTAGAACAGTTTCAGGAGAATAGGTATGAATTCTTCTTTAAATGTTTGGTAGCATTCCTCTGGGAAGCCATCTGGCCCCAGACTCTTGTTTCTTGGGAGATTTTTGATGACTGCTTCCATCTCCTTGCTGGTTATGAGTCTGTTCAGGTTTTCTATTTCTTCCTGGTTCAGTTTTAGTAGTTTGTTTGTCTCTAAGAATGCATCCATTTCTTCCAGATGGTCAAATTTGATGGCATATTGTTGCTCATAATATGTTTTTATTATTGTTTGTTTCTTTTTGTTTTGTTTTGAATTCTTTCTGATACCCTGTGTCTTTTTATTGGGGCATTTAGCCCATTTACATGCAGGGTAACTATGAATTTAGTGCAATTATATTGCCTGTAAGGTGACTGTTATACTGTGTATTGCCTCTATTCCTTTCTGGTCAATGTTACTTTTAGGCTCTCTCTCTTTGCTTAGAGGACCCCTTTCAATATTTTCTGTAGGGCTGGTTTGATGTTTGCAAATTCTTTTAGTTTTTGTTTGTCCTGGATGCTTTTTGTTTCTCCTTCTATTTTCAGTGTCAGCCTAGCTGGTTATAATATTCTTGGCTGCATATTTTTCTCATTTAGTGTTCTGAATATATCATGCCAGTCCTTTCTGGACTGCCAAGTCTCTGTAGATAGGTCTGCTGCCTATTAAATATTTCTACCTTTGAGGTTACAGACTGCTTGCCTGAGCTGCTTTCAGTATTTTCTCTTTGTCTCTGTGACTTGTAAGTTTTATTATTAAATGATGGGCTGTTAACCTATTTTTATTGATTTTGATGGGGGTTCTCTCTGCCTCTTGGATTTAATGCCTGTTTCCTTCCCCCAATTAGGGATATTCTCTTCTGTAATTTGTGCTGATATACATTCTTCCCATTTCTTTCTTTCTTTCTTCTCCTGGGATTCCAATTATTCTAATACTGTTTCATTTTATGGTATTACTTATATCTCAGATTGTCCCCTCATGATCCAGTAGTTGTTTATCTCTCTGTTTTTCAGTTCTTTATTCTCTATCATTTGGTCTTCTATATCAGTAATTCTCTCTTTTGCCTCATTTATCCTAGCAATAAGAACCTCCATTTTTTATTGCACTTTATTAACAGCTTTTTTTTTTAATTTCAACTTTGTTAGATTTTAGTTTCTTTTATTTCTCCAGGAAGGGATTCTCTAGTATCTTCTATCCTTTTTTCAAGCCCAGCTAGCATCTTTATAATTGTCATACTGAATTCTAGTTCTGACATCTTACTAATGTCTATATTGATTAGGTCCCCACTAGTTGGTACTGTCTCTTGCATTTTGTTTGTTTGTTTTTGAGGTGAGTTTTTCTGCCTTGTCATTTTGTCCAGAGAAGAATAGATGAATAGATGAATGAGAGAAAAAAATGCTAAAAGGGTATCAACAACCCGAGAAAAATATACACTAAATGAATAAGAAGAGACCCGAAATGGTGGGGGGGCATATATATGAATAATCAGGTCGGTGAACAAAACAGAGTCACACAGTTAATTTTGGGTATGTTTTGGTCTGTTAGAAGGAACCGTCTCCCAAAATTTTAAAGACAGAAAAAGTTGTTCATATACAAAAATAAGGGTAAATATGATGAAGGATTGGAATAGAAAATGTAAAGATGAAAATTATTTTAAAAAATGAATTGATAAGAAGTTGGTTGAAAAAAGAAAAAAAATTAAAAATTAAAAATTAAAAAAAAGAAGAGAATATGATCAGGTGGGAAAGTAGAAGAAAGCCATATACTAGATTTACAGTATATTTTGGTTTGTTAGAAGAAACCGTATCCCAAAATTTTAAATAAAGAAAAACTTATATGTATGTTAAAATAAGATTAAATACAATGAAGGGATAGAATATGACTATAAATATGAAAATTATAAAAATGAAAACTAAAAAAGATTTTAAAAATATATTGATATTTGTTAAAATAAGCTGAAAAATTTTAGAATAAGAAAAAAAAATTTAACTTTGAAAAAACTAAAGAATCATGGTGAAAAAGCCATGAATTATATGTGCTATATTCCCCTAGCACTAGAATTTTGCAGTTTTCATTGATCAGGGAACTTGGTCTTGGTTGGATGTTCTTTCTGATCTTCTGGGGGAAGGACCTGTTACAGTGATTCTCAAGTGTCTTTGCCCAAGATAAAATTAGACCACCCTTGCCAGTGGCTAGGCTAAGTAATCTGGTCCAGGTTACTCTAGGTATCTTTTGTTCCATGAAAGCTTTCTGTACAGCTTCAGAGGACAAGAATGAAAATGAAGGCCTCAAAGTCTCATGCCCTAGATGAATCGAGAGCTTGGGCCCTCCTCTTCATTGAGTGCTTAGAGAAAAGCAGTCAGTTATGCCTGTCTCCCTGGTCTCTGGCCTCTCTCTGTGCTCACACAGCCTGTGACCAGCTTTTTATCTCTGGCACATGACTCCATTTGGAGCCTCCAATGCAATGCATTCCTGTGCCACTCTTCCTGGTGAAGGGGAGTATCCCTGGATCTGCCCCTTGTGGGGTCCCTACTCAAAGAGTAGTGGTCCAACTATGCCTCAGATCACAGTTTATGACAACCCTGATCTGAGAGCCCACTCCTCAGTTATGTCTTTGCAGCTGGCTTCCCTGCTTTTATACCTGGTTGCTCTGCCACACTCAGGCTCCCCTGGTCTTTCTGTGACCCTGAGGGTCCTGAGACCACATTGTCCCAGTGAGGGCTCCACCACCTGCTTAGCCACTGGAGCGCTGTCCCTCAGTGGAGAAAACTTCTATAAGTTCTGATTTCATGTTCTTCTGCTCTATAATTTGGTAGGAGCCAGATGCAGGCTTCCTCCCCCAGTGGTCTATCTTCCAATATATCACCTTGGATCCACTTCTTCACATGCCTTATCTTCCATAAAGTGGTTGCTTTCCTGTTCATAAAATTGTTGCTATTTCTTTCTTTGGTCTCCTGTTGAGTTTGTAAATGTTTAGAATGGTTTGATAACTATCTAGCTGAATTCATGGCACCAGATGAAAATTAAGTCTCCTACTCCTCCACCATCTTGCTCCTCCCCCCAATAACTTACATTCTTAAAAAAAAAAAAAAACATATACCTTTAAAGATTCTACTTATTCAGTTTTTTTGAGAGAAAGAGAGTGGGAGGAGGAGCAGAGGGAGGTAGAAACTGTGCTGAGTGTGGAGACAGACATGGAGCTCAAGCTCATGACTCAGAGATCATGACCTGAACTGAAATCAAGAGTCAGATGTATAACCTACTGAGCCACTCACATGCCCCTTAAAAAATATTAAGACAAGAAGGACAAACATTTATCAAAGTTCTCCAGTGTGATCTTGTGCCCCCAGATTTCCCTAATATCCCTGTTCTGGATTATGAAATGAGGGTTCAGTAACTTCAATTAGATAAACAATATGGTATATCTACTATGACACAAACATACATAAGTGTCACCTAATGGAACATATTACCCAGTCTAGCTGATGAAAACATTTGTATGTAACAAACTCCTTGAAAGTATTCCAAGTGAATAATGATAAATCAGTATTTACTGAGTACTGGGTAATACTTAAAGCAACAAAGGTATACAGCTAAGAAAATTTGATATTTATTCATTTTCCCCACTTGTTTCTTCAGTTTCACTTACTTAATAATACTTAAGAAAATGTGCTTTCTTAATCTTGGAAATCTTGCAGGCATATTCAGGAGTAATCTTTTTGTGAGTTTTAAAATTTATTAATATGTTTTGATAGTTAGTTGTAATGCCACAGTGTAGTATTGAATACAACATGGTGACCACAATAAAACCACAATGGAAACACTATTCTTCAGGGAATCTTGTGTGGTTTTACTGTGGCTTGTTAACAAGTGACAAAGAACAAACAAATCTGAAACAAATCAATCATCAGTAACCTTTTTTTCACCTGACTGAGCTTTTTTTCAATGTCACTAAATTGCAGAGCATCGGAGACTTGGACTGCATAAAGCTGTAAGTATTCAGTTCCTCTTTTGTAATTTTCCCCCCACCTCATTTTGTTGTATTTAAATAGATTTTGTTTCCGTTTCCAGCTGATGGGTATACTACAGGAGTGAATTCTGATACGATGTTTTCAAAAGACTTAAAACAACTTCAGTAATTATTTAGGTTTAGCAGTTTGTGGGAAAATAAGTTGAAGTTTATCACTACCAGCATTTCAAATGAGTGAAGTTCATTTAGGAGTGAAGGGGTCAGTCATTCAGAATGTTCTATTTCAGTTGGAGAAGAAAGTAGATAGCAAAGGGGGTCCCTGTAGACTTTGTCATCAGGTACAAAGCACAGGATGGAAATCAGGAAGGCTGCAAATCTAAGAAGTAGTAGCATTTATAAGAAGAGAGAAATAAAATAGAAACAATAGGTTGGTAGAAAGGATACCTTTTATAGGTACCCAAGAGAAATCATCCTGGAGTTTTGAGTGATGATCCTTTCATGAACTGCAGGAGTTTGAGTAATACACTTTCATTTGCCACGGTAACCATAGCATAATTACTAGCCTACCTGTATTTCTCATTCCAATGAGAGAAAATAAGTTTAAATTATTTTTGTAGTTATTTTCCTAAATGTTCCAAGGTCATCAAAGAATTTATATCAGTCGTTCTTTCTGTAATTTGAAGATACAAGGGTTTATCACTAATTTGGGAATTAATAAAAGCACTGTCTCAAAGATGTTCTTGGGCTAAGGAAAAAAAAAAGGAGAGAGATACACAAAGAGAAACAATTATGAGTTGGAGAAACAGCAGCTAATGTATTATATTTTATGCTTCAAATTACCTTAAGTAGTTTTGATTTGTCTGTTCAACAGTTAAATATAGTCCTATCAAATTATTTTATTATCCATAACTTCTTCCAATTAAAAACAGGTAACTTTAGCAAGAATTAGCATTTTATAACATATATACACTCAAGAGTAACATTAATCAGACTCATCATTAAAATAAAATATTATTTCTTTTGAATTGTTTGTTTTTAAAGATTGTATTTGTATTATATGAAGAATCATAATTTGTATGGTTAACCTCCACACAGTTCCTATTTGTCCACCTCATATAATTATTGATTCATAATACATTTTCCGTAAAGACAAAGCCACATTTCAGTTAATATAAGTCATTCAAGATTTTAGAAAATAGATTTGGGGAAATTCTCTCATGATCACCTTATTTTCTTTCTGATTACTATGGATAAAAGATAAATAGTGAAGAGTTTTAGTTGAAGAATCATTGGAGAAGGATATAGCAATAATTATTAGAAATACCTAAGAAGATAGGGTAAGATAACATAAATGTTAAACTATAACATTTATGTCAACTTGCTAGGCTCTGGAGGATTTGAAAATCAATGACTTTTATTTATTACAGGCACTAGGAAATCTCTGATTATTCTTCAAATAGTTCATGATAACTCTGGTATAAATATCACCATAATAATAACTTTGCATTTTCATGGATTAACCCACTCAGAAAAAATTCTTACAGCATTTGTCTGATTTATCTTACTTAGCATATTACCTAAGGATATTTCAGGTTCACAAATGGCAGGATTTCCTTTCTTGTATTTGAGCAATATAGCATTATATATGTTTATAACAACCTTTTTTATCCATTCATCCACTGATATTTAGATTGTTTCCATATCTTGGCGATTGTGAATAATGCTTCAGTGAACATGTAAGTGCATATCTCTCTTTGAACTCATTTCCCTTGCATATATACCTGGGAATGGAATTGCTAGATCATAAAATTTAGTAATAAACAAAAACTTCAAAATTTTATAATCTAAAACACTTGATTATTTAAGATAGTAGAGATATGGAAAAGAACATACATAGAAAATTTTCACCATTGTGTTCTGAGGAAAACTTCAGGTTATGTTAAGAAAAAAATATGATTTTCCTCTAAGCACAGGAATATACATATACACATTCATGTGTCTGTGTATATTTGTGCATGTGTGTATTGATTTACCTTTCAACCTGAATATATGAATAGGCACATTAGCATATGTATATATGTATATATATATATATATATACATGAGTGTATATGTTGTTCATACATGTATAAATGTTATTTTTAATTTAAATTGTATTATGTATTTTATTATGTATTTCAGAGATTTTTATCTAAATTCCAGAAAGTTAGTTTGATATTTGCATATGTGGTATTTTAGTATTAGGGATCACAGCTAGACCAATAGATAAAATCATTTAATGAAGAGTTCAATTAATCAATCATAATTACTTCCAATTAACAGTAATGAAAATAGGGTTATATAAAGAAGAAATATTATACAGTAATAAGTATTGATTATTATGAATGACTGAGTACTTAATGTTTCACATTTTTTACACAAATGTTTTGCTAAACTGGGTACAGTAAAACAATAAATCAAGCCATCTTTTTCTTTACCATGATTATTGCGGAAAAAAAATAATTTTGTCTTTTAGAAAAAGCTTGCTTATTGTATCTTTATGTATCTATGAAGAGATAGATACGTAAATGGTACTTCCTATACCCATTATCTTCACATCAGTTTGAACCACCTTTTTAATGTGGCCATTGTTGCAGGAACCAGCAGTTTGCATGAATCCATTGGTCATTTCTCTCAGTCCACATTGTATTTCTTGCTTACTTTTCCCCAGTATTTACCTGCCATCACTACATGGTTTACCTGTAAGATTTGCTCAGCCATTCCAACTCATGCAGGAACTTGGAAAGGTAAAGTAGATAATAGCTCCTGGAGGAATACTGGATGATTTGGAAATAGAAGTCTGCGGATGAATACTTTTCTGTTTCTGTTAAAAATCCTGAGGCTGAATTGGTACAGCCACTTGAGGTACTTCTGGAAGATTTATGTCCTTCAAGTTTCAACCGGAGAAGTAGAATCATTAGGAAATAGATGGATGGGTGAATGGATGGATAGATAGATTTCTTGGAAGGAACTGGCTGGCGCAGTTGAGGCAGGTTTGCTAGGTACTTCCAAAATCCATAGGGCAGGTCATCAGGAAGGACAAGCTGGAACTTCTCAGTCTGGAGCTGAACTGCTGCCCATAAATGAAATTTCTTCTTCAAGGAAGGCTCAGCTCTGTTCTTAAGGCCTTTCAACTGACTGAATCAAAGCCACTCAGTTATCTAGAATAGTACCCCTTCCATAGAGTCAAGATACAACTTAAAGTCAATTTTTTTCATGGGACACCTGGGTGGCTCAATTGGTTAAGCATCTGACTCTTTATTTGGGCTCAGGTTGTGATCTCAGGGTCATGGAATCCAACCCTAAGTCTCCACACTTAGTGGGGAGTCTGCTTGAGATACTTTCTCTATTCCTCTCCCTCTACTCGCCTCTTCCCCATGCTTGTGTACACACTCTCTCTCTAAAAAAAAAAACAAACAAACAACAAAAACTTTTTTTAAAAAGTCAACTTTTTAAAGATTTATTTATTGGGGGGAGTAGCAGGGGGAGGAGCATATGGAGAGGAAAACTTAAGCAGACTTTATGGTGAGTATAGAGGTTGGCATGGGGCTTAATCCCATGACCCTGAGAAAATGACCTGAGCTTGAACCATAAGTTGGACATTAAACCAACTATATAACCCTGGCATCCCCCCATTCCATTTTAATTATATCTAGAAAATATCTTGAGA
Source organism: Mustela nivalis (assembly GCF_964662115.1). Classification (NCBI taxonomy): domain Eukaryota; kingdom Metazoa; phylum Chordata; class Mammalia; order Carnivora; family Mustelidae; genus Mustela; species Mustela nivalis. Next base: position 85,822,043 of record NC_139020.1, read on the forward strand.
GCAAACATTAAATTGATGTATGACTAAATAACTTAGGACTGTGATCTGGCCAAGTTGGCACATCAAATAGTCCATCATAGGATTTGAGCCTTATTTGTCCAGAACAGAAACCAACACAATAACACATCTTTGGTTTGACTTTACTCTTCCCTGACACCCTTGTCCTTGTTGCTAGGAGACACATAAACTATCTGCATGCTAATCCTTATCGTAAGCTCTATTTTGGAGCATAGACAATTGATATGAGATCATTGGTATCAAAGTGGCCTTAGAAAGCAGATGCTCAATATGGCATTCTGGTGAGATACAACCCACAGGACAGACAGCAATAAGGACTCCATTGATGTTAACTGTAGTAGTTAATAATAACCCCTGGAATGCAGAAGAATTATCGTTGCTAAGATCCTCACTTGTGGAACATTTTGATGAGGTGTATATTAGTTTCTTGTGGCTGTCATAACAAACTGCCACAAATAAGGTTTTTCTTTATCACGGTTCAGAAATCAGGAGTCTGAAGTCTAGGAGTTGGTAAGACTATGCTGCCTCCAGGGACTTTAAGAGAAAATCTACACCATCTCTCTTCTAGGTTCTGGTCTCTACTTCCAGAATACAACAAGGTAGACTGTGTGAAACTTTGACTTATACCGTAGGGAGTATTCTTGAACATTTTTAGACAGTGGACATTATAAGGACTTGGGATAATAGCTTGAGATCGATATTAATAGGCCTAAAAGAAAATGATAGGCTCAGATTAGCAAACTATCAATGACACACTATGCATATCAGAATTACACCATGAGAACATTTTAAGGAACATGTTACTACAGTTGCAAAGAGGACTGTGCTGAAGAATCAGGGTGAAATTTAATTTTAGTGGTGGCAGAGCTCCAAAGGACACCAAATGCACATCCTCAGAGAGCTATGCCAAAATCACAACCCATATAGGGAAAGAGTAGAATGCTGGTATATATGATGGTGAAATTTGTGTCAACAAAGCTGAGAATCTTGAATTCCCAGTATTTCTGCCCAAGGGAAATAGCTCCTTACTTATTATGCAGTAACAGCTCTCTCTTACTTGGGAACCATGCAGAAATCTCACTTGAGGCAATTGTCACAAAGATACTCTATGTCTACCTCAACATCTCAATTTCCAGGCTTATCTTCATTTTGTCTTAAAACCAATAAACAGGCTAAAGTTGCTACACAGATTAATTTGGGAACAACTTCAACCTTATTAGATTCCTAGGAAAGGCTCAAAAGAAACGTTTCTTCTAGGTAATGAATGTATTGGTAAGAACACATGAGGATATTTAAGAAGCTCAGCAGGCTAGAGTTGAAAGTAAAAACTGATTTACCTTGCTGTTCCAATTACCATGGTATTGCCATGGAACTAGTTTACTTAGTACTGGTGGAATTGATAGTATTCTCAAAAACCAGAAACTAATATTGGCACTCCATGGTAACAAGAAAGATGGAAATTACCAAAATAGATTCTAAGTTAGAGTAGTGTCAGTCCTGACCTATATGATTCCAGAAGTGAATGAGGACTTAGTTTATTTAGTCTATCACAAGATACATCAACCTACTATGCTATCACAGAAAGCTCTGGTAAAGATACTTTTTCAGTCAATGGTAGCTGAGTTAATAAAATTATAATGTGTAAAAATTGACCATAAATTGTTATTAAATTTGAAATCCATTTACTGCTTCTGTGTGTGTTTATGTATGCATGTATATATCTATATCTATATAATTTTATTTTTCATGCTGAAGGTTGTAGGGATGAGACCGGATATAGAAAGGTATTCTGGCAAACTAATATGTAATACAATTCTGAAGACTTTGTACATTTTGGACTCTGTATGATTTCCGAAGTCCAGAGTGACTTATTCTATATCTCTTGTCCCAGTACCCCAAGGAGTTGGCTGACATCTATAACTGTGAACCCATAAATCTGCTGTGGGTTTAGCTGCTGGCTTTTTAAGGAAAAAAATGCTGATAATGCTCAAAATTTACAAGTAAAGAAATGAAACATTTCAGTGCTTTAACTTTGTAATTTTAGAGGATTATTGCTGATAAAAGTCTCTTTTCCTAAATTTATAATGTATCTGAATCAGGTTTTCAGTTCTTCATCAAAAGTCTGAGGCACATTCAAAGAAAAAAAAGTTTAACCATAATTTGCTGAAAAAATTCTTATGAATGGATGCAATTATGCATATTTTAATGAAAATTACCTAAGCTTTCAGTAAACACTGACAATTTTCATATTTGAAAACAATCTATATTGCATGGTATGTTAATTTTCATTAATGACAAGAGTATTATACTCTAATTAATTTTCTAATTAAAAGAATGGTATTTAAAATGTCAAATAATCTAAAAACATGAAGTGCAGATTTTAAACAGAATATATTATCATAATGCAAGTCATTATTAACATAAACTAAGTGGATTTATTGATGTTTATTTAAAGTAGGTGCTTTATTTGTTGAAAAGAATATTATCTATAGGGATAGACAGGATTTTATGAAATGGTTCAGGAAAATCAAAGGTAAGGGCATTAATGTTTTTTCCTAAGAGATTTGTCTCTCAGGATTATACTAGTTGCTTATTCTGAGTAGGTGTATGGCTTGCTACTATGATTCTGGGTTCTTCTAGTCTACAGGTCTTAGTGACCAAGGGATGATGCCACTAGGGTACACTGATAACTGCGTCATTGCAGCAGGTGTATCTCACTGGGCCATTGGAAACAGGGTAAAAGCTATATGTGGTGATTGACCATGACTATGAAAAAGGGGATTGGTTAACTGATAAAGGCCTAAATAAAATTTATAATTATGGGGCGCCTGGGTGGCTCAGTGGGTTAAGCCTCTGCCTTCAGCTCAGGTCATGATCTCAGGGTCCTGGGATCGAGTCCCCTTTCTGCTCAGTGGGGAGCCTCCTCCCCCCCCCACCCGCCCACTTGCCTCTCTGCCTACGTGTGATCCTTCTCTGTCAAATAAATAAATAAAATCTTTAAAAAAAAGAAATTTATAATTATGACACATTTGGAATATTTCATAGTATCTCTATGATTAGAGGCAATGATTATCAAGAGACAGAAGGCATTCCACACCTAACACAGGCAGGGCTACCAAAGTTCTGTATGTTACCTTTTTTTTTTTTTTTCCTGTACATTACCTTTATGTAGGGAAAATATTATCTTCCTTCTCATTATAATATTACATAGGGTTTTTAGTAAGAATGAGAAGGAAAACGAGCAGTTAATGATTCTGGACTCTTACAGCAATGGATTCATGATATTATCTCCTGGACTCAGTATCAAATTGCAACCTTGTTTATCTCACTGGAAAGGGAATGGATCTATATTTTTGTTGGTTTGAAGAGAAGTTGCAATGCTCAGTGGAACGATTTTCTGGGTTTGGATGTATTAAAAGATCATTTGAATGCACAATGGCCCCAGGTTGAAACATAGGGCAACTTCTTTTCTTTTTATTCTTTCTCTTTTTTAGAAACATTTCCTTCCAATGGAGGATTATTTTCTACTACTCTGTGTGAATCTTTTTTTTTTAATTAAGTATTTTATTTATTTATTTGAGAGAGCAAATGAGCAAGAGAGAGAGAAAACATGAGCAGTGGGGAGAGGCAGAGGGAAACGGAGAAGCAGACTTGGAGCGGGGAGCCTGATACAGGACTTGATCCCAGGACCCAGGGAGCATGACCTCAACAGAAGGAAGACATTTAAGTGACTAAGCCATCCAGGTGTCCCTACTTTGTGTGTATCTTAAGGTAAAATAACTATGGGATTCCAACCTCAAAAATGCATGTGTGCCCCAGATTGGTCTACTTTCAGACTCTCACTAGGAATGTAAATGGTGACCAGAAATTTTGAGAGCATAATCTAATTTACTAAATAGAAGATCTAAGATTTCCTGCTGTTTTTGAAAGCCTCAGTCTTTCCTGTTTCCTGCTCTTACTTTGTGTTCCTTCAGTCGTCTGACCGTATATGCTATTTTTGTTGAGTTTTTTGGTTTTGTTTGTGGAGCTGAATATTTCCCTAATTTTGATCTGTAGTTTGAACCTATTACCTCTGATTGTCATAATGAGGAATAAAAAGGAAAATGATTATAGGTGTAAAAACTGAATAAACTTTTAAAATGTTTAGCCTCATATTATTTTTAGTGTAGTATAAAATAGAAAAATATAATTAATGTATCATAATATTATTTCAAGTATATTATTGCTTAGAATAAGGCTAAGGGAAAACAAAAGGATTAATATTCAAGGAAAGTTTAAAAAAATATTAAACAGTAAACGAGTATGACAAAAAAATACGTGTTAAAAGTGATTAAATAGGGGTGCCTGGGTGGCTCAGTCATTAAATGTCTGCCTTCAGCTCAGGTCATGATCCCAGAGACCTGGAATCAAGCTTGGATGCAGGGGACCTATTTCTCCCTCTCTGTCTGCCCTCCCCTACCCTCATTCATGTGATTTCACTGTCTCTGTCTCTCTAAAATAAGTACATTTTTGAAAAGAGTGATTAAATATGTAACATTCTTAAGATGCTAAAAAAATGAACCATATAATAGCAAAATAGAAGATGATTATCTGCGTGTTTGTATATATATGTGTGTATAGAATTGAGACCATGACAAGAAATATTTATTGTAGCTACTTTGATTTGGATTTATGAATAATTTCTGTTTTCTTATTTATAATTTCTATATGCAAAAACATTTTTAAAGATCATTTATTTATTGACTTATTTATTTAGAGCACGAGTGGGGAGAGGGACAGAGAGAAAGAATCTTAAGCACAATCTGTGCTGAGCACAGAGACTGAGGTAGGGCTAGATCTCACCACCCTGCAATCATGACTTAAACTGAAATAAGGAGTCTGATGCTCAACCTACTGAGCCCTGGTACCCCTGCAAAAAATCTGAACCCAGGTGCCCCTGAAAAATCATTTCTAGTATAAAATGAAAATCATACTCTCATGTCTTGAAATAGTTAAATCAGGAACTATAAGGGAGCTTAGATTTTTTCTTGTTTACTCGTATACACATATAGGCAGATGATAAAGAGATACACACACTAGCAGAAACATCAGTCCTCTGAATCAGAAATCAGGGTTTTATTTGGTCAAGCAACATAGGGAATTTCTTTGTGGAGCTAAATATTTCCCTAATTTTGATCCTTAGTTCAAAACTATTAGCTCTGATTGTCATAATGAGGAAGAAAAAGGAAAATGATTACAGGCATAAAAACTGAATAATTTTTAAAAAATGTTTAGCCTCTTATATTCTTTTTAGTGTAGTATAAAATAGAAAAAATTGTAATTAATGTATCATAATATTATTTCAAGTATATTATTGGTATTGGTATTCTAGCCTTGGTCCTTCATATATAGCTGAACCAGCCTTTGTGATTCTCTTTTTTTCTCTATATGTATATGTGTGTGTGTGTGTGTGTGTGTGTGCGTGCGTGTGCATACATATATTACATCTTCCTTATTCATCTGGTTGGACATCTGGGTTGCTCACATATCTTAGCTATACTAAATAATGATGCAGTAAACACAGGGGTGCATATATCTTTCCAAATTAGTGTCTCATTTTCTTTGGGTAAGTATGCAGTAGTGATATTACTAGATGATATGGTATTTCCATTTTTAATTTTTTGAGGAAACTCTATACTGTTTTCCACAGTGACTGCACCACCTTACGTTCCCACCAACAGTGCATAAGTTTTCCCTTTTCTTGACATCCTCACCAACACTTGTTATTTCTTGTCTTTTTAATACTAGCCATTCTGGATGGGGTGAAATGATACCTCATTGTGGTTTTAGTTTACAATCCCTGATTATTAGTTATGTTGAACATCTTTTCAGGTATCTGTTGGCCATCTGTATATATTCTTTGGAAAGTGTCTATTCAGTTCCTCTGCCCGTTTTCTTTTTCTGATGTTGAATTGTGTAAATTCTTTATGTGTTTTGAATATTAGCTCTTATTAGAGGTATCATTGCAAATATCTATTCCCATTGACTGGGTCAACTTTGTTTTTCTGATTGTTTCCTTTGCTGTGCAAAAAACTTCTTATTTGGTATGGATCCAATAGTTTATTTTTTGCTTTTGTTTTCCTTGCCTGAAGAGACAAATCCATAAATACACTACTAAGTGTTATGTCCTAGATATTACTGCTTGTGTTTTCTTCTAGGAGTTTTATGGTGTCTGGTCTCAGTTTTAGGTCCTTAGTCCATTTTGAGCTCATTTTGTGTGTTCTGTAAGAAAGTGGTCCAGTTTCATTCTTTCATATGAGGATGTCCAGTTTTTCCTACACCATTTTTTGAAAAGACTGTCCTTTCACCTTTGTATATTCTTGTCTTCTTTGTTGTAGTTTAATTGACCACATTTAAGTGAGGTTTATTACTGGGCTCTCTATTTTCCTTCTTTGGTCTATGTGTCTATTTTGTACCAGTATCATACTCTTTTGGATACTACAGATTTGTAGTATATTATGAAATCTGGGATCATGATGCCTCCAGCTTTGTTCTTACTCAAGATTGTTTTGACTGTTCATGATCTGTTCTGGTTTCATTCAAATCTTTAGAAGTATTTCTGTAGTTCTATTAGAAATGTTATTAATATTTTGACAGGGATTGCATTGAACCTATAGATTGACTTCGGTAGTATGGACACTTTAGCAATATTAATTTTTCTAATCCATGAACATGGAATATCTTTCCATATATTTGTGTTATCTTCAATTTATTTCAATAATCTTAGAGTTTTCAGGGTATATGTCTTTAACCTCTCATTTTATTCTTAGGTATTTTATTTTTCCTGTTGCAATTATTTTTGTTTTCTTAATTTCTCTTTCTATTTTGCTAATAGGATATAGAAAAGCAACCTATTTCTGGATATTAATTTTGCACCCTGTGACTTTACTGAATTCATTTTTCAGTTTGAACAGTTTTTAGGTGAGTCCATAGGGTTTTCTGTTCATGGAAAAGTCGCTTAAAGATGCCTGCCCCTCCAGCACAGGTTCTGAAATTAGTAAATAAATATCTTTCCAGTATACATTAGTTGCTTCTCAAATTGCTACTTCTGTGTTGTGCCTTCATGAGGTTGTTTGTTATGCTGTATATCTAAGGGCAAGGACTATTTCTTGTAAACCTCCAACTTTCCCAGAGTACGATCTGCTGATTTCTAAATTTCCCAGTGTGAAATTCCACTGATTATAAAAAAAAAAACTTTCTAAGTGAAGCCCATTGGTTTTCAAAACCTAACGCAATAGGTACCTATATATCCATGCAAGTTCTCCATGTCTGGGATGCCTGGTGTGGGGTTGGTTCCTCTCCCTTCCCCATTCCTGTGGAGTCCCTCCCATTTGTGGTTTGTCTCACAGGTAAATTTGGTTTCCAGCTAGAACTCTTCCTTTGACAATGTTTTCAGTGTGGTTGTGATTAATTGTGGAGATTTGTTCTGTCTTCAGTTTGATTTCTGGGTTGCACTGATGTAGCTATTATCTAGGTGTATCCATTGAGACCAGGTGAGTTTAGAATCCTCCTACTATCCCTATCATTTCTCTCCAGGATTTTTTATATAGAGTATCATATCATCTGCAAATAGTGACAGTTTTACTTTTTCCTTACCAATTTGGATGCCTTTTATTTCTTTTCTTGCATTACTACTTTTTCTAAGAGTTCCATTATTATGTTGAATGACAGTGATATTAGTGGATGCCCTTGTTTTCCTCCTGATTTTAGAGGAAAAAGTTCTCTTCTCCACTATTGCATATAATGTTAGCTGTTGGGTTTTAATATGTGGCATTTATTAGGTTGAGATATGTTTCCTCTAAACCTATTTTGTTAAGAGTTTTTTTTTTTTAATCATGAATGGATTTTGTATTTTGTCAAATATTTTTCTGCATTTACTGAGACAATCATATGGTTTTTATCCTTCCTCTTATTAATGTGTATATCGCATTAATTTCCAAATATTGAGACACCATTGCATCCCTTGACTATATCCTAGCTGATCATGGTGAATGATACCTTTTTAATCTACTGTTGAATATGTAATTCAAATTTCCCCAGTTTTCTCCTAATATTCCTTTTCTCCCACTCAGTTTACCACATTGTATTTGTGGTCATGTCTCTTTAGGCTCCTCTTAGTTTTGACAGTTTCTTAGACTTTTCTTATTTTTTTTTTAATTTTTTAATTTTGTTTTGTTTTAAAGATTTTATTTACATATTTATTTTAGAGAAAGAGAGTGTGCAAACAAAGGGAAGAATAGAGGACTAGGACAAGCAGACTCCATGCTGAGTGTAGAGCCCAAGGCAGGACTCAGTCTCTCATAACCCTGGGATCACGACCCCAGCCAAAATCGAGAGTCATACACCCAACTGACTAAGCCACCCAGATATCTCAAGGTATGCTTGTTTTTGATAGCATTGGCAGTTTTGAAGAGGACTGGCAAGATATTTTGTAGAATGTTCCTAGTCTGGTATTTGTCTGATGTTTTTCTCATGATTAGATTGGAGCACAGTGTTTTGGAGAAGAAGACTAGAAAGAGAGAGTAACATTTTTATCACATTATATTAAGGATATTTACTAATCAATATGACTTATTGTTGATGTTGACCTTGAGATAGTGTTTGTCAGTTTTACTCACTGCAAATTTACTTTTTTCCCTTCCTTTACATACTGTACTCTGAAATTATTATACACTTAAGAAGTAGGAAGATATGCTTCACCTCTTTAAAGAAGTGCTATATAAGTTGCTTAAAATTCTTTTACATGGAATATTTATCTACTTACCCATTTGTTTATGTGGTCAGTCATTTATTTATAACATGGATATTCATTTTATTCTTTGTGTCATAATCCAATACTACTATATAGTACCATATTGTGTTGCACAAATTCTTTCAGCTTCAGCCATGAACTCTTTCATTTGGCCCCTGTATCTCCTGATAGATGTTCTTAATTGAGTTTTTATTTGTTAGTACATCCTTACTTTCTACACTACAAGGTATTCCAAGATTATCTTGTATATTACCTGTCCCAACCTTAAAATCAGCTATTTCACTAGGAGCTCTGATTTCCTCTACTAGAAAGTGATTATTAGAAACCAAGACCTTAGTACCTAAACATGCTTATTGCTGCTGGGTTATTTCTGTGTCTAAGCCACCTCAACAAATCAAGGATTTATATATATATATATATAATCTCCACACACACGCACACACACATACACACCCTATATTAAATATATATGTATATATAGATGTATATATATATATATATATATACATCCATACACATATACACACATAGGCACACACTTGCCTATAAACATTTCTGTATCTGAGTGTACATTAAGGTAAACATAAGTTTATGTTGATGTCTTCTGTTCTAATCCATTATCACATGGATCATTCTAGTCTTCTCCTCCTACTTGTCTCAACATTTCTAAAACAATAAGAAAATTGGCTTCCACCATCTGCCATCAATTTATTGAATCATTCAATTATTGTATACTGATATATAGTGTTTTCAAGGCTGTTAATCTGTGCACCATGGCAAATAATATTAGCAACTCAAGTAGAGTGATTATTTACAAGTCTCTACATTCTGTTGATGTAATGATATTTTTTGTTTCCTTACTCAGTTTGTTAATTTGATGAATACATTGATTGATATACAAAGATTAAAATGATCTTTCATGGAATGAACTTCACTTGTTCAAAAGGTACAATCCTATAAAAAAAAAAAGGTACCATCCTTTTTATATGTTGTTGGGTATATTTTGATAAAATTCTGTTAAGGACTGTTGTTGCTTTTGTTCATAGGAATTTTTGGTCTGTAACTTTTTAAAAATGTCTTCATTGGTTTTGACCACAGGGTAATGCTGCCTTCATGGAGTGAGTTAAGTGTTCCTTCTGCTTCTATTTTTGGAGTGATATTGTAGAAATTTATCCTTATATGTTTGTTATAATTCACCAATGAAATTATCTGGACCTGGAGCTTTTTTCTGGAATATTTTAATATATTAATTCAATTTAATTGATAAATGCAAGGAATTTCAAATTATATATTCCCCTTTTAGGAGTTTTGACAGTTTTGTCCTTTCAAGGAATTTGTTTATCCTTTCATTTATCAAAGAGGTTAGCATGAAATTGTTCATAAAATAACCTTATTGTGCTTCTAATTTACATGGAATCAGTTGCAGTGACCCAACTTCATTTCTGATATTAATAATTTATGCCTGCTCTCTTCTTCTTCATTGTCCTTGTCATCATCATCTGGGTAGATGTCTGTTTTTTTGTTTGTTTTGTTTTGTTTTGTTTGCTTTGGGTTTTCTTTTCCCCTAAAGAACCAGCTGTTGATTGTTTTAATTTTATCTATAGCTTTCCTATCTTCAGAGTCATGATTTCTGCTGTAATATGTGTGTGTGTGTGTAATATATATTTCATTCTTTTGTTTGTTTGCTTTAGGCTTAATTTTCCCTTGTTCCTCTGGATTTTTAGATGGAAGCTTAGATTACTTATTTCAGGCCTTCTTTTTGCATATATGCATTTAATGCTATGAATTTCCTTCTCAGTGCATATTTTTTTTAAAGATTTTATTTATTTATTTGACAGAGAGAAATCACAAGTAGATGGAGAGGCAGGCAGAGAGAGAGAGAGAGGAAAGCAGGCTCCCTGCCGAGCAGAGAGCCCGATGCAGGACTCGATCCCAGGACCCCAAGATCATGACCTGAGCCGAAGGCAGCGGCTTAACCACTGAGCCACCCAGGCGCCCCTCAGTGCATATTTTGATGCACCCCACAAATCTTGTTAAGTTCTACTTTTAGTTACCCTATCTTGAGACATCATCTTTGACTCAGGTTATTGAGAAGTGTGTTGCACAATTTGTAAATAATTTGGAGACTTTCCAGCTATCTTTCTTCTATTTACTCTTATTTAATTCCTTTGTGGTTTGAAAGCATACTATGTGGAAAACTATTCTTTTAAATTTATTACACATGTTTTATAGTACAGAGTCTTGTTAGGTTTCATGTATACTTGAGAAGACTATACTTTTGTTGAATAGAGTTTTCTATATTTGTATATTAGATCAATTATCTGTGAGAATGTTGTTAGAGTGACCTATATCCTCACTAATTTTCTGCCTGCTTATCCATCAATAACTTGGTTGTTCTTGAAGTTCTATCAGGTTTTGTCTCATGTATTTCATTTTTGTTAAGTAAACATATATAAGATTGCTTTGTTTTCTTGGAGAATTGACAACCTTTTAACATATAATGATCTCACTTTATTTCTGATAATCTTCCTTATTTTCATGTCTGATTTATCTGAAATTGGTATAGCTAATTCAGCTTTCTTTTTACTAGTGTTGTCATTGTATATATTTCTCTTTCTACCTTCAACCTACTTGTGTCTTTATATTTAACATGGATTTCTGGTAAGCACCATAGTTGCTTCTTATTTTTAGGTAATCCATTCTGATAATCTTTATCTTTTAATTGTGGTTTTTTAGACATTCCCTGTCTAAGTAATTATTCATATTTTGGATTGCCATGTTTGTAACCATTTTCTATTCATTGTTCTTGCTTATTTTCCCTCCTTTTCTCCTTTGGCTTTAATTAAACATTTCATGTCAATCTATTTTACTCTTAACATAATCAATTTTATATATTTTAAAATGCTTAATGGTTGCCTTAAAGTTTACAGTATACATTTTCAAATAATCTAAATCCACTTTCACATAACCTTGTGCCATTTCATATGTAGTTCAGGTAACTTTTAATAGAATAGTCCCAATTCTTTCCTATTGTCCTTTATGACATTACTGTCATTTAATTCATTTATCTGTGTGTTATAATTACCCAATGTGTAGTTACTACTCTTGATTTACAGTCTTATCTTTTAGATAAATTACAAATAAAAATACAGATTTTACACTTATTTATTTTTCCCCTGGTGTTTTTCATCTTTATGTAAGTTGAAGTTCCCAACCTATATCATTTCTACCTCCTTGAAAAACTTATTTTAACATTTATAACAGGACAAGTCTGCTGGCAATAAAATCCCCCAGCTTTTGTCTGAAAGTGTCTTTATTTCTCATTTGCCTATATAGGATAATTTCACTAATTATAGAATTATACCCTTCTATATCCTTTAACACTTTAAATATTTCACTCTATTTTCTTATTTGCCCTGTTTATTATGAGCAGTTCACCATAATTTTAATGCTTATTACTATAAATAGGGTGTTTTTTTAAAAAAATCTAGCTTCTTTGAAGGCTTTTTTTTTTTTTTTTGTGAATGTATTATGCCTTGGTGCATGTGTACACACACACATATTTATCCTGGTTGGTGTTGTCTAAGCTTCCATTGATATAGTTTGGTGTCTGTCATTAATACTAGAAAGAGCTCCACCATTACTAATTTTAATATTCTAATCTTTTTTTTTTCCCTTACTGGTATCCCAATTATTTATATGTTAAAGTTTCTGTTATTGTTACATAGTTTTTCAATGGTTTATTCTCTGTTTTTAATCTTTTTTTTTCTCTTTGTTTTCACTGTGGGAAGTTTCTACTGCTCTTCGTGTAAAGATTTTTTTATTCGCTTATTAGTCAGAGAGAGAGAGGGAGAAAGAGAGCACAAGCAGGGAGAGCAGCAAGCAGAAAGAGAAACAGGCTCCCCACTGAGCAAGGAGCCTGATACAGGACTCTATCCCAGAACCCAGGGATCATGTCCTGAGTTAAAGTCAGTAACTTACCTGACTGAGCCACTCAAGTACTCTCTACTGATCTATCTTCAACTTCATGGATTCTCTTTTAGCTATGTTGAGTCTACTGATAATCCCTAAAAAGGAATTATTTATTTATATTATTGGTTTTTTATTTCTTTTATTATTATTATTATTATTATTATTATTTTAGGGAGAGAGAGGAGGGAAGGGATAAAGGGAGGAGAGGGAAAGATAGAATCTTCAGCAAGCTCCACCCACAGTGTGGAGCCTGATGCAGGGCCCAGTCTCACAACCTTAAGATCACAACCTGAGCTGAAATCAGTGGTTAGATGCTTAAAAAACTCACCCACTTAGGTGCCAATACAGTACCCCTTATTGTCTTTTATTTCTAATATTTATTTACTCTTTCTTAGTTTCCATCTTCCATAACTATGCTTATATTATTGTGTATTCTTTCATGTTATCTATTTTTTTCTTTTCTTTTTTTTGTTTCAAGTTTTTATTTTTTTATTTATTATTTTTTTTAAAATTTTTAAAAGATTTTATTTATTTATTTGACAGAGAGAGAGAGATCACAAGTAGGCAGAGAGGCAGGCAGAGAGAGAGGGGGAAGCAGGCTCACTGCTGAGCAGAGAGCCAGATGTGGGGCTCCATCCCAGGACCCTGAGATCATGACCTGAGCCAAAGGCAGAGGCTTAACCCACTTGGCCACCCAGGCGCCCCTTGTTTCAAGTTTTTAAATTCTAGTTAGTTAACATAGTGTAATACTGGTTTCAGGAGTAGAATTTAGTCATTCATCACTTATATATAACATCCAGTGCTCATCACAAGTGCCTTCCTTAATACCCATCACCCATTTTTCTATTAGATTCTTTAAGATATTAATCATTGTTATTTTAAATTTTCTATCTGCTAATTCTCACATCTATGTCATATCTTGGTCTTTGTTTCTTTAGGTTGCATTTATTCTAGCCTTTTATCATGTTTGCACTTTTTTGAAAGCTGGACATACTATCTGAGAAACAGGGGAACAGAAAATTAGCTCAGTGGTTTAAAGCCTCTGCCTTTGGCTCAGATCATGATCCCAGGGTCCTGGAATCAAGCCCCACATCCTGCTCTCTGCTCAGCGGGGAGCCTGCTTCCTCCTCTCTCTCTCTCTCTGCCTGCCTCTCTGCATACTTGTGATCTGTCTCTCTGTCAAATAAATAAATAAAATCTTTTTTTTTAAAGGCCTTTAGTATGAGGATTTTAGTTAATTTGGGTAGAAGTTGAGTTATGTTTTATATTTGTTGTAGCTTTATGTACCAGAACCTTCAAATTATTTTGGTGTTTTTATGTCCTATCTTGATTTTTGAAAGATACATATTTACCTTCATAGAAGGTCTGTATTATATCTCTCTTTCATCTAAACTCACTATAATTATATTGGAAACTTATTTGTATGGTAATAAAATGACAAGAAAGGGGGGGTGTTCTATAATCTGAGTGATATTTATTGTGTTTGCATTTCAGCATTAAGACTTTCATAAGCATTTCTTTAGTGATATAATCCGTCCCCTACTTTTTTCCCTGTCAGCTAAGCTCCCATTCTTTTTCCTTGAAGCCTTGTCTTTTATTGAATATTATTTTTTACTCTTTTGGAGAGTCTATACTGGAGGGACCTAAACTGGGAATCATCTCTTTTCCCAGCAGGAATAATGTTTCTGTTTTTTTTTTTTTTTTTTTTTTTTTTTTTTTTTTTTTTTGTAAAAATACATTTCCCTGGAGAGCAGTCCTTTGCTCTGCTGTGGTTCATAAATTCTTCCTCTCTTTTGCCAGAGTCAAGAAGGGATATTTCTTGGATCCTCACAATAGGAACTCAAAATTTATAGGGTTCTTAGAAGAAAACCCACTAAAGCACAGGCCCCTTGAAAATGTAGCCCCATAAGTCCCTCACTCTTACGTTAGTGCGCACGCAGCCTCAGCTACTCATGTCAGTAAGAAAAAATGCTTTTTTCACACTCTCAGAAACTCCTCTCACTTCCACTTTGCTTATCTGCTGACACTTATAAACATTATAAAATACCCCAAATTATATATATTATATAAACATGTGAAAATCCTAATCCATAACATAACAACCCTTCAGAATGGTCTTCTTTCCTAGTCTGACCTTGGAAAAGTCTCTTGGAATATACAAATTGGTCTCCATCTCTTACTGCATTTTATGGAAGAAATACTTATTATCTAAGTTCTGTACCCCAAAGAGAACTCTGGAATGTACTCTGCACACAATAATTTTTCCATATAGAGTACTGACTCTCAAACTGACAGCACTTCAGAATGACTGATATCTTAAGTAAAAAGAAGGGAAAAAGTTATTTTTCTTTATTTAAATTTCAAGTGGTTAAAATGTGCAAAGGATTACAAAACAGTATTAACTAAAATATTATACGATCAAAATTAACACTTTTGTGCTTAAGACACTAATAGTATGTGCTTTGGTGAGTGCTGTGAAGTGTGTAAACCTGGTGATTCACAGACCTGTACCCCTGGGGATAAAAATATATGTTTATAAAAAATAAAAAATAAAAAAAAAGACACTAATAGTATGAAAAGGCAAACCACAGAGTAAGAAAAATATTTGCAAATCATATATCTAATAATGGGCTTGCATCCAGAATATAGAAAGGAACATTATAATTCAAAAATAAAAAGAGAAGTAATCCAAGTAAAAATGAGCAAAAGATTTGAATAGACATTTTACCAAAGAAGATATAGGAATGCCCAATAAGCATATGAAAAGATATTCAACCTCATCTGTCATTAGGGAAATGCATTTTAAAGCCACTTTAAACACTTCACAGTTACTAGAATGACTGTAATAAAAAGCACACATAATAAAGTGTGGGCAGGGATGGAGAGAAATGAATCCTCATACATTGCTGATTGGGATGTAAAATGGTTCAGCTGCTGTGAAACACAGCTTGGCATTTTCTAAAAATCTTAAACATGAATTTACTCTCAGGAAGAGAAATAAAAACATGTGTCCACATGAAAACTTACATGTGAATATTTAATCAAAAAGGTAGAAATAACCCAAATATCCATAAGCTGGAGAATGAATAAACATACCATAGTATATCCATACAATGGAAGACCATTGAACAATAAAAATGCAAAGTACTGATGTTTGCAACAACTTAGATGATGAACCTCAAAAACATTAAGTGAAAGAAGTTAGATGTAAAAGACCATATATAATGTAATTTCATGTATATGAAATGTCCAGGAAAGACAAATCTACTGAAACAGAAAAGGATGAGAAATGCCTGGGCCATGAATGGGAAAGGATATTGATTTCAAATGAGCAAAGGATGGGGTCAGGGTGAAAAAATGTTTTAAAACTAGATTATAACAGGGGCGCCTGGGTGGCTCAGTGGGTTAAAGCTTCTGCCTTCGGCTCAGGTCATGATCCCAGGGTCCTGGGATCGAGCCCCGCATCGGGCTCTCTGCTCCGCAGAGAGCCTGCTTCCTCCCCTCTCTCTCTGCCTGCCTCTCTGCCTACTTGTGATCTCTGTCTGTCAAATAAATAAATAAAATCTTTAAAAAAATAAAACTAGATTATAACAATTGCCCAACTCTGAATTTGCTAAAAAATCATTGTATACTTAAACTGGAAAAATATTATGGTATGTAATTTCTGTATTAAGAACACTCTTAACACTGATACAGAATGTGAGAAGAGACAAATACTAAAAATTCACATTCAGTAATCATCTGCACACTTGGTAGAAAGATAGTTGTATATCCTAGAATCACTATACTTGGATTTCACATACTAAAATATCAATATATACAACAAAAGATATATCACCACTATTTTTTTCAAAACTGAAGATGAAATGCATTTAAAATTAACAATTTGGGTTCCCCTATGTATGGTAAATTCTTAGCAGAAGTACATTTTGAAGTTACATATACCTACATTGAACACGTCTAATATGTGACTTCTCTGTGATTCAGGTTATGAACAAATTGAGGATACTAATATTCTCCCCATTGTATTAATTATAGTCTGATTATAAAAGATTGAAATAAAAATCACTTAACATAGGTCCTGGAGTGGAAGAGAAAATTATCCTTCTAACATGTAACTGTGTGAGCAAATTCTTAGCAAGTTGTATTGGTTTTTTTGAGCTGCCATAAAATTTACCATGAACTAGATAGCTTAAAATGAGATAAATTTTCTCATACTTATGAAATCCAGAAGAGAGTAAAGTTATGTTCTCTCTAAAGATTCTAGGGAAGAATCTCCTTTCTAGCTTTTGGGGATTATCAGCCATCCTTGGTATTCTTTGGTTTATAGTCACATCACTCTATATCTGTCTTTATTGTTATACAGTTTTCCTCCCACTGGGTCCAAATTGCTTTCTTATTACAAAGATGTTAGTCATTAGATTAGGGTCCACATTGAAATCTAGGACCTTATCTTAATTTGATTACATCTATAAAGTTCTAATTTTCAAATTAAGTCACATTCACAGGTGCTGGGGTTAGGACTAGAATATATTTTGGGGAGGCAAGGGAGTAGATATGATTCAAGCCACAGAACAAGTATTAAAAAAAATCATGTATAACCTGTCCTGCAAAACAAAATACTAGTACTAGGATCAGCCTAAATAAATGGTTTTATTGTGATTAAAATAATTTCTGTATGGCTTCTTTGAAGTGAGCTCTCTCATTAAATTTTAAAAGTCATTAAGATTTAATTTATACCCATGTATATGTATTTTTCCTATAAGGACTCAATATTTTTGGTGCTCCATATCAGGAGTTACAAAAGTCTATTTATATAAAAATTAAAAATAAATGTTTCCAGCATAATGTTTAAAGTGTTTACATTTATGCAGTATCAATTTCCTGAAAACACTTGAGAAACAGGATTTTAACAGAGTTATATATTAACACAATGAAATGGAAGAGGATTCAAATAATGTTAATTTGTGTATGCCTTTAAGGCATATTTTACTGTTAGCTGGCAACAAGATTAATTACAAATACATGTGTTAGAGACAGTGTAATTATTTTCACAGTCAGAAATTAATCTTGTTTCATGTTTAGTTTTTCAAAGTTCAATGAAACTTCTATTGGGTTCCTAACATTACTTAGTTTACAATTAGCTAATGAAAATTAAAATCATGGGAAAATTGATTCCAGTTAATAAGAGAAATAATATATTATTTGATTTCTTTTTGAGAGTTTTGGCACTTTTACACACTTTCAAGATAAATGTATTAATATTATCTTGTGGAGATAAGCACATTTGTAAATAAACTGAGTTACTAGAAGTTGGACAATAATTGCTTAAGTACTTTACAAATAGAAAGGTAGAGAAGCAATTTAGAAACATGATAATGTTAAAATAACCCCTCATTCACAGACCTGTACCCCTGGGGATAAAAATATATGTTTATAAAAAATAAAAAGTTAAAAAAAAAAAAAAGCCAATAAAATTTTAATTAGTAGCATCAAAAAAAAAAAAAATAACCCCTCATTGACTTAGTTTTAAAATCTTAACCTATTTTCTTATTTGAAAAAATCAATTCAAATATATTTATTTTCAGTCTTTAAATGAAGAATACTTGAAGCTCTTGTGAACTATCTATTTCATATCTGCTCTGGGTCATCAAATTAGTGAAATAGCTGACAATTTAGGAAGAGTTTAAACTTGCCTCACATTTGCCAGTTACATTGTGTATCCGTTACCTCCAATTTAATTGGATGCTTTAATTTTGATAGAAACATTTATCTCTTAACCATTGTGATTCTTGATAACGCTCTTCTCAAATCTTATGTTACATGTCCCATAATAAACCAATATGTTTTGTCTTAAAATGCCTTAGGGAGGATCCTGGGTGGTTCAGTCATTTGGAGATCTTAGGTCATGACCTCAAGGTCCTTGAGATCATCAGGCTCTCTGCTCAGCAGGGAGTCTGCTTCTCCTCTGTGCTCTCCCTCTCTCTCCAAATAAATAAAATCTTTTAAAAAAATTCTTTAGGGACAAACAGTTAACAAATCACCAGTGGCCTTAGAACTCCAATTTAATAAATCTTCTCACCATAAGGGTAGATAGACATCTTCATGTGCTCACCTGAGGATATACACACACATACGTCTCAGTTCATTGTTGTTAAAACTGATAAGCTTGTTCAAAAAGGACAGCTCTATTTTGCCAGAGATACAGAGAACTTTTAGTGTGGTTTCAAAGATTATTCTAAAATATTCCTGCTTTCCGGTATCTTTTATATGTAATCCAAAACTCACTGAATCAGTATTTTTTCTGGCAGAATTTGTGGTGTAAAATCATAATCATTGGGTTATATTCCAAGAACATTAGATTTTGGTGCATTCATATGTATCATTATGTTCCAATTAATACCATAGAGTATCTTGAAGACCTTCCAGAACTCTACATATGTCTTTCCATGCAAAATAATTTTTGCTTTGTTTTTTGTGATACATATTTTTAAAATAATTATGTTCATGTCAGTTGTTTTAAATTCAAGAAAATCCATTTAGTTTTTCAAATGTACTACTAAAAGAAAATTCGAATAGAATAGAATATAAAAAGAAGGTGACACACATATGGGCACTTGATTTATAGTAAGTGTGATACTGGAAGCAACGTTTTCAATAAATATTACTGGGTAATCTGGATTTTCACATGAAGAAATAAAACTAAGCCTGATTCCCTTATCTCATAATGTATTGATTCAGTCACTGTGTTGAGACTGTCTGCTTCAGCTGAATATATGTGTATGTTTGAACCAGCACTTTCATTTCTAGACATATACCTAGCAGAATTACAGGCACATATGCAGTGAGAATATATTAGAATAATCATAGCTTCATATTTCTAATAATGCCATAATGAAAACAAAGTAATGTATGGCATATACTACAGTAGGAACATTGGAGTCTGTTATTCAAGTCAGGAAACTACACATGACAACAGAAAGAAATTTCACAGTCTTGAGAGCTAAATCTGCGAACTAAAGATGGATGTGGTTAAGTCATTCCACAGACATTGCAATTCAAGTTGGCATAAATCCAATTAAGTATATTGAAATGGGAACATAAATTGCAGAGATAAATGGTCTTCATTTGTTGTTAGGTCAGTGCATGTTTTCACTCAAAAATAATCAAAAAAGGTCTGAATTGTGAATTAAGGCTATTTGCTGTACTCAGGTTTTATCAACAAGATAAAATATTTGATTTAGTATTATAAAATAAGTTCTAAATCTAGAAGATACCTTCAAGCACTTACAGTCTAAGTCTCATTTTACAGATGTGTAAATTAAAAACTTTTGAAGTTAAAGGAGAGAGTCATGATCACAAAAGATAATTTGTATTCTGGAGTCTTTATTGAATGATACACACACACACACAAATAAAATTCAGATTACTAGCAAATTATAGTCAAACATATTGTAGAACTCTGCATTCTATAGCACTCTTCTAAAGATTAGTAATAAACATTAATAGTTATTAATTGAACATACACTAGATATTCTCTGAGGATCACAAAAGTTTTACAATTTGTTTTTATTATTTTAAGATTTTATTCATTTCTTTGGGAGAGCGAGAGAGGAAGAGAGAGCATGTACAAGCAGGGGAGGAGCAGAGGGAGAGGGACAGGAAGACTCCACACAGGGAGCACAGAGCCCAAGTGGGAGCTTGTTCTCACTACCCAGAGATCATGACCTATGCTGCAATCAAAGTTGGATGCTTAACTGACTGAACCACCCAGGTGCCTCAGAAGTTCTATAGTTTAGTTTTATTTAATTTTTAAGAAAATATGATTAACTCATATTTTCTCAAGGTTGTTTGGCCACAGATTAAACTTCTCTTGCCCTCCTCACCCCCCTTCCAGATCTATAGCCTTTACCAGAGATTGGCTGAGGATGAATTATTATAGTTTTTGATTAATTGGGGCAGAAGTGCAATGGTAGGAAACTTCTAAGCAATTCCCTGAGGTTTTCTACCTCATTTCAAGGAGAATAGACTGGGACTGGGTGGTCAAAAAAATGTGAAGACAATAATTTGCCTCTATATCTACCAAGTACAATTTGAAAATCTGTAAGTAAATTTTCTAGAGATTACAAGCCCCTAGACTATGCCTACTTGAAGATTCTAGTTTTTAAATCTTACATTTGTTATTACTTCCTTTAGAGATATTTCTCTTTCTTTAGTTTGCCCTTTTTGTACAACTAAGGACTGGATTTCGGAGTGCTCTGCTGTATTTATATAAAGCAAGGAACTCTCATGGGAGATTTCTTTCATGGAAGGAATATATAAACATGCTTCATAATATTAAAAGTACTGAACAAATGCATGCATTCATTTCTCTACTATCTATTCAGCAAATTATTACTGAGTACCTAGTCTATGTTTAGGCTCTAGTTAGAGGAAATAAAAATGATTCCTGTCCCCAAGAAACTCAAACACAGAAGAGGATGTTGTAGTGAAAATAATGTGCTTTTTGTAATATCATGAAATACAATGGAAGAAATACAATGTAAAAACCATCTTAAAAGCCAAAGAAGAATAACTGCATAGGAAGAAAGAAAAGTGGGTCAAGGAACATTGACAGAAAATCTTAATTTTTAGCCCCCCTCCCCCTTGTGAATCTTAACTTAGGAAAACAAGTGTGTGAAGACAGTAAGAAAATATATTGTATGCAGGAACCACAATTTTTTATCAATATATAAAGGCACAAAAGGACATACCTTATTCATGGAAACACTTCTATATTTAGGTTGATATAAGAAAAAAATGAAGATTATGTCAGCATTAGGTATGTAAAGAAGAAGACTGAGAGACAAATGGGAAAGAGGGAAGGTTCTAATGAAAAGTTTCACATAGTTTCATAAATATATTTGACGATTATATTGAATCTTGTGTTTGTCTCTGTTAGAAATAATAAATATTGGCTGGACTAAGATACCTTTTTATTTTGGTATGCAAATAGTTTTGTGAAAATTAATAAAATTTGTAGAATTAAATGAAGATATTCCTACCAGCCTTTATTTTTATTTTCTTGTGATAAGAACACAACATGATATCTATCCTCTTAACAGATTTCTAAATGTAAATATATTATTATTGAATATTGGAAAATATTGTTCAGATTTCTAGAACATATAAATCTTGCATAATTAAAACTTTATATCTTTGGTTAACAATTCCCCATTTCATTCACATATCCGGCACCACTATCCCATTCTCTGTTTCTATGAGCCTGTCTATTTGAGATAGCTCATATAAGTCAAATTATTCAGTATTTGTCCTTCTGTGACTAACATAATTTATTTAGCATAATGATCTCCAGATTCATCTATATTGTTATGTATTACATACAGGATTTCTTTTCTTTCTTTTTTTAAAAATTAATTAATTTATTTATTTTCAGCATAACAGTATTCATTGTTTTTACACCACATCTAGGCTCCATGCAATCCATGCCCTCTCTAATACCCACTACCTTGTTCCCCCAACTTCCCACCACCCGCTACTTCAAATCCCTCAGATTGTTTTTCAGAGTCCATAATCTCTCATGATTCACCTCCCTTTCCAATTTCCCCCCAACTCCCTTCTCCTCTCTATCTCCCCATGTCCTCCATGTTATTTGTTATGCTCCACAAATAAGTGAAACCATATGATAATTGACTCTCTGCTTGTCTTATTTCACTCAGCATAATCTCTTCCAGTCCTGTCCATGTTGCTACAAAAGTTGCATATTCATCCTTTCTGAGGAAAGTATAATACTCCATAGTGTATATGGACCACATCTTCCTTATCCATTTGTCCGTTGAAGGGCATCTTGGTTCCTTCCACAGTTTGGCGACCGTGGCCATTGCGGCTATAAACATTGGGGTACAGATGGTCCTTCTTTTCACTACATCTGTATCTTTGGGGTAAATACCCAGGAGTGCAATTTCAGGGTCATAAGGAAGCTCTATTTTTAATTTCTTGAGGAATCTCCACACTGTTCTCCAAAGTGGCTGCACCAACTTGCATTCCTACCAACAGTGTAAGAGGGTTCCCCTTTCTCCACATCCCCTCCAACACATGTTGTTTCCTGTCTTGCTAATTTTGGCCATTCTAACTGGTGTAAGGTGATATCTCAATGTGGTTTTAATTTGAATCTCCCTGATGGCTAGTGATGATGAGCATTTTTTCATATGTCTGATAGCCATTTGTATGTCTTCATTGGAGAACTGTCTGTTCATATCTTCTGCCCATTTTTTGATATGATTATCTGTTTTGTGTGTGTTGAGTTTGAGGAGTTCTTTATAGATCCTGGATATCAACCTTTGTCTGTACTGTCATTTGCAAATATCTTCTGTCATTCCATGGGTTGCCTCTTTGTTTTCTTGACTGTTTCCTTTGCTGTTCAGAAGCTTTTGTTTTTGATGAAGTCCCAAAAGTTTATTTTCACTTTTGTTTCCTTTGCCTTTGGAGACATATTTTGAAAGAAGTTGCTGTGGCTGATATCGAAGAGATTACTACCTATGTTCTCCTCTAGGATTCTGATGGATTCCTGTCTCACGTTGAGGTCTTTTATCCATTTTGAGTTTATCTTTGTGTACGGTGTAAGAGAATGGTCGAGTTTCATTCTTCTACATATAGGTGCCCAGTTTTCCCAGCACCATTTGTTGAAGAGACTGTCTTTTTTCAACTGTATATTTTTTCCTGTTTTGTCGAAGATTATTTGACCATAGAGTTGAGGGTCCATATCTGGGCTCTCTACTCTGTTCCACTGGTCTATGTGTCTGTTTTTATGCCAGTACCATGCTGTCTTGGTGATCACAGCTTTGTAGTAAAGCTTGAAATCAGGTAATGTGATTTTATTTTTATTTTTTATTTTTGTTTTTTGTTTTATTTTTGTTTTTCAACATTTCCTTAGCAATCCAGGGTCTCTTCTGATTCCATACAAATTTTAGGATTATTTGCTCCAGCTCTTTGAAAAATACCGGTGGAATTTTGATCGGAATGGTATTAAAAGTATAGATTGCTCTAGGCAGTATAGACATTTTAACAATGTTTATTCTTCCAATCCAAGAGTATGGAATGGTCTTTCATCTTTTTGTGTCTTCTTCAATTTCTTTCATGAGTGTTCTGTAATTCCTTGAATACAGATCATTTATCTCTTTGCTTAGTTTTATTCCCAGGTATCTTATGGTTCTTGGTCCTATAATAAATGGGATTGATTCTCTAATTTCCCTTTCTGTGTTTTCATTGTTAGTGTATAAGAAAGCCACTATTTTTGTACATTGACTTTGTATCCTGCAATGTTACTGAATCACTGTATGAGTTCTAGTAGTTTGCGGGTGGAGTCTTTTGGGTTTTCCATATAAAAAATCATGTCATCTGCGAAGAAAGAGAGTTTGACTTCTTCATTGCCAATTTGGATACCTTTTATTTCTCTTTGTTGTCTGATTGCTGTTGCTAGGACTTCTAATACTATGTTGAATAAGAGTGGTCAGAGTGGGCATCCTTGTAGTGTTCCTGATCTCAATGGGAAAGCTGCAAGCTTTTTCCCATTGAGGATGATATTTGCTGTGGGTCTTTCATAAATAGATTTGATGAAGTTCAGGAATGTTGCCTCTATCCCTATACTTTGAAGCGTTTAATCAGGAACGGATGCTGGATTTTGTCAAATGCTTTTTCTGCATCAATTGAGGGACCATGTGGTTCTTCTCTCTTCTCATATTAATTTGTTCTATCACATTGATTGATTTGCGAATGTTGAACCATCCTTGTAGCCCAGGAATGATTCCCACCTGGTCATGGTGGATAATCTTTTTAATGTGCTGTTGGATCCTGTTTGCTAAGATCTTGTTGAGAATCTTAGCATCCATATTTATCAGTGATATTGGTCTGAAATTCTCCTTTTTGGTAGGGTCTTTGCCTGGTTTGGGGATCAGGGTAATGCTGGCTTCATAGAAAGAGTCTGGAAGTTTTTCTTCTGCTTCAATTTTTTGAAACAGCTTCAGGAGAATAGGTGTTATTTCTTCTTTGAAAGTTTGGTAGAATTCCCCAGGGAATCCATCAGTTCCTGGGCTCTTGCTTTTGGGAGGTTTTTGATCACTGCTTCAATCTTGTTACTAGATATTGGTCTATTCAGGTTGTCAATTTCTTCCTGGTTCAATTTTGGGAGTTTATAGTTGTCCAGGAATGCATCTATTTCATCTAGGTTGCTTAGCTTATTGGCATATAACATATAGCTTATTGGCTATATTGGCATATAGCTTACTGGCATATTTATAATAACTTCTGATGATTGTTTCTACTTCCTTGGCGTTAGTTGTGATCTCTCCCTTTACATTCATAATATTATTAATTTGGGCTTTCCCTTTTTTCTTTTGGATTAGTGTGGCCAATGGTTTATCAATCTTATTGATTCTTTCAAAAAACCAGCTTCTATTTTTATTGATACGTTCTACTGTATCTCTGGTTCCTACCTCATTGATCTCAGCTCTAATCTTGATTGTTTCCCTTCTTATGTGTGGAGTTGGTTTGGTTTGTTGTTGATTCTCCAGTCTTTAAGGTGTAGAGACAACTGGTGTGTTCCAGATTTTTTCAGTTTTTTTGAGGAAGGCTTGGATAGCTATGTATTTCCCCCTTAGGACTGCCTTTGCTGTATCCCATAGGTTTTGGACTGAAGTGTCTTCATTCTCATTGGTTTCCATGAATTGTTTCAGTTCTTCTTTGATCTCCTGGTTGATCCAAGCATTTGTAAGCAAGGTGGCCTTTAGCTTCCAGGTGTTTGAGTTCCTTCTGAAATTTTTCTTGTGATTGAGCGCTCCAGTTTCAAAGCATTGTTATCTGAGAATATGCAGGGAATAATCTCAGTCTTTTGGTATAAGTTGAGTCCTGATTTGTGACCTAGTATGTGGTCTGTTCTTGAGAAGGTTCCATATGCACTTGAGAAGAATGAGTATTCTGTTGTTTTAGGTGGAATGTTCTGTATATATCTATGAGGTCCATCTGGTTCAATGTGTCATTCAATGGTCTTGTTTCTTTATTGATTTTCTGCTTCGATGATCTGTCTATTTCTGAGAGAGGCGTGTTAAGAGCTCCTACGATTAGTATATTCATATCAATATGACTTTTTATCTTGATTAACAGTTTTCTTATGTAGTTGGCTGCTCCCATATTGGGGGCGTAGATATTTACAATTGTTAGATCATCTTGGTGGATAGTCCCTTTAAGAATGATGTAGTGTCCTTTTGTATCTCTGACTACAGTCTTTAGTTTAAAATCTAATTTATCTGATATGAGAATCGTTACCCCAGCCTTATTTTGAGGCCCATTGGCATGAAAGATGCTTCTCCATCCCTTCACTTTCAGTCTGGGTGTATCTTTAGGTTCAAAATGGGTCTCTTGTAGACAAAATATGGATGGGTCCTGTCGTTTTATCCAATCTGCAACCCTGTGCCATTTTATGGGCGCATTTAGGCCATTCACATTGAGAGTGATTATTGATAGATATGTTTTTATTGACATCGTGTTACCTTTGAAGTCTTTCTTTCTTTAGATTGTCTCTATATTTCTGTTCAATGCTATTCTTAGGATTTTTCTTCCTTTATAGAACCCCCCTTAATATTTCCTGCAGTGTCAGTTTGGTGGTTGCATAGTCTTTTAAGCCTTGCCGGTCTTGGAAACTCTTCATCTCCCAATCCATTTTGAAGGTCAGTCTTGCTGAATAAAGTATTCTTGGCTGCATGTTCTTCTCATTTAATGCCCTGAATATGTCTTGCCAGCCCTTTCTGGCTTGCCAGGTCTCTGTGGACAGGTCTGACGTTATTCTGATGGGATTTCCTCTGTAAGTAAGGAGCCTCTTTGTCCTAGAGGCTTTCAAGAGATTATATCTACAATTATAATTCCTCAATTTAATTATCAGGTGCCTTGATTTTTTTTGGAATCTATAATCTTGGGTGGAGACTGTTCAGCCTCTAGTATATAAACGCTGGTTCCATTTGTGAGTTTGGGAAAATTTTTATGAGGAACTTGTTCCACTAAATCTCCTAGACTTCTTTCTTTCTCCTCCCCTTCAGGGATTCCCCTAATTCTGACATTGGAACGTTTCATGGCATCATTTATTTCCCCGATTCTGTTTCCATGGCTTCTAAGCTGTTTGTTCCAGGCTTCCTCCTGATCCTTTCTCTCTATCTGTTTGTCCTCCAGATCACTAATTATATCTTCTGTCTCAGTTACCCTAGTTTTGAGAGAATTTAGATTAGATTGGAACTCATTGAGAGCATTGTGAGCCTCATCCCTGGTAGCTTTTAGCTCTGCCCTAACATTGTAAGCATCATCTCTGATTACTTTCAGTTTGGCCCTAATCAATTCTGTTTGGTCATCCATGGCTTTCTCCAACCTAGCTATTGCCTGGATAATTGTTAGCCTGAATTCTCTTTCCAACGTATTGTCTATGTTGATGGCCAGTAGCTCTGTTGCAGAAGGTCCATCCTCTGTGTTTTTCTTCTGTTGGGCATTCCTCCTGTAGTCATTTTGGTGAGAGATGACTGAACAGATGTAGCTGGATATATTGACCACTTCTGAGCAGTCAAGGTGCACCCTGGAACACTTCTGAGCAATCAGGATTCCTCATCCAAACGAGAGAAAAAAGAAAGAAAAAGAAAAAGAAAAGAGAGAGAGAGAGACAGGAAAGAAAGTGAAGATAAAAGAGAAGGTTCAGCCCAAATGGGCCCCAAGGTAAGATTTATGAAGTATATGAACAAAAACAGACAAACAAAAAGACTGATAAAAGTATATGACAAGAGAAAAAAAAATATATATAAGCAAATAAAGGAAGATCCTCATCAAAAAGAACCCCAAATGTAAGATTTATATACTTTCAGGACAAACACAAAAACACAGAAAGACTGGTGGAAGAAAAGATGGGAGAGTGGTTATAAATTCTCAGTGTGGGCGAGGAAGGTTGTTTTGATTCTTCCTGGATGTATCTTGATATCTTTGTTAAAGGACTCAACTTTCCTAAGATAAAGGGGGATTAAAAATTGGTTTACCTATAGGGGTAGTATTGATTGGGGAAAGGTGATTACTTTGAATTTAACTCCATATGAATATTAGAAAATAAAAAAGGAATAAACTAAACTAAACTAAACTAAAATTAAAAAAAAGAAATTTAAAAAATAGAAATGCAAAAGAGAAACACAGTGTATGTATCATTAAGTTCAAGTTAGAAGGTTATTATGGAATTTGATGTACTGAACAGCTCACTGTGATGGTAAATAGATTAAAAGATTATCATGCTTAGCGAAATAAGTCAAGCGGAGAAAGACAACTATCATATGATCTCCCTGGTATGAGGAAGTGGTGATGCAACATGGAGGCTTAAGTGGGTAGGAGAAGAATAAATGAAACAAGATGGGATTGGGAGGGAGACAAACCATAAGTGACTCTTAATCTCACAAAACAAACTGAGGGTTGCTGGGGGGAGGGGGTTTGGGAGAAGGGGGTGGTATTATGGACATTGGGGAGGGTATGTGCTTGGGTGAGTGCTGTGAAGTGTGTAAACCTGGTGATTCGCAGACCTGTACCCCTGGGGATAAAAATATATGTTTAGAAAAAATAAAAAATTATATTAAAAAAAAAAAAAGATTATCTATAAAAAAAATGAGCCAAATAGTGAGACCAAATTAAAAATAAAAGTTGTCCTATGAAGTAGTGGTGGTTGTTCTCTTGTAGTCTTTCTTTTTTTTTTTTTTTTCTTTCCTGGTTGGTTTTCCAGGGCAGGGGCCTGCAACATGGATTTTCAGTCATTGATGTTCCCTGAGTTAAGTCCTCCCACCCCCCTCAAGGGGGTGGGCTCTGAGGAAACAGCTTTTTTCAGGCTTTTGTTCTCTGGAGGTTTTTATGTTTGTTCACTTTTTTTTTTCTCTCTCCTTAAGTGCTTTTGATAGTTTTTGTAGGTTTAGAGAAAAGCAAACTGCACCTTGACGTCCCTCTCAGAGAGAAGCCTCAATCTGCTCTTCTGTGGGTGTTGCAGAGCCCATATAAATTCCCCCTTGGCTGCTGGCAGAGCAGGTCCTGAGTCATGGTCCCTGGGGATGCAGGAGCTTCTGCCTGTACCCAAAACCACAGCAGTGGCGGCTCTCTGGGCAGCTCCAGACCGCCAGAGAGGTTCCAAGCAGCAGTCACCCACTGAGATTTTCCTGCTGGCCCAGGCTGGGAGTGCCTGGTCTTTCTGGGTCTAAGAGCGCCAGGCTTGCGCACACCTCTCTCAGGGGAGGCTGTGGGTCGAGCGTGTGTCTCAGTCTCAGAGTGGGGCACAGGTCTGACAGCACCAGACTGGGCCTTCATGCACCTCTCTCAGGGGAGAGTTTGGGGTGTGCGTCTCAGGCTCTGAAACAATGACACGAGACTAAGAGCGCCAGGTGGGCCTTGGCTCACCTCTCTCAGGGGAGGGTCAAGTGCGCACGTGTCTCAAGCTCTGTAGCAGGGATCAGTGTTCTGCCATTTGGCGTGGCTCCCAGTCCCTCACAGGAGCTAGACCCCACGCAATGTTGGGTGCACTGGTGGCTCAGGGACCAAGACCTGGTTTCTCTGTCACACTCTGGTTCAGTGCCAGGGGAGGCTGTCCTGGGTCAGGGGACTTAAGCCCCTGTCCCTAGCT
The DNA here is from genome assembly GCF_964662115.1 of Mustela nivalis. Classification (NCBI taxonomy): domain Eukaryota; kingdom Metazoa; phylum Chordata; class Mammalia; order Carnivora; family Mustelidae; genus Mustela; species Mustela nivalis. The sequence continues at coordinate 85,851,496 of NC_139020.1, forward strand.
GCCCTGATTCCCACAATTCCCCCCCCACCCCCCCGTGATCCTTTGCTCTTTTGGAGTGCTTTCAACCAGTCTCCAAGTTAATTCTGGTCCCCAGATGCAGGACACTTTTATAATAGGGGTATTACTTTCCAATTGGTCATCTCTGGTGGCTCCCTCCCCCTTTTGTTTATCTTCCGATATCAGTCTGACATTCCCACTCTGCTTTACCTGCCCACTGGTGTCTTCTGCCCCTTTAGAGATCCAGACTATATAATTCTGATCTCAGGCTGATTTCATGGGTGATCGGAGTTCCTTGGTAGGTAATCAGCTCACTTCAGGGTATAGGTTGAAAAGGCACCTCCTCCTACTTCCCCACCATCTTGTCTCACCCGGATTTCTTTTCTTTTAAGGCTGAATAATATTCCACTGCATGCATATACAATTTTTTTTTTTAAGTGTGGTTGACACAGAGTGTTACATTAGTTTCAGGTATATTACATAGTGATAGATCGACCCCACATTATGCCACACTCACCAAAAGTATACCTACCATCTGTCACCATACAATGCTATTACAATGCCATTGACTATATTCCCTATACCTTTTATTACTTTTATTCTTGAGACTTATTCCATAATTGGAATCCTCCCATTGCTTTTCACCCATTTGGCCCATCCCAACATGCCCCTTTCCTTTAACAACCATCAGTTTGTTCTCTGTTTTTATAGATCTAGTTATGCTTTTCATTTGTTTGGTTTTTAGATTCCACATAAAAGTGAAATCATGGTATTTGTCTTTCTAGGTCTGACTTATTTTATTTAACCTAATACCGTCTACATTTGTTCATGTTGTTGTGATGGCAAGATCTCAACCTTTTTAAAGGCCACATAATATTCTATTGTATTTATACATACCATTTCTGCTTTATTCATTTGTTTATGAATGGACACTTGTGTTGCTTCCATATCTTGGCTATTGTAAATAATGCTGCAATAAACATAGGGATATATATATATATATAGATAGATAGATATAGATATAGATATATACCCAATAGTAAAATTATTAGATCATACAATTTTTTTTGAGGAAATTTGACTGTTTTCCACAGCATCTGCACTAATTTACATTCCCACCAACAGTACACAAGCACTCTTTTTTCTACACATCCACACCATTTCTTGTTATTTCTTTCTTTCTTTTTTTTTTTTTTTAATTTATTTTTATTTTGGCCATTCAGAGAGGTGCAAGGTGATATCTCATTATAGACTGATTTGCATTTTCTGGTAATTAGTAATGTTGAGTATCTTTTGATGTGTCTGTTAGTCAATATGTCTTATTTGAAAAAATGCTCAGGTCCTTTGATCAGTTTTATTTAGATTATTTTGTTTTGTGTTGAGTCATATATGTTTTTTAAATATTTTGGATAATGGGACCTGGGTGGTTCAGTTCGTTAAGTGTCTGCCAGCAATTCAGTTCATGATCCCAGGGTCCTGAGGTTGAGCCCCACATTGGGTTCTCTGCTCGATGGGGAGCCTGTTTCTATTTCTCCCTCTGCCTGCCACTCTGCCTACTTTTGACTGATTTCTTTCTCTTTCTCTCTGTCAAATAAATAAAATGTTAAAAAAATAAATATTTTAGATATTGCCCATTTGTCAGATGTCAGTTGCAAAATCTTCTCCAATTCAGTAGTTTACATTTTTGTTTTGTTGATGATTTCCTTTTCTGAGCAAATGTCTTTTATTTTGGTGTAGTCCTAATAGTTCATTTTTGCTTTGGTTTCCCTTGCTTTAAGAGACACATATAGAACAATATGACAGAGGAATTATTGTCTGTGCTCTTGTAGGATTTTTATGGTTTCAGGTCTCACATTTAAGTCATTAATTTATTTTGAGTTCTTTTTTGTATATGGTATGAGAGAGTGGTTCAGTTTCATTCTTTTGCATATAGCTGTCCAGTTTTCCTACACCATTTATTAAAGAGACTATTTTCAATTGTATGTTCTTGCCTCTTTGGTCATAAATTAATGGACTATATAAGCATGGGTTTATTTCTGTTTGAGGTGTTGGGGTTACTCAGTCAGTTAAGTTTCCAACTCTTCATTTTGGCTCAGCTCCTGATCTCAGAATCATGGTATCAAACTTTGCATTGGGCTCTGTGCTCAGCAGGGATTTGGGCTTGAGATTTCTCTCCGCTTCTCCCCCCCACTTGCATGTGTTTGTTGTGCACTCTCCCTCCCTGTCTCTCTCTAATAATAAATAAAACTTTAAAATTTATTTTGCTTAAGTATTCCTACCCTGGCTCTTTATTTACATTCCATTTGCATAGACTGTCTTTTTCATCTTTTTATTTTTGGTCTATATTTCTTTCAGATCTGAAGTGAGTCTCTTCTTTGCAGTATGTAAATTGATCTATTTTTTTTCCTTTTTATTCATTCTGTCACTTAATGTCTTTTGGTTGGAACATTTAGACCATTTACCTTTAAAGCATTTATTGATAAGTTGATATTTATTGCTATTTTATTCATGGTTTTCTAGTCATTTATGTAGTTCTTCTCTGTTCTTTTATTTTCCTCTTATTCTCTTTCTTTGTGATTGATGACTTTTAGATTATTACATTTGGCTTTCTTTTTATTTTTTTTTTGTGGTTCTATTATAGTTTTTGGATTTATGGTTGACATGAGGTTCATATATATATCATTATAAGTATAGAGCAGTCTATATTAATTTCATGATTACTTAAACTGAAACACAGTCTTTACAAACATTTTTTTTTACATCCTCCTCTACATTTTATGTATCTGTTTTCATATTTTGGATCTTTTTTTCATAATATTTTTACAGCAAATTAGTACTTTCCTAGTTATCTTAAAGAAGTCATTGTAACAATTCTTATAAGGACAATTTAGTGGTGATGACTTTTGTTTGTCTTTTGTTTAACTTTTGTTTGTCTGGGAAACTTTCTTTTTATTCTGTTAGCCATTTGTATGTCTTCTTTGGAGAATGATAACTTTACTGAGTGTAATATTCTTGGCTGTAAGTTTGTTTTTTATTCCTTTCAGCACCTTGAATACATCAAAATATCCCTTTTGGCATGTAAAGTCTCTGCTGAAAACTCAACTGATAGCCTTATAGAGTTTCCCTAATGTGACTTTTTGGTTCTCTCTTGCTGCTTTTAAAATTCCTTTTATCCTTAAATTTTGACATTTTAATTTTATGTTTAATGTATGAACCTCCTTGGATTCATCTTTTTTGGAACTCTCTGTGCTTCCAAAACCTTGGAAGTCTATTTTCTTCACTAAGTGTGGAAGCTTTCAGCTATTATTTCTTTAAGCGTTTTGTCCCATTTTCTCTTCTTTTTCTGGGGCTGCTAAAATGCTAATATTTGGTCACTTGATGTTGTCCAAGAGATCCTTTAATCCATCTTTATGTTTTATCTTTTATTTTCTTTTTTGTTATCCACCTTAAGTGCTTTTCATTACCCTGTCTTCCAGATCACTGATAAATTCTGTATCCAGTATTCTATTGTTGATGCCCTCTTGTGTATTTTTTGTTCATTTATTGTATCCTTCAGCTATGGTTCTTTTGAATATATTCTATCTCTTTTTGAAGGTCTCATTGAGCTCTTCCACCCTCTCTCCAATGCTGTGAGCATCTTTAAATTTTTTTTCATATTTTATTTATTTGATAGAGAGGGAGAGGGAGAACCTGATAAGGGGGAGGAGTAGAGAGGGAGGATGAGGGATAAGCAAATTCCCTGCTCAGTGGGGAGCATGACACAGGGCTAGATTCCAGGGCCCTGAGATCAGTACCTGAGCTGAAGTCAGAAACTTAACAGACTGATCAATCCAGGAGCCCCTCTTACAGTCACTGTTTTAAAATCTTCATCAGATATATTGCTTATTTTTGTTTCGTTCCGTATTCTGAGCTTTTGTGTTGTTCTTTGGATCATATTTTCATTAGGTAATTTTTATGTGGATGTTTTCTTTGAGCTCTCAAATCCATTCCACTAGTTATATATGTGTCTTTTTGTTCTTTTTTTAAGATTGTTTTGACTTTAGAGAGTCCTTTGAGGGTCTATCTGAATTCTACAGGTTTCTTTCTAATTCTGCAAAAATGACATTGGGATTTTAATAATTTAATAGAGATTGTACTGAATCTGTAGGTCATTTTGGGATATATATATATATATATATATATATATTCTTCCAATTTTAAGTAACATACACAGTATAAAATATATATAACTTAATCCTCATAAAAGTTCAAGGAGTTTTATTTTTTTTTAAGATTCTATTCATTTATTTGACAGTCAGAGATTACAAGTAGGCAGAGAGGCAGGCAGAGAGAGAGGAGGAAGCAGATTCTCTGCTTAGCAGAGAACCTGACACAGGGCTCAATCCCAGGACCCTGGGTTCAGACCTGAGCTGAAGGCAGAGGCTTTAACCCAGTGTGCCACCCAGGTGCCCCATGGAGTTTTAAATGTTTAAGAAGATGGGTGAGCTAACAAAAGAGAAACTTTGCAGTCATAGAATTGAAATATCATCTCCAAGATATAACACAGCTAGTATATGATCAAAGCAAAATAAAATTTCAAGTATTTTACCTCAAAATTCTACTTTTTTTTTTTTCTCTCTCAATATGCGAAATTTCAAATGTTACTCTCTGGAATCAGAGGAAAGTCCAGAAAATGAACATAATTGTTGTAAATCTTTATCAACAAGAAAGAGGGAAGGAATTTTAAACACAAAAATGGGACAGCCTACTTAGCTTATGCCACATTCTGAAACCTCTTCAGTTTATGCTTGGTGAGTGATAAACAGTCTATCCCAATGGAAGAGTGAAGAAGGATATGTAGAATTGTCACATAACCAGCATACTCACTGTTAATTAAGCACTTGTTCTAAAAACTTAGTTTGTTCTCTTCTACACCAGAAGAAGAAAAGTTCCAGATGGCTTTGCCTTCCATCATGTACAGAATTTCTAATGCAGTAATCAACCTGTGTCTCTCTGTTTTAGGAAGGAATTCCTATGTGGTGCTTTGATAAGGGAAAGACATGAAGATAAGACAACACACTCAGAGTATATACTCATGAAACAATTATATTGGAGGAACGGATTGAAATATCACCTAAATAAATAACTTAAGGAGTTAAAAACACACAAATACAAGAAGGCTTTCTGCATCTAATTTAAAAAATTATATTTCCAGGGTGCCTGGGTCGCTCAGTGGGTGAAAGCCTCTGCCTTCGGCTCAGGCCATAGCCCCAGGGTCCTGGGATTGAGCCCCGCATTGGGCTCTCTGCTTAGTGGGGAGCCTGCTCCCCCCTCTCTCTCTGTCTCCCTCTCTGCTTTCTTGTGATCTCTCTCTGTCAGGTAAATAAATAAAATCTTAAAAACAAAATCATATCTCCAAATAAACTGAAGGAAAGGAAGACAATGTTGGATCTCAAAGTTGAGGTGAAGGACATTATTTTATAAAACAGGGGAAATAGGAGCACCTGGGTGACTCAGTGGGTTAAACCTCTGCCTTCAGCTCAGGTCATGTTCCCAGGGTTCCGGGATCGAGCTTCACATCAGGCTCTCTGCTCAGCAGGGAATGTGCTTCCCCCTCTCTCTCTGTCTGCCTCTCTTCCTACTTATGATCTCTATCTATCAAATAAATCAATAAAATCTTAAAAAACACAGGGAAATAGGTTGAAATTATGAGGGCATATGTGAGATTTAAAAAATAAATTTAGGAAATTAATAGTGAAATAGCAGGAATTCAAGAAAAAGAAGAAATGATCAAATAATAGAAATAAATATTCTTAAGATGAAAAAAATTAAATACCTCAATTTTCCAAAAGAAAGGTTCACTAATTTCCAGGCTAGATTGATAAAGGTAAAACAACAACAACAATAATAATATTTTAATAGAATACACTTTTATAGAACTTACAACATGCCAGGCACTTCTGTATGTCCATATATTAATTCACTTAATATTTGTGGTACTCTGTAAGTTAGGTATGATTTTAAGGTTGAGGAATCTATAGCATAGATATATCGACTCAGTTGAGTGTCAGAGTTAGGGGTCATTTTCTTAACATTATAATGACTTTGAAGGACTACTATCCCATATTAGAAATCTAAAGTTAAGGAAGATGTCTTTAAGACATTGGGGCAACAAGAACCTTGAAAGAAAAAAAACAGATGCATGTCATATTCTTAACTATAACCCTATAATCTAGAAAGTAGTAAAAAAATATATTATCTACTTCATGTAACTTTAAAAAAAGTTTAATGCATTTATACAAGAATTAAGAGTGTTTTGATCATCTGAGGCAAGTGGTCAAGTCCAATTAAAATGAAACAGCACAAAGGACATGAGTAAGCAAAGATAAAAAGAATAGTAAATACTCATGAACAATAAAACTTGCTATATATGTATTTCAACATACATTTAAACATATAAACATAGTGTTAAGTTTCTTAAGACCAAGGGACAAATTCTACAAAATCTTTAAGTCTTGAGAAACATTCTTAAAGCATTCTTAAGATTTCAAATGGTGGAAATAAAAAAAGGAAGGGACTGAAAAATTTATTTTGGGGGATGAAAGAATAGATGGAAGATCATTTGTGTGTGTGTGTGTGTGTGTGTGTGTGTGTGTAATAGTTATTGTATTTGGGGTTGGAGGGAACTAATTCATGCTGTTTTTCTCCTCCTCCTCCTCCCCCCCCCCTCCTCCTGCTTCTTCTTCTTCTTCTTCTTCTTCTTCTTCTTCTTCTTCTTCTTCTTCAGGGATTCCATTTATTTATTTGACAGAGATCACAAGTAGGCAGAGAGAGAGGAAGAGGAGCAGTCTCCCTGCTTTGCAGAGAGCCTGATGTGGGGCTTGATCCCAGGACCCCGGATCATGACCTGAGCCTAAGGCAGAGACATTAACTCACTGAGCCGCCCAGGTGCCCCCATGCTATTTTTCAAGTAACAGAAAAACATAGTTGTGAACCAGAAAAAGTTTAAGGATAGATTTGAAACTTACCACTTAATATCCTGCTTAACAATACATGATGACATCCAAGAAACAAAACAAACAAACAAACAAACAAACAAAAAGATATGAAAGATATGTATGTTTATGTTTGCTTGCATTGTGGTGGTAGGGGGAAAGTAGCCCCCTAATCAAATACCAGAATATCAGATGCTAAAGTAAATTGTACATATTGGTATGATAACTGATACTGGAATTAGTAGGCTAAAATAGAGAACCTACAAAGAGACCTTTATATATTTGAGAATTAGGGTTTTTAATTCAACTAGCTACTTACTTGTAAGTACAATTTAACAAAATGCAAAAATTAATTCTGGATGGATTTAATATTTGAAATATGCCAGTAGGGTATTCAACATAAAGTATTTATTTATTATTGTTATTTTTTAAGATTTTATCCATTCATTTACAGACAGAGGTCACAAGTAGGCAGAGAGGCAGGCAGAGAGGGAGTGGGGGAAGCAGGCTCCCTGCTGAGCAGAGGGCCTGATGCGGGGCTCAATTCCAGGACCCTGGGATCAAGACCTGAGTGAAGGCAGAGGCTTTAACCCACTAAGCCACCCAGGTGCCCCTCAACATAAAGTATTTTAAAATAGCAGTATTAAGCATTGAGTTTCAGAAACAAAAATGGAGGCGATGTCAACTAAGAGGACCCCATGTCTTTTCACTCAACTTAGGAATGGATGCAATTGACAGTGACTCATAGGTTTAGTGATTCCACTTACACCATAAGCTGCTATAACCATATATTTAATTACATGTCTGCAGGTGGGAGATTGGGAATTGAACTGGAGATCAATGAACAAGTATTCTGTTTTGCTGTCTTCCTCTTCAGGGATGTTAGAAAAGCAAAGAAGCAAGGAATTACTTTTTATTGAGAACTGCTCAAGAGAAGAAGAGTTTGATTTTTGTGGTTACAATAGTTTTATCTTCTTCTGAAGACAAAGTGTAGGAATCCTAGGAAATGAAATATATTTAATGTTGAAATTTATATGTTTAAATTACCATTCCCACCCTACACCCACCATCAGATACCAGTATAATTATTTAAAAATCTCATTTGAGTTGTATTTATATTCATAGCATACATATATCATTTATATAAGATTTTCCTTTTTGAGAAATATATTTAAAATTAGAAATGCACTCTAAATTTCTGTTCCTATAAATGATTGACAAAAAGTTACATGAAAATGAATACACTGGAAATTAGAAATTTTTTAAAGGTTCATCAAACATAGGTTATGAATGCTTTCAAAATTCATATATTTGATAAATAGAAACTGTTACAAAACTTGACTCCTACTGACCTTGTCATTCTCCATGCCTTCTACACAATTATATAAAATAGTTAATCTCATAAATTGAGATAAAGATTTCTTTCAACACTGCTCTGGAACTTATATGAGAGATTTAAAACAAAATGTTAGCTGTATAAAGAAGCCAATAATTAGAATTATAGATAGCTTCAGAATTTTGATTTTTAAAAATATTTGAGTTACATTTTCTTTATAAATGAAAGCATAGATTACTTGTCTGGTTTAAAATACCACCATTTTCTCTTCTGTAAATATGTAAGAAATAGACATGATTTTTGTTTTCAGGGGAAAAAATACAGATGTCAGCATCAAAATTATATAATGACAATAAAAATATTTTTGGTGGAAATTGATAAGCATATTTTAAATTGTATGTGGACCTCAAAGGTTTAAATAATAGCCAAGAAAATCTTAAAGAAAAATCAAATAAGAGGATTCATATACTTGGGTTCAAGATTATAATAAAACTATGACAATTAAGCTAGTTTGGATGCAAAAATAGAGAAATAGAAAAATAAAATAATTGAAACAAATGCAATGATAGTTCTAATTTAAGAAAAAGTTCAATGCAATAGAAATTGAGTTTTTTTATTAGTTAGGGTCAATTTAGACACAAATGTGGGAAAAATTAATTTTAACTCCTATGTCCAAACATACAACAAAAGTAACAATATTGATTGTAGATCTAGATTTAAAAGACAATATATCTTTTAGAAATAACAGGAGACTGGCTACTCAATGAGGTTGATTTGGGTAAATGTATTTTGAAAAGGAAATATAGACACACAAGTATATTAACCATAAAAGTAATATTGATAAATTGAACTCATTAAAATTCAGTTCCTATGCACACACACACACACACAAATCACAATTAAAACACTGAAAATGCAAACCAAGAGTAGGCAAAGATATTTTTATTATATATGTTTGACAAAGAACACAACCAAATTATATTAAAAGAAACAAAGCTTGTACTAATTCATACAAAAAACCAGGAGTCATTTTTTTTTAATGAATAAAAGTTTCAACAGGCACTTTAAAAAGACATAGAAGTAGTAAATTAATATTTGGAAATTTTTTAATATCATTAATCCTCAGGGACATGCAAAATAATGCCTGATACCTTTTTAACATCATTCTTTAGATACGTGTTTTATTATTCTGAAAGCAAACATTTCTGGTTCAAGACAGACTATCATCATTTATAATAACCACATCCATTCTCCACACTGCTCTCTCCACTTCAGTACAATGCAGTGATAGTCAGAGGATTATGCTTGTGCATACATTAAGAGGATGTCATGAACAATAGGAGAGGAAACCCATAATTATCAGTCTGGGAGTGTAGATAGACTACATGGTATCCCCTTCCTCTCCTGAGAAAAGGAGAATAATCTTTTGTTTGTTTTTTAGTCACTTGAAATGTAAGCACATGGTTCAACCAAACAGAAGACAAGCAGGATAAAAAGACAATTGACTCTATCATTATATATCAATTTTCTTTGCTGAGGAAGTCCTGACCATAAACAAACAAAAAAAGAAAATGTCCATAGAGTAACATTTCCTTGACAATGTTACAAAGAGATACTGCAGCAAAACTAACAGAATGAATGAAATTTATTGAAACAAAACAAAACAACCCTGCTATTAATTACTGTTATCAGGGATGTGGAGCAATTGAAATTCCACGTACTGCTGGTAGAACAAAATACAGTCAATTTGTAGAACTCTTTGGCCGTATCCACTAAAAATATTACAATAAAAAATGCATAAATGTTTATCAAAAACATGTACTAGAGGGGCGCCTGGGTGACTCAGTGGGTTAAGCCTCTGCCTTCAGCTCAGGTCATGATCCCACAGTCCTAGGATTGAGCCCCACATCGGGCTCTCTCCTCAGCTCTCTCTCCTCCTCTCTGTGTTTGCCTCTATACCTACTTGTGATAAATAAAATATTTTTTAAAAAATGTACTAGAATCATTCATGTAAGCATTATTTATAATAGCCAAAAATTGAAAAACGCAGATGCCCATCAACAGTAGAATGAATAAATAAATCATAGTATAGTTATACAATAGAATATTCTAAAATAATGTAAATGAGTGAGCAACATAAAGATAACAATATGCAGGAATCTCATAAACATGTTTAATGTACAAGTACTCAAGAACCAACATAATGGCAGTTTAATGTGCTGTTATCGTCCATACCAAAAACTAAGATATTATTGTTTATAAAATGAAATATGCAACCATTGAAATAAGGAAGAAGGTGTACTGGCCTCAAAATATTTCATGTTGTCAAGTGAAAATATTTTATAGTATGTATAGTCTGACATGAACAATTAAAGCATTCAGTATGATTTGAGTTTATATGTCTCATGTATTATTTTTGTTAGTGCAAATGGAAGGGACGGGCAATGCTGGGTAGGAAAGACAGGTAGTGAGCAACATGACGAGGCTCATGCAGGGGGGCTATGTAACCAGCAGGACAGAAATCTCAGATGTGGAGAAATGTTATAGAAAAGATGTAAGCTAGAGAGAAGGAAACATAACAAATCCACCTTGTTCTAAATATTAATGAGATATTTTTGTTATTTGCAAATCCACCTTGCTTGTCTTAAATGTTATAGACATAATTACCAAATTTTCTGGTCAGTTTTCTATAAAAGCCCTCAATAGCAATACTTCTGGGACCCCTCTCTCTGTACAGACCTTTCCTTTCTGTTCTTGCCTTCCCTTAATAAACTTTCACTTCATTTTGCCTTATTGTCCTTGAGATTCCTTCTTCGACTCTGTGAGACAAGAACCCTGAAGGCCTGCAACACAAAGATGATATTTAGAAAGATAGACACAGGAAACTATTAAAAGGCAGTATGGCACAGTGGCTAGAAAAGAGGCCCTTTACATGTTACTGCAAGTTAGATGAAAAAGGAAGGAAGCCTCCATCCTTTTCACTGACACAGTAGAGAATTGCAAGTCAGGGAAGTGAAAGTAAAGCAGAGCAAGTTTCTATTAAAGTACACTCCAAGAGCCAGTCAAGAGAAAAAGGCCCCAGAAACATCAGGGTATGGGTTTATATCAATTTTTATTTTGGAGAGGTCCTAGGGTCCTCTCATTTGATTGACAGACCTGGATTATATAATAATCAGCCAACTATGCATGTCCTTTCCAAGATGTATTCAAATTGCCTGCAGGGGATAGGAAGCCTCAACATTATTTTTTATGACTTAGGTCAAATAAGAACAAGCAGCTGCTTTCTGCAGAAGTGCAACAAGCACAACAAACAACTCATCCTCTGCTGGGATGTGGTATGACCACAAACTGACTTCTAGATGGGTGGAATGGGGTGGTTCCTAGGCAGTCCCCTATTGGGGTTCTCAGTCAGGATGTCTAAAGTCCATCCTCCTGTAGGTCAGGCTTAGCTTTCTGCCTAATTAATTTAGGTCATGATGCCTGAGTTAAATACTGTTTTCAACAAGTACTAGTTGTGTTAAATCTCAGTATTTCAAATATTCTTGGACCAGTTTCCTTAATTCAATTGCTTGGTTTCAACATTGGTGTCAGGAATAATTTTAACTTTGTCACAAGTTTGTTTTTTGTTTGTTTGTTTTTGTTTTTATGGAGGTAAAATACAGGATAATATCTGATGCATTACAAGTTGCTTTAATTCATTTTTATTATAAATTATACAATTCCATATTGATATACTACTAAATATTATATTAATAATTAGAACAATAATAATTATTATTATCTTAATAACAATCTCTTAGGAGAGGAATTTATAGAGTCAGGAAAAAAATAACCCTAAGATGCAAGATTTAATTATCAAAGTAATGGGGCTATTGTGTGGTAGGTATTAAGGAGAGCACTTGTGATGAGCACTGGGTGTTATATGGAAGTAATGAATCACTAAATTCTATTTCCAAAACCAATATTACCTTATATGTTAACTAACAAGAACATAAATGAAAACTTGAAGCAAACAAGCAAAAAATAACAGGACTATAGTGAGTTCCATGTCTTATATGCCAAGGTAAAAACTATAATTGGGAAAGACAGGGTCTCTGAGATTTGACATAGGAACGTGAAAACCTTGAATTCATAAAACTCCCCAAATCATTTGAATATGTTGAAGCATCCCACTTTTTCTTGTTAGCAGTAAGGATCTGTACTCACATCCCTGTACTCTTGCCTGACAAATCAGGATCATCAAATAACAGTCTATTTAGGAAAGAATTGGATTTGCAAAAGGAGTAAACTACCCAAGAAATTGCAGAACCTCTATGTAAATGAACACATGGTCAAATAGCAAATCATTGACTGATGAGAGTCTTGGAATGAAAAAATCAATAAATTGGGGACAGAAAGTCTTAAGAAGAGACATGCAGATTGATAAATGGGAAAGCATGTAGTATGGAGATATTTGTATGGCACATGAATTCCCATCAGAAAATACCTACTAAAGAAGAAACACTAAGTAACCAAGTAAGTAGAATGACTCATCCAGCTGATGTCAGCCACCTTCTTCACATTTGAGTCCATTGTGCTTTTCCACCCCAGTTCTAGAAAAATAGACTCATGGATAGAGTAACCGTAGTGCCGTTGGTGGGCATTATGCATGGGCCCAGTCCACAGGAACCCACATAGACAAGCGGATATAGCTACTGCTGCTGCTCAGCATTCAGCATGTCATTAAAAAGAGGGAAGCAATGCCCCAAATATGGCACCTTTGGAAAAGACCAACCAGCTATTAGGTGGGAAAATTGGCCATATGAGAACCCTTCCAGCTGGAAATGGCAGAAATTCATCTTGGCTGAAATAAACTTGTATTTTCAGGTGGCCTTTGCTTTTTATTGGTGACAAGATCTTGGGCAGCACCACTCTCTGAGGGCTTGTGTTTGCTCCATCAAAATGGGATTAACTAGGTAGGCCTAAGTGGCTCTGTCCATTAACTGACTGCCTTAGGCTCAGGTCATGATCCCAGCCAGGGTCCTGAGATCAGGAGTCCCTCATCAGGCTCCCTGCTCATTGGGGAGCCTGCTTCTCCCTCTGCCTGCCACCCACCCCCTAGCAACCAAATAAGTTAAAATCTTTAAAAAATGGGATCAGCTAGCTTCTGGAACACTCCTTTATGTATCTGATGCTCACACACCTCTGCAAGTATGTTTCTCCCGAAACCTATCCCAATACAATACACTTAGAGACATAATAATAAATCCTTAAGAAACAAAGGTAAGCAAATATCTTAAAAAGCCCTGTACACCCATGTATACACAAAGGCCTATAATCTTTAAAGTAACAATAAAAGACTGACAGCTGACTACCAACAGGAAGGTGGGAGGCAGAGGTAAAGAAATGACATCTTTAAAGTGCTAGAAGGAAATCTACCAATGTGACATATCCTACCTAGGGAAAATAATATTCAAAATATCGAAATGAAATAAAGTCAATTTTAGACAAACATGAACTGAGGAATTATTTTGCTTGAAAGCTTCATTTAAAAAAAAGAAAAAAAAAGTACTTCAGAAAGAACAATGATCCCAGGCAGAACCCTGGAAGTGCTGGAGAAAAAGGGAAAGAAAAGAAAACAAACAAACAAACTGGAAGAAGAATTTAGCTGGATAAAATGGAATAATGAAAATGAGTAATCTGGAGCATCTGGGTGGCTCAGTGGGTTAAGCCTCTTCCTTCGCCTCAGCTCAAGTACCCAGGGTCTGGGATTTAGCCCCACATCTGGCTCTCTTCTCAGTGAGGGGGGTCTGCTTCCCCCTTCTGTCTTTTCCTGCCTCTCTGCCTACTTGTGATCTCTCTCTCTCTCTCTCTCTGTTAAATAAATAAATAAAATCTTAAAAAAAAAGAGTAATCCTAAAGAATGCAAAAAGGAGGAAAAAAGAAAATAGACAAATGCATAATTATCATTATCTTTATAATAAATGTTTAATGATCCTCTAGGTTTGGTTTTATTAGTAGTGTGAAGATAGGGAGCCAGTAAACTCACCATTAGGGGAACATCAAAGAAGTTTTAATCATTGAGAATTCTGGAATAAAAGTAAAAATGGGAGTAAATTTCATTGTCTCTGTCACAATTTTAAGGAATTAGTCTGCATATTTTGCACGAGTTTCAAGTTTCAAACTATGGAATAGAACATACTGACATAATAAAAATGGATTTAAACACTGTTAGGTTAGGAATTGGATTTCTGTAGCTGAAATAATTACATGACAAAGATAGAAGATCATGAAAAGAAAAATTTCATAACTGTTAAAGAATTAAATGGATATTAAAAAAAAATCCACAATTAAGTAAAAGGCTTGAACCAGAAGATAAATCAGTATACTGCATCCTTCACTGAGAAAGTCTTAAAATGGAAAACAGTCTCAGCTGGACTAGTGAATTACTTAATTTAGATTCTGGTAAAACTCCTGATTCTATGCAGACCCTGTAAACCAATAGCAAGTTCATAAATAAAATTTGGGATAGGAATGATTTCTATCATATACTATTAAGTAAAAATATTCCTTAATAGCTTTTCTTAAAAATACTAATTGCAGGGACACCTGGGTGGCTCAGTTGGTTAAGCAGCTGCCTTTGGCTCAGGTCATGATCCCAGCGTCCTGGGATCGAGTCCCACATCAGGCTCCTTGCTCAGCAGGGAGCCTGCTTCTCCCTCTGCCTCTGTCTGCCATTCTGTCTGCCTGTGCTCGCTCTCTCTCCCTCTGATAAATAAATAAAATCTTTTAAAAAAATACTAATTGCAGAATAAATTCAGAGTAGACTCATATCAATGCATCACTACTCCAGATAACAGCACAGATAGCCTGTCTTCATCATGTCCACAATGAACAAGGGAATGAAGCAATACTAATAAAGGTAGTTAATGGTATTACCTTTATTTTATGGGCCTTTCTATATTTAAAAATGGCATTATGTAGAAAACACAGATATTCTAAATTTAGAGAGCTGGGAAAAATAATTCTCTCTTCATAAGAAAGCATAGAGAGTAATAGTCTCTCAGGAGAGGATGTACTTTATAAAAAAAAAAAAAAAAAAAAAAAGAATTCTGCAAACAAAATTCTGCCCTCCAACAGCAGATAAAGATACTTTGTCCTAAGAAGTGAATTCAATAAAGGTCCTAAATACATATTCTACATTTTTTCCATGGTGGAATTCAAAACATTCTGAGGAAACTCATAATATAACTATGGTAGAGTTTGCCAGTGTTCGCTTCTTAAGGTAAAACTACATTTTGGGGTCTCCTTGAATCAAAATGACTATGGAGGCCATGTATTGCATGGAGCAAGGGGTGTGGTGCATAAACAATAAAATTTGGAACACCGAAAAAAAAAAAAAAAGACTATGTAACTAGTTTTCACCAATGCAGTGAGTGGAGCTATCATTTCTTTTTTTTTTTTTTTTAAGATTTTATCTATCTATTTTTTTTTTATTTTCAGCATAACAGTATTCATTATTATTTCACCACACCCAATGCTCCATGCAATCCATGCCCTCTATAATACCCACCACCTGTTACCCCAACCTCCCAGCCCCCACTACTTCAAACCCCTCAGATTGTTTTTCAGAGTCCATAGTCTCTCATGATTCACCTCCCCTTCCAATTTCCCCCAACTCCCTTCTCCTCTCTAACTCCCCATGTCCTCCATGCTATTTGTTATGCTCCACAAATAAGTGAAACTATATGATAATTGACTCTCTCTGCTTGACTTATTTCACTCAGCATAATCTCTTCCAGTCCTGTCCATGTTGCTACAAAAGTTGCGTATTCATCCTTTCTGATGGAGTCATAATACTCCATAGTGTATATGGACCACATCTTCCTTATCCATTCGTCCATTGAAGGGCATCTTGGTTCTTTCCACAGTTTGGCAGCCATGGCCATTGCTGCTATAAACATTGGGGTACAGATGGCCCTTCTTTTCACTACATCTGTATCTTTGGGGTAAATACCCAGGAGTGCAATTTCAGGGTCATAGGGAAGCTCTATTCTTAATTTCTTGAGGAATCTCCACACTGTTCTCCAAAGAGGCTGCACCAACTTGCATTCCCACCAACAGTGTAAGAGGGTTCCCCTTTCTCCACATGTCTTCCAACACATGTTGTTTCCTGTCTTGTTAATTTTGGCCATTCTAACTGGTGTAAAGTGATATCTCAATGTGGTTTTAATTTGAATCTCCCTGAGGGCTATGTTCATGATGATGAACATTTTTTCATGTGTCTGATAGTCATTTGTATGTCTTCATTGGAGAAGTGTCTGTTCATATCTTCTGCCCATTTATTGATATGATTGTCTGTTTTGTGTGTGTTGAGTTTGAGGAGTTCATTATAGATCCTGGATATCAACCTTTTGTCTGTACTGTCATTTGCAAATACCTTCTCCCATTCCGTGGGTTGCCTCTTTGTTTTGTTGACTGTTTCCTTTGCTTTGCAGAAGCTTTTGTTTTTTATGAAGTCCCAAAAGTTTATTTTCACTTTTGTTTCCTTTGCCTTTGGAGACATATTTTGAAAGAAGTTGCTGTGGCTGATATCAAAGAGATTACTGCCTATGTTCTCCTCTAGGATTCTGATGGATTCCTGTCTCATGTTGAGTTCTTTTATCCATATTGGCATGATTCTTTATATGGAAAACCCAAAAGACTCTACCCCCAAACTACTAGAACTCATACAACAATTCAGCAATGTAGCAGGATACAAAGTCAATGTACAGAAATTAGGGGCTTTCTTATACACTAATAATGAAAATACAGAAAGGGAAATTAGAGAATCGATTCCATTTACTATAGCACCAAGAACCATAAGATACCTGGGAATAAACCTAACCAAAGAGGTAAAGGATCTGTACTCGAGGAACTACAGAACACTCATGAAAGAAATTGAAGAAGACACAAAAAGATGGAAGACCATTCCATGCTCTTGGATTGGAAGAATAAACATTGTTAAAATGTCTATACTGCGTAGAGCAATCTATACTTTTAATGCCATTCCGATCAAAATTCCACTGATATTCTTCAAAGAGCTGAAGCAAATAATCCAAAAATGTGTATGGAATCAGAAGAGACCCCGAATCACTAAGGAAATGTTGAAAAACAAAAATAAAACTGGGGGCATCACTTTACCTGATTTCAAGCTTTATTACAAAGCTGTGATCACCAAGACAGCTTGGTACTGCCATAAAAACAGAGACATAGACCAGTGGAACAGAGTAGAGAGCCCAGATATGGACCCTCAACTCTATGATCAAATAATCTTCGGCAAAACAGGAAAAAATATACAGTGGAAAAAAGACAGTCTCTTCAATAAATGGTGCTGGGAAAACTGGACAGCTGTATGTAGAAGAATGAAATGACCATTCTCTTACACTCTACACAAAGATAAACTCAAAATGGAGCTATCATTTCTAGCATGAGGTGCTGAAAAGTGGTAATGTCTTCTCCAATCTGGGTTTTGTTTTGTTCTTCTATTTCTTCTCCCCCACCCCATACACTAATATGAGGATGTTTCTGAGGGGAGAGGTACCAAAATGGAAGAGCTGAAGCCTACTTTCTGAATTACTGCTTAAATTCCATTTGTTCAGGAGAAACCCCTACCCAGAAATAACCCTCAAGATAGCTGAATGAAAATACAGTACATTTTTGCATATTATGGCACTAAGTTTTTAGATTTTGTCGTATCATCTAGTATTATTTTCACCATCTAGTATTGCTTTCACACACACAAAAAAATTAAATCTTTCTGAGTTTTTTTTTCTTTTGGTTTTGTTTTATTTTGTTATTGTTTTGAGGCTATCTCTCTGTCTACATGAATAGCATGTACAAATTATTTATTTCCAAAGTTTTAATTTATTCCAAAACATTTGTGGATTTTCCTCATTACCTGATAAGCACACCCAAAATAATAATTCTCTTGAGTATTTAATAGTGTGCAAACTAACATATATATTTTGATGGATAAATGGATTTTATATTTTCATTATACCAACCTTCAGCTTGCAGTGAATTCACAGCCTATTGTGGAGGACAAGATATATAAGGAAGCTTCCTGAAAGGAGGAACAAAATGCCAGTTGGCAGAAGTTCAGTTAATATAAATCAGGAGCAGATTTATAAACGGTGTTTACTGGATATAAGGATGTCAGGTTAGGGTAAATGAAATTTTAAAAATGGTTATTATTTTAAATATTTACATGGTTTTATAAATCCATAAAGTTTGTTAAAATATGAAGTAGACAACTATAATATTTTTACTGAATTAGAGTTCTGACATTTGTATATGTGTCATAAATATCTATTCATGTTAAATTAGATAATATTCATTTAGGGTCCTTATTTTTTGCAAAGTTATTTTTATCTTTGAAATTACATAAATCTATTTCTCTTCCCCAAGAAAGTTATGGAAGGGTAAATTATAATACATGCAAGTAATGAGAATTTACCCAAAAAAAGACAAAATTCAGTTGCACATAAGTACATAAATGATGTGTATATTTTAGTTTGGTTAATTGAATTTTACCAGTGTAAAAGGTAATTTTCTCTTGGCTTAATTCTGTCTTAATTTTTTGTAAGAGAAATTAAATCTATTTAAAGTAACCGATGAACTTGCTGGGAAATGAAACTTACAAATAATTTACAAAATCAGTAGTCCAAATTTAGGAAAACAATACAGTTAGGTACTATACCATGCAATACACTCTCACACTAAGTCTTTTAAGCAATTATTCCCTGGCAATAAAGATCCTTAAATTTCAGTTAACTCATTATCTTTTACCAGTAATGCTAATGTACAATCTAGTATTGGGAAACTTTTCCCCCTGACTTTCAAGCTCTCTTTGTAAACATATTTCCAATTAAAATCTTCAATATTTTGTACATGCCAAAGATTATTGAGATTTTTAAGTATTTTTAGTTTCTTGAAAATGCATATTCAAATAAAGATCATCTTCATCACTTAATTTGAAGGCAAACTTTATGGATCATTAAATGAAATATTTTATTTAACAAAACTGATTTTAGGAAGAAGCCACACATATTACACTGCTTTTAGGAATTAGTTGAAAGACACTTTTCTGGTTGAGCTTTAGGAGTTGGAACTATAATCACAATATAAGTTTAAGTTTGATCATTGCATTCATTGACTATAGAACTTGGATACTACAATGGCATTATGGACTTATTAAAAAATCAGCTCATATAAATAATTTTATCTGAATTAATTTTATGGTTTGGATTTTACTTGATAGAATAACATTACTATATATTTTTTATATCAAATTACTTATGACTTTTCTCAGAAATTTTCAGTATTAAAAATTTTAGATGTCTTTTGATTTGTCCTGAAAGTCTAAAAAAAACTTAATTAACTGAAAGTTAATATTTAGAAACTGATATTTAGTTAACATTTCAAGCATATATTTAAATTTAAAAAGACATAAGATGCCACTCTGTTAGCTATTAATTTATTGAACATAAGGTTTCCATTCATGTTCTATGATTTATTTGCTTTTGTTTCTGTGGGTTAGGACATATTCAAATACAGAATAACAAAAAACATGGGATTATTTCTAGGATGGTTCAAATTAAACATGTTTATTTTAAAATAATTCAGACCTAACATATGACTTTAAATTTTCAGGCTTTTTTTATTTTCTTCAATCTAACTTGTAGAAATGGAGGCTGAATGTATAAATGTGTTTGAAATAAAATTATGTTACATAAATTTAGTGGATTATTCATTTTTTATCAACTTAAAGATGATGCTAAAAATCTATTTTCCAAGATTCTTATCAGTCTGCTGGTTAAGAATCATGTACTTCAAAACCTGGAAAGTGCAATGGTATTTATTTGAGAAACAGTTTTCGAGGAGAAACCTGGATAAACAGTGATATAGAGCATACAAGCAGGGGCAGGAAGTGCAGAGGAAGTTCATCTAGTCAAGATGTTCATTATTTTATACTTGTATGACTATTGATACATGAAGTTTTCTGAGCTTTTGTTCTCTTACCTAAGTGAGAAGTCAGAATTACGTTATCTATAAGGTTGCTATTATGGTTTGAGTCTTTCATACATGAAAATTATTTCATCAATACTATTTTTCTCTCCTGGAGCAATCACTGTGCTTGTGAACATAGCAGTATATAGTTTACTATTATAGTGCAATGAACTTAGTGGTTTAAAATAACACAAGTTAGTAGCTCAGTTCTGTAGATCAGGAATGGACCCAACATATCTAGGTTCTCTGCTGAGGTTCCAACAAGGCTGTGATCTAAATTTGGGCCACACTACGGTTCTTACCTAGAGCTTGGGGTTTGTTTTCAAGCACATTTATACTGATGGCAGAAGTGGTTTTTTTTTTTTTTCTTTTTTAGAAGTTTTTGAAATTTTTTAAATTTTAATTTTCTTTTACATTTTTTATGTTTAAATCCAATTAATTAACACATAATGTATTATTTGTTTCAGGGATACAGGTCTATGAGTCATCATCGTCTTATATAATTCCCAGTGCTCATTATAATATATACCCTCCCCAATGTCCATCACCCAGTTATCCCATACCTCCATCCCTTGCCATCAGCAGTTTCAGTGAGGAAATGTGTATTGGTAGAACATTAACTTTACTACTTCACCTGAGCATGATCAGAACTCAGGCAGTTAAATTAGGTCTGCAGTTCCCAAAACGTTTTTGAACACTCAAGGTGAAGTTTCGCTTTAACACACACAGTCCTCTAATATCTTATTTTCAGTAGCTACTAATCAACACTCCTATGTAAACTTTCTCATTATACTTTGCTGGGGTTTCATGTTCCTCAGCCCATAGTTTCTAATTACGTTATGGAATACAAAACAACATGAAAAACAGGGCACAGTGGCAAGTTCAGTGCACTTTATAAGATATGCATGGAATTCAGCATTCATGGGAGTCTTAACGCTATCCTATTAAACTACCTGTTGTGGTCTCTGTTCACTTCACACTTTTGTGGCAAGAAAGCAAACCTTTATATTTCCCTGTTTTGATTTCTCCTCCATATCAACTTGGTGGTTTATGCATTTTGTCCTCAGTTTACTTGTTTTAACTCATTATATTTTTTTTTAATTTAATTTTTTATTTTTTATAACATATATTTTTATCCCCAGGGGTACAGGTCTGTGAATCACCAGGTTTACACACTTCACAGCACTCACCCAAGCACATACCCTCCCCGATGTCCATAATCCCACCCCTTTCTCCCAAACCCCCTCCCCCCAGCAACCCTCAGTTTGTTTTGTGAGATTAAGAGTCACTTATGGTTTGTCTCACTCCCAATCCCATCTTGTTTCATTTATTCTTCTCCTACCCACTTAAGCCCCCATGTTGCATCACCACTTCCTCATATCAGGGAGATCATATGATAGTTGTCTTTCTCTGAAGCCATTAACTCATTATATTTTTATCAAATATTCCTGTGGATTTTTTGTTTTTCTCTCTGTTACATGGTTAATACATTCCCTGATTCTTTTCTGATAAGTACCGGTCATTTCACATTCTGTGTGTGACATGTTTTTTTTTTTTTTTTTGGTTGTTGTTGTTGTTTTTTGTTTTGTTTTGTTTTTATTTAAAGTTATAGCATTTTTTAAAAGATTTTATTTATTTATTTGACAGAGATCACAAGTAGGCAGAGAGGCAGGCAGAGAGAGAGACAGGAAGGGAAACAGGCTCCCCACTCAGCAGACAGCCTGATGTGGGGCTTGATCCCAGGAACCTGGGATCATGACCTGAGCTGAAGGCAGAGGCTTTAACCCACTGAGCCACCCAGGGGCCCCTGTGTGTGACATGTTAATAGCTGGTCCCTTTAATGATATTTAGAAAATTAGATGAACAGAACTTTTTTTTTCATTTCCAGGAAACTCCTTTTTTTTTTTTTTTTAAACCCACAATTGAAGCCATATGAGCAATCAGAGATTTTGATCAGACATCTGCCATTTTATAGTTCTTAATTTAGCTCATACAAGCTTGGAGTAATTAACCTTGAGGATATTTTCAGCATATATGGGAAGAAATGGAGAGAAAGCAAGAAGGAAAAACATTGAATTGATAGTAAATTTTATTTTAATAACATGGGTAGGAGTCTCACCATACATAATGTCTGATAATTAGTGATACTTAGTAGCGAAGAAGCAGATTTTTTTGAGGCAATGATATTTTGAAATTAGAAGACGAGATCAAAAGGCAGCATGATACTTTTTTAATGGGATATTCTTTCACATAACATTGATATGATTATGATTTCAGAGGCTGAGCTTTGCTACAGACCATTAGGTTTTGACTGTGAGCTACTGAGATGAAACAGCAGCAAAATAAATAAATAAACAAACAAACAAACAAACAAACAGCAAACAAAATTTAATGTGAGAAATTGAAATGGTCAGCTTATTGATCTTGGCTACATTTTGCTAATATGAAGAAAAACTGTTGCTGAAAGGATAAGGAAATGCTAGAAAATGTTTTTATATGTTCATTTTCTGTCTCAGGGTAAACAATTAAAACTGAAATTGCATTACCAGTATTATTGTCATTACAGTGATATTTCATAGATACTATTTTCCAATAGTGTTTAGACATTAGAGTGATAAAAGGAAGCAATGCACATTTTATGCTTTTGTGTAATAAAGACTTTTCATGCTTCTCTTCAAAGTTTGAGGTTATTCTTACTAACAAAATTAAATAAAATGATGATTTGGGGAATTCTCTGTCACAGTTAGTATGCTTTTTCTGGTTTATATGTACTTTTGAGAGGTTTATGTAAATATGACAATAGATTGCACAGCTTGGATTAACTTCCTTTTATTTCCAAATGCAAGAAAGTGCTATTTGTCATATTCCTGGATCATTTTCAGAGGAGTGTGATACCAACATCAAATTTGCCCTCATTTGGGGCTTCCAATTCATAAGTAGCAACATGTATATATATCTTTAGGTGTCAGAAATGAGGATAAAAGAGAGAGGGAGGTAAATTGGAAGTGATTCCATGGTGGCTAAGGGAGAGTCACCACCCCAGGACTTGGTGTTGAGATTACAATGTAAATCCTGGGACATATACCATAACCTCATACCTGCACAAAGACTGGAGCTGAAACTGAACCAGCTAAACCCACCATACCACCCTCCCTAACGGATGTAAAGGAGTGGGAAAATGCTTAAGTACAACACACAGCTATAAACAACAATTAGGGTAGTAGTATGCTTTCTATCATTCTGCCTATATATTTTTATGGGTAACCAAAAACATGCCCAAGATAAATAAGGCACGTGTTTTGGTGCCTGCTGGATTTGAACCTATTTGATCCTATCCCTCCCTCTACCCAAACTAAGAGGTGGCCTTGAGGTCTAGGATTTTTTTGGTTAAGAATTTTATTTATTTACTTGACAGAGAGAGCAAGAGAGCACACAAGCAGTGGGGGTGGCAGGCAGAGGGAGAGGAGGAATCCAGACACCCTGCAGAGTAGGGAGTCCCACCACTGCTCAATCCCAGGGCCCTGGGATCACAACTGGAGCTGAAGGTAGATGCCTAACCAACTGAGCCACCCAGATGCCCTGAGATCTAGGATTTTTATTGGTTGTGTTCATGGTGGTCACTTCAGTGACTTATGCAAAAAAACTGTTAATAAATATTTGCTGAGCAATTAAGGTTTTCTTTCCATTTTCTTTTTGTAAAGGCAAGTTATTTACAAAAAGAGAAGTATCTAAACATACTAAAAAAGACTTGTAGGACTGACATCATGCCATGTAATCAATTACTTATGTCACAAATTTTCTTGCCAAATTTGATTATATTAAAATATTTTTATATATGGGGCGCCTGGGTGGCTCAGTGGGTTAAGCTACTGCCTTCGGCTCAGGTCATGATCTCAGGGTCCTGGGATCGAGTCCCGCATCGGGCTCTCTGCTCAGCAAGGAGCCTGCTTCCTTCTCTCTCTCTCTGCCTGCCTCTCAGTGTACTTGTAATTTCTCTCTGTTAAATAAATAAATAAAATCTTAAAAAAAAATAAAAATAAAAAAAATAAAATATTTTTATATCAAAATAAGGAAGCAGTATATTTAATATATCAAACTTAATTTGTAGATAATCTTACTCTAAAAGATAAGTAAAAGCTTTCATTTAAAAGTTACAGGTTTTATTTGAAGAGCTACAAAGATCCATTAATGATTTTTAGGAAAGATTATTTCATTCCTGAGAAAATCTTTTCTAGTTATAGTCTTTTTCTAGTTATAGTTATTTTTCAGGATTTATGATTTTAAATGGTCATTAGCATTTTAAAAAAGTGTCCTATTTGCAAATTCATACTTGATCCATATCTCCCAGTTAATAACAATAATACTTACTAATAATACATAGTATGGTTAACATGTAATTCTGCTTTAAATATTAAGTTTAAATAGATACTCTTAGATATTTTTCTCTTATTTGTCTCTCCTTTTCAAAATGATTTGTACATATTTAATATGTTTAAAGTTCCAAGGAAAGAAAATTACACAAAATGTAAGAATTTTAACTATAGGACTATCTTCAAAAACTTAATCCAATTTGAAAATAATTAATGCATGTAGAAGACTATGAAAAGAGAATTTGATTGTATTAAATCACTTTGTATTCAATATGCTGATTTAGACATATACATCTTTTAATTTGACAGTATTTCTATTAAAGAAGTTCACAAACCTAGTGCAGTTATCTGAATGTTATTTTTGTTCCTGCTAAAATTCCCGAAATAACGCAGCTGGAAGAATTGCTGTCTGATTGGAGCATAAATAGACATTGTTAATTCAGATGATAATACTATGATTTAAATACACTTTAACACTTACCTCAGAGTAATTACTGTTACATCTGACGTATGCTTACCTATTCTGAGTAAATCACTTCAAAGATGTTAATTTTACCTATTAAACAATCCTAGTTATGTCTAAGAGCACAATATCCTTCACCTGTGCCTGAGATTCCTACAACCATTAATTTTAGTACTAATTAGTTACTTGCACACCAATTATGTCCATGGTTTTTCACATCTATTTTCTATGAGTGTACGACCCTGCCTCAAAGCCATTGAAGTCAAAATCCCTTTTGTTACGAGATGGAGTCACTGCCTTTTGATTTATTTGAATCAGATAACACTTTTCCCAATTAAAAAACTCAGAATTGAAAACACTAAAAATAAAATATACTTTTACTCAAAATTGTTTTAGAAATGAAATGTTAACATATTCTCTTTGCTCTCCCCACTCCCTCTCTCTCTCCCACTATCTCCCTGTTTTCTGATCATTTTACATATGAAAATACTAGTCTGTGGAACCTTTTTTGTTTATGTTATCAAACAAATTTCATGTCTTATGATGAATCCAATCAGGGAGAGTAACTCGAAATTTAGCAAGTAGGCAATTTTACCTAATGTAATATTTAATCAAGTGTTATAAAAACATTATGACTGAAGGGTCAATATTTCTAATAGACGATAGTAGTCATTTAGGAAATATTACTTTGACAAATATGCTAATGTAAAATAGTTATTAGTAAACATTTTTCCTAAAGGGGATGGAGCTTAATCCTCTCTGTTTTAATCTATCATAATTATAAAGTGAGTATATATCTAGTCCTAGCAACAGCTCATAGGTTGACAGCGATAGGACTTTGGGAATGTCATTGAATGTATCATAGTCCTTTCTTCCTATGACTACATAAGAAGTTGAATGCTATGGTTTATTTTATCATTTGGTTAGAAGAGCAATCAAGCTAAAAGAAATAACATTACTTGTAGAAAATAACTTCATAAAGGGATAACCAAATACAAAAAAAATTATTAAATAACAGAGAAATGATTAGGAGAAATAAATATATTTTAAGAATTATGTTCTTCATCTATAACTGAAATGATGTATAAACCTCAGGCTTTTAATCATTTACTATCTTCAAAATTTACATATTGATTTTCCCACTTTTAATTCTTCTAGGAAGACAGATAAGATTGCAATTGGCTTAAAAAGTATGCAAGATATTATTTTGAAGTTCCCTTTTGGAGTAACTGAAGATCATTATCAAGACCTAGTGATGATGATTTATATTATTATACGTCATTTACCATGCTGAGGAGCTGGACACAAATCTGGAGCTGTGGAGAGGAAATACTTATCTTTGTATAATTTCCAGAACCTCAAAAATGGGATTTCCATATTTGTCTTTTTTGCCTGCTTATCTTTTAATTTCATGATAATCTTCTATTTAGACCCCTTTTTTGACCTTCTGACCATCTGGTCACTAGTTGTTGACCGACAAATAAATAAGTTATTCCCCATGAAATTACAGTTCAATTTCTATTTTAATTTCATGGACATTTTGCTTTTAAGTCAATGCATATTTTAAGAAATTGAAGAAGATGTAATAACAATGTTATTTTTCAATCATTTGGTAGAATTTTGTTCTCAGGTTTTTTCTATTTTCATTAAAAATTGTTTTATATAATAATGCTATCATCAAAGGAAGATATGGCACTTTCACATATTTTAGTGAAATCTTTTTAGCTCTAATATTTAACATTTATTAATAACCATAGTCTGGTAACATGTTTTTCCTAAGACTTTCAGAATTGAATATCCACTATATTTTATCAACATATTAATAATAATTCTAAAATATAATACTATAATATCAGTATACTGTATACTTCTACTAACATAGAAACATAGGAAGTTTGTAATTTCAGTGAATTATAGAATATGATCTTGCATATTTCAGAGAATAGAAAGTAAAAATCGAACATATGGAATTTTCATGTTGAAATAAACTATGCTATGTATTCCTACATAATGTAAGCCTTAATTTTTTACCACATTTCTAATATTACTGATATTCAGACTATAGTTTCATCAAGAAATCATTCTTATCAAAGCCAATTTAAATATTCTTTCTACCATAATGATGTTTAAATAAATGTATTGTAAATTACTTTATGTTTAGTGAATATTGCCAACTTCTAAAAGTAGGCTTTATAAAAGGTCATAAGTTTAAAAAATTATGAAAATAAAAAGGCATAAGTTAAAATTTCCCAACGTTTAAAACTTTGTATTTGAGTTGACATTTTAAAATTGAGCACACATTTTAAAATAATTATATTGTTAATCAATAGATAACAGAGCACTGTATTCCATCTATAGCACTTTAAATTTGTTCATACCAAAAAATACATGTAACTGCTCTAAACAGAAAATGAAAACAACTGTGTATCATGCAGCAGAGTTAAAAAGATATGGTTCTTGGAAACAAATGACCTCACAGATAATGAGGTAATAAAACTTTTTGTTGTTGTTCTTACCAAGCAGGTGGAATAATTTTTACTATTGCTAAAATATAAATGAAATATGTGACAAGTTTAAAAGTTTGGTCAATACACTAAAATTGCATTAGATTTTCAAAGTTGTTGTTTTTTTAATGCCTCAAAATGTACAAAATTTGTTCTACAAGTATCTTTTGTGCATTAAAGAAACCAGGAAATCAAATTTTACTATTTTATTTTTAAGTAATTGAGCTGTTTTTTTGTTGTGTTTTTGTTTTGTTTTGTTTTTATGGTTCAATATATAACACACTTTTAAGTCACGAGCCTGCTTTGGGTGTTATGGCCACTGATTAGAAAATCTCTGAGGGGGCACCTGGGTGGCTCAGTGGGTTAAAGCCTCTATCTTTGGCTCAGGTCATGATCCCAGGGTCCTGGAATTGAGCCCCACATCGGGCTCTCTGCTCAATGGGGAGCCTGCTTCCTCCAATCTCTCTCTCTGCCTGCCTCTCTGCCTACTTGTAATCTCTGTCTGTCAAATAAATAAATAAAAATCTTAAAAAAAAAAAAAAAAAACAAAAACAAAATTAGGAAATCTCTGAGAAAATATCCTGGGAACAATTTCATCTAGCGTTACTTTAATACATATTAGACTGTATATACTCTGTTGGTAGAAGTAATGAGTCTTAAATGTCTACTCACAAATTACTCAATAACTTCCAAAGGAAATATAGTAACTATGCAGTAGAGAAATCAAACACTTCATCTAAATGATCAAAATTAACATAGCAAATAATAGATAAACAGGTATACAGTATTGAAAATGTGTACTCTGAGAAGGAATAAGGAGTAACCAAATTTGTATAAACTGAACCAACTGAGAAAGTCAATAAAACAACCAACCCCAAATTAAAATAACTGGTAGAGCAAATGCCAAGAAAGACTTTGAAAGACTGAGGAAAGCTTCCAGATTAAAGGAAACTGTGAGAATAAAAAAAGTGGATTTCTTTTCCCCTGACTGAGTCTTTTATAAGAAAAACAAGCAAAATCCTTTGTAGAATATTGGAAATATAATGAATTTAAATATTCAATGCAAGTTAAAATGTTGTAGTGTTGTGTGAATATAAAAATTTTCTAAACATAATAGTTATAGTGCTTTTGTTTTAACATGTTATTTAAACATAAAAGCTATAGAACTGAAATATTTGGTTCTTAAGAAATACACTAAATAAAATATTAAAGAGTAAAGGAGAATACCCTAACTTGTTCAATCTGGACAAAGAGTACATGAAATGATTTTGTATAATTTTTTCAATTTTTCTGAAAGTTGGAAAATTTTCTTTAAGGTGTAAACAAATGTTATATTTGTTTCAGGTGCATAATATTTTGATTTAACAATTCTATACATTACTCAATGCTTACCATGATGTGTAGGCAACATCTGTCACCATACAATGTTATGAAAATATTATCAACTATATTCTTTATGCTGTGTCTTTCATTTCCATGATGTATTTATTTTATAACTTTAAGTCTATACCTCTTACTCCTCTTTAGCTATTTCACAATTTCACACACACACACACACACACACACACACACACCCAGTAATCTCTGACAACCACCAGTTCTCTATATTTAAGAGTCTATATTTTGTTTGTTTACTTGTGTTGCTTTTTAGATTCTATATATAAATGAAAACATGCTCTTCGTCATTCTCTTTCTGACTTATTTCATTTACTATTATATCATCTAGGTCCATCAATTGCTATTGCAATGGCAAGATCTTATTCTTTTTTATGGCTAAGTAATATTACATTGTGTTCTCTGTAGGTGTAGGCGTGTCTGTGAAAAATGTTGTATACACACACACGTACCAATTATTCTTCATTCATCTATGGATGGTCATTGAATTGGTTCTATATCTTGGCTATTTTAAATAATGCTGCAATAAATGGCATATATCTTTTGGAATTAATATTTTTGTTTTCTTTGTAGTAGAATTACTAGATCACATGGTATTTCTATTTTTATTTCTAAGAAAACTCCATAATGATTTCTGGAGTGGTTGTGCCATATTAAATTCCTACAAACAGTGCATGAGTCACTTTTTCTCCACATCCTCACCAACACTTCTTATTTCTTTTCTTCTTGATTCTAACCATTTTGACAGATATAAGGAAATAATCTTATTATAGTTTTGACTGTATTTTCCTGATAATTAGTAACATTCAGTGCATTTTCATGTGTCTGTTGGTCATCTGTCTGTCTTTGGAAAAATGTCTATTTAGGTCCTCTGTACATTTTTTAAAAGATTTTATTTATTTATTTGAGAGCAAGAGAGAGAGACAGAATGCGGAGGGGGGGTGAGAAGCAGACTCCCTGCCTAGGAGAGAACCTGATGTGTGTTTCGATCCTAGGATCTGAGCCAAAGGCAGTTGCTTAACCATCTAAGCCATCCAGGAACCCCTCTGCCCATTTTTTAATTGGGCTATTTGTTTTTTTTTTTTTTTTTTAAGATTTTATTTAATTTGACAGAGAGAGATCACAAGTAGATGGAGAGGCAGGCAGAGAGAGAGAGAGAGGGAAGCAGGCTCCCTGCTGAGCAGAGAGCCCGATGCGGGGCTCGATCCCAGGACCCTGAGATCATGACCTGAGCCGAAGGCAGCGGCTTAACCCACTGAGCCACCCAGGCGCCCCGGGCTATTTGTTTTCCAGTATTGAGTTGCAGTTCTTTGTATATTTTTTATATTAACCCCTTATCAGATATAGCATTGTAAATACCTTCTCACATTCAGTATGTTGCCTTTTCATTTTATCAGTGGTTTCTTTTGTTGAGTTAAAGCTTTTTTTAATGTGTAATCTCCATAGTTTATTTTGCTTTTGTTTCCTGTACCTGAGAAGACAGGTCTAGAAAAATGTTGGCAAGGCTGATGTCAAAGTGATTACTGCCTATGTTTTATTCTACACTTTTTATGATTTCAGGTCTCATATTTAAGTTTTCAATCAATTTTCAGTTTATTTTTGTGTATGCTGTGAGAAACTTGTCCAGTTTCATTCTTTTGCATGTCCAGTTTTCTCAGCACCATTTATTGAAGACATTTTCTCCTTTATATATTCTTACCTCCTTTATTGAAGATTAATTGACCATATAAGTGTGAGTTTATTTGGGAGCTCTTTTTTGTGTTCCATTATTCTATATGCCTATTTCTATGCCAGTACTGTGCTCTTTTGATTATTACAGTTTTATAATATATCATGAAATCTGGGGTTCTGATACCTCCAGCTTTGTTATTTCTCAAATTTTCTTTGGCTATCTGGGGTCTTTTGTGGTTCCATAAAAATGTCAGTGTTTGTTCTAGTTCTCTGAAAAATGTTGGTAAATCCATAAGGATTATGTTGAATATATAGATTGTTTTGAGAAGTATGGACATTTTAACAATATTAATTTTTCTAAAACAGGACTGTAGAATATATTTCCTTTCAGTTGTCTCATCCTCAATTTCTCTTGTTAGCATCTTATATTTTTCAGGGTATGCCTTTCATACACATTTCATAGGCCTTTCAGGGTATGCCTATAGTTTTCAGGGTAAGCCATACCACATAGTTAAGTTTATTTCTTGATATTTTATTCTTTTTGGCGCAAATGTAAATGGGATTGTTTTCTTAATATCTCTTTCTGTCACTTCATTATTAGTGAATAGAAATGCAACATATTTTGGTATTTTAATTATGTATCTCACAATTTTACTGAACTTATTCATCATTTCTAATAGTTTTTTTATGGAATCATTGGATAGCTCCTGCAAACAGTGACAGTTTTACTTCTTCCTTACTAGTTTGGATGACTTTTATTTCTTTTTCATTTCTGAATATTGTGGTTAGGACTCCCAGTACAATGTTGAATGAAAGTGGTGAGAGTGGACATTCTTGTCTTGTTCCTGAAATTAGAAGAAAATATTTCATATTTCCACCATTGAGTATGATGTTAGCTGTGTTTTTTCATATATGACCTTTATTATGATGAGGTATGTTCCCTCTAAAACCACTTTGTTGAGTGTTCTTATCATGAGTGGATACTGTATTTTGTCAAATCCTTTTTCTGCATCTATCAAAATGATCATATGGTTTTTATCCTTTTTCTTTTGCTAATGGGGTGTATCATATTGATTGATTTACAGAAATTGAACCACCCATGAATTCCTGGAATATATTCTCCTTGGTCATGGTGAGTGATTTTTAAAAATATATTCCTTAATTCAGTTTGCTAATACTTTGTCAAAAAATTTTGCATCCATGTTCATGGTTGTGGGTACCCTAAACATTGGTGGGCAAGGCTGGCACTCAGACCAAATATACACAATTAGCCTCTTTGTTATGGTGGTTGTCAACTTAAACCATAGGGCTTTTACTCTGCTTAGCAGCCAAAAACCTTAGCTGCTTGAACTGCAGTCACACTGGTGTGTGACATTATCTCCTTCTCTACTCAGGGCAGGAGTCACTTTGAGTGACACTGGTCCTTGCCTGGACCACTTACAGAATATGATGGGGCAGGAGTTGCTTTGGAGAGATGCCTGCCAAGGTGAATTGTTTGAATGGGTTGGATTCACAAAGGAGCATAGGGCTGGGATACATAGTGTTGGCAGGATAGGTGGTTTAGAATAATAGTACTGACCCCTGCAAGTGTCTGGAAGGGAAGGGAAATGGTATCTGCCAACACTTTTGTTCCTGGAGAAATCTCCAGAAAATTCCTGTTCTTCCTATGTATGTTTTGAGATTAGTCAAAAAAAAGTCTTCACATATACCTCAATTGCTTTTCAAACTGCTGCTTTTATGCCTTCAGCATGTTGTTATGCTGACTCCCAAGGTCAGGGACTCAGTTTTCTATCACACTTCAGTTCTTCCGGGGTTAAGACTGATGATTATTAAAGTATATGGAGTTAAGACCTGCTAAATTTAAAAGCTGCTGGAGCTAATCCCCACTTGTTTTCAAGGCCAGTTGTGGGGACTCATCTTCCTTAGTGTGGATCACTGGTGGGAATGCCTGCTGTGGAGTCAGAGCTTCTCTCTTTTTTTTGTGCTTGGTGGTATTCTTCCAATTTGTGGTTAGTCTTGCTGGGGGTTTGCTTCCTAGCTGTGTCTTTGCCCCTCCCACCCTTTTCAGCATGGCCTCCTCTCTATGATTAACTTTGGATGATCTGCCAATCTTCAGGTCATTTGCAGAGTTAGTTGCATAAATGCAGCTGTTACCTTGGTATGTCCACAAAGGACAAGGTGAGCCCAGGATCCTCTAACTCTGCCATCTTCTCTGACTTTAAAATTTGAAAATTATTTTAAAATAAAATGTTAAAAAGTAAAAATAAATGTCCAAATAAAATAAAATGCATGCCTAACAATCCAAAATTCTTAGCAGCTGAGTTGTAGGCATATCAGTTTGAATTATTTTCTTTTAGAAAGCATGTGTACTTTCTGAATTTTAAAAATAGGTGACAGATTTGTTTATATAAGGTTTAGGCAGAACCTATCTAATTCAATAAGTTTATGCATTGAATCTTTCATATATCTGTATGGGTATCATAAAAATTAAAAGAAAGTAGAAACATTTTTTCCATGTTAAAATAGAAAAAAGTCCAAAAACCAGGTATGAAAATTAAAATGGACTTCCAGGTGATTTGAATGTAGTTGTTATTTATCTGAACTTTAAAAATAATTATAATTATTTTATTCAAGAAAATAAAGGGAAATGTAGAATAGTTGGGATTCCAGAAGAACCAAATATATGAAGAATTAGATGTTTTAAAGAATTAAAATCTAATCTAGAACTTTAAAAATTCTGAAATTAAGAAATCATTGTGATAATGGACTATGGACTTGTTCATATGAAAGAGTACAAAATATACAATCGTGGAAAAACTGAAGAGATGAACAAAGAAAGAAAGAGATGAAGAGATGAACAAAGAAAGAAAGAAAGAGAAGGAAAGAGGAAGAAAGGAAGAAAGAAAGAGAAAGAAAGAAAGAAAATGCAAAAATAAGCAAAAGAGAGTTATGGAATGCAGGAACAGTATCTAAGTCTAAATCAAATACCAAAATGAAAGTAGAGTGAGTTCAGGGCAGAAACAATATTCAAAAATATGATGTCTACTGACCTTCCAGAATTGAAGAAAGATTTTAATGTACAGAATCATCGAGTTCAGACTGCTGTGTGAAAGAAAAGTAAAAACAAAACATAGATTACCATAGTCAAATTTCCTAAAACCAGAAATAAAGATAACATCCTTAAAGTGACAAGAGAAAAAAAAGACATAACACTTCTACAAAAACATTAAATCTTTGGTACACTATTCAACAGAAACTATGGATGCCAAAAGTTAAAGGAAAGATAATTTAAATGTTGAAAGAAAAAAATTATTAACCTAGAATTATTATCAAAATTAAATATTTTTGGAAAATGAATGTAGATTATATACATTTATAACCAGTGTTGAAATAGTAAAAGTTGGGAAATTGAAGTTCTCATGTTGCCTGTTAAGAAGCTAGAAAAACACAGGTGTACCTAGGTGACTCAATCATTAAACATCTACTACCTTGGGCTCAGATCATCATCCCAGTGTCCTGGGATCTATCCCCCACATCAAGTTCCCCGCTCAGCGGGGAGCCTGCTTCTTCCTCTCCAGCTCCCCCATGCTTGTGTTCCCTGTCTTGCCATCTCTTTCTGTCAAATAAGTAAATAAAATCTTAAAAAAAAAAAAAAAAAAGAAAAGAAGCTAGAAAAATACAGAAAAACAAAACAAAGAGGAATAAAGCTAAACATAGCAGTCTTTAAAAAGTAAAAAAGCTAGAAAAAATACAACAAATCCAAAAGCTATTTTAAAAGATTACTAAAATGATTAACATCTTGAAAGATTAATCAAGGGAAAAATTATAGTACCTTTTGGGTGCCTGGTTGGCTCAGGCAGTTAAGCTTCTGCCTTCAGCTCAGATCATGATACCAGAATCCTCGGACCAAGTCTGGATTCAGCCTCCCTGCTCAGCAGGGATTCTGCTTCTTAGCTTCTCTCCTGGCTTGTGGGCTTTCTCTCTTTTCCTCTCATTCACTCTCTCTCTCTCTCTCTAAGTAAAGAAATAAAGTCTTAAAAAATTAGAATAGCTTTTTAGTAAGTGTGCTACTAGTTCAACTATAAATCAGTAGTAGAAAAATGAAACATGATAGAGTCCAGAAACAGACATATACATATTTAGATATGTTAAAGCAGATGTAAAGCTGAATGATAGACCATTACTGTTTCAGTCATGATCAATCCAGATCTGCACTGTGGTTTGAGGTGTTGTGATGGTATACCAAGTTTTAAGTGTAGCTTTTTCAACTGATATGAGCATTGTTTTTCATAATCTTACTGCTGTACAACTATTTGTTGGACCAGTTGGGGCTGTATCACAAAATTTAAGATTCTGGTGACTGCACTCTTGTACACAGCAGTAAGTATACAAGCTGGAAATAATATAATTATTAAGAACTAGAGTATGTTTCTGAGGCAGTCCCTTATGCCATAAATCTTACTAATGAACATAGGTTGAAGCCAAGCCAGGAGAAATTTCTTGGCACCATTCCATTTGAGAAATCACCCATTTTTCTCATTTCAATATTTCTACCTAAAATTCATTAGGATATTTTAAGGTTTATAAAAATTTCTAGGAATACATTCTTCATCAATAATAGCACAAGAACTTTCTTGAGAGACTGAAAAAGGATTGATTTTGCCCCTACTTTATGTTACTACTTGTCCATTTTGGTTCTTCTCAATAAATCAGTTGTCTTTTTGCCATGGCATGGATGATAATCCTAACTTTTTGAACTTCCTTCATAGCTTGAAGTGAGACAACATTGGAACAGAAAGGGGCTGCCTAAAATTCTTTATTTGTGAACAGGCTTAACACATTGAGCACTAATTTCTTAGATTCTTCTTGAATTAGGATATCATCTTTCTCTATGGCAAATCTTCTAAATTTCTCCATTTGCAAGCCATAGTGGTAAAAATCTGGGAGGATCCCAGAAGAGGCCCTAGAGTTATAAATGGCTGCGAAATAAACCTGAGGTAGTACTCAAGGTAGCGGACATGTAGCAGGGCAGTCACTGCCTAGGGAAATATGCTCCTGCACATTTTTTATGGGAAATCAAGAATGGCTTAGTTCAACAAACACAGTCCTATAAATTAGGAGCTAATCATTGGAGATTTTCTGGCCAGAGTATTGCAATGAAATTATTTAGAACTTGTATTTTATTTTTTTGTTTTTGTTTTCTTAAAAAGAGGGAATTTCTAACTGTCAAATCCTAAGCCTACCCTAAGCTACAGAGGGATCAAAAGGGTACATCATGATTTAGGGTGAGTATTGCCTGTTAAACTTTCTTCATGGCACAGTCACATAAGTGCAAATATTACTGAATCAGTAGTATCCATCCTAGGATTTTATATGTCTTTGTTCAGTAATCTTTTCTTCTTTTGTGTGAATCATATCATAAACTAGATTAAGCCTGTCTTTATTATATCTATAATGGTAGTGATTTTCCAAAACTCAATATGACTATTTTTTCCATGTCTTGTCTCAGAATGAATATTCTGATCTTTATGACAATGGTATAGAGACTAACAGAAATCTCCAAGGCAAAATAAGAGCACAACTAAAACCCAGTATTTCTCTGAGCATTTTAGTATTGAATGGGCCATTTTTTAAACCAGCTATTGATTTCTTACCAGAAAATAAAAAAATGCTGCCCATACTCATAGGTAAAGCAAAAAGATTAGCAGTGAAGAAAAAAGAAAAAAAAAAAAAAGAAAAAAGTTCTCCTTTTTAAGTGACAGAAAGTAGCTCTAAATGCAGAGTAGAATGACTACACTAAAAAAATAAAACAATACGAAACCAAAGCCAATAAAAAATAATATAGACTCAAAACAAAAAAGAAAGGCAAGATCTTGATCCAATGCCTTAGGTGAAAGTTGTGTACCTCACATTGTGGCTAACTTATGATCTTTATGCATAACTTTATGATCTTGGAATAGCTCTCTTTCATTTGGTGTCATTTATTTATGGATAATATTTGACAATTTATAGTTTTAAATCTCTCACTGGGATGGATAAAAGGATAAAGAGTAACAAATTGTGTGTCTTCTCTATTGGGGATCACGTATCTAAGACCCTATCTTGGTAAGGAACTGCATACTACAAGTATGTGACAATGTGTTTTTTATATGCTCCAAGATATTTTCATTTTACAAAAAGATGTCAAAGAAAGTCCTCAGATTTTGAGCTTGTGAAGACTCCCTGGAAGGATCCTGAGAACAAGCAATTTGCATCTGGAAGTAATATGGATGAGCTTATTTCATGAGACTTCTTAGGATATTGTCATGTCATCTTAAACTAATTTAAAGTGCAAAATTGGAGAGAAATGCCCAACCTCATAGAGTAACACTAGGTAAGTTTTACTGTGAGAATCAATGATTGCTGAAGGCCATACAGGCCAGAGATAACAGAATTGTCTAAGAAAGCTCAAGTATGTCAGATAGCTTGGACACTATGGATTCAATAATGTCAGTTTTTATCTACTATTTCTGAAAATGGTGGTGAGGAAACAAAAAGTATCTTCATATAGGACAAGGCTTTGCAAATTCTTTCATACAGTCTCAACAAAAAAGGCTTGTCATTAGAGTAATAGGTTGGAATTCCCAGGTTGAGAACACTAAATCTAAGTGTGACAATAGCAAGTTGGAAGATTATGAAGCTCTAGACACCCCTTTCCCCATGGAGATATGAATTAACAAAAACAAACTGACAAAACATCCCTGTAAGGAAAAAAAAAGGTTTCTGCATTCCAAGTGAGAGCAAAACTGAGTGCATCAAATCCCAAACAAGAAATCTGTGACACCCTTCCACTCTCTCATTAGGCTTCTACCCTCCAACCCCACATTACATGCAGTAGATTTGGGAGGATACCCCAATTCATATCTTCTTCCTGAGGCAGGAAAGTCAAATGTACTCCAACTGACATTAAGGGAGGATGACCAAGGGACTGCTTTTTGTCTTTCCTGTATCCAGCTACTGATTAGAACTAGGCTGTTGGCTGGGGATCTCTAAAACAAATGTATCAACTATGTACTTGAGTCTACAGTATCATAGATGAAGACTAGGTGGAATCCCAGAATAGTGGTTTACTACAGCAACTGAGAAGGTACAGTATCATAAACCCCAGGGAGAGCTCCAAGCAGAAACAACCAAAATTCTTCAATTTGGAGATTTCATTCAAAACCACAGAGAGGATATACACTCAGAAAAGGCTTGAAGGGTCTCCCAAATCTCCAGCAGTAATGAGGGGATAAAGTCTTCACTGCAGGAAACTGGACCACAAAGTCTGAGAGAGTTGGCTGATTCTTCAAATGCTGAAATCCTAAGAAGATAAAAGAATACATGCAAAGAAATTGGAAACCATGGTACATTTAAAGGAGTATATCAGATCTCTAGAAACTGAAGCTAAAGATAAAATGAATTATCAAACAAAGAAATCAAAGTTACCATATAAGTATCCTTAATGAACTAAAAGGTCAGACAGAAAACGAAATGAAGTCAGGAAAACAATACATGAAAAATGACAATATCACAAAAAAGAAAATATATATAAAAATAAACAG
The DNA here is from genome assembly GCF_964662115.1 of Mustela nivalis. Classification (NCBI taxonomy): domain Eukaryota; kingdom Metazoa; phylum Chordata; class Mammalia; order Carnivora; family Mustelidae; genus Mustela; species Mustela nivalis. The sequence continues at coordinate 85,889,819 of NC_139020.1, forward strand.
AAGTTTTAGAACTAAATACCACTGAATTGAAATTTTTACTGGCAGGACATTGGTTTAACCAGATAGAAGAAAGAAGTTGTTAAGATGAAAAAAAGAAGAAAGAAGTTGTTAAGATGAAAAAAAGAAGTTGAAAAAAAAAGACTTTCAAAATTACCAAGACAGAAGAGCAAAAAATAAAAAGGAAAGAAGACACATGAAAAGGTCCTAAGGAATGTATAGTATACCGTAAAATAGAACTACATATGCATTATGGGGGCCCCAGAAGGAGGAAAAAAGGAAAAGGGAGAGAAAAATCTATTTAAAGAAACAATGACCTAAAATTTCTCAAATCTGAGAAGAGAAATGATAACATAAACAGGAAAATTGGACTTCCACTAGGATATATTTGAAAAGAGCCATACCAAGACACATTAGAAGAAAACTGTCAAACACACACACACACACACACACACACACACACACACACACTAAAAGAGAAAGAAGCAAGAACTGTCAGGTATAGGTAAACTCAGATTATCAGTAGATTTTTCAGAAGAAACCCTATAAGCTACAATGGAGTGGGATTGTACATGGGAAGTACTGGGGGGAAAACTACCACTAACAAGAATACATTATCTGTTAAAACTTTCTTTAACAAATAATTAAGACTTTAAAATAAAAATAAAAGCTAAGGGAATTCATTACCACTAGGCTGTACAAGAAATGCTGGTAGAAATTCCCTGGTAAAGGTAAATATGTAAGTCCACATGCTAGGTCACAAAAAGTATTTTAACAAATTTAAGAACATCAAAACTATACAAAGTATCTTATCTTAACAAATTTCAAAAGATTAATATTCATACAAAGTATCTTTCTTCACCACAATGGTATTAAACTAGATATAAAAGGAAGGAAAACAGAGAAACCCATTAATACATGGAAATTGAAAAATGCACTCTTAAACAACCAGTAGTTCAATGAAGAAATTATAAGAGAATTTAGAAAATATGTGAAGACAAATGTAATTGAAAATACAGCATACCAAAACTTAGGAGATACAACAAAAACAGTACTAAGAGCGAAATTTTTAGTGGTTAACATATTAAAAATTAAGAAAGAGCTCAAATCAATGACGTAAACTTACACCTCAAGAAATTACTAGAATAAGAACAAACTAAGCCCAAAGTCAGCAGAAGGAAGGAAATAATAAAGATTAGACCAGAGATAAATTAGAAAGGAGAAATTATAGAAAAAAAATCAGAAAAAAAATAGTTGGTTTTTTTTTTGAGAAGATTAACAAGATGGACAAACCCTTAGCTAGACTAAGAAAATTAAACTAAAAAATAAAATTTATAAAAGACTACATTGAACAATTTTGAACAATTATACACCAAACTGATAACCTAAAAGAAATGCACTAATTCCTAGAAACGTAACGTAACAAGGTTGAACCATAAAAAATACACAATCTGAGCAAAACAAAAACTAGGGAGGAGGAAGAAGTTCACAACAAAACAATAACAACAAAAGTCCAAGACCAAATTGATTTCTAAGAGAACTCTAAGAAACTTTTAAAGAAGAATTAACACCAATCCTTCTCAAAGTCTTCCAAAGAATCAAATAGGAGAGGATACTCCCAGACACATTTTATGAAGCTACTATTACCCTGATAGCAAAACCTGATAAAGACACAACAGCCAAAGAAACCTACAAACCAATATCCCTGTGAAATCTTGATGCAAAAATCCTAAATAAAATACTGGAAAACTGAATTCAATAGTGCATTTAAAGGATTTTACATCTTAAACAGATGTATTATACCTGGGATGCAAGGATGATGCAATGTATAAAAATCCATGTAAATATATGTTTATAAAAAATAAAAAATTAATAAAAAAAAATCCATGTAATAACACAACATCAATGAAATAAAAACCATGATTATCTCAGTAGATACAGAAAAAGGATTTGACAAATTCTATACCCTTTCATGATGAAAACATTTAATGAATTAGGAATAGAAGGAAACTACCTCAACATAATAAAAACAGTGTATGAAAATCCCATGGCTAACAAAATGGGGAAAGACTGAAATCTTTTCCACTAAGATCAGGACTAAAGCAATGACACATACTCTATTGCCACTATTATTCAACATGGTACTAGAAATTTCAGAGCAACCAGAGAAGAAAAAGAAATAAAAGGCATACAAATTAGAAAAGAAGAATTAAATTTACCTATATTCATAGATAAGAAGATCTCCTATGTAGAAAACCCTAAAGATTCTACACACAACCACAAACAAAACAAAACAGAAACAAACAAAAAACCCTGTTACAACTAATAAATGAATTCAGTAAAATTGCTGATATAAAATAGCCAAAATTCAGTTACATTCCTATACACTACCAATGACTAATCTGAAAATGAAATTAAAAAAAGAAAAACAATCTCATTTACTATAGCACCAAAAAATAAAGGACAAAACACTTAGGAATAAACCAAGGAAGTAAAATACACTGTAAATTACAAACCATTGTTGAAGAAATAAAAGACAGGGATGCCTGGGTGGCACAGTTGGTCAAATGTCTGCCTTTTGCTCAGGTCATGATCTCAGGATCCTGGGAAAAGTCCCTCATCAGGCTCTTTGCTCAGTGGGGAAGGTGCTCTACCTTCTGGCTGCTGCTCCCCTGCTTGTGTTTGTGCTCTCTCTCTCTCTCTCTCTCACTCCCTGTGTCAAATAAATTAATACAAATCTTTAGAAAAAAATCAAAGACAAAAAATAGAAAAATAAAGACATGCTCATAGAAACAATACTTAATATTTTAAAAATGTCTATACTATGCAAAATAATCTGCAGATTCAGTGCAACCCCTATCTGAATCTTAAAGACATTTTTATCAGAAACAGAATAAAGTCCCATAAATCATATGATATTTAAAAACAAAAACAAAAACAAAAACAAAAAACCTTGATAAAAGAAACTTTGAAGCCCTCACACATTCTGGTTTGAAAACATACTCTAAAGCAACAGTAATTAAGACAGTATGGTGTTGCCATAAAAATCTATATAGAGACCAATGCAACATCATAGAGACTGTGGGAATAAACTCTTACAAATGTGGCAAAGTGCTTTTTGACAAGGTGTCAAGAATACAAGTGGGGAAAAAAGTTTCTTTGACAAATGGTTTTGGAAAAACTGAATATTCATATGCAAAGAAATGAATTTGGAACCTTACTTTACACCTTATACAAAAATTAAATTAAAGACCTAAATATAAGACCTAAAACTATTAAAATTTTAGAGGAAAACAGGTTAAAACTTCTGGAGGTTGAGTTTGGGAATGATTCCTTTGATATGACACCAAAAGTATAAACAACAACAATAACAAAAAGATGACAAATAGGACTACACAAAGGAGTTAATATTATGAATATACAAGGAACTTCAACTCATCGTTAAAAAACACATAGCTCAATTTAAAGATAGGCAAAAGACTTCAATATTTCTCCCAAAGAGGTTTACTAATGGCGAGAAAACATGTATCAAGATGCTGCTTATACCACTTCTTTGAATGCTGCAGAATTCTTTTAATGTTATGTGAGTCATCATATGATGCATCATTAGTTTTCGAGGTAGTGTTCCAAGAACTATCAAGTTTCCAAGAACACCTAGTTCTCCATGCAATATGGGCCCTCCTTAATACCCACCACTGGGCCAACCCCTCCATTCACCCTCCTCCCCTCTAAAACCCTCAGTGTGTTTCTTAGGGTCCACAGTCTCTCATGGATCATCGCACCATCCATTTTCCCTCCTTCATTTTTCCCTTCCTTCTCCTAATGTCCTCCATGCTATTCCTTCTGTTCCACAAGAAAGTTAAACCATATGACAATTAATTTTCTCTGCCTGACTTATTTCAATCAGCATTATCTCCTCCAGTCCCATCCATGCTGATGTAAAAGTTGGGCATTCATCCTTTCTGATGGCTGAGTAATATTCTGTTGTATATATGGACCACATCTTCTTTATCCATTCGTCTGTTGAAGGCTATCTCAGCTCTTTCCACAGTATGACTATTGTGAACATTGTTGCTAATAACATTGAGATGCATATGGTCCTTATTTTCACTGTATCTGTATCATTGAGGTAAATACCCAGTAGTGTTATTGCTGGGTTATAGGGTAGCTCTATTTTTAATTTTTTGAGGAATCTCCACACTGTTTTCCAAAGTGCCTGCACCAATTTGCATTCCCACCAACAGTGTAAGAGGGTTCCACTTTTTCCATATTCTCTCTAACATTTTTTGTTTTTTGTCTTGCCAAATTTGCCATTCTAACTGGTGTAAGGTGGCATCTCAATGTGGTTTTGATATGAATTTCCCTGATGGCTAATGATGATGAATATTTTTTCACATGCTTGCTAGCCAGTTGAATGTCTCCATTGGAGAAGTGTCTGTTCATGTCTTCTGCCCATTTTTTGACTAAATTATTTGTTTTTTGGGTGTTGAGTTTGAGAAGTTCTTTATAGATCTTGGATATCAGCCCTTTGTCTGTAGTGTCATTTGCAAATATCTTCTCCCATTGCATGGGTTGCCTCTTTGTTTTGTTGACTGTTTCTTTTGCTGTGCAGAGCTTTTTATCTTGATGAAGTCCCAAAGGTTCATTTTTGTTTTGTTTCCCTTGCCTTCGGAGATGGTGTCTTGAAAGAAGTTGCTGTGGTCAATGTCGAAGAGGTTATTGCCTATGTTCTCCTCTAGGATTCTGATGGAAACCTATCTCACATTGAGGTCTCTCATCCATGGATGGATGCTTCTTACTACTAATCATTAGAGAAATTTAAATCAAAATCACCAGGAGATAATACGTCACACACTAAGGATGGCAACTATCAAAAGAACAGAAAATAACAAATGTGTCAAAGATGCAGAGAAGGTGGAACCCCTGTACACTCTTGGGAATTTAAAACCTACAACCACTATGGAAAACAGTATGGAGGTTCTTAAAAAGAATGTGAATGGAGGGGTACATGGGTGGCTCAGTGGGTTAAACCTCTGCCTTTGGCTCAGCTCATGATCTCAGGGTCCTGGGATCAAGTCCCACACCCACATCCAGCTCTCTGCTCAGCAGGGAGCCTGCTTCCTTCTCTCTCTCTCTCTCTCTCTCTCTCTCTTCCTGCCTTTCTGCCTACTTGTGATCTCTCTGTCAAATAAATAAAGTCTTAAAAAAAAAGAAAAGAATGTGAATACAATTATCATACAATCCAGTTATCCAAATTCTGAATACCCAGAAGAACTCAAAGCAGGATCTCAAACTGATATTTGCAAACTTGTGTTAATCACAGCTTTATTCACAGGATCTGTAAGGTAGAAACAAAACAAGTGTCCATCAACAGATGAATGGACAAAGAAATTGTGGTACATATCTAAAATTAATTAGGCAGCCTTAAAAAAGTCGTATCACATGCAACAACATAGATGAAACTTAAGGGCTATTTGTTAAATGAAATGACCCAGTCACAGGAAGACAAATATTGTATGAATCTATTCGGACAAAATATCTAAAGTAATGAAGAAACAAAGGATTTGCAAGGGCTTGGGGAATTCATGTCTAATGGGTAAAGAGTTTAAATGTTGCAAAATCAAAAAAAGTTCTAGTGATCTCTTGCACAGCAATGTGAATATATTAAACACTATTGATCTAAACACTAAATATTGTTATTATGACAAATTTAATATCATGTGCTTTTTTGTCACAAAAGAAAAATTTGATTGATTTTTGGTAACAATACAGCCATAACTGTCCAGCAAAGTGAAACTGCCATTTGTCTTAGAAATAATGAAATGGTAATCAGGAGTTTTTTTCAAGATTTATCATGGTGATGGTTGTACAAAATCTATTTGGGGCTATTTAAAAGAATCCTGCAGTTCAGACTCATTCTATAGTATACCTGTACACTTTTATCAGAATTATCTTGGTTACCTATTAGACATTCACTAGGAATGTCCTCAGTTATTTTTGTAAATTGCTCAAGTTGACTGAGCATACTACTGGCAATATATTTTGGCTGTGGTAGATAATTTGATGTAATTTTTTTTTCAAGACTCCATTTGATGCATTCTGGTGTCATGAAATACTATTTTGAAAGTTCCAGAGATTTTAATGTTATTTACAACTACATTTTTCCAAATATTTCTTTGCTGATTTTGGAGATTACTGTACCATAGCGGGTTCTTTAATACTCTCCAAAGAGCAATTTGGAATATTATCTAGCTAGGTCAAAGTGATGGCTGCTTTTCCAGTGTAAAGATCAGCTAAGGTATTTCCTGGCTGTTACTCCTTTATGTATAGGGCTTTACCTTTACAGACATAAAAAATAGAGCACTTAAAATATCTTTATATCTTTATTCTTGGTGAAGTTCCTTCTGAGATCGAGAAATTTTGTGGTTTCTGGATTATCCCAAGTCATGGCCTACCCCAAAAGCATTGCTGCTATTAGCAATCATACTAGCTTTCTTATTTCTATATACTTAGCAAGCTCAGTGAATGACAGGAGTTCTACAATCTCAACTGAGGTTTGTCTCGGGTAAGGAGAGCTATTCCAGGGGGAAGTTTCAGATTTTTTGTGTTGTACGGTGCCTGACATTTCCCTGTTCATGTCATATAAACTATGGTCCCTGAAAAGCAGTATTTTCTAGAGAAGGCAATTTTAATAAATGTACTTGAAATATGGACAGTTGTCATAAATGTGATAGGAAGTTTGTGAGTTCTCTCTTCTTTTGGTAGTAAAGGGAAATTTGGATGAAAATTTTTGAGGAATAAAGGGATAGAAGGATTTATCTCCTAGATACAAATCATATTCTAGGGGATTTTTTAATAATATTAAAACACAAATTGGAAGTTTAATATCCTTTCTCAGCTAAAATAGAAAGTAGGTAATTGTAATCAATCTTAGAGGTTCCCTCATATTTAAAACATACTAAGAGGCCATTTGCCTATTTAAATAAGACTAGAATTACAGGGAAATCTAAGGGTCCTCAGGGTCTTGACTAAAGGATTTGAAAAATAGGACAATGTCTTAGTAAACTCCAGAGATGTAACTGTCTCAATACATTGTTTTGTTTTCCAAAAACAGAAAATATTTAGTCTCTTGTTGCCAAGGGACACCAGTGTAAAGATTCTAGACTGGGGTGTGAAAACAATCTGAGTTATTAAAAACAGACTCTGAGACAGAGTTCATGAAACATTGGCAGGTGTTTAATGTCATATTCCATACCCTCATCTATCAAAAATTTGTAGACTTGTTATTTAATATTTAGATGAACATCCCTATGTTTGTTTAAAGATAATTTAGAAAATCAGGCAGTTCTCATTCAGACACCTTCACTGATCAGCTATTTATTTTTCAGTTTTTTAGTGATAACAGGACAATTGCTTACCCAATATTGTTTTCTAATTGCATTTTCTCCAGGTGTGTTTTTCAAAAGGCTCTTTTTGCTGGTATGTAATGACTGGAAGAAACCAGCTATTTTGTTTTCTATTTGTTTGTAAGGTTATCAGCAGATTTTCCTGGGTTGCATTCTACTTTTACTCTAAACATTCAGAAAGTAGTTGAAGGTCTGGCAATAGGATAATTTCCTCTTACAGGTTTGCAGAAGTTTAATTTCTCTATTTCTGAATTAGTGCTAGCTAGCCACAAAACTTGAAGACAAAGATTGTATACATCTCTTTGAGAATTTACACCTGATTGGTGCATAAAATGGTTAGCCTATTCCTGAAGTCTTCTAAGGATTGTCTTGTTTCTGCTTGAAAGAATGTATTAAAATATAATCTCTTTGGGGGGGTCCTGTGTGGCCCCCCAAAAAGATGGTTAAACATCTGCCTTTGACTCAGGTCATGATCCTGGGGCCCTGAGATCGAGTCCTGCCTTGGGCTCCCTGCTCCTTGGAGAGCCTGCTTCTCCTTCTGCCTCTGCCTCTCTCTCTCTCTCTCTCTCTCTCACTCTCTCTGTCCCTCACGAATAAATAAAATCTTAAAAAATAAAATATATTTTCATGAGAGAGTTTTCAAAAATATTATGAAGCATTTTCAGCTTTTTGAAACTGCTCTAGTTCCCTATGCAAAATGAGGTCTCTTAAATCAGTCTTAGGATCTTTCTTTTCTGCATTTCCCATCCATTATGAGCATGTGAGTGTCATTCTTAGAAGTACTCTAAATTCTTGTATAAATTTCTGTTCATCTTTTTGGGTTTTAGGATTTCAACAATAGTTCTTACCTATTACCAGGATGAGATCTTAAAATAAACTTTAAGAGACTTGCTTTATTCTAATAATGGCTCAACTTTAACAGACAATTAAGCATTGGAAGTTTCTTTCTGGATGGTCAGCATGGTAGGTGAATTAGATCAGATAGAAAGATAGAGGCAGGGAGCAATGGAAATATAGAGGATAAGAAAAGGTATAATTTGGCTTAAAAACCATTGGGTTCAATTTATTGTTTAGGAAATGTGAAATAGCATTAATTTCACATATTTTTCTTTATCTTGGTGGCACAATTAAAATAATTTTGCATTCTGAATCTATTTGGAAGCTTTCTCATACTAGTTAAAATGCAGAGCATTGGATGTTGGGATTTTGATTTTTTAAATTCTAACATATTTTAGATGAATAATTTAGCTTATCAGTTTAGCCTCAGTGAACATAGGAAGAAAGAGGTCTTAGTGAGCAATATATTTTTTGAAAAGCAGTTTTGTTTTGTGTGTAATTTATTGCCCAACAGGACAACAGTTGCCCAGATAAGCAAACTCTTTGCCTAGATAAATTGCTTTTCAATAATTTTCTGAAACAAATTATAAAGTTATTAATTGGTTTGTGGACTTATTTTCTTGGCAACCATATACTGAAATAAACACCTAAGTTAGGCTGATAAAAATTGTCTATGTTCTAAGACCCATCAGATGAGCTATATTGAAACACATGGACTCAATTTCATAGAAAAGTGTAAATCTTCTTTTCAGTTATTAAAGCAGACTGTTGTTAACATTGGTCCTAAATTTACTGGAAATCAAAGGTAGACTCTGAATACTATATGGCCCAGATCTTTGGAAAACTTGAAGTTTTACAGAAATTTTTATATAAAAATTCATACAGGGGCACCTGGGTGGCTCAGTGGGTTAAAGCCTCTGCCTTCGGCTCAGGTCATGATCGCAGGGTCCTGGGATCGAGCCCCACATCGGGCTTTCTGCTCAGCAGCGAACCTGCTTCCCTTCCTCTCTCTCTGCCTGCCTCTCTGCCTACTTGTGATCTGTCTGTCAAATAAATAAATAAAATCTTTAAAAAAAAATTCATACATATTATGTAGTAAAAAATTTAACCCTGCCCAGTGAGAGGTTGGGCCTTTGCTCTCAGCTCCTTGGGGTAATCACTAATGTCTTTGAATGTCCTACCCGATAAAAGTATTTGTTTACTTGTGGCCTTGGGACACAGGTTGTCTAATGTGATTTCTGGTAAGCATTCTGGGTCTTATGGCATCAAGTGGACCTCACTAGTATCAACGGGAGGTCCTGGAGAGGGAAGTTAGCCATGTGGGCAGTAAATCATATCCATGTAATGGAGCCTGGATAAAGACTATAGACATCATGAGTCTTGAGTGAGCTTCCCCCCTTGCCAAAACTGCATGCATATTGTCACATGGGTGCTGGAGGAAAAGGACAGTTGGAAACTTCATGTTTGGAACCGTTTAGACTTTGCCCATGAGTCTCTTCCCTTGACTGATTTTAATCTGTATCCTTTCACTGTAGCAAACTATATGTGTGAATATGATGGTTTTCAGTGAGTTCTGTGAAACTTTCCAGCAAATTAATAAAGCTAACAGTGATCTTGGCAACTGCCAAATTTGCAGTGTCAGAAGTGGTGATCTTATGGTCTGTTCCATTACTTTGCATAGATATATATTCATTCATATATTTATAAAATTTATAATGTTACAATTTTGTATTATACATATTATAATATTTATATATTTATACTATTATATATACATTTATAATACTATATATTATATATACATATATATCTTCACACCTCTCATACATAAGATATGTAAATCAGGTTACTTTTTCAGATGGTATATAGTACATATCTATCATGCAGAGGTATCAATTATTCAATCATGAATATCTGATACTTCATCTTTTAAAAGTCTCACAGAAGCTTTCATTTAGGAATGCACACTGAAATATTATTTTGAGGTTTTCTCATTTATTTTCCTACAATTGTCAAAAATATATAAAATAACAGTGCTCTGAAATGCTTCCACATAGTTAAATGACCATGTATTGTTTCTTTATTTTAAAACTTTAAAATCTTTTCTTTAATATTATCCAATAAAGTTTTTAAAGGATTTGCATGATAAATTATTCCTTTCATTCAGAAGAATACAAATGGTTTAATTCAAAGGGAACAAATATGTCTGCATATGATTTTCTCAGTAAGATTTTATTTTTTTCTTTTTGTTAACTAAGAAAACTATATTTTACTTTAGCTACTAGAAAAAATAAGAATCAGATTAAAGCCCATTATAAAATATAATTGCAATCAGATAATTGAGGTTGTTTCAATATCTGTATTTATTGATATTTTCTTAAATGCCAGTAGAGTGTTTCTGAAACAGAACTCATTATTTATTATTTACTCATGGCAAATAATGCACCCGTTTTCCTGTGCCATAATTTCCCCCTTCTAGTGTCATGTGATGAGAACCAGATATCACCCTAATATACCAGGTCATGACTGTAGTTAAGGAATAATCCAAAAGTGAATCTGTGCCTTCTGTCTCTTTAGAAATATAATGAAAAGGGACCTGGGTTCTCATGCTTTGTAATGTACATAAATTTCATCAGTGCATGGGAGGGCACCTCACCTTGACGTTGTGAGTTCCAGCCTCACATTGGGTATAGAGATTACTCAAAATCTTAAAAAAAAAAAAAAATCATTTCCTCAGCAGGGACATAAAACTAGAGTCTCCTGCTTTACAACCAGGGGTGTCTACAGGATCTTGGGGCCTCATGCCCTTTTGAAAATGTGAACATATACCTCCGGAGTGGTAAATTTCTTTGGAATTCCCGTTAGCTAATTAATCATAAATTATCTTCTCAGGATTATCTTTTAGTTCCTATCCCCAGTTTTAATAAAATTTGATAGAAGACTTAATTGTAGAGAAACAAAGTATTTTCTCTCAACCCCCAAATTGGTAATATCTAACACCCTCAGATATTTATTTAACTTTTCTGTTTGATAATTATATAATTTAAGCTTTTGAATAGCAATTACAAAAGACAATGCTTAAGTAGACTTCAACAAAACATCTTTTGTGTGACAAAATGAATTAACTCAACTGTATTTGTCTCACAATCGAAAGATCTCAAAGAACCCAAGTTAATAATGAACATATCAATATAGTTGAATACTTTCTTGCAATTCCACATTCTATTAGCTTCTAAAAATATTTTAAAATATTTTTAAAATTTAATTTTTAATTTGTCATGTTTATACCTAGGCATGCATTAGTGCGAAATAATAGTGAGACCTGGGGTACTCTTACCCTGTTTACCCCCAATGATTGCATCTTATAAAACTGCATGCAACCAGTATGTATTTGCGTTGATACAGTCAGCCGAGATGCAAAATAGTTTCATCACTACATGGATCCTCCATATTGCTCTTTTATAATTACATTAAATTCCCTTCTGCCCCCACATCCTTTTATCTCCTGGCATTTCTATAATATTGTTTATGTTTCTATAATACTGTCATTTCAAGATTGTTATATACATAGGATCATATAGTTTGTAACCTTTGGAGATTCGTTATTTTTATTTAACATAATTATCTAGAGATTAATCCATATTGCTGCATATATCAATAGTTCCTATTTATTGTTAAACAGAATTCCATGTATGTATAAAATATAATTTGTTAAACCATTCATTCACTGAAGGACACTTTGTATGTGTGTGAAAAGATAACTAAATCAACTTTATACATCTATTTTCATGATTTCTTGTGTGTATTAATGTAGGTTTTCATTTCTTTGAGATACAGGCCTAAGGGTACAATTCCTTTATCTTATAGAAGTTGTGATGTTTACTTTTATAAGGAACTGCCCCACTGATTTCTTGAGTGGCTATAATATTTTACATTTTCACCAGCAATTTATGACTGATGCAGTCTCTGTATTCCTTGCCAGTATTTGGTGTTGTTAATACTTTTTATTTCAGCAATTGTGATTAGTAAGTAGTGATATCTTATGGTTTTAACTTGCATTTTCCTAACAGTTAATGATATTGAACATCTCTTTATGTTGCTATTTGTTATATATATATTCTTGTTGGTAAAATGTCTCTTTGTGTCATTTTCTATTTTCTAAATGTTTTTTTTTATCTTTAGTTAATATAAATATAAACATAGAAAATTTTGATTTTGTTCTTTTGCTTCTTGTGTTTCCCAAAAGTTTTTATTGTGTTAGTCACCATATGATACATCTTTAAATTTTGATGTAGTGTTCCAAGATTAATTGTTTATGTATAACATCCAGTGTTCGATGAAATGTGTGCCCTCCTTGATACCCACCACCAGGCTCACCCATTCCTTTACTCCCATCCCCTCTAAAACCCTCAGTGTGTTTCTTAGGGCCCACAGTCTCTCATGGATCATCTCACCATCCATTTTCCCTCCTTCATTTTTCCCTTCCTTCTCCTAATGTCCTCCATGCTATTCCTTCTGTTCCACAAGAAAGTTAAACCATATGATAATTAACTTTCTCTGCCTGACTTATTTCAATCAGCATTATCTCCTCCAGTCCCATCCATGCTGGTGTAAAAGTTGGGCATTCATCCTTTCTGATGGCTGAGTAATATTCTGTTGTATATATGGACCACATCTTCTTTATCGATTCGTCTGTTAAAGGGCATCTCAGCTCTTTCCACAGTATGACTATTGTGGACATTGTTGCTAAGAACATTGAGATGCACATGGCCCTTCTTTTCACTGTATCTGTATCATTGGGGTAAATACCCAGAAATGTTATTGCCAGGTTATAGGGTAGCTCTATTTTTAATTTTTTGAGGAATCTCCACACTGTTTCCCAAAGTGGCTATGCCAGCTTGCATTCCCACCAACAGTGTAAGAGGGTTCCACTTTTTCCATATTCTAACACTTGTTGTTTTTTGTCTTGCCAATTTTTGCCATTCTAACTGGTGTAATGTGGCATCTCAATGTGGTTTTGATTTGAATTTCCCTGATGGCTAATGATGATGAAATTTTTTCACATGCCTGCTAGCCAGTTGAATGTCTTCATTGGAGAAGTGTCTGTTCATGTCTTCTGCCCATTTTTTGACTAGATTATTTGTTTTTAGGGTGTTGAGTTTGAGAAGTTGGGTATTCATATTGGATATCAGCCTTTTGTCTGTAGTGTCATTTGTAAATATTTTCTCCCATTGCATGGGTTGCCTCTTTGTTTTGTTGACTATTTCCTTTGCTGTGCAGAGCTTTTTATCTTGATGAAGTCCCAAAGGTTCATTTTTGTTTTGTTTCCCTTGCCTTCAGAGATGTGTCTTGAAAGAAGTTGCTGTGGTTGATGTCAAAGAGGTTACTGCCTATATTCTCCTCTAGGGTTTTGATAGATTCCTTTCTCACATTGATGTTTTTAATCCATTTTGAGTTTATCTTTGAGTGTGATAGAAGAGAATGGTCGAGTTTTATTCTTCTGTACATATTTGTCCAATTTTTCCAGCACCATTTATTGAAAAGACTGTCTTTTTTCCAATGGATATTTTTTCCTTCTTTGTCAGAGATTATTTGACCATAAGGTTGAGGGTCCATTTCTGGGTCTCTACTCTGTTCCATTGGTCCATGTGTTTGTTTTTGTGCCAGTACCATGCTGTCTTGGTGATCACAGCTTTGTGATGCCCCCAAGGTTTGTTTCTCTTTTTCAACTTCCTTAGCAATTCGGGGTCGTTTCTGGTTCTATACAAATTTTTAAGGTTGCTTGTTCCAGCACTTGGAAAAATGTCAGTGGAATTTTCATTGGGATGGCAATGAAAGTATAGAGTGCTCTTGGCATTATAGATATTTTGACAATGTTTAATCTTCGATTCAAGAGCATGGAATGCTCTTCCATCTTTTTGTGTCTCCTTCAATTTCTTTCATGAGTGTTCTGTAGTTCCTCAAGTGCAGATACTTTACCTCTTTGGTTAGGTTTATTCCAATGTATCTTATGGTTCTTGGTGCTATAGTAAATGGAATTGAGTCTCTAATTTCCTTTTCTACAGTTTCATCGTTAATGTATAAGAAAGCAACTGATTTATTTGCGTTGATTTTGTATCCTGCCACATTACTGTATGATTCTAGTAATTTGGGGGTGGAGTTTTTTGGGTTTTCTACATAAAGTATCATGTCAACTGCAAAGAAAGAGAGGTGACTTCTTCTTTGTCAATTTTAATACCTTTTCTTTCATTTTGTTGTTTGATTGCTATTATTAGGACTTCTAGTACTTTGTTGAACAGCAGTGTCAAGAGTAGATGGACATCCTTGTCATGACGCTGATCTCAAAGAGAAGACTGTAAGCTTTTCCCCATTGAGACTGATATTCACTGTGCATTTTTCATAGATGGATTTTCCTGTCTATGGGAATAGAGGGGAATATTCCCTCTATCCCTATACTCTAAAGAATTTTAATCAGGAATGGATGCTGTTATCTTGTCAAATGCTTTTTCAGCATCAATTGGGAGGACCATGTGCTTCTTCTCTCTTCTCTTATTGATTTGTTCTATCACATTGATTGATTTTTTAATGTTGAACTACACTTGAATCCCAGGGATAAATCCTGCCTGGTCATGGTGGATAAGCTTTTTATGTACTGTTGGATCCTATTAGCTAGGATCTTGTTGAGAATCTTGGTATCTGTATTCATTAGGGATAATTGTCTGAAATTTTCCCTTTTGATGGGTTCTTTGCCTGGTTTGGGGATCAAAGTAATGTTGGCTTTATAGAAAGAGTCTTGAAGGTTTCCTTCTGTTTCTGTTTTTTTTTTTTTTTTTAAGATTTTATTTATTTCTTTGACAGAGAGAAATCACAAGTAGATGGAGAGGCAGGCAGAGAGAGAGAGAGGGAAGCAGGCTCCCTGCTGAGCAGAGAGCCCGACCTGGGACTCGATCCCAGGACACTGAGATCATGACCTGAGCCGAAGGCAGTGGCCCAACCCACTGAGCCACCCAGGCGCCCCTGTTTCTGTTTTTTAGAAATAGTTTCAGGAGAATATGTATTAATTCTTTGTTGAATGTTTGGTAGCAATGCCACAGGGAATCCACCAGGCCTTAGACTCTTGTTTTTTGGGAGGTTCTTGATCACTGCTTCTCATTAGCAGTTATTGGTCTATTCAGGTTGTCAGTTTCTTCCTGTTTCAGTCTTGGAAGTTTGTAAGTTTCCAAGAATGCATCCATTTCTTCTACGTTGCTTAACTTATTGACATATAGCAGTTTATAATAATTTCTGATGATTTTTATCATGATCTCTTCCCTTTCATTAATAATTTTATTATTTTGGGCACTTTCTCTCTCTCATAATTTTTTTTTAACTTATTTGAGAGGGATTGCAAGTAGGCAGAGAGGCAGGCAGAGAGAGGGCAGGGGGAAGCAGGCTCCCTGCTGAGCAGAGACCAGGAAATGGGCTTGATCCCAAGACCTTGGGATAATGACCTGAGCTAAAGGCAGAGGCTTTAACCCACTGAGCCACCCAGGCGCCCAACTCTCTCTTTTACTTTTATTTTTTTTATTAGTCTGGCCAGTGATTTATTGATCTTATTAATTCTTTCAAGGAACAAGCTTCTAGTTTCATTGATGTGTTCTACTGTATCTAGTTTCTAACTCCTTGATTTCTGCACTGATCTTAAATATTTCCCTTCTCCTATGTGGGTTGAGCCTAATTTATTATTGATTCTCCAGTTATTTAAGATGTAAAGAGAGTTTGTGTATTCAGGATTTTTTTTTTTTTTTTTTTTTTTTTTTTTAGTGAATCTAGGATGGCTATGTATTTCCCCTTAGGACAGACTTTGCCATATCATATAGGTTTTAGACTGAGGTGTCTTCATTCTCATTGGTGTCCATGAATTCTTTAAGTTCTTCTTTGATTTTCTGGTAGATCCAAACATTCTTGAGCAGGATGGTCTTTAGCTTCCCAGTGTTTGAATGTCTTCCATACTTTTTCTTGCGGTTGAGTTCCAGTTTTAAAGCAGAGTGGTCTGAGAATATGTAGGGGAATAATCTCAATATTTTGGTTTCAGTTGCTGATTTGTGACTCAGTACGTAGTCTATTCTGGAAAAAATTCCATGTGTACTTGAGAAGAATGAGTATTCTGTTGCTTTAGGGTGGAATATTCTGTATATATCTATGAGGTCCATCTGGCCCAAAGTGTCATTCAAAGCTCTCGTTTCTTTGTTGTTTTTCTGCTTAGATGACCTGTTGCTGAAAGTGGCGTGTTTAGATCCCCTACAATTAATGTATTCTTATCAATATATATCTATTTTTATTAACAGCTTATGAAATTGGCTGTTCCCATGTTGGGTGCATGAATATTTACAAATTTTAGGTTTTCTTGTTGGATAGAAACTAAGAATGATATAGAGTCCTTCTGTTTCTCTGAGTATAGTCTTTCACTTAAAATTTAATTTGTCTCATATGAGAATCACTATACCAGCTTTCTTTTGTGGCCTGTTGGCATGAAAGATGGTTCTCCATCCCTTCACTTTCAGGCTGGATGTATCTTTAGGTTCAAAACACATCTCTTGTAGAGAGCATATGGATGGGTCCTGTCTTTTTATCCAGTCTGCAGTTCTGTGCCATTTTATGGGAGCAATTAGGTCATTCACATTTAAAGTGTTTATTGAGAGATATGTTTTTATTCTCATCATGTTGCCTTGAGGACCTTGTTTCTATAGATTGTCTCTTTAAATTTCCATCCTATATCACTCTTGGAGTCTTTCTTATTTTATAGAACCCCCCCCCCCAAATATTTCTTGTTATGCCATCTTGGTTGTCACATAATCTTTTAGTCTTTTCTGGTCTTGGAAGCTCTTTATCTCTTCATTCTGAATGTCACTCTTGCCAGATAAAGTATTCTTGGCTGCACATTTTTCTGATTTAGTGCCCTGAATATGTCTATCTAGTCCTTTCTGGCTTGCCAGGTTTCTGTGGATAGGTCAGACATTATTCTTATGTTCCTTCCTCTGTATATAAGGAAACTTTGCCTCCAGCTCCTCCTAAGACATTTTCTCTGAATTTATGATTCAGAGAATTTATGATTCTGAAATTATGATTCATGACTTTCATGACTTTCACAATCACATGCCTCATCACTTGTTGATCTTGGAGGGGTGTCCCCTCTGGCTATCTGCCTCTGCTGACCACTTGTTCTATTCCCTATATTATGGAAATTCTTAGCTAGGATTTGCTCGACTATATCTTCCACTCCTCTCTCTCTCTTCACCCCTGCAAGTATCCCAATAATTCTGGCTTTGGAATGTTTCATGGTGTCATTTATTTCTCTAATTCTGTTTTCATGGATTCTAAGCTCCTCCTGATCTTTCTTTTCTATCATTTTGTCTTCTAGATCACTAAATTGATCTTCTGCCTTATTTACCCTAGCTATTAGGGTATTTAGATTAGATTGGATATTGATAACATTTTTAATATCTCCTAGATCAGCTCTCATTTCTGCCTTAGAGATTCTATGTTGCCTTTAGTGGTTTTCTCCAACTGTGCCATTGTCTGCACAACAGTTACCCTGAATTCTATTTCTGACATCTGACTAATGTTCATATCCAATAGATCTGTGACAGAGATCACATATTCTAAATTTTTCCCCTATTGGGTGTTTCTCCTCCTTGTCATTTTGGTGAGAGGTGATTGAGGGGATATATAGCTGACAGGAGGGTCGTTGTAATCCCTTGATGTGGACAAGGAAGGATGTTTCAGTTCTTCCTGGCTGTATCTTGTTAGCTTTGTTAGAGGACTCAACTTTCCAGTGATACAGGGAACTTAAAACTGGTATGTATATAGACACAGTATTGAATAGGGAAGAAGTGCTATCTTGAAGCTTCTATATATAGATGTAGATATATCTATATATCTATTTATATATTAAACAAAGTATATTTATGAAAAAAGTTCAAGTTAAAGAAGTACTGTGGAATATGTTGTCTTAAACATCTAGATGAAATGATAAGCAGGTTAAAAAAATAAAAGAAGAATCATGAGAATGAATTAAAAAGAGAGAGAGAAAAGTTGTATCTAAGAAATATGCAACCTGTGAGGCAATACTTCTAGTTTAATATATTGTTTTCCCCTGATGTTGGGGTTTTAAAGTTTTATGGGGATGCTGTGGTTGTTGTCCTCTTGTTCTTTCAGCTTGTCTTTTGGGGGAGGAGCCTGCCCCATTGTTTTTCAGTCAATCCTGCTTGGGCAGAGTTAACCTGCCTGCTATCAATGGTCTAGGCTCTGTGGAAACCAGTATTTTGGGCTTTTGTTCTCTGGAGGTTATTGTTCTCTGGCAGCTTTTTGTGCCTTTTTGGAGGTCAGAGCAAAGTAAGCTGACTACACCCAGACCTCCGCTTCAGAAAGAAGCCACAGTCTGTTCCCCTCTTAATGGCCCAGAACACACACTTTCCCTCTGCAAATTCTGTTGAACACCTCAGCCTCTCATAGGCAGTGTACACCACCAGCCACTATCTCAGTGGTTGTCTGAGCTCCCACCCCCCACTTGTCTCTGTACCCTATAATACCAAAACTACCAGCAACACTGTTTGAGTTGAGCCCAGTCCTGGCAGCTGCTGTTCCTGGGACCACTGACTCAAGCCCATGCTGGGTGCACTCAACCACCATAGCAGTAGAGGCAATGGAGACAGATGTGGTGGCTTCAGCAGCCACCAGCTGCAGGGACCACTGACTCCAGCCTGTGCCAAGCTGTCTCAGGTGCAGGTGGGCACCAGCTGTGGCCATTCTGGGACTGTGGGATTAGGTCCACACCTACAGCCACCTGGTCCCAATAATTGTCCCTTAAGTCCATTTTTTCTGTTTGGATGCTGTTATCAGTCCCTTCCTGTCTTTCAGTCACTGGTGTCCTAGCTATTGTTGGTCCCCAAACACAGGGCATTTTTGCACTGGTGTATTACCTTCCAGTGGCTCACTTCTGGTGGCTCCCTCCCCCTTCTGTTTATCCTCCCATATTTGTCCACACAATCCCAACTCCTCTGTACCTTTCCACTGATGATCCTCTGCTCCCACACAGAGATTCAGAAATGTATAATCTTACATCTCAGGCTGATTTCATGGGTGTTCAGAGAGCTCTGGTAAATATCCAGTTCAATTCAGGGAATGGGTTGAAATAGGTTCTCCTACTTCTCTGCTATCTTGCCCCTCTGGATTATTAATATTATTATTTAGTCATCATGTTTTAAAAGTTTGCAAATATTTTCTCCCAGACTGTAGCTTATCTTTTCATCATTTTTTTAATAAGGTCTTTTGTGGAGGAAAGTTCTTTATTTTGATGAAGTCCAATTTATCAATCTTTCCTTTTATGGATAGTATCACAGATAAGAATACTTTGGGCAGACAAAATTGTGGAGATTTTTTTTCTTAAGTTTTACAACTTTATATTTTACATTTATATCCATGATTTATTTTGATTTAATATTTTTATAAGATGTGAGACTTAGGCAAAAATTTGGGGGAGAGACACTGACTTATATGTGGATTCCTCCTGCTCTATAATCACTCATTGAAAAAACATCTTTCCTGTATTGAATTGGTTTTTGCAACTTTGTCAAATTTGGGCATACTTAAACAATGAATCATGGAACACTACACCAAAATCTAATGATGTACTCTATGGTGACTAACAAGACATAATTTTTTAAAAAATGGGCATATTTGTATGGGTCTGTTTCTGGATTCTATATTCTACTCTTGAGATATCTGTCTATTCCTCTGAAAACCCACACAGATTTGGTTACTGTAGCTATATAGTAAGACTTAAAATGAATAGAATGATTCTCCCAGTCAATTTGGCTTTTTAATTATTGTTAACTATTGCTATTTCTTCTGCCTTTCCATATAAGTTTGGAAAAATATTTTCTATATCCAAAATTTCTTGCTGGGAATTTTATAGGAATTATATTAATCATGTATATCAATTTGGGAAAGAATTGACATCTTTACTATGATAAGTCTTCTAATCCATGAATACAGTATTTCTCACCATTTATTTAAATATTTTGATTATTTATCAGTATTTTGTTGTTTTCAACATTCAAATTCTATACATGACTTACACAAAATTCTCTTATTTTTCTTAGCAATTAGAAATGACACACTTTTAATTCCAGTATCTATGTGTTTACTGCTGGTATATAGGAATGCAGTTGAATTTTATATGCCATCTTGTATGCTGCAAACTTACATGACTCTTACTGGGTCCTCGGGGTTTTGGTAAATTCACTTTTATTTTCTATGTAAATAATCATGCCATCCACAAATAGAGACTGTTTCATTTCTTTTTGCTTCATTGTACTGCCTAGAATTCCAGCACTATATTAAATAAAAGTGGTGAGAGCAGATTTCTTTGCCTAGTTCTCAATCTCAGGAAAAAAAGTATTCCTTTTTCCACTCTTAAATAAGTTAGTTATAGACTTTTAGTAAATATTCTTTAACAGAGAAAGCTTTCCTCTTTTCCTATATTTCTAGGATGTTTATCTTAGATCAGTGTTGAATTTTGTCAAATACCTTTTCTTCATAAATTGATAATCTATATCAACATCTAATAAGATTATCTAATTTTTCTTCTATAACCTGTTAATATAAATGAATACATTTTTTGAAATATAAAACTAGTCTTATACACATTATTTCATGCTTTATAATTCTGTAGCTAGATCAATAGAGAGATAAACACATAGATATAGATAGATAAATAGGTAGTTGAATTCTAATTGCCAGTACTTTGCAAGGATCTTTTTATTTAAAATAAAGGTATTAATTTGTGATTTTCTTTTTCATACTGTGCTTGACTTATTTTGGTATCACAACAATACTACTTCATGAAATGATTTGGGAAGTGTCTCTTTCTCTTGCATTTTCTAGAGGAAACTGTGTAGTATTGATCTTAATTTTTTAATCATCTGGCAGAATTCTTTATTGAAGCCATCTCGGCCTTGGATTTTCTTTTTTCTTCCCTTTCTTTCCTTTCTTTCTTTTTTTCTTCCTTTTTTTTTTTTTTTTGAAGTTTTGCTAAGTACAAATTTGTTTTCTTTGGTAGGTACAATGTCATTCAAATTATCTATATCACTTTGGTAGATTTGTGGTAGTTGGTACTTTTTGAAGACTTGGTCGATTTCATCTAAGTTGTATAATTTATGTGTGTAGAGTTGTTCATATTACTCTTTTAATATTATTTTGATGTCTACAGAATCTGTAATACTGTCACCCTGTATCATTCCCGATATTGCTAAATTGTCTTCTCACTTTTTTGTAAATTTCCTAAAGATTTGCCTACTATACTGATCTTTTCAAAACATGCCACTCTTCATTTTATTAATTGTTTTTCCTTTTTCAACTTCACTGATTTCCACTCTTTATTTTTCCTCCTTTTTGCTTGTTTTGAGTTTCTTTGGCTTTTCTTTTTTCTAGGTTCTTGAGGTGAGACCTTAGATTATTAATTTGAAACTCATTCTCTGTATGGATGTATGCATTTTAGTGCCATAATTTTCTTTCTCAACACTCTTTGAGTTTTATCTAATAAATTTTGATGTTTTGTATTTTTTTACATTTATTTCAATGCACTTTTGATATACTATTAGTCTTCTTTTTTTGATTCATGTGTTGTTTAGTTTCCAGGTATTGGGAGGTTTCTCTATTATCATTGTGTTGTTGATTTCTACTTCAGTGCCATTGTAGATGATGAACATATTCTGTAAGGTTTAAATTCTTCTAAATTTTTTGAGGTTTGTTTTAGGATATGATCCATCTTTTTGCACGTTCCATGGGAACATGCAAGAAATCTTATTCTGTTATATGGTGAGGTGTTCTATAAATGTAGATTAAATTCTCTTGGTTGATGGTATCTGTATTAGTTCCCTATGGCTTCTGTAACAAATAACTACAAACTTGATGGCTTAAACATCAGAAATTTATTCTCTTATAGTTTTACGGAGCAGAAGCTTGCAATATCACTGGACTCATATCAAGGTATTAGCAGGGTCACACTCCTTATTGGGGCTGTTGGGAATAATCTATTGCTTGCCCCCTTCAGCTTCTGGTGGTTGTAGGAATTCCTTGGCTTCTGGGCACTTCACCCCATTTTTAAGGCTATCTACAAACCTCTTTCAGTTTCATCTTCATATTTCTTTATCCACTGTGTGTATTAAATCTCCTTCTCCTTGATCATCTGAGCAATTCAAGTTAGGTATGGGTGAAACTCTGGATATGATCCATCTTTGGGCAAAATTCCTCTTTATCTATGGGTCTGTAAACTAGAAAACATGTCATTTGTTTTTAAAATATCATTACAGGAATGGCATAGTATTATAGTTATAGAAATTCCCATTCCAAACTGAGGTATATATCTACCTTAATTAGGTATTTTCCTATTTTTTTCTTATATTTTGCAGCTTAGTTGTTTGAGTTATGCACATTTAGGACAGTAATGTATTCCTGATGGACTGACCCATTCCTCATTATATAAAGTTCCTCTTTGGATTGGGTATTTTGTTCCAAGGGCATATCAGCATAGGTATTTTGCTTTCTTGTTATTAATGTTTGCATGATGTGTCTTTTTCTATCCTTTTAATTTCAACCTATCTTGTTATATTTGAAGTGATTCCTTGTAAACAGTACATAGTGGGTCATGTTTTTAAATCCATTCTGCTAATCTCACTTATTATTTTAATTGGTATATTTAGACTATTTACATTTAGTCTAATTTATAGTAGACTTTAAGCACAGGCATACTTTGGAGATATTATAGATTCAATTCCATAACCAATAAAGTTAAAGCT
The DNA here is from genome assembly GCF_964662115.1 of Mustela nivalis. Taxonomy (NCBI): domain Eukaryota; kingdom Metazoa; phylum Chordata; class Mammalia; order Carnivora; family Mustelidae; genus Mustela; species Mustela nivalis. The sequence continues at coordinate 85,912,899 of NC_139020.1, forward strand.
GTACTAAAGAATCAAAGGAAATTTTGGGTTTTCCAATGTGTAAAAAAGTTATGTTTTCACTCTGTTAGTCTAATAAGTGTGTAATAGCATTATGTCTAAAAGTGTGCTTATCTTAATTTAAAATATTTTAAATTTAAAAATATGAACCATCATCTGAGTTTTCAGTAAATCATAATATTTTTGCTGGTGGAGGGTATTGCTTCCATGTGATGGCTACTGACTCATCAAGGTGGTAATTACTGAAAGTTAAAATGGCTGTAGCAGTTTCTTAAAACAATGATGGAGTTTTCCCAGCTATTAACTTCTTTTCATGAACAAGTTCTCTGTAGCAGGCAATGCTGTTTGACAGCATTTTACCCATAACAGAATTCTTTCAAAATTGGAGTCAATCATCTTGAACACTGCTATTGCTTTAACAATTAAGTTTATATAATATTCTAAGTTTTTATTGTTTCAAAAATCTTCACAGCATGGGGCACTTGAGTGTCTGTCAGTTAAGTGTCTCACTTCAGATCAGGTCATGATCTCAGGATCCTGCAATCCAGCCCCACCAAGAGTCCCTGCTTAGCAGGGAATCTGCTTGTCCCTCTATCCCTCTCCCACTTGTGTTTTTTTCTCTCTCTCAAATAAATAAAATATTTTTAAAAAATCTTCACAACATCTTTAATGGGAGTAGAGTCCATCTCAAGAAGCCACTTTTTTGTTCACCCATAAGGAGTAACTATTCATCCATTAAAGTTTTATTATGAAATTAACCAATTCATTCATACCTTAAGGCTCCATTCCTAGTTTTCTTGCTATTGCTACCACTTCTTCAGTTATTTACTCCACTGATGACTTGAAGCCCTCAAATTCATCCATAAGGTTTGTAATCAAAGTTTTCCAAACTCCTGTTCATGTCGATTTTTTGCCCGATTCTAGGAATCCACCCCAAAATATTTTCAATGTTCTTTTCCCAAATCCTTCAGTGGAAACATTATTGATGGAGACAACTGTATTTCTTCCACAATAAGATTTGAAATTTAAAATTACTTTTTGATCCATGGGCTGAAAATAGATATTTTGTTATTAAGTATGAAAATAACATTAAACTAATTGTACTTCTCCATCAGAGCTCTTGGATGGCCAAGTATATTGTCAGTGAGCAGTCATATTTTTGAAAGGAATTTTTCTTTCTGAGCAACAGGTCTCAACGGTTGGCTTAAAATATTTAGTAAACCATGTTGTAAACAGAGGTGCTTTAATCTAGGCTTTGTTATTACACTTCTAGAGAATAGGCAGGGTAAATTTAGCATAATTCTTAAGAGCCCCAGATGGGAGGAAGCCATAGGATTTTTAGAATGGAACATTGGTTTCAACTTAAGTCATGAGCTGCAAGAGCTCCTAACAAGAATAAGCCTGTTCTTTGAAGATTTGAAGTGAGGTATTGACTTCTCTCTAGCTATGAAAGTCCTAGAAGTCGTCATCTTTCAAGAGAAGGCTTTTCTCACTAACATTGAAAACCTGTTGTTTTAGTGTAGCCACCTTCATTAATTATATTTACATCTTCTGGATAATTTGTAGCAACGTCTACATCAGCACTTGTTTCACAATGAACTTATGTGTTTTGAAGATGACTTCTTTCCTTAAACTTCATGACCTAACTTCTGCTAGCTTCCACCTTTTCTTATGCAACTTCCTCACTTCTCTCAGCCTTCATAGAATTAAAGAGAGTTAAGGTCTTGCCCTGGATTAGGCCTTGGCTTTAAGGAAATTTTGTGACTGTTTTGATCTTCTTCCCAGACTATTCAAACTTTCCATGTCAGCAATAGGCTGTTTTGCTTTCTTACCATTTGTATGTTTAAAGTAGCACTTTTGATTTCCTTTAAGAACGTTTTCTTTTCATTCACAACTTGGCCATTTGGTACATGGACCTAGCTAGCTTTCAGCCTATCTCAGCTTTTGACAAGCCTGTCTCACTAAGCTTAATCATTTTTAGCTAACAATGAATACAGAAAGGGAAATTAGAGAATCAATTCCATTTACTATAGCACCAAGAACCATAAGATACCTGGGAATAAACCTAACCAAAGAGGTAAAGGATCTGTTCTCAAGGAACTACAGAACACTCATGAAAGAAACTGAAGAAGACACCAAAAGATGGAAGACCATTCCATGCTCTTGGATCAGAAGAATAAGCATTGTTAAAATGTCTATACTGCCTAGAGCAATCTATACTTTTAATGCCATTCGATCAAAATTCCACTGGTATTCTTCAAGGAGCTGGAGCAAATAATCCTAAAATTTGTATGGAATCAGAAGAGACCCCGAATCGCTAAGTAAATATTGAAAAACAAAAATAAAACTGGGGGCATCATGTTACCTGATTTCAAACTTTACTACAAAGCTGTGAGCACCAAGACAACATGGTACTGGCATAAAAACAGACACATAGACCAGTGGAACAGAGTAGAGAGCCCAGATATGGACCCTCAACTCTATGGTCAATTAATCTTCGACAAAACAGGAAAAAATATACAGTGGAAAAAAGACAGTCTCTTCAATAAATGGTGCTGGGAAAACTGGGCAGCTATATGTAGAAGAATGAAACTCAACCATTCTCTTATACCGTACACAAAGATAAACTCAAAATGGATAAAAGACCTCAATGTGAGACAGGAATCCATCAGAATCCTAGAGGAGAACATAGGCAGTAATCTCTTCGATATCAGCCACAGCAACTTCTTTCAAGATATGTCTCCAAAGGCAAAGGAAACAAAAGCGAAGATGAACTTTTGGGACCTCATCAAAATCAAAAGCTTCTGCACAGCAAAGGAAACAGTCAAGAAAACAAAGAGGCAACCCACGGAATGGGAGAAGATATTTGCAAATGACAGTACAGACAAAAGGTTGATATCCAGGATCTATAATGAACTCCTCAAACTCAACACACACAAAAGAGGCAATCATATCAAAAAATGGGCAGAAGATATGGACAGACACTTCTCCAATAAAGACATACAAATGGCTATCAGACACATGAAAAAATGTTCATCATCACTAGACTTCATTTTTAGCTTTTGAAGATACATCTGACTTTTCCTTTCACTTGAGGCCATTATAGGGTCATTTTAATTGGCTTAATTTCAATATTGTTGTGTCTGAGGAAATAGAGACCAGAGGAGAGAGAGATTGAGAGAGAGAGAGAGAGAGATGGGTGAACCGTGGGGCAATCAGAACACATACATTTACTAAATTCACCATCTTATATGGGCACAGTTTGTGGCGTCCTCCAAAATTACAATATCGATATCAAAGATGACAGATCAGAGATCACCATAACAACTATAATAATGAAAATGTTTAAACTATTGTGAGAATTACCAAAAAATGACATAGAGACACAAAGTGAGCAAATTCTTTTGGATAAATGGTATTCATAGACTTGCTCAACACAGGATTGAGGCCAACCTTCAATTTATAAAAAAATGCAGTATCTGTGAAACACAATAAAATGAGGTATGCCTGCATGCCACTTAATTTTTTTTTTATTAGTTTTCTCCATTGTGGATATTTGGTCTCTCTGTGTTCCTTTCCCTGCTTTCCTGTGGGTTCCTTTATTACTTTGTAGAATTCTGTTTTTATGGTTTTCCTAGGGATTGCTTTAAGTATTATATTATATCAGACACAATGTATGTATAACATTCTGTTGTATTAGAATTGATTGCTGCTATTATTTTAGAGCTTTAGTGAAGTGTAGAAGCCTTATGTCTCTTTTTATGACTTCACTCTTCCTTGTTTATAACTGTCAATATTTCTTCCACATATGTTTAGAACCATGACAGACATTGCTATAATTTTTTATTCAACTATGAAACAAAATTTAGAAAACTCAAAAGAAGGAAAATCTATTGGATTTACTTTTACTTTTCCCCATTATTCTTTATTCTCTCCTAGTATTTCAAGTTTCCTTCTTAACCATTCTCTGTGGGTGAGGTTGCTGACAGCAAATTCTCATAGTTTCTTTGTATGAAAATATCTTGATTTCCTCTTCCATTCCTGAAGAATATTTTAACTTGATATAAGACTCTGGGTTGCCAGTTCTTTTCCTTATAGGTTTGAACAATGATGTATCACTTCCTTCTGGTCTCCGTGGTTTTTAATGAGAAATTCACTTTCATTTGAATTGTTTTTCCTTTATTGATGAGGTTTTGTTTTCCTCTCACTGCTTTCGGTATCTTTCCTTTCTCTTTGGTTCACACTTCACACACACACCATATCTGGGAGCTTCGGTGAGGGTAGAGTGGGCTCTACATTATAGCTTTGTAAGGGGTGGAAAGCTAGCCTTTCTACTGTGCTGTTTGTCTTCAGTGTAACAGTTTTCTAAAAGTTTTCTGCTGTCTGAGGCTGTCCCTTTCTTTGCCCTTTAGAAAAAGACAGCAGAAATTTTAAAGTTATTTTCTGATTTCTAGTCTCTTCAGTACCAAGGATGGGAATCATATGGTAAAAAAAAAAAGCTAATAACTAACCACCCTGTCTTCTCTTGGGTTTCAAGGTTCCTAGCGAGTCTGTCTTCTATCTACCTATCATCCATCTATCTAGCCATCATCTATCTATCTAATCTGTCATCAATTATGTATCTCCAAGATGTATATTAGTGTTCCTAAAGTATCTTCAGCTCATTATTCTATAATGTCTGATATATCTCCCATCCCATTTTCATTTTTAAATACAATTCCATACAAAACCTTTGAGGAAATCTTACATAGATCAATTTTGTTTTGAGTTTATATGCAGGAAATATGCTTGGGGTTTGCAAGTTTTCTTTTATGGCAAATAACATAAGAATAGCTACAGTTATTTATAGTCCATTATTCTACAAAATAATTTAAACAATGGAGGGTTAATTGTTCTGTGACTTCCAAGGTGTATCTAGGAAATGTAATCTAATCAGGCAACTAAGATATACCCTCCAGCAAGTGGAGTGTTTGAAACTGTTAACCTAAGGTTAAAAATAATTTCAGAAGGAATGACTTCCAATTAAATGCAATTCTTGTCTCAGTGTAGGTGGAATCAGCATTGTACATAAAATTTTATGCATTGCAGAAATAAAACATCATCAAGTAATCAAAGATTCTAAACCTCATGATCAGTTGTTTTTGTTTTTGTTTTTGTTTTTGTTTTTAACTTATCTTTTGCCTAGATCAACTCAATTTCAATCTGTCTAGGACCCTTTCAATAACATAGGAACTTTTCTAACCCTGATATCTATAATAATAAACCCGATTGATTTACAGATCAGCAAATCATCAGATATTGAGGAGTGGGAATACTTGTAAAAATAATGTCCAGAGCCAGAAATACATTGTTAACAATACTGTTTATACATACTATAGTTCTGTAATAGTGACCAGCTGCACCTATGGAACAATCTCATTTGGTTTTTATTACTTCTTATTTTTAACTTTAGTGCCAAAGTGCTGAGACAGCTAAGTAAGCACAGAAGCACTTTTTGAATACTAATCTCTTAGATAGCAACCTCTGTTACAGCAAATACATTTTTAATGGAAAAATAAAATAGAATGTTTCAACACTAAATTAATTTAGAATTTACCTTTTTTTCTTATGAGATGTAAATTTTCCACCTCATCATTATTCTTTTTATTATTTTAGTGGAGTAGAAGTCATTTGCAGAAGTGGTGAGCTGCTACAGAATACTATTTATAGCAAAAACAACTGCTACTTTAATCATATTGACACACTATATTGCTATGCTGTAAAGTATTTTTTATACCTGACACTTATGACAGAAAACCAAATCAAACTGAGCCTTAATGATTTCTGTTATTCTCTGAATATATGAAACAGAAGAGTGTGATAGTAACTGAAAATATATTTTCAGGGATTAAAAAACTAATCACCTTGGTATTTAAGAACAAGGAAAAGAACTGTCTAAATTTGGTCAAAAACAATATATGATTAGAAATGAAAATAATAAAATCCTTATGAAGTATATGACTGTGCAGTTTATATTTTTTTAATAACTTCTGGAATAGAGAACACTTCCAATATTTGTCTCTAATAGAAGAAAGGAAAAACTAGAAGTAACTTTGTAAATATTATCAGAAAGTTATGTTCTTTTTTTTAAATTATTTTCTTGATTATTCAATCTTAACTGAAGATAATTATAAGGTAATTAGTGCCTAAGCTATTAAATATCATTTCAATGCACAACTTATTAATTGGAAGTGTTCACTACAAAAGAATCTAGCAACCTTTTCTCTATTTCTGAGGAATGTACACATTTCCCAAGATAACTTATAGTTGAAATATCATCAGTGATTTTATCATTCTCTACTTAAATTGGTTACATGTATCTGACTGAGTGGTGGGTGTCACCATATAAATATACAGGGACTAGCCAAATCAAATGGCCTCCTTAAGAAGTGATATCATTTGGTGATAAGCCCAATGATTTGCTGAAGGAAAGAATAAAATATCTAGCAAGTATCAAGTATTGCTTTCTGGACAATCATTTCACTTCAGCAATCACATCATATGTGAGACACAAACTCTTTTGGTCTTTATGTTGTGTATTATTATTTATTTATTTATTTATTTTTAACTTTTTATTTTTTATAAACATATATTTTTATCCCCAGGGGTACAGGTCTGTGAATCACCAGGTTTACACACTTCACAGCACTCACCAAAGCACATACCCTCCCCAATGTCCATAATCCCACCCCCTTCTCCCAAACCCCCTCCCCCCAGCAACCCTCAGTTTGTTTTGTGAGATTAAGAGTCACTTATGGTTTGTCTCCCTCCCAATCCCATCTTGTTTCATTGATTCTTCTCCTACCCACTTAAGCCTCCATGTTGTGTATTATTATTGAGATAACTTTTTAAGTAACATGTTTTGTTATCTACAGGGAGAAATTTTAAGATTTTATTTTGATCAGTAACTCAAGAGTTATTCTTAAATCTTGAAAATAATGTCACATGTCAAATATTTTGTTATATGATACATATCAATATCAAATATTACATATTTATATTTAAATTTAAACAATATTAAATATTAAAAATATACCAAAATTAAAATTATAACAATGTATTATTATTTATTAAAATTTTAATGTTAAGTCTATATTTGATATGGGAAATTGTATGTATATCATTTATAACATATGCTATATATATGTAGATTTATATGTTTTATATGTGTGTATAGGTACAAATATTTTATACCCTAGAGGTTTTTACCTTGTTTTTATACTATATTAGTGAATTTAGATTTTTCTTTGACTTTTTTATTAAATAATTTAATTTTTATATAATTAATAACATTGGATTTATGTTGGAAAATAGCTTTATAAAACAGTATTATTTAATAAAAATGTAAATAAGCAATGCAGCAAAATGTTTATTTTTCATCGAATATATTTGATATAAAATATTATATTAGTTTCAGGTATACAACAGTGATTACACAATCATACACATTATGAATTGCTCACCACAGTCATCACTGTTATCATCTGTCACCATAAGAAGTTATTACAGTTTTATTTACTATATTCTGTACTTTTTATTCCTGTGAATTATTTGTCTGATAACTGGAAGTTTGTATCTCTTATCCTCTTTAACTTTTTCACCAATTTCCCCACCTCTCATTGGCAACAACCAGTTTGTTCTCTGTATTGGTGAGTCTAATTTTTGTATTTTTGTGTTTGTTTTTTTAAATTTTACATATAAGTGAAATCATACAGTATTTGGCTTTGTTTGATATATTTCTCCTAGCATAATACCCTCTATGCTAATCCAAGTTGTCACAAATGTCAAGATTTTATTCTTTCTTATGACTGAGTAACAGTTCATTGTATAAATACATAATATCTTCTTTATCCATTTATCTATTGATGGACATTCAGGTTGCCTCCATATCTTATCTATTGTAAATAATGCTGCAATAAACATAGAGGTGTATGTATGTTTTTGACCTTCTGATTTTGCTTTCTTGAAGTAAATACCCAGAATTGTAATTACTGGATTATGTGGTCGTTTTAATTTTATTTTTTTGAGAAACCTCCATACTGTTGCCCAGGATGAATGCATGAATATACATTCCTAATCACAGTGCACAAGGTTTCTTTTTTCTCCACATTATCAGCAACATCTTTTGTCTTTTTGATACTAGCCATTTCTGACAGATGTGAGGTGATATCACATTGTCGTTTTGATTTGTATTTCCTTGATTCTTTTTTTTTTTTTTGAATTTTTTTTTAATTTTTTATTTTTTATAAACATATATTTTTATCCCCAGGGGTACAGGTCTGTGAATTACCAGGTTTACACACTTCACAGCACTCACCAAAGCACATACCCTCCCCAATGTCCATAATCCCACCCCCTTCTCCCAAACCCCCTCCCCCCAGCAACCCTCAGTTTGTTTTGTGAGATTAAGAGTCACTTATGGTTTGTCTCCCTCCCAATCCCATCTTGTTTCATTTATTCTTCTCCTACCCACTTAAGCCTCCATGTTGCATCACCACTTCCTCATATCAGGGAGATCATATGATAGTAGTCTTTCTCTGCTTGACTTATTTCGCTAAGCATGATACGCTCTAGTTCCATCCATGTTGTTGCAAATGGCAAGATTTCATTTCTTTTGATGGCTGCATAGTATTCCATTGTGTATATAGACCACATCTTCTTGATCCATTCATCTGTTGATGGACATCTAGGTTCTTTCCATAGTTTGGCTATTGTGGACATTGCTGCTATAAACATTCGGGTGCACGTGCCCCTTTGGATCACTATGTTTGTATCTTTAGGGTAAATACCCAATAGTGCAATTGCTGGGTCATAGGGCAGTTCTATTTTCAACATTTTGAGGAACCTCCATGCTGTTTTCCAGAGTGGCTGCACCAGCTTGCATTCCCACCAACAGTGTAGGAGGGTTCCCCTTACTCCGCATCCTTGCCAGCATCTGTCATTTCCTGACTTGTATTTCCTTGATTATTAATATGGAACATGTTTTCACGTGTCTGTTGGCCATCTGTATGTCTTCTTTAAAAAAAAAAAAAGTTTATATAGGTTCTCTGCCCATTTTACCAGATGCTTTTAAGGTGTTGGGTAGTAAACATTTTTTTAAAATATATTTTGGACCTTAACCTCTTTTTGGATATATCATTTGCAAATATGTTCTCCTATTCAGTAGGTTGCCTTTCAGTTTTCCTGATGGTTTCCTTCTCTGTACAAAAGTTTTTGAGTTTGATGTAGTCTCATTTGTGTATTTTTACTTTTGTTTTCCTTGCCGACCTAGATAAATGCATCTAAGGACACTGTCAAATAGATTACTGCTTATGATTTCTTTTATGAGTTTTATGGTTTTAGGTCTCATATTTCTGTTTTTAAACCATTTTATTTTTGTGTATGATATGAGTGAGTGGTCTAGTTTTCTTATGCTGCTGTCCAGTTTCCCCATCATCCTTTACTGAAGAGATCGTATTTACCCCATTGTATATTCTTGCTTGCTTTATCATAGATTAAGTGACCATGTAAGTGGGGGTTTATTTCTGTGTTCTCTATTCTATTGATCTGTGTGTCATTTCTTTGCCAGTACCATACTGCTTTGATTACTACAGCTTTTTCTTCATTCTCAAGTTGCTTTAACTATTTGAGGTCTTGTGGTTCTTTATAACTTTTAGGATTATTTATTCTACTTCTGCAAAAAGTACAGTTAATGTTTTGATAAGGATTACACTAGTCCTTATCAAGGAATCTATAAATTGCTTTGAGAAGAATGGACATTTTAACAGTATAAATTTTTCCAATTCATTTTTTAAATTAATTAATTTATTTTCAGCATAACAGTATTCATTATTTTTTCAACACACCCAGTGCTCCATGAAATCCGTGCCCTCTATAATACCCACCACCTGGTATTCCGACCTCCCACTCCCTGCCCCTTCAGAACCCTCAGATTGTTTTTCAGAGTCCATAGTCTCTCATGATTCACCTCCCCTTCCAATTTACCCCAACTCCCTTCTCCTCTCTAATACCCCTTGTCCTCCATGCTATTTGTTATGCTCCACAAATAAGTGAAACCATATGATAATTGACTCTCTCTGCTTGACTTAATTCACTCAGCATAATCTCTTCCAATCCCATCCATGTTGATACAAAAGTTGGGTATTCATCCTTTCTGATGGAGGCATAATACTCCATAGTGTATATGAACCATATTTTCCTTATCCATTAATCCATTGAAGGAGATCTTGGTTCTTTCCATAATTTGGTGACCATGGCCATTGCTGCTATAAACATTGGGGTACAGATGGCCGTTCTTTTCATGATATCTGTATCTTTGGGGTAAATACCCAGGAGTGCAATTGCAGGGTCATAGGGAAGTTCTATTTTCAATTTCTTGAGGAATCTCCACACTGTTCTCCAAAGAGGCTGCACCAACTTGCATTCCCACCAACACCAACATGGAAGAGGGTTGCCCTTTTTCCACATCCCCTCCAACACATGTTGTTTCCTGTCTTGTTAATTTTGGCCATTCTAACTGGTGTAAGGTGATATCTCAATGTGGTTTTAATTTGAAACTCCCTGAGGGCTAGTGATGATGAACATTTTCTCATGTGTCTGAAATCAGTGGCTTTCTTATACAATATTAATGAAAATACATAAAGGAAAATTAGAGAATCGATTCCATTTACTATAGCACCAAGAACCAAAAGATACCTGGGAATAAACCTAACCAAAGAGGTAAAGGATCTGTACTCAAGGAACTACAGAACGCACATGGAAGAAATTGAAGACACAAAAAGATGGAACACCATTCCATGCTCTTGGATCAGAAGAATAAGCATTGTTAAAATGTCTATACTGCCTAGAGCAATCTATACTTTTAATGCCATTCGATCAAAATTCCACTGGTATTCTTCAAGGAGCTGGAGCAAATAATCCTAAAATTTGTATGGAATCAGAAGAGACCCCGAATCGCTAAGTAAATATTGAAAAACAAAAATAAAACTGGGGGCATCATGTTACCTGATTTCAAACTTTACTACAAAGCTGTGAGCACCAAGACAGCATGGTACTGGCATAAAAACAGACACATAGACCAGTGGAACAGAGTAGAGAGCCCAGATATGGACCCTCAACTCTATGGTCAATTAATCTTTGACAAAACAGGAAAAAATATACAGTGGAAAAAAGACAGTCTCTTCAATAAATGGTGCTGGGAAAACTGGGCAGCTATATGTAGAAGAATGAAACTCGACCATTCTCTTACACCGTACACAAAGATAAACTCAAAATGGATAAAAGACCTCAATGTGAGACAGAAATCCATCAGAATCCTAGAGGAGAACATAGGCAGTAATCTCTTCGATATCAGCCACAGCAACTTCTTTCAAGATATGTCTCCAAAGGCAAAGGAAACAAAAGCGAAGATGAACTTTTGGGACCTCATCAAAATCAAAAGCTTCTGCACAGCAAAGGAAACAGTCAAGAAAACAAAGAGGCAACCCACGGAATGGGAGAAGATATTTGCAAATGACAGTACAGACAAAAGGTTGATATCCAGGATCTATAATGAACTCCTCAAACTCAACACACACAAAAGAGGCAATCATATCAAAAAATGGGCAGAAGATATGAACAGACACTTCTCCAATAAAGACATACAAATGGCTATCAGACACATGAAAAAATGTTCATCATCACTAGCCCTCAGGGAGATTCAAATTTTTCCAATTCATGAACATTCTATATCTTCCCATTTATTTGTGTTGTAATTTTTTTTTTTTAATCAGTGTCATACTTTTCAGAGTTCAGGTCTTTCATTCTTGGTTATATTTATTCCTAGGTATTTTATTCTTTTGATGCAATTGTAAATAGAATTGTTTTCTTACTTTTTTCAACTTTGTTATTAGTATATACAGATGCAACACAATTTTGTATATTTTATATCCTACAACTTTACTGAATTTATTTATGTATTATAGCTTTCTGGTGGATTCTTTGGGGTTTTCCATAAAGTATCATTGTATCAGTTTGGATGAATTTTCTTTTTCTCTCTGATTACTTCCAGTCCTCTATTAAAACAAGTGGGGAAGTGGATATCCTCATCTTGTTTCTGATCTTGGAGGAAAATCTTTCCATTTTTCACCATTCAGTATGATCTTAGTTGAGGGTTTGTCATATATAGTCTTTGTTATGTAGAGGTGTCTTCATTCTATGGCCACTTGATCAAGAGTTTTTATCATGAACATTGAATTTTTACAATTTTTTGTATTTATTGAGACAATTATATGATTTTGTTTTGTTTTGTTAATGTAGTGTACCACATTAATTTAAAGATATTAAGCCATCCTTATATCTCTGGAATAAATCCCCCTTGATAATGGTGAAAGATTCTTTTGATGTATTTTCAGTTTGGTTTGCTTATATTTTATTGAGGATGTTTACCAGGAATATTGTCACTATATAGGTATGTTGTTCTTTAGTTTCTTTACTTTTCTTTTTTTATGTTTGTTTGTTTGTTTTTGTTTTTTTAGTTTCTTTGTCTACTTTTAGTATAAGGGTAATGCCAGATTCATAGAATGAATTTGAAAGAATATCTCCTTTGTGGGGTTAAAGAATAGTTTTAGAATAGGTATTAACTTTTCCTTAATGTTTGGTAGAATTTACTTGTGAAACTATCTGGCCCTAGACTTCCGTTTGCTGGGAATTTATCTATAACAAATTAATTTTCATTATTTGTAGTCAGTCTCTCCACATTTTCTGTCTTCTTGATTCCCCTTAGAAATTTGAATGTATCCATTTCTTCTGAATTGTTCAATTTGTACTTAAAATCAAATCCATTTTAATAGCATTGCATTTTTACTCCTCCTTCCATGTTTTATGTATATAATGTTATATTTTATATTTTTGTTTTGTGAATCCTTTAATTTTATAGATATAATCGACTCTACTACCTTTGTCTTTTAAACTTCATACTAGCTTTAAAAGTGATTCACTACTATTATTATATATTTGCTGTACTTTTTCTTTTCATAATTTTATTTTTCCTAGTTATAGCCTTTTCTATTCTGTTTAGAAACAGAATAAGTCTCTTTACCATTTCTTGTAAAGCTGGTTCATGTTGGTAGAATTTCCCAAATAAAAAATGTTAAAGGAACTTATCTTTCCTTCTATTCTGTTTTTATTTTTTACTGTGTTATGTTAACCACCATACTGTACATCATTAATTTTTGATGTAATGTTCCATGATTCATTGCTCCCAGTGCTCCATGCAATCTGTGCCCTCCTTAATACCCATCACCAGGCTATTCTGAATGATAAATTTGCCAAGGAGAGTTTTTATCGTAAGTTTTTGTTTGTTTTTTGTTTGCTTTTCTTTTCAGTACTTTGAGTATATCATACCACTGTTTTCTGGCATGTAAAATTTCTACTGAAAATCAGCTCATAGCCTTAAGGTCTTTCTGTGGTATATAGCTAGTTGTTTTTCCCTTACTGCTTTTAAGATTTTCTCTTCATTACTACTCTTTGTCATTTTAATTATTATGTATTTTAGTTTGGCCCTTTGCGAGGTCAAATTGTTAGGGGCTCTCTATGCTTCCTGGATCTGAATGCCTGTACTTTACCTGAGATTAGGGAAGTTTTCACCTATTATTTCTTTAAACAAGTTTTCTGTACCTTTCTCTCTTCTTCTAGGACCCCTATAATGCAAATTTTAGTATGCTTGTGGTCCTAAAATTCCCTTAACCTATTCTTTTTTTTTCTTTTTGCTGTTGAGCTTGGGTGTTTTCTATTACCCTTTCTTCCAGATTATAGATCCATTCTTATGCATCTTCTAATAGGCTGTTGATTTCCTCTTGTGTATTTTTCAATTCAGTTTTTCTATTCAACTCTGATTCATTCTTTTTTATAATTATTATCTCTTTGTTGAAGTTTTCTTATGGAGTTCATATACTCTTCTCTCAAGTCTGTTAAGGCTTTATAGGTACACTTGTAAACATACTTTAAACTCTTTATCGGGTAGATTGCTTATCTTGTTTTTCTGAAGTCTTGTTTGATTTTTCATTTATGTCATATTTCTGTCTCCCCATTTTGTTTCTATGGATTAGGAGTAACAGCTACTTTCACAAGTCTTTTTTTTTTTTTAAGATTTTATTATTTATTTGACAGAGAGAGATCACAAATAGGCAGAGAGGCAGGCAGAGAGAGAGAGAGAGGAGGAAGAAGGCTCCCTGCTGAGCAGAGAGCCCGATGTGGGACTCGATTCCAGGACCCTGAGATGATGACCTGAGCCAAAGGCAGTGGCTTAACCCACTGAGCCACCCAGACACCCCTACTTTCACAAGTCTTAAAGGAAGGCACTTATTTAGGAAAGTCCAGTGTAGAGTGCATATACCTAATGGCTCTGACTGGCTGGCTAAAGCTGTAGCAGTCACAGCCTTTGGGTTCTGGAGCAAATCTTTATCAGGGCTGCCCTAGTGGGACAGCTGGAGCCAAAGTAGATATAAGCCAGATGTTGCCAGGGCCATCCTGGTGGGTGGCTGGAACTAAAGTTGATATGCATGGGCTGGTGACTCGAGACACTCTGTGCAGGGGACACTCTGTTGGGATATTAAGCAGGTCCAGAATGAAGGTGTCCTTGGGTGTTTTGCACCTGTGTCACCTTGGTGAAATACTTGGGAGTATCTTGGTGTTTATTGCTTGGGACCACCGTGATGGAATGAGGGGAGCTTAACTGCTATAAATGGAGGAGGGGATGCCTTAGAGGAAGTGATAGAGCTAGTATGGTTTGGGGATCTGGGACTCACTGAAGCACTGGGTCAGCTAGAGTACCCAGATCCTGCTCCCATCTGTACTATGAAGGCGGTGGGGGAATGCAAGCAATAGCACTCACCTGCACCTCTCATTCCAGTGAGAGTTCTAACAGTCCCCCCACCGTTTGGCAAATTCTTCAGTGTTAGTAAATAGGTCTCCTTCTCTTATAGCCTAGTTTCTCTTTAAGTTATTTTTTTTTTCTGTGTCCCAGGGTGTGTCCTGTGGCCCTCAAAGCTATCTTTCCCCTTACTGTGTTTTGCAGTATGGGGGGGGGTGTTTTTCATGTTGTTACTATGTCTCCATTTCTCTTGTCATTCTATATGTGGTTCCACGATACATTGTTATGCAGGTGCTATGCAATTAGCCCTTAATTATTTTTCAGAAAGAATTGGTGTGTCTATAGAAGTTGGTGATGTCAGGGCTTTCTCTGCTTTCATCTTAGACTTTATTTATTTATTATTGTTGTCATTACATTTTTTTTATCTAGTCCCTAAATATTTGTTGGAAACATATTCTTAAAACTTCCAAAAAATGAGTCTCTATTTTGGCTTTGAGGAAAAATGGAAGTAATATTTACATAAGTATTTCCATTTTCCTTAAATTTCAAAACTTATTTTGAGCTAACTGTAAACTTACAGAAATGTTGCAAAAATAGCATAGTGAATTCTAATATATCTCTTAACCAGCTGTACCACATGATGCAAAAGGAAATATGAACTTTGGAGGCATCCATGGATCATAACTCCCATCTCAGAAGCAGTCTTAACCTAGATCTTGACACTGTGCAAGGTCAAAGCTACAGAACCACACTATGCTACATGAATAATGGCTTTGAAATGAAATTTTGGAGAATATTTTATTTTAGCTATCTTTAAATGTATCTTTTTTGTGAACACAAGTAATGTTTACTAGTCATCTTAAGAATGGATATTAAACTGAAACAAGATAGAGCTCTGGATTAAAAGGTAAGGTGGTATTATAGTTGTGACATTGTAATTTTCAGAACAAAGGTAAGTACCCAACCTTTACTCTTATTCATTGCCAAATTCTTAGGGCATCCATAGTTCAGACTCCCTGAGAACTAAGGAAGCTATGTTACTGAATAGATGTTTTTGTATGTGTATTACATTTTGCAGTACAAGTTTAATTCATTTTAATCATGTAAATAACACATTTTAAAACATAGTTATGTTAAAATAATTAGAACATAGGTATTACTGTAATTAACAGCATTTGCTTTTAACCATATAATCTATTTCTTTGGTGGTCTTTTTTTAATTTTCTTTCATCTAGAAATAATGGTGAAACTCTTTTTCATACTATCCCAGACATTTTACTCTCTATTTACTTTCTTACTTATATTTCTTATCATTACATGTACCTTTATTTTGTATTCACTTTTACTTTTTCCCTTAGTCTTGAAAGCCCTTGCATCTGTGATGATTTGTCCACATTGTACTGCTTCCCTTCTCCTCTATTGTAGGCTTAAATTTCCCTTATTCCACATTTTGGTATTACTTTGGTCATAACACAAGAAGAACACTTATTATGTTTTATTATATTTAGCTTTATTATCTTCCCTTTGCTAGATAATGACTCACATCAAGCAAAGGCCACTTAGGCATGTTTATATCCAGAGAGCACAGAATAATTTCTGTAACATAGTGAATATTCAATATAGAGATTTTGATTCAACAAATGAATGGATTTCATAGCCAAGATAAAGTGCAAAAATTATCATTATACAGTTTTTTAGTAAAAATAACACATCTTAGTATTAGCCAATTCAATGTTAGCCAAAGCTATATTAAATTTAAATGGGAATTTGACAGGGTGTTGCACTATGGATGGAGATGTTACCTGGAAGAACATTTTTTTTTCCTTGATAGTTTAATATTATATTCACTTTCTAATGTTGAAAATATCATTTGTGTAGGGACACCTAGTTTGCTCAGTTGCTTAAGCATCTGCCTTCCACTAGGTCATGATCCTAGGGTTCTGGGATCGATTCCAACACTGGGCTCCCTGCTCGGCAGGGGGGAGTCTTCTCTGCCCCTGTAGCTCCTCCATCTTGGTCTCTCTTGCTCTTTCTCTGTCAAAATAATGAATATAATCTTTTCTTTTTTAAATAAAATATTGTTTGTGTAACACTGCATGCAATTAGACAACACAAAAATGGCAGCAGTGTCTATTTTTCTCTGATTAACGAATGAAAATAATAGTTACCATTGTTAGGATGCTACCTGTAGGCAGATCTAAATTCTTTGCATGTATCAATTCTTCTAATCCTGACATGCTTTCTGTAATGAAGGTATTGTTATTCTTCTCGTTTAAAAAATGCAAAGCTGTCACAGAGACTGGACTTGCCAAAGAACAGTCAGGTAGAAAGTTGTATGGGTCAGCATCCAGGGATCTTGCTTCTGACTCTCGATTACTCCTGCATGTATGTTTATGGACATGTCTTCAGCACTGAGAGAGTTGGCTGGGCACATTGTTTTTGTTGTTGTTATTGTTGTTGTTTTTCAATAAAGTATATAGTATTTGTAAAGATGTTTTTTTATTTTAATAACTATTGAAAGTTATATCCCTTAGTACCAAAACATAATGGTAGTTGGTTAGGCTACCTCCGTCAACTCAGAATTAACACTGATGTAGTCAATTATTGAAATATGCCAGCCTTTTGGGAAAACTGAAGTTATCCACAAAACACAGTTCACAAAAGTGTAAGATATATTGTGGTTCTTTGATTTATTTTTCAGTGCACATTTACCTATGACATGATGTCAAAATTGGGTACAGCCATTATAGATGGACTCAGGCTACTTGCTTCACTGAGTAACTGCTCACAACACTTTTAATGTTATATATAGATCTCTGTATAGTCACTGACTTAATAGAATATCTCAAATACTACCTCAGCGACATCATAATTATGAAGATACCTACTTACTTTTTAAAAGACTTTATTTTGGCATAGGAGGGCAATTAGTGAAAGAATATTCTCTTCCTTTAAAAATTCTACATTAGAAACAATAGCACTTTTTATAAAAACAGCGCTTAGTAAAAACTTTTGGAGTGTTAAATCAGCAACTTTTTGGAGTGAAGTTATTTTGAATTACTAACATAATAAAAACAAATTTAAAAAAATATTTATGTATTTATGTATTTATTTGACAGAGAGAGACAGTGAGAGACAGAACATGAGCAAGGGGAGTGGGAGCGGGAGAAGCAGGCTTCCCACTGAGCAGGGAGCCCAATGCAGGGCTTGATCCCAGAACCCCAGGATCATGACCAGATCTGAAGGCAGACACTAAATGACTGAGCCACCTGGATGCCCTAAAAACAAATTTTCTTGATGGGATTAGATGGAGGCAGTAGATGTTGTGTAAATTTTATCATGGATACAAACCTCACTCATTTGTTAGAAAAAAATATTAAAATAATATATGGGGCACCTGGGTGGCTCAGTGGGTTAAGCCTCTACCTTCGGCTCAGGTCATTCATGATCTCAGGGTTCTAGGATCAAGCCCCGCATAGCATCGGGCTCTCTGTTCAGCATGGACCCTGCTTCCCCGCTCTCTCTTTGCCTGCCTCTCTGCCTACTTGATCTCTCTCTCTCTGCATCAAATATATTATTAAAAAAATTAATAGTACGACAAAGTAACTAGGCCTGTAGTTTTACTTTTATGAAATGCCTTCAAATTCAAGTGTAATTCCCAAGTATCAAAAAATCCAATCTGGATTTTATATTACTTGCTACTACTCAGTACTGACAAAAGCAAACTATAGAAGGAGCAACGGGTTGAAGTAAATTTGGCAACTGGGATCCCTAGATAATCATATCCTAATCACTGAGTCAAAATAAGAGGTTGGGTTGTTAGACCCATTATATGATTTTCTAGTTTTATTTGCTTTGATCCTCACTGTCTTCCTGTGTTCTCTTCTTTCACCCACCCAGAAAGTAAGGTCAACAAGTAGGGGCCAGAACTTTATTTCAAAGCTAAAGAGATGGCTGGCATAAATTGTATGGACTTAGTGCAAAATATGTATGTGAATGTGTATATGCACACATACACTATGAATCTGGTAGTCCCATTTAAAAATGTTTGTCTGTTCATATCTCTGACATGCTGTGATCTATTTTTTTCAATGACTGGAGGATATTTCAACTCTGTATGTACCTCCTAAAAAAGTGCTAGTTTTCTTGGCAAGTCAAGAGCAGAACATCTGCTTTTTTTGATTCTCTAGTTGAAAAACAATAAGAAAACCTTTTCTTTTCTGTGCTGGTGATACGATTATAATACCCTATTGCATATTAATGGATCTTCAGATCCATCTTTGTTTCACTCGAAATGGTCAGAAATAAAATGATGCAATACTGAGTTATAAAACAGTAGTAAACTGTATTTGCGGAATGCTTTCTTCACTAAATGGAAACATACACATATGATATAACAGTAAAATGAATGAAACATTTTAAAAAGGAAGTTCTTCTTCTTTATAATGTTCATTCCTAGTTACATGACAGCTAATATAGTATTCATGGTCAAATTTAACTTTTGAGACCATCTGCTTTATGCAAGATGTCATAGAAATAAAAGCTGTTTTGAAATAAAAGAGAACAAAAATCTTGTTCAGAGAACACCTCCCAGCTGTGTTACCAGTTACTGTGTAATCATCTTTCATTATACATGCTGTATGGGGTATAGAGGATGATTAGAAATGCAAACCTGATGTTCTGATGTTCTGGATTTGTATATCTCTTTTAAGGCCAGATCAGCTCAGCAAGGAATTTAGCTTCAGATTTCAATTATATCTAATGAAATGTTTTTGCTAAGTTGCTAATATTTATTGAGTGATCGTATTCTAAGAAACAACCTAAAAAAAACTCCTAAAATTCTTGTATTTATAGAATAGTAGACACTAACCAGTATAAGACTAAGCAAAATTAGGACCATACTATTGTCTTTTTAAATTTTCTTTTCTCTTCCAATTTCTACTAAAAGGATGAAAAGCACAGCAAGTAGTCCAGTGTTTTAAGTTCAGACACACACACACACACACACACACACACACACACACACACTATGTATCTATATATTTTCCCTCCAAAGTAAAAAACTTTTGTCAGTTTTGGAGGGTAACTTTGCTTATATTCTATCCTTCTGAAAGCATATTTATAGTATATAGCTAATGTGTTAAGGAAATAATATGTATATTTTTTTAGCTTACTTTTGCATTCAGTTTATTTCAAATTGTTCCATACTGGGTAATAAGAACAGACTCATATTATGTATAATTACTGCATTGCAGACACATTTCCAATTGTTCCAGTTATCAATTGCTACATAGCTACTCAAAAGTCAAACTTATCTGTCAAAATATCAATGATTTTATTGTGTCTCATCATTTTGTTAATAAGGCATATGCACAAGACCTAGCTAGGTGATTTTTCTAGTTCACTTTGTATAAACTGGTTACCTGGTAATACTTAGTTGATTCCAAGCTGGGTGACATAAAATGGAGATAGTTGGAGAACTGGCTTCAAATGGCCTCTCTCCAAGTGGTCTCAGGGTTTCCCTACATGGTACTAGTATGGTAGTTGTCTTTCTTACAAAACAACTTGGAGCATTATGATACGAATGTGGATGAGTCTTAGCCTCTTAAAGGGGATGCCTTTAAGAGGCACTGTCACCAGATTCTATGGGACAGAGCAGTCATAGATCAGAACAGATTCAAGAAGAGGAGAGATAAGTTCTTGCTTCTCAATAGGAGGAATATTATAGAATACCAGGTCACTTTTAATCTGCCATACCAGTTTTTGATCAAACAACAAACTTTAATAATTATTCTGTGTAGATGTTTTTGTGATTATAGTAAAACATTCTTTTTTTTTTTTTTAAATTTTAATTATTTATTTGACAGACAGAGATCACAAGTAGGCAGAGAGAGGAGGAAGTAGGCTCTCCACGGAGCAGAGAGCCCGATGTGGGACTCGATCCCAGGATCCTGAGATCATGACCTGAGCTGAAGGCAGAGGCTTTAACCCACTGAGCCACCTAGGCGCCGGTAGTGAAACATTCTTACAAGTGATGTTGATGAATAAAAATACTGATTTTCATTTAATATTATGACAAATATTGCTTAATATTTTGTGGCTATATTGCACAGTACCTTCAACTTTCTTTATCTCAACACTGCCCAACCCAGAGGGTGTTCCCAAATATTTAAAGAAAATGGGACTGAAAGGAAGAAGGCAGTGCACAGGGATGAAAAGAAGACAATTATAGAAACTGAAAAATAGTGGGACAAGCAAGAATAAACCTAATATTTGAAAGTCATTTAATTTTCTGGTATCTGTTTTTTTCTCTGTTAAAACACAGAAGTAGATTGTCTAATCTCTCAAGTCCAATTTTTGTAATCCCATGATAATACATTTAAAAAAACTCTTAAATCATTATAATGAGGTAAAAAAATTACTTTGGCTTAAACAATAGAAATTTATTTTCTCATAGTCTAAAGGCTTGAAGTTCATAATGAGGTAAAAATTTAGACAATTTCAAGAGAAACATGAAAAAACTGAGGACCATTAATAGTGCAAAGTTGTTTTCCTCACTACTTGTTTAGCACTTAGAGCTATTTTGATGTTATAGGATCATCTTTACAAAAGCAATATTGAGAATTATTTTGGAGAAGAGAATAGCTGTAATTTGGTTACACTAGTATTTGTTTAAAATAATTATCTAAATATAATATTTATTGTAACATCCAAAAAAAGATTAGATATTCTAAAGTGATAAAACTAGTCAAAGCATATCTTATCAATAGCTTAAAATTTTCATTAAAGTGAGAATAAATTTTTAAAATTGTTAATTCCAACTACCTTTAATTTATGTATCTATAGTAAGATAAAATTTATTGTATCATAAAACATATACTTGAATATATATGATAATCTCACAAAAGTTAAAAATCAGGCTTCAGAATAACTGATAAATTAAATAGCAAATTAATCATAGATATCACATATAAAAATATGTGGTAGATATATCTCAACTGCTAAAGTTTTAACTTGAAGAAAATATTAAAGAAAACTTTTAATGATATATGACATCTTGTAAAAGTTGTCCTATTAATAAGTTATTTTCAAGACCAGTTAAAATGTGAATGGGAAAATATTATCTAAAATATGAAATAAGATATAATCGAGTTACCAAAAAAATCCCATATTATTCTGTATCTTCTCTAATATTTGATGTTCATTTTATTCTACTTTTTAAGGCAATTATTTTTGGTAAAATTTTAAATTTCAAAGGTAATACATCCTTTTTTATAATTTTAATTTCTGTATAATTAACACTGTGTTGTATTAGTATCAGGTGTGCAATATAGTGATTCACCAATTCTACATTACACATTGCTGATCCCAGTAATTGTTCTCTAATCCCTTTGCCTAAACCCCCCCACCACCTCCCCTTTGGTAATGGCCAATTCTTTTTATTAATTCTGTTTTTTTGTCTTTTATTCTTAAATTACAAATATGATAAAATCATATGGTTTTTGTCTTCCTCTGACTTATTTCATATAGCATTACACCCTCTAGATCTGTCTATGTTGTTGTAAATGACAAGATTTCATTCTTTTTATGGCTGAATAATACTCCTCTCTGTGTGTGTGCATGTTATTCATTCATTTGTGGAAGGACACAGGGTTAATTCCATATTGTGGCAATTATAAATAATGCTGCAATAAGTAAAGGAGTGCATATATCTTTTTGAATTGGCATTTTTGTAATCCTTAGGTAAATACCCAATAGTGGAATTACTAGATCATATTGTAATTCTATTTTTAATTTTTTGAAGAACCTCCATACTATTTTCCACCTTGGCTGAACAATTTTGGATTTCCACCAATAGTGAATAAATATTACTTCTCTCCATCCTTGCCAACACTTGCTGTTTCCTGACAGGTGTGAGGTAATAGCTCATTGTAGTTTTGATTTGCATTTCCCTAATGATGAATGATGTCGAGCATCTTCTCATGTGTCTATTGGCCATCAGGATGTCTCTTAGAAAAATGTCTGTTCTACAAAGCTGTCATCATCAAGACAGCATGGTACTGGCTCAGAAACAGACACATAGATCAATGGAACAGAATAGAGAGCCCAGAAATAGACCCTCAACTCTATGGTCAACTAATCTTCAACAAAGTAGGAAAAAATGTCCAGTGGAAAAAAGACAGCCTCTTCAATAAATAGTGTTGGGAAAACTGGACAGCCACATGCAGAAAAATGAAATTGGACCATTTCCTTACACCACACACGAAAATAGACTCAAAATGGATGAAGGCCCTCAATGTGAGAAAAGAATCCATCAAAATCCTTGATAACACAGGTAGCAACCTCTTTGACCTCAGCCACAACAACATCTTCCTAGGAACATCGCCAAAGGCAAGGGAAGCAAGGGCAAAAGTGAACTATTGGAACTTCATCAAGATCAGAAGCTTTTGCACAGCAAAAGAAACAGTTAACAAAACCAAAAGACAACTGACAGAATGGGAGAAGATATTTGTAAATGACATATCAGATAAAGGACTAGTGTCCAAAATCTATAAAGAATTTAGCAAACTCAACACCCAAAGAACAAATAATCCAATCAAGAAATGGGCAGGAGACATGAACAGACATTTCTGCAAAGAAGACATCCAGATGGCCAACAGACACATGAAAAAGTGCTCCATATCACTCGGCATCAGGGAAATACAAATCAAAACCACAATGAGATATCACCTCATACCAGTCAGAATGGCTAAAATTGACAAGTCAGGAAATGACAGATGTTGGTGAGGATGCGGAGAAAGGGGAACCCTCCTACACTGTTGGTGGAAATGCAAGCCGGTGCAACCACTCTGGAAAACAGCATGGAGGTTCATCAAAATGTTGAAAATAGAACTACCCTATGACCCAGCAATAGCACTACTGGGTATCTACCCCAAAGATACAAACATAGTGATCTGAAGGGGCACGTGCACCCAAATGTCTACAATAGCCAAACTACAGAAAGAACCTAGATGTCTATCAACAGATGAATGGATAAAGAAGATGTGCTATATATACGCAATGGAATACTATGCAGCCATCATAAAAAAAATAAAATCTTGCCATTTGCGACAATGTGGATGGAACTAGATGGTATCATGCTTATCGAAATAAGTCAAGTGGAGAAAGACAACTATCATATGATCCCCCTGATATGAGGAAGTGGAGATGCAACATGGGGGGTTAAGGGGGTAGGAGAAGAATAAATGAAACAAGATGGGATTGGGAGGGAGACAAACCATAAGTGACTCTTAATCTCACAAAACAAACTGAGGGTTGCTGGAGGGAGGGGGGTTGGTAAAAAGGAGGTGGGGTTATGGACATTGGAGTATGTGCTATGGTGAGCTGTGAAGTGTGTAAACCTGCCAATTCACAGACCCGTACCCCTGGGGATAAAAATATGTTTATAAAAAATAAAAATTAAAATAAAATTAAAAAGTCTGTTTATGTCTTCTACCCATTTTTAATTATTTATGTAGCATTGTATTAGATATGTTTTTAATATCTTTTGGATAGTAACCCCTTATAGGATATGTCATTTGAAAATATTGTCTCCTGTTCAATAGGTTATCTTTTTGTTTTGTTGTTTCCTATGCAGTGAAAACGTGTAATTTTGATGTCCCAATAATTTGTTTGTTTGTTTTCCTTGCCTTAGGAGGTATATCTAGGAAAATGTTGCTATGGTTGATGTCAGAGAAATTATTGCCTATGCTCTCTTCTTGGATTTTTTTAGATTTTCATGTCTCACTATGAGGTGCTTAATCCATCTGTGTGTGGTATAAGCAATTGGTTCAGTTCGGTTCTTGTGCATGTAGCTGCACAGTTTTCCCCATACCATTTGTTGGAGAGACTTTTTTCCATTGCATATTCTTGCCTTCTTTGTTAAAGATTAATTGACCATATGATTGTGAGTTTATTTCTGCATTTTCTTTCTACTCCATTGATCTATAGGTCTATTTTTGTTCATGCTGTACAGTTTTGATTACTATAGCTTCGTAGTATATCATGAAAACTGGTTTTACCTCTGGTTTTCTTTTTCAAGGTTGCTTTGGCTATTTGAGTTATTGCGTTGCTTTGGCTATATGAGTTATTTTGTGGTTCCATACAAATTTACTGTTATTTGTCCTAATTTGGTGAAAATTCTGCTGATATTTTGATAGAGGTTGCATTAAATCTATAGATTGCTTTGGGTAGCATGGGCATTTTAACAATATTTTTTCTGCCAATCCATGAGCACAGAACATCTTTCCATATATTTGTGCCATCCTCAATTTCTTCCACCCATGTTTTCATAGTATAGGTGTTTCATATCCCTAGTTAAACTTACGCCTATATATTTTATGATTTGGGATGCAATTGCAAAAGAAATTTTTCTTAATTTTTTTAAAGATTTTATTTATTTGAGAGAGAGAGACAGTGAGAGAGAGAGCATGAGTGAGGAGAAGGTCAGAGGGAGAAGCAGACTCCCCATGGAGCTGGGAGCCTGATACGGGACTCGATCCTGGGACTCCGGGATCATGACCTGAGAGCCAAAGGCAGTCGTCCAACCAACTGAGCCACCCAGGCATCCCTTAATTTCTTTTTCTGCTACTTCATTAGTAGTGTATAAAAATGCAATGGAATTCTGTATGTTGAATTTGGATTCTTCAACCTGACTGAATTCATTATTCAGTTCTTGTAGTCTTTTGGTGGAATATTTATTGTTTTCTATATATATATAGCACCCTGTGATCTGCAAATAGTGGAAGTTTTACTTTTTTCTTACAAATTTCGATGTCTTTCATTGTCTTTTACCTTACCTAGGGGATAAGGTCTCAGTTTTTCACCACTGAATATGATGCTACCTGTAAGTTTTTCATAAATGGCCTTTATTCTGTTGAAGTATGCTCTCTCTAAAGCTCCTTTGTTGAGGGTTTTTATCATTAATGCATGCTGTACATTCTCAGATGCTTTTTCTACATCTATTGAAATGAGCAAAAGTTTTTTTTATCCTTTAACTTCTTAATGTGATTTATCATACTGATTGATTTACAAATATTGAATCATATTTGCATCCCAGGAATAAATCCCACCTGATGATGATGAATGACATTTTTACATCATTGTTGAATATGGTTTGCTGATATTTTGTTGAGGATTTTAGTATCTATATTCATCAGACATACTAACCTATAGTTCTTTTTTTGTAGTGTACTCATTTGGTTTTGGTATCAGGTAATGCTGAACTCATTGAATGAATTTGGAAGCTTAACTTCTTCATCCACTTTGTGGAATAGTTTGAGAATGTTATTTATTTTATTTAAATTCAATTGGCCAATGTATAGTACATAGTACATTAGTTTCAAATGTAGAGTTCGATAATTTATCAGTTACATATAATACCCAGTGCTCATCACATCATGTGCCCTCCTTAATGCCCATCACCTAGTTACCTCATCCCCCACCAACCTCCCCTCCAGCAACACTGTTTATTTTCTATAGTTAAGAATCTAGAAAGAATGGATAAAGAAGATGTGATATGTACACACACACACACATACATACAATGGAAATGGAATATTACTCAGCCACCAGAAAGGATGGAATCTTACTATTTATATCAATGTGGATGGAACTGAAGGATTGTTTTTGTTGTTATTTGTTTTTTGTTTTGGGACTGAAAGGTATTATGCTGAGTGAAATAAGTCAATCAGAGAAAGACAATTATCAGATAGTTTACTCGTATGTGGCATATAAGAAATAGTACAGAGAACCATAGGGGAAGGGAGGGAAAACTGGGAAGAAATTAGAGAGGGAGACAAACCCTGAGATACTTCTTTAAAAGTTTGGTAGAATTCACCTGTGAAGCTATTTGGTCCTAAGCTCTTGTTTAATGGCAGTTTTGTTTATTTTCATTTTTATTTATTTATTTTTTATAAGATTTTATTTATTTATTTAACAAGCAGAGATCACGGGTAGGCAGAGAGGCAGGCAGAGAGAGAGACAGGAGGAAGCAGGCTTTCCGCAGAGCAGAGAGCCTGAAGCGGGGCTTGATCCCAGGACTCTGGGATCATGACCTGAGCCAAAGGCAGAGGCTTTAACCCACTGAGCCACCCAGGCACCCCTATTTTCATTTTTTTAATTGGTTTTGATTACTGTACTTTTTTTTAATTCTTTTTTGTTACTATACTTTTCATTTTCTTTGCTGTTTACTGGTCTGTTTAAATCTTCTATTTCTTCCTGATTTGATTGTGGGACATTATACATTTCTAGGAATTTATCCATTTCTTCTGGGTTTTCCAGTTTGTTTGCATATAATTTTTCATAATATTCTCTTATATTCCCTTTTATTTATGGAGTCAGTTATTTCTATTTCATTTCTGATTATTTATATATCATGAATTATATCTATCTATATATATAGATATATATATATATATCTATATATATATTTATTAACCTGGGGCTAAGGGTTTAACAATTTCCTTGCTCTTTCAAAGAACCAACCCTTGATTTTATTGATGTGTTGCATTGCTGTATTTTTTTTTTCTTTTTCTGTTTCATTACTTTTGTTTGGCTCTGATTATTTTACATCCTCACTAGTTTTAAGTTTCGTTTGTTCCTTTTGTTTTCTCTCCTTTAGGTGGAGGTTACATTGTGATTTTTCTTACTTCTTGAAGTAGGCATATAGTGCTATACTTCCCTCTTAGTACAGCTTTTGCATCATCATATTATCCTTTGGTTTCAAAGAATTTTTTAAAAATTTATTGGTTGATATCTTCACTGTTTAGTAACATAATATTTAAGTTCTATGTATTTGTGTTCTTTCTAGATTTCTTTTGTGGTTGATTTGTAGATTGTGGATGGAAAAGATACATGTTTTGTGGCCTAACAGGTAATCTATTCTTTAGAATGTTCCTTCTGCATTTGAAAATAATGTGTATTCTGTTGTCTTTGGGTGTGATATTCTGAATAGATGTTACATCCATCTGTTCAATATGTCCTTCAAAGCCACTGTTTCCTTGTTGATTTTCTGTCTGGATGATCTATCCATTGATCTAAGTGGGGTATTAAAGTCCCCTACTATTGTTGTATTACTATTAATTTCTTTTTTTTTTTTTTTTTTAATTTATTTTTTATTTTCAGCATAACAGTATTCATTATTTTTCACCACACCCAGTGCTCCATGCAATTCGTGCCCTTTATAATACCCACCACCTAGTACCCCAACCTCCCACCCCCCACCCCTTCAAAACCCTCAGATTGTTTTTCAGAGTCCATAGTCTCTCATGGTTCACCTCCCCTTCCAATTTCCCCCAACTCCCTTCTCCTCTCTAACTCCCCATGTCCTCCATGCTATTTGTTATGCTCCACAAATAAGTGAAACCATATGATAATTGACTCTCTCTGCTTGACTTATTTCACTCAGCATAATAATCTCTTCCAGTCCCGTCCATGTTGCTACAAAAGTTGGGTATTGGTCCTTTTTTTTTTTTTTTTTTTTTATAAACATATATTTTTATCCCCAGGGGTACAGGTCTGTGAATCACCAGGTTTACACACTTCACAGCACTCACCAAAGCACATACCCTCCCCAATGTCCATAATCCCACCCCCTTCTCCCAAACCCCCTCCCCCCAGCAACCCTCAGTTTGTTTTGTGAGATTAAGAGTCACTTATGGTTTGTCTCCCTCCCAATCCCATCTTGTTTCATTTATTCTTCTCCTACCCACTTAAGCCTCCATGTTGCATCACCACTTCCTCATATCAGGGAGATCATATGATAGTTGTCTTTCTCTGCTTGACTTATTTCGCTAAGCATGATACGCTCTAGTTCCATCCATGTTGTCGCAAATGGCAAGATTTCATTTCTTTTGATGGCTGCATAGTATTCCATTGTGTATATATATTAATTTCTTGCTTTATGTCTGCTATTAGCTCCTTCATGTATTTGGGTATTCCCATACTGGGTACATAAATATTTATAATCATTTTATCTTCTTGTAGGATTGCTCCTTTTATGTAGTGTCTTTATCTCTTATTAGAGTCTTTAAAAAATATTCTGTACAATGTAAGTGGTGATACTCCAGCTATCTTTTTGTTTCTATTTACATGATAAATGCTTTAATGCTTTTACATGCTAAATGCTTTAATCCTTTTCCATCCTTCCCTTTCAATTTGCATGTGACTTTAGGTCAGAAATGAGTCTCTTGAAAGCAGCATATAGGTGAGTCATGCCCCCCCCCCTTTTTTTTTAATCTGGTCACTCAATGTATTTTGATTGGGACATTTAGCCCATTTACATTCCAAGTAATTATTGATAAGTATGTGCTTATTGGCATTGCGCCTCTTGTTTTATGGTGGTTCTTGTAGTTCTTTTATCTTCTTTTCCTTCTCCATTCTGTTTGTAGTATGATGGAATTTTTTTTATTGTAATGCTTGTATTCCTTTTTCTATGTTTGTTACATGTCTATTACAAGTTTTCAGTATGTAGTTACCATTCAGTATGTAGTTACCATTTGGTTCATACATAACATTATATGTGTATGACAATCTATACTAAATTGAAGGTAAGTTACATTTGAACCCATTCTGAAGCACTTTTTTTATTTAATTTCTTTTCAGTGTAACAGAATTCATTATTCATGCACCACACCCAGTGCTCCATGCAACATGTGCCCTCCATAATACCCATCACCAGTCTCCCCCAACCTCCCCCCCCCCATCCCTTCAAAACCCTCAGATTGTTTTTCAGAGTCGATAGTCTCTCATGGTTCATCTACCCCTCCAATTTCCCTCAACTCACAAAATTTTTACTTCTTGCCCACATTTTATGTATATGTCATACTTTACATTATTTTATTTTACAAAACCTTTGACTGATTGTGTAGATATAAAACCAGTATGTAGGCTAAAGCAGAAAAAGTTGTTTGCATTTACATGTGAAATTTTTTCATCTCATTTTTTTAACTCCTAATTATGATCTTTTCTTTGAACTCTAAGAATTCCCTTTGCTATGTCATGTAAGACTGGTTCAGTGGTCATGAATCCTTTTAAATTATGTTTGTGTAGGAAATAAAAACCACAAGATCATCTCAGTAGATGGAGAAAAAAACATTTGACAAAATATAACATCCATTCATCATTAAAAACAACAAAAACAACAACAAAAAACCTCAACAAAGTAGGTTTACAGAAAACATACCTCAACATAATAAAGGCTATATATGAAAAAATACAGTAGCATCAAACTGAATGGGGAAAAAATATTTCCTCTAAGATCAGAAATAAGTCAAGGGTGTCTAGTCACCATTTTTATTAAACATAGGACTGAGAATACTAGCCACAACTCATAAAAGAAATGGAAATCAAAATCATCTGAATTGGTAAGGAGGAAGTACAACTTTCACTACTTGAGGAAGACAGGATGCTATATATATAAAAAAACACTAAAGATCCCACCAAAAAAACTATCAGAACTGATAAATGAATTTAGTAATGTCATAATATGCAAATTCAACATACAGCAATCCATTGCATTTCTATACACTACTAATGAAGTAGCAGGAAAAAAGTAATTAAGAAAACATTCCCTTTTACAATTGTACCCAAAATCACAAAATTTCTTGGTTAAGAGCCTATATTATGAAAACTGTAAGATATTGACAGAAAAAAATTGAGAACAGCACAAACAGATGGAAAATATTCCATGCTCATGGATTGGAAGAACAAATATTGTTAAAATGTCCATATTACCCAAAGCACTCTACAGATTTAATGCAGTCTCTATCAAAATACCAACAGCATTTTTTACAAGCATAGAACATGTAACAGTAAAATTCACATGGAACCACAAAATTACTCGAATAGTCAAAGAAACATAGAAGAAGAGGTAGAGAACTACTAGAGGTATCACATCCCAGATTTTATGATACACTACATAGATGTGGTAATTAATACTGTAAGTTTGAAACAAAAAATAGACACATAGATCAATGGAGTGGAATAGAGCCCAGAAATAAACCTAGTTAATCTTCTACAAAGAAGACAAGAAAATGAAATGGGGAAAAGACAGTCTCTTCAACAAATTGTTCTGGGAAAACTGGACTACTTTCTTACACCATATACAAAAATAAAGTCCAACTAGATTCAAGACCTTGACATAAAACCCCAAATCATAAAATTCCTCAAACAAACATAGATTTTACGCAGCAAAAAAAATCATCAACAAAATGAATGAGGAAACCTACTGAATGGGTACATATATTTGTAAATTAAGTCCGACAAGGGGTTAATATACAAAAGAACTTATAAAAGAACACCAAAAAAATCCAATTAAAAATGGATATTTTTCTAAAGATGACATGGAAATGCCCAGTAGGCACAGGAAAAGACTTTCAACATCACTCATCAGAAATTGCAAATGAAAATGTTTAAAATTAAAAAAAAAAAAAAACACACAAGAAATAACAATGTTGGTGATAATGTGGAGAAAAGGAAATATTTAGCATGGTTGGTGAGAATGCAAACTGCTGCAGCCACTGTGGAAAACAGTATGGAGTTACTGCAAATAAATAAATAAATAAATAAATAGGGGCACCTGGGTGGCTCAGTGGGTTAAAGCCTCTGCCTTCCGCTCAGTTCATGATCCCAGGGTCCTGGGATCGAACCCCACATCGGGTTCTCTACTCAGCAGAGAGCCTGCTTCCTCCTCTCTCTCTGCCTGCCTCTCTGCCTACCTGTAATGTCTGTCTGTCAAATAAATAAATAAAATATTAAAAAAATAAATAAAAACTAGAATTACCATTTGATTCAGTAATTCCATTAGTGCATATTTACCCAAGGAAAACCAAAACACTAATTTGAAAAGTTGTATGCACCTTTATGTTTATTGCGACATTTATCATAATAAACAAGATATAGAAAGAACCCAAATGTCCATCCATACGTGAATGGATAAAGAAGAGGTGATATATATATATATATATACAATGGAATATTAGTCCACAAAATAAATAAAATGGACTAATAAAAATATTAGTCTATAAAAAAGAATGAAATATTGGCATTTACAACAACATGTTGGGACTAGAGTACTTAAGCTAAGCAAAATAAGCCAGTCAGAGAATGAAAACATATGTTTTAACTCGTGTGTGGAATTTATGAAACAAAACACAGAAAAAGAGATTAAAAAAAAAAAAAAACACCCAACTACAGAGAACTGGTGAATGCCAGAGGGAAGGTAGGTGGGAGGATGGGTCAAATTGGTACAGGGAATTAAGAGTACAGTTATCATCATGAACAGTGAAAAATGTATAGGATTGTGAATCATTATATTGTACAACTAAATTAAAATAATAAAAATTTTAAGTTAAAATTAAAAATCACAGGACTCATCTCTCTGTCACCTACAGGAGATTCACTTCAGACACAGAGACACATGCAGGTTGAATGGCATGGGATGGAAGAATATTTACCCATGTAAATGGAAGCAGAAAGAAAACTAAGATAGCAGTATTTAAATCAGACAAAATAAACTTTAAAATAAAAGCTATAATAAGAGACAAAGAAGGACACTACATACTCAAGGAGAACAATGCAATGGGAGAATGGAATAATTGTAAGTATTTATGCACCCAAAATGGAACCACCTAAATACATAAAGCAACTAATAACATAAAGGAAGAAATTGACAGTAATACATTAATAGTACAGGATTTTAAACCTGTTTATATTAATGGGTAGATTATCCAGACAGAAATCAACAAGAAAAAAGTGGCTTTGAATGACAGATTAAATCAATGGACCTCTCAAATATTTGTAGAACTTTCTTTCCAAAAGCAGTAGGTTATACATTCTTTTCAAATACACATGAAACATTTTCCAAGATAGACCACATGTTAGTCCACAAGTCAATAAATTTCAAATGATTGAAATTATATCATACATCTTCTCCAAACACAATTGTATGAAATTATAAATCATAAGAAAAAATCTGGAAACACAAATGCATGGTGGCTAAATAACATGGTACTAAAAAATGAATAGATCTACCAAGAAATCAACAGAAAATCAAATGCACAAAATCTCTGGGAGACAGCTAACATTATTTTACAAGTAACTTAGTAGCAATTCAGGTCTACCTAAAGAAACAAGGAAAATCCTGACTAAACCCCCTATCATTATTCCTAAAGGAGTTAGAAAAAGACAACCAAATCTTGAAGAAATATAAGGAAGAAAACAATAATAAACATCAATGCAACCATAAGCTTATGCTTTGAAAAGATAAGTCTGAAAATGGCTTACCTACTTTATCAAAGGAAAAAAAATAAAAGGAAGAGACCATTAGATCAGAAATAAAGTAAGAGAAATATAGAGTAAGAGAGTACTATGAAAAACTACAAACCAACAAACTGAGCAACCTAGAAGAAATAAATAAATTCCTGGAAACATACAACTTTCCAAAACTGAGTCAGAAATTGGAAGAAATCAATTATTAGCAAAAATGGATCAGTAATTAAGACACTCCCAAGAAACAAATGCCCAGGACCAGATAGTTTCACAGGTGAAATCTACCAAAATTTAAAGCAGAGTTAATAACTATTTTTTTAGAGAGGTGGGGTGGGGAAGAGAGAAAATCTCCAGCATGGAGCCCTTATGACCCTCAGATCATGATCTGAGCTGAAATCAAGAGTTGGACGCTTAACTGACTGAGCCATCCAGGTGCCCTAAGTTAATACCTATTTTATCAAACTATTCTAAATAATAGAAGAGGAAGGAAAACTTCCTAATTCATGCTACAGGTCCAGTATTACCCTGATACCAAAAACAAAGAGACTACAAAATAAGAAAACTACAGATCAATATCTCTAAGATAGATACAAAAATCTCCAACAAAATATTAGTAAACTGAATCCAATACTGCATTAAAATTATTCACAGTGATCAAATGAAATTTATTCCACTGGTGCATGGTGGTTCAATATTTAAAAATTGATCAATGTGATATGTCACATTAATAAGGGAAAGGATAAAAACCAAACAGTCTTCTCAATAGGTACAGAAAAACCATTTGACAAAATACAACATCTATTCAATAAAAATTCTCAATGTAAAAGCTGAGGAAACATACCTCAGCATAATAAATGCCATATATGCAAAACGCATGGTTAACCAAATTCTCAATGATGAAAAACTGAGATTCTTTTCTCTAAGATAAGGAACAAGACAAAAATGTCCATTCTTACCATTTTTATTCAATATAGCACTGAAAGTCCTACTAACCACAGCAATAACAAGAAATAAAAGGCATCCAAATTGTTAAATAAAACTCACTCTTTTCTGTTGACATGATACTATATGTCAAAACCCCTAAAAACTGCACCAAAAAACCATTAAACTACTAAATGAATTCAATAAAACTGTAGAATACAAAATTAATATAGAGAAATCTGTTGCTTTTCTAGACAGTAATGATGTAACAAAAAGAGAATTAGGAATACAATGTAATTGCACCAAAAACAGTAAAATACCTAGGAATAAGCTTTTAACCATGGAAGTGAAAGATCTTCAACAACTCAAGAAGCTGTGAACTATTGGGAAGTTATCCCATGCTCATGGGTTGGAAGAACAAATATTAAGATGTTCATACTCTATAAAGCAATCTGCAGATTTAATATAATCTGTATCAAAATACCAACATAATTAGAACAAATAACCTAAAATTTGTATGGATTTGGATTTGGATTTGCTGGAATGTAACAAAATACCAACAGAATTAGAACAAATAACCTAAAGTTTGTATGGGACCATGAAGACCCTAGAATACCCAAAGCTATTTTGAGGAAGAAGAACAAAGTTGGAGGTATCACACTCGCAGATTTCAAAATACACTGCAAAGCTGTAGCAATTAAAACAGGATGGTTCTAACACAGAAATAGGCACAGAAATCAAGGATACTGAATAGAAAGCCCAGAAATAACCCCAACACTTTATGGTCAATACAATCTATGACAAAGGTGGCAAGAAAATATTTAGGGAAAATAATAGTCTCTTCAGCAAATAGGCTGGAAAAACTAGACTACTCTCTTACACCATACATAAAAATAAGCTCAAATATGATTAAAGACCTGAATATAAGACATGAAACCATAAAAGTCCTTTAAGAAAAAAGGCAATAATTTCTTTGACTACATATGTCTCTTCAGGCAAGGAAACCAATAAAAATTATATCATTGACACGTTACTGGAATAAAAAGCCTTCTGCAGAGGGGGAAAATTTTTTAAAAAATGAAATGGCATCCTACTGAATGGAAAAATATATTTGCAAATGATATATCTCATAAGGGGTTAATATCAAAATATATGAAGAACTTATACAACTTAACCCCAAAAACATTCAACTAAAAATGAATAAACAATTTGTCAAAGAAAACATGCAGATGGCCAACGGACACATTCACTAGTCATCAGGGAAATGCAAATCAAAACCACAATGATCTGTAATCTTACACCCATCAGAATGACTAGGATAAACACGAGAAATAACAAATGTTGGTGGGAATGTAAGTTGGTGTAGCCACTGTGAAAAACAGTATGAGGATTCCTCAAAAATTAAAATTATCATATGATCCAGTAATTTAATTATGGTATTTACCTAAAGAAAACAAAAACACTAATTCAAAAAGACATATGCACCTTTGTTTATTGCAACATTATTTATAATGGCCAAGATATAGAAGCAATGCAAGTGTCCACCAATGGATAAAGAAGATGTGGTATATATGGAATATTGAAATATCACTCAACTGTGAAAGAGTGGAGATTCTACCATTTGCAAAAACATTAATATACCTAGAGGATATAATGTTAAGTGAAATATGTCAGAAAGGAAGAAATTCCATATGATTTCACTCATATGTAGAATTCAAGAAAAACAGAGAAAGAGTCAGAGTCATAGACTCTGAAATACAAAGAAGAAACTGGTTGCCAGTAAGGAGGTGGGTAGGAGGGAAGGGCAAAATAGATAAAAGGATGAAAAGTACATTTATGATAAACACTGAGCAATGTGTAGATTTTTGAATAATTATATTGTATACCTGAAGCTAATATAACACTATGTTAAGTATACTTAAATAGGAAATTAAAAATATTTACTTTTACTTTTAGACTGTTAAACCCTATGGCAGTAAGTCAAATCACCTTGCTGGCAGATTGCTTCATAATTTAATGGATCTTTTATATGCTAACATAACCACCACTTCCAGTCCTACCTTGCTAGTTGGCCATTCTCTCAGGAATTCTCTGTTGTATTCTCTATTGCACTGGTTAGTCATTTTTGTTTTATAATAATCTATCCTGCATTCTTTTTGAGATTGTATTTATTTATTTGACAGAGAGAGAGCATGAACACAAGTAGATAAGAGTTGCAGGCAGAGGAAGAGAAGTTGTAGGCCCCCATTGAAAAGAGATCCTGATGTGGGGCTGGATTCCAGGATCCAGTAGACATTTAACCAACTGAGCCACCCAGGCAACCCCCCTTTAATCTTTTTAAAGCCATGATAACATTGATTAGATATTTATTATATATGTATAAATTAAGTGCCTCTTATATAGTTCTTTAATCTTTAGCCTTAAAAAAAATCATGACAGAAAGTCTATTTCATTATCTTTCAGAAGAAATTGAGATCAAGAGAAGCTAAGTTATTTAGCTAAACTTAAATGTCTTGTGAGACATTGGCAGAGTAAATCTGTGCCGAGATAGCCTCGCCCACTTTATCCATTCATTGTACCATATGTTGATTGCCTTTTATGTGCTTCTTGTGTTAAGTGTTGAAGAATCTAGACAAATGTGGTTCTCTGTGGAGTTGAGAGTCAAAAAGTTGACAGTGGCCTAGTGATGACAATTTTACTAAGGAGTAACAAGGAAAAGTATACATTATACAAAGTTGGAATTAGGGTAGGTACAAAACTTTTATTAAGTAACATCTATAAAAAGTTAAGCTGTGATTTGAAAAATAAGATTTAGCTAAATAAACTTATTTATGAAAAACAGAAGTCACTGAACAATGCCTAAAAAGTGACACTTTCAAAGTCTGAGTTCCATAAAATAAAACAGGGTAGTTGTCTGGGGCTCAAGAAATGAAACAACAAAAACAAAAACAAAACAAAACAAAAATTTGGGTTCTTTTTCCTCTCTCTTTTCAAAAAAGTCTCTTTAAATGGTTATTGCTATATATCTTGTGTTTGTGGTATTTTAAAAAGGTAAATATATGTCAATATGGTCAATATGTTTATTGAAAAACAATGAGAAAATCATTTTAGCAAATTAAAAATACCATACACCTTTGACAGGCAGAGATAACCACCATTAGCTCTTTGATGTTCATCCTTTCCAAAATTCTCTCTATATAGGAATGTGTATATTTTTACAGAAAAAAATATATATAACTAGCATATTGCTGTGATACCTCATTACTGTGATATTTGGAATTCTTTTCCATATGCATAAATTTTCATCTGCAATATAATGCATGAATAGTATAGTGCTATACAAGAATGGACAAATACATGACTTAATCAGAATAAGTATTCCAAAAGTGATATTACTATGCTACTATGGATAAAAATCATAGTCTAAAGAAAAAGAGGTAAGTTATTTAACAATTATTTTTAAACATTTATTAAGTACATGGGAAAATCTATTTTAATTCTTAACTTTTCTTTTTCTTATACCCTATGGATTTCAACATGAATGTCTATTTTGCTTAAATTTATATGCACAAATCTGGAATAAGATCCAAGTATGAAATGAACATGAGCTTTCAAATGAGACTATCTATGCATAAATAAAATCGATCTCACTTAATTACAAATAAGCTCTACTTCATGATTTCATCAGTATTATATTTCAAGACAAAATTAGAAACCTACAACACAGATAAGGGGTTGATACATAAGCAGCTAGTACAAAAATAGGAAAATTTCTAACACTGAAATGGAGTATCTGGTAAAATTCATGAGTAAAATAAAATTTTAAAACACACCTAAAACTTTCAGTGTGCCCTGTGGAACACAATCAATCACAGGCGCACACCAGACAAAAAGAATCTTCAACTCTTCTTTAAAATTTTTCTTCATATTCCTGCTATATGCCATCAAGGTTGATTCTGGTGGTGTTATTTCTCTCGCAGCTCTCTTAAAAGGTGTAAGAGAAAAAGTTTCTGGAGTTGGGACAGGTGCCCTCTTTGTTCATTGCTCTATCTAGGTCCTTCTCCTTTAAAAAAAATTATAACCATGTGTTATTCCTTCTTGTCATCACCTGTTTCCTTATGTTTCTCTCCCTGCCTAGATCTCCTGTCATATGGGCAATTATGACATAAAACTATCCCTTACATTATTCCTGCTTCCCTGATCTCTTACCCTAAAATTTGTTTTCCATCTTCTGTAGTCACTTGGATGATGTCATTATCATTACATGAAGTACATTTGTAAACTCATTTCAAATATTTTTTAATTTCATTTTTTCAGTGTTCCAAGATTCATTGTTTATGCATCACACCCAGTGCTCCATGCAATATGTGTCCTCCTTAATACCCACCACCAGGCTCTCCTAACTACCCCCCCTCCAAAACCCTGTTCCTTCTCAGAGTCCACAGTTTCTCATGGTTTATCTCCCTGTTTGAATTCCCCCAATTCATTTCTCCTCTCCTTCACCCAGTGTCCTCTGTGTTATTCCTTATGTTCCACAAGTGAGTAAAACCATATGATAGTTGACTCTCTCTGCTTGACTTATTTCTCCCCATTATCTCCTCTAGTCCCATCCATGTTGATACAAAAGCTGGGTATTCATCCTTTCTGATAGAGGCATAATACTCCATTATATATATATGGATCATATTTTCTTTATCCATTCATCTGTTGAAGGGCATCTTGGCTCTTTCCACATTTTGGCAATTGTGGCCGTTGCTGCTATGAACACTGGGGTACAGATGGCCCTTCTTTTCATTACATCTGTATCTTTGGTGTAAATATCCAGTAGTGCAATTGCAGGGTCATAGGGGAGCTCTATTTTTAATTTCCTAAGGAATCTCCACACTGTTTTCCAAAGTGGCTGCACCAACTTTCACTCCCACCAACAGTGTAAGAGGGTTCTGCTTTCTCCACATCCTCTCCAACACATGTTGTTTACTGTCTTGTTAATTTTGGTCATTCTATCTGGTGTAAGTTGGTATCTCAATGTGGTTTTGATTTGAAGCTCCCTGATGGCTAATGTTAATGAGCATTTTTTTCATGTGTCTGTGAGCCCTTTGTATGTCTTCTTTGGAGAAGTATCTGTTCATGTCTTCTGTTCTTTTTTAGACATGATAAAATGTGTTTTGGGTGTTGATTTTGAGAAGTTCTTTATAGATCTTGGATATCAGCCCTGTAGTGTAATTTGCAAATATCTTCTCCCATTCTGTGGTTTGCCTCTTTGTTTTGTTGACGGTTTCCTTTGCTGTGTAGAAGTTTTTGATCTTGAAGTCCCAAAAGTTCATTTTCACTTTTATTTCCTTTGCCTTTGCAGACATGTCTGCTGTGGCTGATGTTGAAGTGGTTATTGCCTTTGTTCTCCTCTAGGCTTTTGATATATTCTTGTCTCACACTGAGGTCTTCTATCCATTTCAAGTTTATCTTTGTGTATGGTGTAAGAGGATGGTCAAGTTTCATTCTTCTCTACATACCTGTCCAATTTTCCCAGTACCATTTATTGAAGAGACTGTCTTTTTTCCACATCCATTCCTGATTAAAAGCTTCAAAGTATAGGGATAGAGGGAACATTCCTCAACTTCATAAAATTCATCTATGAAAAACCCACAGTGAATATTCTTCTCAATGTGGAAAAGGTGACGGCCTTCCTTTTGAGATTAGGAACATGACAAGGATGCCTATACTCACCACTCTTGTTCAACATAGTACTAGTGGTCCTAGCAACAGCAATCAGATATCAAAAAGAAATGAAAGGTATTCAAAGTGGCAAGGAAGAATTCAAATTCTCCTCTCTTCACAGATGACTTGATACTTTATATGGAAAACCCAAAAGACCCCACCCCCAAACTACTATAACTTATATAGCAATTCAGTAATGTGGCAGGATAAAAAAAATCAATGTATAGAAATCAGTTGCTTTCTTTTATACTAACAATGAAAATACAGAAAGGGAAATTAAAGAATTGATTCCACTTACTATAGCACCAAGAACCATAAGATACCTGGGGTAAACCTAACTAAAGAAGTAAAGGATCTATACTTGAGGAACTACAGAAAACTCATGAAAGAAACTGAAGACGACACAGAAAGATACAAAAGCATTCCACCCTCATGGATCAGAAAAATAGACATTGTTAAAATGTCTATACTGCCTAGAGCAATCTATACTTTCAATGCCATCCTGATCAAAATGTCACTAGCATTTTTCAAAGCACTGGAATAAACAATCCTAAAATTTGTATGGAACCAAAGAAGAGTCCCCAAACTGCTAAGGGAATTTTGAAAAAGAAAAACAAAGCTGGGGACATCATGTTGCCTGATTTCAAGCTTTACTACAAAGCTGTGATCACCAAGACAGCACAAAAGAGACACATAGACCAGTGAAACAGTATAAAAAGCCCAGATACAGACCCACAAGTCTATGGTCAACTGATCTTTGACAAAGCAGGAAAAAATTTACAGTGGAACAAATATCTCATTTTCTAACCACCAGTTCATATCTTTCCAATTCAGTCTTTCTAATGTCCCACCTGAAACACTCTTTAACTTCACTTGAGTTAATATTCCATTGATGCCACAACATTCCTCAACCTTTGTCCTCGGATTCCCCTTTATTCATATTCCCAAGGTGATATTTACACATTTCTGTACATACTTTTTCCCTTGCTTCCCTTTTAGTTCATTCTATACACATGAAGAAAGTCCAGTCTTCTGCTTACCACTGACCCATATTCTGTTTCTTAATATCACTGGAAAAAATACAATCATATTAGGTAGTCCCAATTTATATGTATTTTTTAACTCAATTAAAATAACCTTTAATGCAGATGTCAAACAAAACTGTACTTTCTAAACCATTCTCCAGGGTAACTCTTCTATACATGGTACTTTCTCTTTCAACCTATTATAACCCCCACTAATCTTTATTTTCAGATGATGATCCCAATTCTTACTAAATGATCACAAAAAATATGGCAATTTAAAATCAATTTGCACTAGTTTCCATTGATCTTTCACTAGTGATAATACATATTTTTTCTTTGCATGGACTAGCATTTGGGGCTCATACTTCCAATTGTGATGTAGAACTTGCTTTCTCAGGAATGCCATTTCACCAATTCTCTGTAAGCAGCATTTTTTAAAATCTATTTTGTTTACTATTGAATCCCTAGAGCCTATAATGGTATGGTATTTGACACCTAGTGGGTACTAAGTGATGAGAGAAAGATAAAATGAAAGAGAATAATATATCATTTTTACTAATCAAATTTAAAGTACTTTTAACTTGTCAGGGGCAGAATGAGATGATTACTCACTTCCATGGTAGATAGGCATTTGAAATTAAATATTTTTCAAAAGCAATCTGACAAAAAATACTAGATTCATAGACTCAAATCCCTGATATGGCAGTCTTACTGTTTATGGCCTCCTCTAAGTAACAAGACAATTATTAATATACAATATTTATGCAATGTCAATTTGAGTGAAAAAATAAATATTTTGACTGAATATAATGACTCTACATGTTTAGAAAATGTGTTATTGCAGTCACATCCATAAAACACTTCTATTTATTTGAAAAGTGATACATGGCCACCTGGTATGCCACTTAAGGTGTGTCACTGTCTTTAATCTCTTCCTAGAGGATTACTCCAGTGGTTTGCACATGAGAGAACTGGCCAAGAAGTTTTGAACCTGTTTTATTATTACCAGTTCAATATACAAAATACATCTCTCTGCAACATTACTCCTCCCCAAAGTTTTTTTTTTTTTTTTTTTTTTACC
Organism: Mustela nivalis; assembly: GCF_964662115.1. Taxonomy (NCBI): domain Eukaryota; kingdom Metazoa; phylum Chordata; class Mammalia; order Carnivora; family Mustelidae; genus Mustela; species Mustela nivalis. The sequence continues at coordinate 85,954,837 of NC_139020.1, forward strand.
TTTTTAACTTTTTATTTTTTTATAAACATATATTTTTATCCCCAGGGGTACAGGTCTGTGAATCACCAGGTTTACACACTTCACAGCACTCACCAAAGCACATACCCTCCCCAATGCCCATAATCCCACCCAAAGTTATGTCTGATTGAAAATCTATGAGCCAGCCAATCACTGCCAGAGTAGACTAACATCATCTCTGAGTGTTAAGTGAGTCAGCATCTGGGTTCTTGAGAAGATATATAGAATCTAATCTGGTCTTAAAATTATTTCCTCCATAAAAAAACAGAAGGGTATATGTCTTCAATAATTACACTTATTCATGGTCATATATTTGACTGAAAATTATCTCAAATGTATTTTTGCTTTTATATATGGATATATTTTATACACACACACATATAATGTAACAATACAAGTTTCCAGAAAAAATAAATAAATAAATAAAGTCATTTGTTGGTGAAATGAAAGCTGCAACACCTGCCTGCTTCACTTGCTGAAGAGAATACTCCAGCTAATATTTTATGGTTAACAAGACTGAAACATACTTCTCTAGTCACCCAACCTGTAAATTAAATACATCAGCAATGCAATTATTGCACTGTGCTCTTTTCACAGGAATAAATCACAAACAAAAGAATTACAGAACTGAGCAACAAAAATTGTAATTTCTGTTTTACTGTTAGTACCTGAAACTTCATAGTATAAACCAGTGTTCTGAAGTTGCAAATAGGTTCCATGGCAGCTATGAGGTAATAACTTCACAACTAGAAAAGGAACTTAGAACAGAAAGCAATGATATTTTATGGCAACATTCTCTTTCATCACTTGATCAATCTTGTACACCTTTAATAGAATGGTCATGTAAATTTTAAAATAAATATTTAATAAAATAAAAACCACAATAGCATACTGATGATTTTAAATGCACTAACCAGATAATTATTAATATAAAATTTATATAGTTATATATAACACATATATAATTTTACATATAGTATAATTATAGATGAACTAAATACTCAATACAGAAAACATTTAAAGACAAAAAGTGAACATAACTACTATACAACCACAAAAAGTCAAGGACTTCAACATTTTGACCATGCTTTTCTTCTCAGCAATTCTTCCTTAGGAAAATCCTAAGGAAAATAAAAGTTTTGATTGAAGGTTCATATTTTCTTTTACTCCCTCTTTCTCACTAATCTTGCCAAATCCTTCCTTGATTTTTTTCAGAGTAATCCTGATCTTATCAAATTTCTTTTCACCTGATTTAATAATTTCTATTTTTAAAGTCCTTTAGGGTTGCCTTATTATATATATGTTGACCTCTTAACACTATGATACTTTTTTAAATAATAAAAGTATTTATAGTTTTAAGAAAGCATTTCTAAGATAGCCTATGTTTCTATTTCAAATATTGATTTTTCTTCCTTGTATTTCCAAATCCCCAGCACATTCAAAGATATAGTAGGTTTCTAAACCATTTCCTGAAAGTGGAATTTTGCATAATTAAAATAAATTAGGTTGCAAATATTTCCTAGACTTCAGATTTCAAATAGGATTCTCAGATCTAGCTGTGTAGAATTACCTGATGGGGAGAAAATATAGCAGATAATCAGTCCCCATCCTTAGATTTTATTTTAGTTGCTTTGTAGGAAGCTGAATTGAGATATTTTTATGTTCCCTGAATGATTTTAATATACAATCTGGAATAATGACTGCTTAAATTATGTGTACAGATTGAAATCAGGATATAGACAAAACAATTTGGGCAAATAAAGCCTAAAAGTATAAACAGCTGGTCACTACAATTTTTAATTATCTTTCTGACCAATAATTTAAGTAATTATTTTAATTTCCAAATTTTATTAATTTTATAACAAAATCAGAATTTAAAATAATTTGTTAATTATAGAATATTCTAAAAATATACAAAAACATCTCTTGTCTGTAAGTGTGGGGAACAATTCCCATCAAGTTCATTTTGTCACTTTGCTTTATTTTCAGGATTTTATTTTATGATAAACTAAGTGTTTAACCTGTCTTACCAGTCTTTGTCTTAACCTCACATTATTGTGGATAAGTCTCTTCTTCATTCAGTCTAGAATTAAGGAGGAAATCAGTGACCAACTGAAAAATCAACACTCATTCAATAGAGCAACTTTTAAAATCCAATTTTTAACAAAGCAAGCGTTTCCAGATGATATGCCCAATATTCTGGATCAGTGGATCTGAGTTAAAGTCATGCTTCTCTGTATTTTGTAAAGCTCTAAGGGTATTCTGCTGTGTATTCAAAGAGAAGAGCCACAATAGCTAAGGAAAAAAAGCATTGATTTACTCTGACGAATTTAAATCTGGAACCTTTGGAGGTAAAGCCATCTAAATTGTTCTCTTTCAAAGGATAAAACATACAAATGCATCATTTGCATATTTTGAAACCCAAGTTAGTTTTATATCCTTGTTATTTACCAAAATTTGTCAAAGACTATGATGAATTAGCATGAAAAATGCCTCTTGATTTTATAGTTAATTTTGTTGTTATTAATGTTATTTTTATTTTAGATACTGTCTAGATATCAAGTATTTCAGTTGAAAAGGATTCTTTTATTGGCTTGAGTTAAAAATTATTTTTACATGAACATATAATGTGTGAAATAAAACATAACAGACCTAAAGGGAAACCTATACAACAATACCATAGAAGGGGAATTTAATATTCCCACTTTAATCAATAAATCATTTAGATTAAAAAAAAATTGACCTTACATAAACTATTAGATCAGATGGATTTTAATACAAATTTTCTATCCTAAAACAAACATTTTCCTCAAGTCCAGATGAAACATTCCAAAGGACAGATTATATGTTAAGTCATAAAATAAATCTCAATAACTTAAGAAGATTGAAATAATGATGGAGCATCTTTTCCTACCACAGTGGTATAAATCAATTACAAAAAAATTGAAATACTCAAAAGTATATGGAGATTAGATTACATGCTACTAAATCATCAAGTCAAAGAAAAAATGATAACTCAAAAAATACTTGACAGAAATTAACAGGTGCCAGGCATAAAGAAGAGCACTTGTGATGAGCACCAGGCATTGTATGTAGGTCGTAAATCACTAAATTCTACCCCTGAAACTAATATTATATCATATGTTAACTGGAATTTAAATAAAAACTTAAGACAAAGAGAATATTTATGAATAAATTTAATGAAGGAGGTGGAAAAAAATATCAAACCTATACACTGAAAGTATAAGTGATGAAAAAGACTGAAGATATAAATAAATGGAAAGATATTCTAAGCTCATGGGGTAGAATAGTATTATTAAAATGTCCATACTACCCAAAGCCATCTACAGATTCAATGTAATCTCTACCAAGATTCCAATAGCATTTTTCATAGAAATAAAACAATCCTAAAATTCAGAATCCTGAACAATCTTTAAATAGAACAAAAAATGAGACTGGGTAGCAATGCAATTTTATGAATAATAAAGCTGGAGCTATCAAACTGCATGATTTCAATTTCATAAAACTAGAGGGATTTTAAAACTATGGACTGGCATAAAAACAGTCATATAGATAAATGGAAGAGAATGGATAGCCCAGACATAAACCCATATATATGGTCAAGTAATTTATGACAGGAGTCAAGAATATTCAATGGAGAAAGCAGTCTCAAATATTGCAAAAACTTGAGAACCCAAGTGAAAAATGAAATTGATCATTATTTTCTACCATATGCAAAAATTAATTCAAAATGAATTAAACACTTGAAAGTAAGACTTGAAACTGTAATATTTCTAGAAGAAAACATAAGCAGTAAGCTCTGTGAACCTATCTTGGCAAGGTTTATTTTGTTGTGTTTTGTTTTGTTTTTTAATAACAAGGCAAAACAACAGAAGTAAAAACAAGCAGGACTACATCAAACTAAAAAGCTTCTGCATGGGGGGCTGGAGAGGGACAAAAATAAATAAATAAAAGCAACCTACAAAATGGGAGAAAAATGTTCACAATCCTATATCTGATGTTGAATTAATATCCAAAACATATAAAGAATGTATACAACTCAATTTTTAAAAATCCTATTAAATAATGGACAGAGGATCTGAATAGTTCGAAGAAGACACACAGATGGCCAAAAGGACCATGGAAGGGGCTCAACATCACTAGTCATCAAGGAAAAGCAAAGCACAGCCACAATGAGATATCAATTCACATCTATTAGAATGGTTATTAACAAAAAAAAAAAAAGAAAGAAAGAAGTAAATAAATAAGTAAATATATCTGTTGGCAAGAATGGGGAGAAAAGTGTGCACCTTTGGTAAGAATATAAACAGCCACTATAGAAAATAGTATGGAGTTCCCTTAAGATGTTAATAAAGAACTATCCTATAATCCAACAATTTCATTTCTTAATATTTATCCAAAGAGCAAAGATAACAACTCAAACAGATACACACATCCCAATTTTCATTATAGTTTATCATTATAGTATTTACAATAATTAAGACATGAAAGCAACCTAAGTAACCAACAATGGGTAATTGGATAAAGAAAATGTGTTATATGGGGGTGCCTGGTAGATCATTTGGTTAAGTGTCTGACTTTTGATTTCAGCTCAGGTTGTGATCTCAGGGTTATGGGACTGAGCCCCACATCAGGCACCCCACTGGATTTTTGATGTAATGTTCAAGGATTCATTAGTTGCATATTACACCCAGTGTTCATCGTCACATGTGTGCTCCTTAATACTCATCAGCTGGTTAACCCATCCAAAGAGTCCCCTCCCTTCCGTAACCTGCAGTTTGGTTCCTGGAGTCGAGAGTCTTTCATGGTTTGTTTCCCTCTCTGAATTCTTCCCATTCAGTTTTCCCTCCCTTCCCATATGATCCTAGGTGATGTTTCCTATGTTCCACATAGAGTGAAACCATATAAAAATAGAAGAAAATATAATGTTGGAAAAGAAGCAGACATCTAGATTCAGAAAGTTCAGATGTTCCAACTAAAATGAACCTAAAGATACTCAACCAAGATGTATTAATTAAAATGTTAAAACATAAAGACAAGAAGAGAATTGTTAAGCAAGAAAAAACCAACTTGTTACAAAGGAATCCCCAGAATGCCATCAGCTGAATTTCCAACAGAAAGTTGTAAGTTGGAAAGAAGTAGCATGTCATATTTCAGTGCTGAAAGAAAAAACCTACTTCTAACCAAGATACTACCCAGTAAAATTATCATACTCATTTAAAGGAGCTATAAAATGTCTAAACAGGTACAATCTAAAGGAGTTCATAATCACTAAACCAGTCTTCTAAGAAATGTTAGATGAACTGCCCTCAATTGGTAAGAAAAGACACATTGAGTAACAAGAGAACCATCCCACAGGGAAGTTAAATAAATAATAAAATAAATAGTAAAAAATGGATGATCACTTTTAAAGCAAGTATGAAGTTTAAAAGACAAAAGCAGTAAAAATAACTTACCACAATAATTAAGGGGTGCACAAGGTAAAAAGATGTAAAATGTGACATCAAAAACGTAATGGTGAGGAAAGTAAAAAACATAGAGCTTTAGAATGTGAACATACTTAATAGTTGAAATAGACGGTTATTGATTTAAGGTGTTATATGTAGTCCTCAAAGTAATCACAAAGCAAAATCCTATATGAGATACAAAAAGATAAGGGAATAATCATACCACTAAGAAAAGTCATCAAGGCACAAAGGAAAAGGGAGAAGAAAAAGAAAACAAAGAGGGACTATAAAACAGCCAGAAAACAATGAACAAAAATGGCAATAATTATATATCTATAATTACTTAAATATAAATGAACTAAATTCTCCAATAAAAAGACATAGTGGCTACATGAATTTTTTTTTAAAGACCCATCTATATGCTGCCTATAAAACACTCAATTCAGATGCAAGGAAACATGGACCAAAAGTGAGCAAATAGAAAAAGGTATTCTGAGGAAATGGCAAGAAAAAGTTGGTAGATATGCTTAGAAAAAAATAGATTTTAAACACAATAGTAAGAAACAAGGTCATTATATAACGATAAAGGATGCAATCCAAGAAGAGGATATATTTGTAAATATATATAAACTAAGAGTATCTAAATATATAAAGCAAGTGTTAACAGATCTAAAAGAAAAAATAGAAAACAATATGCAATAATAGAACTTAATAATTTAATAAATTAAAATTAACTAATTAATTAATAAAACTTTGTTACTTTATAACTCACATCTATGGATACAACATCTAGACAGAAAATTAAGAAGGAAATATTGGCCTTGCACATCATGTTAAACCAGATACATACAGAACATTCTGTTCTAAACCCACAGAATACACATTCTTATCAAGAGCACATGGAACATAATAGAGGATAAATCATGTTAGGTCACAAAGCAAGTCTTAATAAATTTAAGAACCATTGATATTCTATCATTTTTTTCTGACCACAATCATATGAAACTAGAAATCAGTAACAAGAAAAACATAAAAGTTAAGAAATGTCTGGAGACTAAACATGCTACTGAACCAATAATTCAAAAAAGAAATCAAAGGAGAAGTTTTTTGATTTTATTTGACAGAGAGAGAGAGATCACAAGTAGACAGAAATGCAGGCAGAGAGAGACAGGGGGGAAGCAGGCTTCCCACTGAGCAGAGAGCCCGATGCCGGGCTCGATCCCAGGACCATGGGATCATGACCTGAGCTGAAGGCAGAGGCTTAACCCACTGAGCCACCCAAGCACCCCTCAAGGGAGAAGTTTTAAAAAAGATACCTTGAGACAAGTATAATGGGTATGAAACAAACCAAATTTATAAGATATAGCAAAAGCAGTTTCTAAGAGAGAAGTTCACAACAAAAATTGTTCTACAACAAGAAACGAGAAAAATCTCAAATAAAGAACCTAACTTTAAGGAAGTAGAAAGAGAAAATGCATCTCGAAGTTATTAGAAGGAAAAAAATAACAAAGATCATAAAGAAATAAATGAAAAATTGACTAAGAAGACAATAGAAAAGATCAATGAAACCAAAACTAGTTCTTCAGTTCTTTCAAAAAGTAAAATTGACAAGCTTTAGATAAAGCAAGGGGAAAAAAAAAGAAAACTTGAAAGGAAAAGAGTGTATGTTAAAACTAGTACCACAAAAATTAAAAAAAATATATGACAACTACTCTGAACAATCACACACCAACAAATTAGACAATCTAGAAGAAATGGATATTCCTAGAAACATACAACTTATTAAGACTAAATCATGAAGAAACAGAAAATCTGAATGGACCTATTACTAGTAAGAAGATTAAACAAGAAATTGAAACCTTCCCAACAAACATAAGTCCTGGATGAACAACTTCACTGAAGAATTCTATCATACATTCAAAGAATTAATACCAATCATTCTCTTTTTCAAAAAGAGAACATGCTTCCAATTCCATTTTATAAGGCCCACACTATTAAAACCAAAACCAGACTAGAATGTTATGAGAAAAGAAAACAACCAATATCCCTAATGAACATTAATATGAAAATCCTCCACAAAATATGAACTAACCAGTCAAATACTTAAAAGGATCATGCACCATGATCAAGTGGGATTTATCTCAGGGATGCAAAGATGATTTGAATTTCATGACCAAATTTTATACTCCACACTAACAAAATAAAAACTAGCAATCATATGTTCATCTCACTAGATTCAGAAAAAGCATATGACAAAACTCAGCATCATTTATAATAAAGGTCTCAACAAAGTGATTATAGAGGAAACATAATAAACGCCACCTATAACAAGCCCACAGCTAACATCATACTCAGTGGTAAAAAGCTTAAAGCTTTTCTTCTAAGATCAGGAACAAGACAAAAATTTCCCTAATTGTTTTTATTTAACATAATATTGGAAGTCCTAGCCAGAAAAATTAGGCAATTTTTTTTAAAACACGTATCTATGTAGGAAAGACAGAAATAAAACTGCCAGTGTTAGCAAATTATATGATTTTACATATAGTAAACCCTAAAGACTCCAGTAATTCTGAATTCACTTTTTAGTTCTGAATTCTTTTACTCTAAGAGTGAGTTGCAAGATATAAAATCAATATATAAAGAAGGCCAGGTGACTTCCCCAACGATAACTATGCTGCATTGCAGTCATACATTGTAGCTGGGCCAAACACCAACCCTGCCTACACCCTTGTCTCAGCACAGAAACATTGCAGTCAAACAAGGCATCAGCCAGACCAACATGCATATCTCAGATGACTGCTCATAATGACTTTTTTTGTCAGGTAGGAAGTTCAGCAGGATTTAACTACAGGAGAACCAGAGGAAACTAAAACTTTTTCTTAAAGGGCCAGACTACTATATGATTGGTCAGAGACTCAGAGCAATGACAGCAGGTTTTTTTTTCTGTTTTTTTTTTTTGTTGTTGTTGTTTTAAGATTTTATTTATTTATTTGAGAGACAGAGATCTCAAGTAAGTGGAGAGGCTTCCCGCAGGCTTCCCGTTGAGCAGCCCCAATGACAGCAGTTTTAAGAGTACCTGGATTATATCTAAGGAAAATTTATTGAATAATATGAAAGCATGTGCCTATGGAAAGTGATCTGTAGGAGTTTTCTTCAGGAGCAAAAAAAAAAAAAAAAAAAGCGGGGAAGGGGAGCAGAAAAAGAACAAAGTACTGTACCTGACAGAGTTAAAAGTAATAATCATAGGGGCACCTAGGTGGCTCAGTGTGTTAGACCTCTGCCTTAGGCTCAGGTCAATCTCAGGGTCCTGGGATCAAGCCCCGCACCAGTGCTCTCTGCACAGTGGGAGCCTGCTTCCCCCTCTCTCTCTGCCTGCCTCTCTGCCTACTTGTGATCTCTGTCAAATAAATAAATAAAATATTTTAAAAAATAATCAAAAAGATGTTCACTGGACTTGAGGGAAGAGCAGATGAACACAGTGACAAATTTAACAATAGAAAATACAAACAAGAACCTATCAGAGCTGAAAATACAATAACCTAAAGTTAAAAGAAAAATAGAGGGACTAGAGGGAATTAAAAGAGATTAGGAGATGCAGAAGAGTGGATAAAAATCTTAAAGACATAATAGTGGAAACTGCCCAAGTTGAAGAGCAAAAAACAAAACAAAACAAAAAACAAGAGAGAGCATATCCTTTCTATGTGTATGGAACATTCTTTGATATAAGTCACACGTTAGGACACAAGTCTCAATAAATTTAAGAAGACTAAAGTCATATCAAACATTTTTTTCTGACCACATGGTATAAAATAAGAAATCAATAATGAAAAGTCCGGAAAGAATACCAATAAATGGGGGCGCCTGGGTGGCTCAGTGCGTTAAGCAGCTGCCTTCAGCTCAGGTCATGATCCCAGGGTCCTGGGATCAAGCCCCACGTCAGGCTGTCTGCTCAGCAGGGAGCCTGCTTCCCCCTTCTCTCTATGCCTGAGAGGGAGATGCAAGACCCCTGATCAGCAGGGAGCCCAATGTAGGAGTTACAAAGAACACCAAAGAAATATAAATTATTTCAAGAGACTAATACAAAAAACTATACACCAACAAATTAAACAACCTGGAAGTAATGGATAAATTCAGGGAAACATACTATTCTCCAACACTGAATTAAGAAGAAATAAAAAATCTGACCACACTGATTATTAGTAATGAAACTGAATTGTTAAGAAAAAGTTCCCAACAAACCAAAATCCAGGATCAGATGGTTTCATAGGTAAATTCTACCCAAAATTTAAAGACAAGTTACTTTGTATCTTTCTCAACTATTCCAAAAAATAGAAAAGGAAAGAATGCTTCCAAATTTATTCTACAAGGCCAGCATTTTTTTTATAATTGAAATATTAAATTTTATATCATTGTCTTTTTAGATTGTTGCTGGATACAGACACAAAACCTTCCCATAGTCACCCCCTCTGTAGAATGACTCAGAGTTACCACTCAGACATCTGCTTTTCTTCTTTCCCTGTTGAATGCTCTGGGATCTTCTGGGTTTTAAGTACTCCTGGAATTTGTAATTTGGTGATGAAAACTCCTGTAGTACTACTAATAAAGTGTGAGATGGTGTTGGGTCTGTAAATGCCTGTGGTTCTGGGTATCTTACTTCACATTTCATGGAAGTTTATTCTGGTTTTGGACATGTGACAAAGCCCTGGAGGCCTGCTGTGTTTCTCTAAGGGTCAGCCACTAAATGTGGCCTTGGTGACCATTTTGCCTGGTCTCTCTTCTGACTGGAAAATTGCTATAGCATCTCTCCCAGACAGTCTCTGGTCCCCTATTCTGGTGTGTTCCTAGCCTGCAGACTGGGCATTAGTACATAGCAGGTGCCAGCCCTGTCCCCTCACACCCACCTCTTCTATAGGCTTAGATGGCAGGGTCATCCTAAAGCTGTGCTGTGGTCACTTCCAGCCTTACTCTAGACATGCAGGTCCATCAGTAGTGATTCCCCTTGGGTTGCCTTTACACCAAAACCAGACAGCAATACAAAAAATATTAAAGATCAATATCACTGTTGAACATAGAGGCAAAACTCCTCAACATATTAGAAAAGTGAATTGAACAATACATTAAAAGGATAATTCACCACAACTAAGTGGGGTTTATTTCAGTGATGCAAGGGGGTTGATATCATACAACATTAAAAAGCAAACAAAACCAAATAATCTGATTAAAACACAGAGGACCTGAGTAGAGATTTTTCCAAAGAGTGCTCACATACAGGTGGCCAAGAGGTAAACGAAAAGATGCTCAACATCATTAATCATCAGGTAAATGGATATCGAAACCACAATGAGATATCATCCCATACCAGTGTGAATGGCTAGTATCAAAAAGAAAAGAAAGATCAAATGCTGACAAGGATGTGGAGAAAATGGGATTCCTATGCACTATTGGTGGAAATAAGTGGGTCTATCCACTATGGAAAACATTATGTGGGATTTCTTAAAAAAAGCAATACCGTACAATTTTGTAATTCCACTCTGGGTATTTACCTGAAGAAAATGAAAACACTACATGTGCCTGGGTGGCACAGTCAGTTGAGCATCTGACTCTCGGTTTGGCCCACATCATGATCTCGGGTTGTGGGATGGAGCTCCACTCTCATTGTGGAGTCTGCTTGGGATTCAATGAGAAACATTTAATCTTGAATGCCAGAGAGTGATTTTTTTTTTTTTTTAATAAAAAGTAGGGTGGCACCTGAGTGGCTCAGGTCATGATCTCCTAGATGTGAGATCTAGCCACACATCAGGCTCCATGCTTAGTATGGAATCTGCTGCTCCTCTCTCTTTCTGCCCCTCCCCACACAGGTGCATGCTTTCTCTAAAATTAAAAGAAAAAGTTCTCTAAAACAAAAGATAAACTTTGTGAAGATGGGAAATACAATTGAGTAGTCTTTGATGCACATTTTTCTGACAGTAAATATTAGAAACTATCATATAGTTAGTGTTTCTAAAAAAGGATTATGTGTATAATTTTAAATATTTTGTTTATTACTTAGGAACAATTTAACAGTTTTAATAGAATTACATGTAAGGATTTATCATTTTTTGAAGTTTGATTTATATGGAAGCTTTATCACAGATAAAATGTGATTAGTAGGCAGTGATTTTGCAAACCTTAAAGTTTAGGTCACAATCACTTATTACAATATATGTCATAGTGTGTAAATTCTGGTTGTGGAATATATTTTGGTAACTTAGATATTGTTTAACTTTAGAGAAAGCTAGTGATAGTTTACATAAGGTTATTAGTCTTCATGATCACTGCTTAGTGGTGATTTCCAATGAACGTAAAAAACCGCACCAGATCCCTATAAGGTAACATAAATACACCTATATTAAAAAAAAAAAATGTTGATAGATACATGCATGACCCAAGGGGTAATTCTTTGTTTTTCTATATTACTGAAAACTAATTTTCTTTTATTTACATAACTACCTACATAACTTCACAACAGTAAAATTTTCTTGAAAAATTGTTTTTACTGTCTCAAGAAAAATCTTTTAGAATACATTTTAAAACACTTATATCACAATTTTCTTTATTTCCTTGAGCTATTAACAATTAAATCATGTCCAAACAATTAATTGCAGTGTGCATAATGTAATCAATTGTGGTTTTGTTTTTTTCCTATTTTGTGTTTAGCATGTATACTGATCATTCTGGGTATGTCTCATTGGGATGAAGAATAAAGGGGATGAGTTATCCTTGTTGAATGCTGAAGGGCAACACAATATGTATATGATGTGACATATGCCACCTGGCTGTGCTGTCTTGGAGCATTTTGGGGAGGCTTGTGTAGCCAAATTTTTGAGCACACCTGCCAAGTACAGAATCACATGATAGAATGACATTGAAATTCTCCCCCTATAGAACCCTACCACACACAGGGTTTCTTTTCATTATTATAAAAAACAAAACAACAATAACAACAACAAAAAAAAAAACCCCAACAATTTCCTTATAAAACATTTTAGAAACAGAAGAGCCTAAATCATATACATAAAAGCCAAATGAAGAAATAAATAAATAAATGGATAAATAAAGGGCTAGCCTTCCCTTATTGATTAGGATTTTTCCATTTCTATCTAAAAATACGGTTGATGGTGAAGCACCTAGGTGGCTCAGTTGGTTAAGCCTCTGCTTTCAGTACAGGCCATGATCTCAGGGTTCTGGGATTGAGCCCTGCATCAAGGCTCCCTACTCAGGGGGGAGCCTGCTTCTCCCTCTCCCACTCCCCATACTTGTCATTGCCCTCACTCTGTCAAATAAATAAAAATCTTAAAAAAATAATTGCCAATGAAAACAAGTAAATATGCCATACTTGATAACAAATTTGGATCCAAATCATGGATATAAAAGTTTATCACCTTTCAAATTTGGAAATGCCATTGTTTCTAGCCTTGGGATATTCCAAATTGTCTTATTTTTCCCATTGGTAAATTGGGGACAAATTTATTCAGGTGACGGGGCACCAGGGTGGCTCAGATGGTTGAGCACCTGACTCTTGGTTTTGGCTCAGGTCATGATCTCAAGGTCACTAGTCTAGCCCAGTGTCAGGCTCCATGCTCAGTGGGGAGTCTACTTGAGATTCTCTCCCTCTGCCCCTCCTTTGTTTATTTATTTTGGGGGGAATCTTGTGATAGAGCCCCCCAAAATAAGTAAACAAACAAATAAGTAAAATCTTTAAATAAGTAGAATATTTAAGTAAGTATAGTAAATTTTACTTTTAAATAAGTAAAATCTTTAAAAAGTATTCAGGTGACAATCAAGTCAGGTTTTTTTTTTAATAATTATTCTCCTTTTTCTTTTATTGAAATTCAAAAACGGGATTTCAATCATAGGAAAGCATAACTGCTAACAAATTTTGACCTTTTCTTATTTTTTCTATTTTATTTTGTAAACCAAAAGGAATGATGAACACTGTTGCCTTGAAAAAGTGATGACAGGAGGACATATTCCATATGCAATTAAGTGTTTTTTTCCAGGCACATACATATATAATTAGCTTGATGAGGACTGGTCCAGTGCCTAGTCATAGCTGAACTGCCAGGAGAATATAATAATGTGCAACTTCAAGAAGCTTGGAGGCTGACCTGGCCTAATGTGAATACACAGTAAAATAAAGTTAAGCTGTTCTGTCTTTGTACATAATTATAAGCAAATTTTTTTAAAATTCCCCATTTAAAAATGGATGGAAATCTTATTATGTTCTAAGGCTATTTTTTCTCTCCATATAATAATTTATTACAAAGGATTTTAAGTTTAATATATAAATTATACATTATTTATATAGCCATTGTATATTTTTACATAGGAAAAGAAAAAAACAGATACTTAAGTATGCTGACTTTGTTGCCTCAAGTAAGCATTCCTGTTTAGCTTGCTACTAAGGACATTTTTTTTTTTAAATATACTAAATAAGCTGTTATAATCTAGCATTTGTCTGCTTGTGTTTAAAGGGGGACTTTATTGATCAATACTGAATTTGAAAATAAAGTGAATAACTAAACTGTACACACAGATTTTTTTTAATTTGTTAATTTTTTGATCATTAAAGTCCACATAAAGTTTTTTCTGAACAGTATTATTCTTTTTTTTTTTTTTTAAGATTTTATTTATTTATTTGACAGAGAGAAATCACAAGTGGGCAGAGAGGCAGAGAGAGAAAGAGGAGGAAGCAGGCTCCCTGCTGAGCAGAGAGAGTGAACAGTATTATTCTATAATTTATAAAATTAAGAATTTTTTTTTAAAAGGAGAAAATACACTTATACAGGAAAGACTAATAATCAAGAACACTGTATTTATATATTTTTTCTTAATGCCAGCTGCAGCAGGCTCATATTTAGATAAATCTCTTGGTTATTAAAGTATTTGATAATTATATAAAATTACATTTAATAAGTCAAATATTTTCAGATATGTTTACTTAAAATTCTTCAACTGTGGTTTTCTTATTTTACATAGGCATTCATGAATAAACTTAAAATTCTATACTGCTATAATTAATTGAGACCTGGATTCAGACAATATGGTTTTACAATCAGGCTTTGTCATTATTTGTCAGGTTTTGAACTTTCTTGTCTATACTCTAATGTCCTCATCCAAAAAATAAGAAAATAACAACTCACCACTAATTTGGTTATGTTTATTAAAGGATACAATGTATCTAAAGTACTAAGACTATTTCACACAGAATAAGTATCTAATAAATTGTATCACTATTGTTATTTTATACATTATCTTTTACCTTAGAAATAAAATGAGATATTGAAAGTATCGCATCATGGCTCACCAAAATACTCTATTAGAATAAACTATATTGGGATATTTTCCTCTAAAATTATATTCATTGGGGAAAATAATTTAATTCAAACTGGTCACAACTGATTTGCTTGCACTTCACAAACCAGAGTTTGTACTTGTACATTTTGTTTCTTGCAGATTTGTTCTGTGCGTACATAGAATATTCACCGATGGCCTTAAGAAGGAATTCGTTACAAATAACAACAAAAGCATCATCCTAGAAATGTTATGGACTCAGCTACAAAGACTATAAGGAAGTTTATGTAGACACTACAGTTACATTGCATTTTTCAGAATGACATTTAATACTATTAAGAGTGTTTTGGAAAGATTTAATATGCACTTAAAATAACTCTCAAAAATATAGGAAGCTTGATATTTGCACATGTGTATACAATCCTATTTTCCAATTAAAAAATAAAACATATGGATCAATCAAATAAAAGTTTTTCTGGAAATTTATATAGTTGATCTAGTCAATCAAGGGTTAGCTTACCAATCTGAGTCAACAAGAGCCTAAACTGATACACCAGAAAAGTGCAGAGTGGAATTTGGATAGATTAACCAAGAGACTCTAAAAGAAAATATTCAAAACATCCTTGAACATAATCTGGATGTCTGGATAAAGAGACCAAATAGGATATAAAGCAATGGGAGAGAATCTTTGTTTCTAGAGATTTGAGGGCAGAACAAGGATAATTAGAAGATAATTGGAAGTGTCTGCTAGGAATAGTAGAAGATTATAGGAACATGACTCTGAACCCCAACTTTCCACCATTGAGAATTCCCAATCTATCTCTCTTGCCTAAACCAAAGAATGGCACAGGTGGAAAGAAGACTGTTCTGTGGTACTCAAGATAAAGAAGACGCATACATGGTTTTCTCCTCCATAGGGGTGAATGAATTTTGGAACACAGGATGCACAGATGTAAGGTTGTGAGGTCCTCAAAGCAGAGAATTCTGAGAATAACAGGACCTTCATCTATCTGAGCATTAAAACTCACCCTAATCTCTCCCAGGGCAAGAAGACCAATAGGAAATGAAGGAGCAGCTTAAGATGTAAGCCAACCCCAGGAAATGAGAAACCTTGAAGGGATAGTTGGGAGAATAGTCCCTGTTCCGTGCTCTTACAAGTGTAGGGGAGGAAAAGGACTTCCTCAATGTTTTAGGCTCCCTGACTGGGTCTGAAAATTAAACTGAAAAAGACAGATTGATAGGAGAAAGCCATACAAACTTTACTGAATTTTTACATGTATATTGGTGCCTTCATAAGAGAATGAAGACTTGAAGAAGTGAGCAGAACAGGAAGATTTTACACCTAGACAAAGGTAAACAAAACATGTAAAGAATTGATAAGACAAGGGGGTTTGGGCTATGGGTAGAGTAAATGGTGCAAAAGTAACAAGTTTTTTTTTATATTGCCTTCTCAGCCCTAAATTTCATATCTCTAATGATAAAGGTTTTTTCTTTTTTCTGGTACAAGGTAGGGACCTTTCACCCAGAAGATTTATCTCCTGTTTTGGGAATCAGGGGCAGTGCAAAAAAGAGTCAGAATGTCTTTCTTGCACCAGCTATTTTTTTTTTTATTTTTTATAAACATATATTTTTATCCCCAGGGGTACAGGTCTGTGAATCACCAGGTTTACACACTTCACAGCACTCACCAAAGCACATACCCTCCCCAATGTCCATAATCCCACCCCCTTCTCCCAAACCCCCTCCCCCCAGCAACCCTCAGTTTGTTTTGTGAGATTAAGAGTCACTTATGGTTTGTCTCCCTCCCAATCCCACCAGCTGTTTTTTAAAGTACCTTTAATTCAAAATAATCAACATGTCAAGGTGCCATATTTTGGAGTCACATATTCTGCTACCCTTTACCAGTCTCACTTACGACTGTTGGCTATGTAAGAAAAGGTTTTCACAGTATCAACTGCACAGGGTAAGGAAAGAACCAACCCTGTGTCCCAATGAGCCAGCTCATTCAATAAAGATTGATAACAGTATCTGAAAGCTGGACCAGTTTCATATTCCTCTCCCTTTGCTGCTTTCCATACTTGTGCATGTTCCCTCTCTCTCCTGTTCTCTGTCAAATAAATAAATAAAATCTTTATAAATTAAAGAAATGGAAACAATAGTTTAAAGTAATCAGAAAACATAAAATAAGATGGAAGAAGCATGACAACTAGATAGATAGATAGATAGATAGATGATCGATACCATTGTACTTTGTGTGAATAGAATTATGATTCCTATTAAAAGAGTTCAAATTCATTAGCTCAAATGCAGACCATAAGTAGGAGACTTAAAATCAATAATGAAGAAAGGTTGAAAATAAAGAGGTTGTCAAATAAGTGTCTGGAAAACTCTACAAGAGAAATGTCTTTATTAGCATCATACACAAACATGCTGTGGTGTAAAGTTCAAGATATGATAGAGAGTGAGAAGAATATTGTCATGATAAAAGACATGCTTTACAATGGTAAAGCAGTAATAAAATTGTATAAAACCAATAGCTTAGCAGCTAAATTCAAAACAGAAGTCATTAGAAATGCAAGGAGAACTTCATGAAAAAAAAATAGTTTTAAAAGGAAACTTTAATAAAACAGAGGGAAGTAGGCAGAAAATATGAAGATTCCCTGAGGAACTGGCAGCTGATGTTTAGAGTCCCAGAGGCTCCATTATGAACAGGGAGGAAGCAGTCAAGATTATCTGTCAGTTCAGATAATCAGTATGAAATCCTTGCATACAATCACTTTAGTGATGATGATAATAGAAAGCCAAGATATTCAGTACTGAGTTGCAAATTGTGCCAGGAGCACACAGAGAGTGCCCTGGCAGTCACTGTGGGAAACTGTGTGGTCTCCAAATAAAAATTCTGTATCCTTTCCACATATTAAAGAAGCCTATATCCTTCCAAAAGGAAAGTATAGAGAGTGAGAATTATGGCATATGTCTATCACAGCAAAATCTGAAATGGAATTACTCTGAAATGCTATTTCTTTCCTTTGTAAAAAGTATAATTTTACATTGCACACTTGAGTTCTTACTTACCTATATCTATACTTAGAGTATACTGGTCACCTCACTAAACAAACTAGAAGATAAAAACCAACATATATAACATTATTTGAGGTGATTTCTAAATTCTAAATGAATGAAGAAAAAAAATAATAATAATAAAAATAAATAGTCATTAAATCACCCTGAGCAAGAGACACTTAAAAAAAAAAAGGGTTCTGGGGTGCCTGGGTGGCCCAGTAGGTTAAAGCTTCTGCCTTCAGCTCAGGTCATGATCCAGGGATCCTGGGATCGAGCCCCGCATCAGGCTCTCTGCTCAGCAGGGAGCCTGCTTCTTCCTCTCTCTCTCTCTCTTCCAGCCTCTCTGCCTACTTGTGATCTGTCAAATAAATAAATAAATAAATCTTTAAAAAAAAAAAAAAAAGGTTCAATTCAAGATGGTGACATAGTAGCCTGAACTCACAATGGACACACCAAAACTATAGTTACATATAGAAGAATTTCCTCAGAATGGTGGTGGGGGGGCGTGCAGGGCTAGCTGAACAATTCCTACACATTGAGTAGCCAAGGAAAAACCAACATTGAAGTAGGTAGAGGAGGCTGAGACACAGTCTTGGTATAAACCCCAACAGTGGCACAGAAATGTGTAAACTCAAAATCTGAAGCTTCTTCCTGAGGGATAAAACATTTAAAGCCCACATTGGCACCCTGAATTTTAAGACCTGTACCTGTAGTACAATCCTTCAAAACATCTAGATTTGAAAGCCAATAGGGCTTGCATCCATAAGACCCACAAAGGTATAGTGATCTGGGAAACACTTTTTAAGGGGCTTGCATACACAGATTTACCCAATACATGGCCCAAAACAGGAGCAGTCAACTGAAAATTGCCCCAGACTTTCTGGGAAAGAGGCTTATTTGCTTACCTTAAAGCACTAGCCTGAGAGGCAGGCATCTAATTTAACACACATATAGGGGCCTTCTGATATATTCTCCAGATATAGAGGCCAATGGACACCGTTTTGGCACTTTCCCTTTGCCTCATTCCTGATAACACATATCTCACAGAAAAGAGCTTGTACTATCATCTGGTACAAGCAGCTTTTTGCAGCTGCTACCTAGGGGACACCTCTAGATTACCTGGTTCTGGTGAACAGTGGAGTTTACACTTAGAGGTCCCACAGATTATAACCAATGGAGAAAAATTTCTTAACCAACTACCACGCCCAGGGCACAAAATCTTTTTTTGTGGTTGCCACTTATGGGACACCCATTGATTATCAGGTTGTTGTGGCCAGTAGGGATTACACTAAATGGTTCCACAAAACTGTATATATCTATATACTTTAAAACCCACTGCCTGAGAGTCTGGTTTCCAATCAACCTGAATATAGGTACTAATTGAGATCCTTCCTTTTGGGACACTGACAAGTCTTGGCATACACTCAACTACAGAGAGCCATTAGAAATAAAATAGATGATTTGGACAATCACAAAAGTTTTAGAGATGCCCAAAAATAAGACAGGAATAAACAATAAGTTCATCTCCTACACAGAGATACTCTTTGAAGGCTAGAAGAGGTGATGCTTTATCTAATGCATAGAAAGCAAAACAGAAAGTCAAGGAAAAAGAGACTGAGGAATAATTTCCAAAGAAAATAAATAAAACCTGAGAAAAAGAGCTTACTGAAATAGGGACAATAAAGGATTTCAACACAGACAGAAAATATAAGATAGTACCAAAAAGAAGAGCTAAAGAACAGAATGAACAGAAATATTCAATAAAGGAGTTCAACAGCAGACTCAATCAAGTAGACGAAATGATCATTGAGTGAACTTAATGACAAAGTAGTGGAATTCACCCAAACAAAACAGAAGGAGAAAAAAAAAAAAAAAAGACTAAAAAAGACTAAAGCTAGCTTAACAGAATTGAGACATCATCAAACAGACCAACATTCACACTATAGGTGTCCCAGATGGAAAGAGTGAGAAAAAGAAGCAGAAAATTTATTTAAAGAACTTATGGCTGAAAACTTCCCTTATCTGGGGAAGGATGTACAGACTTAGGAATTCCAGGGATTTCAAAAAAAGATTAACCCAAGAAACCACACCAAGACACATTATAATTAAAGTGTCAAAAGTTAAAGAGAGAATTTTTTAAAGTACCAGGAGAAAAACAATTTGTTGTGTACAGAGAACTACCATAACCATCAGCAAATATTTCAGAAGCAACTTTACAGGCCAGAAGGGGGAGGCATGTTATATTCACAGACCTGTACCCCTGGGGATAAAAATATATGTTTATAAAAAATAAAAAATAAAAAAAAATAAAAAATAAAAAATAAAAAAATTATAAATAAAAAAAAGTACTAAAAGAAAAAGAAAAACTGCCAATAAGGAATGCACAACTGGGCAAAATTATTCTTCATAACTGAGGGAAAGATGAAGATTTCCTAGACAAGCAAAAGCTAAAGGAATCCATCACAGCTAAACTGGCCTTGCAACAATTATTAAATAGACTTTAAAAAAAAATATTTATTTGACAGACAGAGATCACAAGCAGGCAGAGAGATAGGCAGAGAGAGAGGAGGAAGCAGGGTCCCTGCTGAACAGAGAGCCTGATGCCGGGCTCGATCCCAGGACCCTGAGATCTGACCTGGGCCGAAGGCAAAGGCTTAACCCACTGGTAAAGGTAAGTATATAATAAAATTCAGAATTATCAAGTGTTGAAATAGGGTGGGTTAATCACTTGTAAAATTAATATGAAGGTTAAAAAACAAAAGTTATAAAAATAACTATAATTGAATAATTTAAGGGATACACAAGACAAAAGATATATATTATAACATCAAAAATATAAGGTAGAGGGGTGAGTAAAAATGTAGAGTTTTAGAATGGATTTGAAATTAAGTAGTTAGTAAATTAAAATAGACTATTACAAATATAACTTGTTTTAAGTAAGCTCATGGTTACCAAAAAGTAAACCTATATAGTAAATGCATAAATAATAAATAAAAACCAATCTAAGTGTGCCACTTGAGAAAATATTCAAATCAGAAAGAAAAAGAGCAAGAGAAGGAGCAGATAAATTACAAAATAGTTAGAAAACAATTAAAATGGCAGCAAATACATACTTATCAGTGATTACTTTGACTATAAATGGACTACATTGTCCATTCAAAAGACATAGGGTGGTTGAATGGATTAAAAAAAACAAAACAAAAGACAATAAAACAGCACCTATTTGCTGCCTACAAAACACCCACTTCATATGTAAGGACACACATGAGGTGAAGAGATGAAAAATGATATTCCATGCAATTTTTTTTATTCTTTTTTTTTATTCCATGCAATTAGAAACCAGAAGAAGCTTAGAGTTGCTAAACCTGTAATCAGACAAAATTAATATTAAACTATAATGAGACAAGGAAACTCATTATGATAAACTGGTCAATACAATAACAAGATAGAGTATTTGTAAATATTATGTACCCAATATAAAATCACCTAAATATATAAAACAAATATTAACACACCTAAAGGAAGAAATAGAAAGCAATAAAAAAAATAGTAGGGGTTTTAATAACCTACTTTCATCAATGGATAGCTTATCTAAACAGAAAATAGTAAGAAAACATTGGCATTAAGTAACATGTTAGACAGGATGGACTTAACAGACCTATACAGAACATTTTCTCTAAAATCAACAGAATATGCATTCTTCAAGTACACGTTTAGAATCTTATCAAGGATAGGCCATGTGTGAGACCATAGATGAATTTCAAAATTTAAGAATTTAAGAAGACTGAAATAATATCAATGTTGGATCTGGCCAGCAAACCCTGAGAGGGTCAATGAAAAAATTACTCCAGACACCTAAGTAGAAAGGAGAGGTCCTAAAGACCAGATACTACAGAGGTGAAAGTCTACAAACCAAATTCTACCTCTATTTTTATTATGCATGTTATCAAAGAGTAAAGATTAGAAAGGAATGTAAAGTTTCAGTAACTAGAGCGGTAACATTTACATGCATCCTGTGATTAGAACTATCTGTGTTTGTGACTTGCAGGCAGGAAGTAGGTGCCTACTAAGGGTTTATGTCTAACTTACATTGAACATCTAATCTATCCCCTGGGAGATGTGTGGAGCCATAATTAGAATCTGACTGTTTGTAGCCTGGAAATCTAAAAGGAGGCCCAGTTTTCTGGTCATTCCTTGTTTGCTTTTCAACTAGACTTTTTCAAGGATGATTGTGTGTATCATATCTTAGCTATCCAAGCGTAGTTCTGGTCACTCTATCTTTGCTTTCAACTTATGCCTCCCAAGGATGGTTATATTAATCACATCTTGCCTAATTAGTCGTCATGAATTCCCACGTACCAACCATCTTTTCTGACCACAATAGTAAGAAGCTAGAAATATGATACAAGAAAAACAACTGGAAAATTCACAAATATTTGGAGATTAAACAATATACTATAGAACAACCAATGAGTTCAAGAAGAAATCAAAAGAGAAATAAAAAATATTAATACAAATGATAATAGAAATACAACATACCAAAACTTATAGGATGCAGCAAATGGAGTTCTAAGAGGGATATTCAAAGGACAAAAAGAAGACCTCAAGACCTCAAGAAACAAAAATTTCAAAAAATGTAAATTTATACTTCAGGAAACTAGGGAAAAGAGAACAAAAGCCCGAGTTATTAGAAGAATAGAGCTAATGAAGATCCAAGTGGGAAAAAAAAATGAAATAGGGACAAAATATAATAGAAGAGATCAATGAAACAAATAAATGAATTTTTAAAAAGATAGCATTGACAAATCATTAACTAGACTTAGAAATAAAAAATGAAATAGGAGATATTACAACTGAAACCACAGAAATACAAAAATTCATAAGAAACTACTATAATAGCTATACTAAATTGGACAACTGAAGAAATGGATAATAACTAGAAACATACAACCTATATCAAGAAGAAATAGACAGGGACAGGGGAGTTCAGCCTCATGACTTGATCATATGGTTTGCTAACAAGATTCTCTTCACAGTACAGTTAATAGAGAAAGACTAAATTCTGGAAACTATTAAAATGGAAAGGTTATGTCTGCCAAAACAGTTTCAGGCAATACATGTTCCCCTCATCTGTAAGAATTTTTTTTTTTTTCTAACATAGCAGTAATTTCACTAAAGCCCACATCTCTAAGACTTGCTTCATATTTACTCAATACCCTCATAGAAAATTACATGGTTATTTTTGTTAAATAATTATCTTTTTATGAAAACATTTTATAAAACTAAAAACTCAATCATTCTTAAAGTCAATTTTACAGACCAAGTCATATTAATTTAAATACAATTTTTATCCTAATATCCTCAACACCTAGATCAATACCTAGTTTTTTACTATCTAGATCGATGTCTGGAAGAGAGGTACTCAATAAAAATTGACAAGCTATTAAGGAATATTTAATTTAATTGTAAAAATCTGTCACTTGCTCTTTTGATTTCAGGCTCTTGAGTGAGATAATTTCAAGGTAACTATTGATTTCTAAGAATATAACTTCTATAGGCATAAAGATTCCCATTCTTTCATGCTGTAATCCCAGTACAAAGAGCTCTAATAAATGTTTGAATTTTAATAAATGTTTGTTGAAGTGGAAAATTTATACTCACAATTTAGTTAAAAAAATATTTGTAACCAAAACAATTGGATTCATGCACCTAACTCTCATATATGGCCATATTTTCTCTAATTTATTTGCTAAAAGAAACAGCTATAGTTTGACCACCTTTGTTTTTCTCAGTTCCTTCCCTAGATTTACTTTTCTAAATTTGTGTGTAGCATGTTTTATATGTTTAAAATAAATATATTCAATATGTAGAATTTTATATTTAAATTATACATGGAAATACTTTTTATTCTAAGAAAATGAGGTTTTTATTCTAAGATTGTAAGCTATTACAATATTTTAAAAATCCTTCTATTTTATTTTTTTTGTCCTAAAATTACTTTTGTTCTTCTTTAACAACTCAGAAAAATTCCTCTGTAGCCCAGCCTAGATGTCTTATTTCTCTTTTACTACCCTTTTGTGTTGGATCTTAAAATCCGAATCATGAAGGAACAAAAGAAAAGGTTCATGGGGGAACATGGAGAAAAAGGAAAATTATCACATTTGTATTTTGATCCTATCACAGGATCCACTAGAGGCTCTTCATTTTAAAATAATCCTCAATATCCAGTAATCAGTTTGTGCATATTGTGTACAATATTTGCATTTATTTATCAAAGAGTTATCCTTATTAGTTACCCATAGTCTTAAGTGCTGCACTACAAATTGAGTGCCTATCACTTAAAAAGACAGGATGCTGTTCTATGGGGAAAAAAAATGGAACAAAAAAAGAATGAAATGGAGTGAAATAAAGATTCAGATATTGGGTTACAGGAGATTCTGAGATAACATGTGGCAGGAATGAAAGATATTGAAAATTACCTGGTCTAACAAGGTCATGGAAGATTTTCCAGAGGCAGTTACCTTAAGCAGAGTTTAGGTGAGAGTGAGAAGAATATAGCCAGCACAGGGATCCAAAGTCCAGAAAAAGTCTAGTATTTTCACAGGGGAGAATAATTTCAGACAAACACAAATTCAAATAAAAAGTTACAAAGGGAAGAATAACCAAAAATGCAGCTAAATAGACAAACAAGATAGAGAAAAAAAAAAAACTCATAGGAATGTTTTTTTATAGTAGAATAACCTTGTCTTGATTGCTTTGAGATACTATAATGAATAGAAGAGACAAGATGGGTTAATCAATAATTTATTTCTGATTGTTCTAGAAGCTAAAAATCATAAGGCTTAAAGTCCCAAGATTAAGGAGCCAGAATATTCCATTCCAGCTGAGAACCCTCTTCCAGGTCTGAAGATATGCTCATATAGTGTAGAGAGAGCACTCTGTTCTCTTCATCCCCTTATATGGGCACATTATTAAGATTCTCTGGAGAAACAGAACTAATAGAATATATACAGCAAGAAATCTATTATAAGGAAGTGGTTCCCACAATTGTGGAGACTGAGAAGTCTTATTATCTGCCACGTGCAAAGTGGAGACTAAGGAGAGTAGGTTAGTGTAATTCAGCATGAATTTGAAGTCCTAAGAACTAGGAGTGCCTATTTAGACCTTCAACAGATTGCAGGATATCTACTTATATTGGAAAGGGCAAGCTGAGTTACTGAGTCTACTGACTCAAATGCTAATTTTATCCAGAAACATTGCCACAGACACACCAAAAATAATGTTTAGCCAAATATCTGGACACCCAAGATCTATACAGTCAAGTTTACACATCAGATTAACCATCGCAAGTCCATGCCTTTTCAACTTGGTGCCCATATGCCCTTAAACCATACTAAAATTCCATATAAAGACAGTAACAAAGTCTAACATGATATAATTAATTTCCATACAACCAAAAATTCACAAACCTCTTTTCTGAGAAAGGAGATAATATCCATGAGTAGTGCTGATTCTTCTTGATCTTTTGTACCTTAAATAATAGGATAGACAATCAACATATCCTATGTTACAGAAACAAATGAGAGGAAAGAAAACATTATATATTATCTATTATCTATCTGCATACCTCAGAGATATTGGGGATTCTCTTGAGGACTACCATGTAAAATGATTATCAAAATAGAGCACATTAAATACATTTTTTGGATTTCTAATGCTATAAAAGTTATGTTTACATTATAGTCTACTAAATGTGTAATAGTATGTCAAAATATATATATATACCTTAATTTAAAAATGCTTTATTGCTTACAAAAAGGCTAACCATCCTCTGAGCTTCCAGTGAGTCATAATCACTAATCATTGTAACAAATATAATAACAATGAAAAAGTAATATTACACGAAATAACCAAAATGTAATGCAGAGATACAAAGTGAATAAATGCTGTTGAAAAAATGGTGTCGAAAGAATTGCTCAATTCAGGGTTTCCATCAACCTTTAATTTATAGGATGATGATGAATTAGGAAGATTCTGAATTTACCTTGTCCCACTGACACAGCAGGATAACAGGCATATCTGTGAACTAACTCTGAAAATGACCCAAAGTTTGGCAAAACAGACTTTCCATAGTTAATTCTAGAAAGGAGGCCACATCAAAAATGGTAAAAGGGGTGGACTAGGAACCAAACTCCCAGTAAGACTAATCACAAAAGGAAAGGACACCACAAGCATGAAGAAGCAAAAGCATCAGACCTCCAAAACAGGCACCTCAGACCCAGAGGGCCCACACTAGGAAAATAAGTCCCAATAACATTGAGGCTTTGCAAAACAGTGGGGCTTAACTCCTGGCATTTTAAAAATCACTAGGCTTAGCTCTATGAAAGCCAGAGGATGATAGGAAACTGAGTCCCTGCCCATAAAATAACCAGACTGAGATACAGCATAGAAACAGCAGTTTAAGAGGCATGTGGCTCAGTTGGTTAAACATTCCACTGTTGATTTTAGTTCAGCTTATGATCCTGGGGATTATGCGATTGAGCCCTGCTTTGGGCTCTGTGCTGGGAGTGGAGCCTGCATAAGATTCTCTCTCTCCCTTGGCCCTTCCCCTCCACCTCACCCACTTCACACTGTCTCTTCAGGGAGAAAAAAAAAAAAGAAAGAAATAAAGAGAGAGAGGAAGGAAGGAAGAACGAAAGAAAGAAAGAAAGAAAGAAAGAAAGAAACAAACAAACAAACAAACAAAGCAAGCCAGCCAAAAAATCAGTTTAAAAACCACTTGGCTTATATAAGAAGGAGATTTATTAATTAAACTCTGGAGGGGGAGGGATCTTTAGACTTTTCCCAAAACAGAAGTGCTGGCAATTGTCATTTCTCTACCATCCTTTCCCAGCCCAGATAGTGTGATACTTGTAGAACAAGTGCAAACACCCTCCACTTATCTTTTTAGCACAGTGGACCCCCCCCCCCTACATGTTCTCCTGCAGATCTGCTCTCCCCTAACCTAACCCACACTGCAGGCATTCTTCCAAAGAAGCTTCTGTCCTGGCATACCCTTCAGGTAACCTCAACAGAGACCAGCACCACTCCAAAGTGACTCCTACCGTGGGAGATATGAAGTTAACCACACACACACTAGTGCACCCACAGTACCAGAGCTGAACCTGGCAGCACAGAGAAAGTGCCCTGATGATCACTCAGAAGACAGACTGGGGACAGACATCTTATCAACAGCCAGCCCCAACCACACAGTAATGAAAACCTTACAGGGACACAATACAGGGATAAAACCCTATAGGCCAGTGGGACTACAGTCCAAACAGATGGACTGGAGGTAGTATCTGTCTGACTGCTTGGCCCACCAACCAACAAAATCTTCTAAGGATGCAGCATAGGAAAGTGCCCTATAGTTTGGTGAGACGATAGCCCATGCAAATGAGCTAAGGGCAGGCATCTGATCTGTCAATATGCCCCAAAACAAGCTTGCCATGGCCCTATACAAGTTCCTTAACAAAACAGGGACAAAACTCTGCCCGATATACTCACAACAGTCAAAGTACACCATTACAACCGACTGGACTGAAGGTAAACACAGCTCAGCTTCAATAGTTTGGTGCATGTAACTCACAAAGGGGACTCCCCTGAAGTGCCTGGATCTGGTGAAAGTGGGCATTGTGTTTCAGGGTACCACAGGACCCCTTCTTCATACTACCACTACTTTTAAGATCTACAGACATAACTGACTTAATTAACACAAAAAAACTCAGAAAGTTAGACAAAATAAGGAGACAAGAATATATCCCAAGTGAGAACAGGACAAAAATTATAGCAGAAAAGGTATATGAAATTGGGCGCCTGGGTGGCTCAGTGGGTTAAGCCGCTGCCTTCGGCTCAGGTCATGATCTCAGAGTCCTGGGATCGAGTCCCCCATTGGGCTCTCTGCTCAGCAGGGAGCCTGCTTCCTCCTCTCTCTCTCTGCCTACTTGTAATCTCTCTCTGTCAAATAAATAAATAAAATCTTAAAAAAAAAAAGAAATAGATAGGAGCAACATAACAAATAATGTAAAATAATGGTCTTAAAGATACTCATTGGACTCGGGCGCCTGGGTGGCTCAGTGGGTTAAGCTGCTGCTTTCAGCTCAGGTCATGATCTCAGGGTCCTGCGATCGAGTTCCGCATCGGGCTCTCTGCTCAGCAGGGAGCCTGTTTCCCTCTCTCTCTCTCTCTGCCTGCCTCTCCATCTACTTGTGATTTCTCTCTGTCAAATAAATGAATAAAATCTTAAAAAAAAAAAAAAAGATACTCATTGGACTTGAGAAGAGTGGAGTATCCCAGTGAGACCTTCAACAAAGAGATGAAAATATAAAAAGAACTAATGAGATAGAGAACTGGATAACTGAAATAAAAATTACACTAGAAAGAATCAATAGCAGATCAGAGAAGGCAGAACAGACCTGGAAGACAAGATAATGGAAAACAAACAAACAAACAAACAAACTAAGCTAAACTGCAAAAAGGAAAAAAAAGAATTAAAAAATGAGACTATATTAAGAGAACTCGCAACATCATCAAGCATAATAGCATTCCTATTACAAGGATTCCAAGAAGGAGATAAGGGAAAGGGAGACAGATAATTCATTTGAATAAATGAGAGCTAAAAACTTCAATCTGAAGAAAAACAGACATCCAGTTTTAGGAAACATAGAGCCCTCAATAAAATTAACCTACTCAAAGTCCACACCAAGAAACATATATCTAAAGTGGAAAATATAGTGATAAAAAGACAATTGTAAAAGCAGAAAGAAAAAAGAAAATGCTTACAGTTGAGGGGAACCCCATAAGTTATCAGCTGATTTTACAGCAGGGACTTTGCAGGTCAGAAGAGAGTAGCATGATATATTCAAAGTACTAAAGGGGAGAGGGGGACTTGCAACAAAGAATACTCTAACTGGTAAGATTATCATTCAAGAGGAGGAGAGAGAGTTTCCCAGAAAAATGGAAGTTTAAAAAGTTCATCACCACAAAACCAGGATTACAAAAAACATTAAAGAGAATTCTTGGAAGAATTCTCCTCAAAGGGAACTTGAAGGGAAGGTCATAAATGTAAGAAATAATGAAAGAAAAAGAAATTGCTCAAGTAAAGGCAAACATATAATAAAAGTGGTAGATTAATCACTTATAAACCTAGTATAGATGTTAAAGCACAAAAGACGTTTTACAAAAGTAAAATCAATTACAGCTACAAAAATTAGTTAAAGGATTTACAAGATAAAAATATAAACTATGACATCAGGTATAAAAATATGGTGGAGGTAAAAATTTACTGCTTTTAGAATAGGTTCAAACTTCATCAACCATCAACTTAATATATAGATTGCTACATTCATAAGAGTTTATATTATCAACCTAATGGTAACCACAAACCAAAACCTGTAATAGACACACAAAAAAATAAAAAGAAATCCAACACGACACTAAAGAAAACCTCAAACCACAAAGGGAATAGAGCACAAGAAGGAACAGAGAAGAATTACAAAAACAACCTTAAAACAAATAACAAAATGGCAATAACCACACACCTATTGATAATTACTTTGAATGTAAATGGGCTAAATGTTGCCATAGGGTAACTGAATGGATAAAAAGCAAGACTCATCTATATGCTCCCTATAAAAGACTCATTTCCTACCTAAAGATACATGCAGATTGAAAGTGAAGGGATGGAGAAGCATTTATCATGCAAATAGAGGTGAACTCAACACCAAATATCATCATCAACTGATTAAGAAAATAGGCAGAGAAACTGAATAGACATTTTTTCAAAGAAGACCTACAGATGGTTAACAGACCCATAAAATGATGCTCAGCATCATTAATTATCAGGCAAATACATATAAAAATCACAATGAGATATTAATTTACAATTATCAGAATGGCTAGAATAAAGATGACAAGAAATAACATGTATTGGCAAGGGTGTGGAGAAGAGAACCTCATGTGTTGTTGGTACAAAAGAAAATTGGTTCAAATGCTGTGGAAAACAGTATGAAGTTTCCTCAAAAAGTTAAAAATAGAAATAAAATATGATCCAGTAATTCCATTACTGGGTATTTACCAAAAGAAAATGAAAACGCTAATCCAAAAGGACATATGCACCCCTATGTTCATTGTAGCATTATTTACTATAGCCAAGATATGGAAGTAAACTAAGTGTACATCAATAGATAAAGAAACCATTGCATACATATATAATGAAATATTATTCTGTCATAAAAAAATATGAGATCTTGTCATTTACAACAAGATGGATAGTCCTAGAGAATATAATGTAAGTGAAATAAGTCAGAGAAAGGCAAATACCATGATTTCACTCATGTGGAATTTAACAAACAAAAGAACATACAAGGGAAAAAGGAGACCAAAAGCAAATAAGCAAACAAAAAACACGTCTTCAATACAGGGAACAAACTGATGGTTGCCAAAGGGGAGGAAGGTATAATGGGTAAAACAGATAAAGAGTGATATATAAGAGTATACTTACTGTAATGAGAAGTAATGTATACAATTACAACCCTGAAACTAAAGTTACACTGTATTTTAACTATACTTCCATAAAAAAATAAAAACTAAAAAGGCAAAATTTTTAAAAACCCTTCAGTTTGAAAAACACAGCATCTGAGAAACATAATAGGAAATTTAAAAATGAGGTATGCCTATATATATATATACACACACATACATACATATATATACACACACATATGTATACACACACACAAGTATATTCATAACAAAATAAGGAGAAAATACTCATGATAATAAACCATTGTTTCTGTAACCAGTAATGTATATGGCTATCTTCTTCCACTATTCATTCTGTATTCCCTTTGTCTTCTGCAAACACCTCAGTTAGTCAAAGTTCTTTATCTGAAAGGTGACTCAAATCTTCATTTTTGCAATGTCTATACCATTAGTAGTCAGGCCTGGATTAGGTTGATTTACTCTTTCACTGATTTAAATCACTGGATAGAGTAATAGTAAGAGACAGACTAAGGGGTCTGCTGTAATCCAGACACACTCTTTCTTACTTCCATTGTGAAGCAATAGTCTGATTTCCATTGGTGGTCAGAATCAATCACTCTAAGCAATACTGTAACTTACTATTTTACCAGTTAGTTCAGAGGTATAAGGAACCCAAAGTGGCTGGGTGACAATTTTAACTTCCATTTCAATAAAATCATTATTTTTTTTTCCTGGAGGAAGCATTTCCCCTTTGGGAAACAAACCTTTAGACTAACAGGGCATAAAGTCATGGGAAAAGGAAATAAAAAATTTTCTAGTGGATTACTAGAGGTAATAGTGAATGGTACCACTCCCACTTCAATCTCTTGATTACTGGAAGCATGAATCCTGGCTATCAGAGAAAGAGCAACATATATTAGACACTGATTCAGAGCATATATAGCCTTCCGGAGAAACTTACTCCAGCCATGCAAGGTATTAGCACCTAGCAGGCAGGGTAACTGGGTCTTAAAATATTTCACTCCACACTGCTTTAGGATGGTAACATGGTAAAACTATTGAATTTGATCAACACCAGCCCATTGCCACACTTCTTTGACCACAAAATAAGTTCCTTGATCAGAAACAATGCTATGTAGAATACCATGAATGTTGGACATTCTTTAAGTCCATGGATGGTAGTTTTAGCAAAAACATTGTATTAAGAGAAGGGAAATCTGTATTCAGAGTAATTGTCTATTTTGTTAGAATAAAACGTTGCTCTTTTAATAATGGAAGTGGTCTAATATAAACAATTCACCATGAGGTAGCTGGCTGATCAACAGATAATTGTACCATATTGTGGACTTAGTCCTGGTCTCAGAGCTGCTGACAGATTCAGCATTCAGTAGTGGCTGTAGTCAAGTCAGCCTTTGTGAATGAAAGTTCATGTTATTGAACTTATACATACCTCTATCATTGCCATTATGGCTACATTTTCACAAGCCCATTTGACAATAGCAGGGGTGGCTGAGGAAAATGGCTGACTAGCATCTATAGAATGGGTCATATTTTCCATGTAATTATTAAAATCTTCCTCTGCTAACATCCTTCTTTAATGAGTAGTTACATGGGAAAAAAATACTTTTTTTTTCTATTCAGGTAGGTCTTTCTATACATATTTTCCCCAATTTCCTTTGTCACCAGTTTTCTCTTATATTCCTTCCAAGTCCCTGACCATTCCAACAAACCATTGGTTACAACCTGTGAATCTATATATGACACATCTAACCATTTCCCCTCCAATGCAAAATAAACAACCAGATGCATTACTCACAGGTCTGCCCACACAGAAGATTTCCTTTCCTTTCAGGGCTATAGTGCTGAAGCTGTTCATTTTTGGGTGGTTCCAGCATAGTGTGCAGAACCATCTACAAACCAGGCCCTAGTTTTCTCTTCCTCATTCAACTGACCATAAGGAGCTCTCCTTGAAGCCATAGTTGCAGGTTTAGAGAGAGAAGGCACTGCAGTAGAAATAGGGACCTTCAGCATTTCAGCTAATTCTTCATGTAACTTGTGCCTTCAGGTCCTGATCAAATATCGACCACTGCCATTTGATGATGGAGTATCACTGTGTATACACAACTTTATGACTTGGTGGGTTGAATAATACTGTGTTCGTTATGGACAACTCACATCTCATGGTAATTTGGTGGCCCATGTCAAGCATTCAGCCTGTACCAGGGCCCAGTGCAAGTCAAGAGCTGTTTTTTAAAAGAAGAGTATTTGCTGAAGATGGAGGTGTCTGTGTGTTTGTTCCAAAATCCTAAGATTCTGTGTTATGATTCACTATAAGTACCTGCCAAAGGCTCCAAACAACATCATATCTTCCACTGATGCTTCAAGCATCACTGGATCTGCTAGATCATATAGTCTGGATCATATGTCAGCTTGCACAGACCTATTGCAGAGCCTACACCTATTGCAGAGCCTTTTCTTGTTTGGCATAGCACTTAAAACTAGCAGTTTCTTGGATCATTAAGCAAATGGGCTAGGGAACACACCCAAATAAGGAATATGTTGCCTCCAAAATCCAAAATGTCCCACTAAGCATTATACCTTATTTTTGATTGCAGGAGGGGCTAGATGCAACAACCTGCTCATCTTAGAAGGCTTAACTTGACACGTCTCACACCACTGCGGACAAATTACGAGAGTGTGTCATAAAGCTTCAATTTGAAAGCCAGAATTTCTGCTTGGTAAGCCCAAATGCATAAATTTGGACTGATTCTGCATTGCATTTCTTTCATTACTGTCCCAAATCCCTTGCATCAATTTCCAAACATGTCCCCAAGATTTCTTAGAAATTAGAAAACTCAGTAGTTCTTTTGGAGTATAGCATACCTCCTCATAGGACACACTTTGTGCTGCACTTTCAAGTACCTCAAGTCTCTTTATATGGTTTAGAAGCCAAGAAGAGTGGTAGGGGTGAATCCTGAGGAGAATCAGCATTGTCTTATAGGGCAACTGCCTCAGAAGATGTCATTACTTTTCTCAAGCAATATACACAACACAATAAAAAGTTAAGCCCCTCAGACAGAGGTAGAAAAGCCAATACCACCATTGGGAATGGATTCTGCTGCCACTGGGGATTGGGAGGCCACTTCTACTAGAGATGAGGTGATTAACTCTGTTGAGAGTATGGAGAACTTTTCCACAAGCAAAGATGACTCATCAAAATTTAGAGGCTTCTTGACCCATCATTATGAGAGTTTTTGTACACATCCCCATTCCAATTTGTAAGTTCCTAATCTCTCCTAATTGATGCCCTCACTTTAACAGTAGGCATTTTTCAAAGCTGGAAGTTCCACTTGCCTTGTAATGTAGCCAAATTCAAAATGAGGCTCTATGTTTGTTTTTCAGCAATTTCAGCCCTGTTATTATAGATAGGGTGCATAAAGAAGCTCTGGTTTCATTTACACTAAACTTGAACCGAGTATTTGAATCCCAGAGTTTATCCTTTTCTTTCACCATATTGTTCAGGGACATTAGGAGCTACTAACCAGAGTCATGAATTAGCTTTCAAAAAATGTTCAGAAGTATCACATACAGAATCATATAGCTCCTGGTTTATTTCCTTTTTTTTTTTTTTTTTTGAGTATACGTAACACACAATATTGTATTAGTTACAGTTGTACAACTTAGTAATTTGACAAGTTTATATATTATGCTATGTCTACCATAAGTATAGCTACTATCTGTACCACTGCATTACTACGACAACATCATTGATTATATTTCTTATGTTCTTCTTTTTATTCCCATGACTCACTCGTTCCACAACTGGAGGCCTGTATCACCCTCTCCTCCTTCACCCATTTTGGTCAAACCCACAACTCCCTTCGCTCTGGCTAGTATCAGTTTGTAATAATGTTCTGATTCTAATTTTTGGTCTTTTTTTTTTTTTTAGATTTATGAGTGGAATAATATGTTATTTGTCTTTATTAGTATGACTCACTTTACTTACAGTAATATCCTCTAAGTCCATTCATGTTGTCTCAAATATCATGATCTCATCATTTTTATAGCTGTATAATATTCTAGTGTGTATATATCCTTATGCATTCATCTGCTAATGGATACTTAAGTTGCTTCCATGGCTGGGCTATTGTACAAGTCTTTTTGAGTTATATAGAGGTATATAAATTGTTTTTGAGTCAGTGTTTTCATTTTCCCTGTAGTAGGAAGTGAAATCACTGGATCATATAGCATTTCTATTTTTAACTTTCTGATGAATCTCCTTACTCTTTTCCACAGTGGGTGCACCAATTTACATTACCACCCACAGTGCATGGGTATTCCTTTCCCTCTATATTCTCACCAACACTTGTTTATCTTTCTGATTTTAGTCATTCTGACAGTTGTGAGGTGAGATCATTGCGATTTTTATTTGCATTTCCCCAATGAGTGATGTTGAGTGATGTTGAGCACCTTTTCATTTGTCTATTGACTATCTGTATATCTTCTTTGGAAAAATGGTCTCTACCCATTTTTAAATTGGATTATTTGGGTTTTTGGTGTCTAGTTGTATAAGTTCTTTATATATCTTGGATACTAACCCCTTATCAAATGGATCATTTACAAATACCTTCTCCCAATCAGTAGGTTATCTCTCTCACTCTCTTTTTCTTTTTACCATTTCCTTTGCTTTACAAACTTTTATTTTCATGTAACCCCAATAGTTTAATTTTGCTTTTATTTCCCTTGCCTTAGAAAACAGATCTAGAGAACTGTTGCTATGGTCAATATCAGAGAAATTATTGCTTGTGTTCTCTTTCAGAAATGCTATGGCTTCAGATCTCACATTTACGTCTTTTGTCCATTTAGAGTTTATTATTATATATGGTATTATAAAGTAGTCCAGTTTCATTCTTTTTACATGTAGCTGTCTAGTTTTCCAGCATCATTAAAGAGATGGTCTTCTCCCCATTCCATATTTTTTTTTAATTTTTTATTTTTTATAAACATATATTTTTATCCCCAGGGGTACAGGTCTGTGAATCACCAGGTTTACACACTTCACAGCACTCACCAAAACACATACCATCCCCAATGTCCATAATCCCACCCTCTTCTCCCAAACCCCCTCCCCCCAGCAACCCTCAGTTTGTTTTGTGAGATTAAGAGTCACTTATGGTTTGTCTCCCTCCCAATCCCATCTTGTTTCTTTTATTCTTCTCCTACCCACTTAAGCCTCCATGTTGCATCACCACTTCGTCATATCAGGGAGATCATATGATAGTTGTCTTTCTCTGCTTGACTTATTTCGCTAAGCATGATTCGCTCTAGTTCAGCTAGCCGGAGATCAGCTAAATAGCTTATCTAAAGATTGCAAACACCTGAAAATCCATCGGCATTTCCATCTTTTTTTTTAAAGGTTTTGTAATTTATTTGACAGAGAGAGAGATCACAAGTAGGCAGAGAAGCAGGCAGAGAGAGAGGGAGAAGCAGGCTCCCTGATGAGCAGAGAGCCCGATGCGGGCCTCGATCCCAGGACCCTGAGATCATGACCTGAGCTGAAGGCAGAGGCTTAACCCACTGAGCCACCCAGACACCCCCCCCATTCTATATTCTTGCTTCCTTTGCAATAGTTTGTTTCTTTTAAGTGGTTGATTAAGAGTATCTAATATAGATAATTTGTATATCTCTATAAATAACACCATAGAAAATCAGTGCTCTCTTTACTACTAAAAAGTCAGTAGTCCTTTTTTAAAAAAATTAAATTCGGGGCGCCTGGGTGGCTCAGTGGGTTAAGCCGCTGCCTTCGGCTCAGGTCATGATCTCAGGGTCCTGGGATCGAGTCCCGCATCGGGCTCTCTGCTCAGCAGGGAGCCTGCTTCCTTCTCTCTCTCTCTCTCTCTGCCTGCCTCTCAGTGTACTTGTGATTTCTCTCTGTCAAATAAATAAATAAAATCTTTAAAAAAAAAATTAAATTCAATTAGCCAACATATACTACCTCATTAGTTTTTAATGTAGTGCTCAATGACTCATTAGTTACCTATAACACCCAGTGTTCATCACATCACGTGCCCTAAAAGTCAGTAGTCTTCAAATATAGTCCAATTAAAGAGCCAATTCCAGAAACCTCAGAACCAATTAAGAAAACTCACCCTTAAAGTTTTGTTTGTCTAAATTCATTCTCATTACCAAAATATCTATATTAGTCAGAGTTCTCTAGAAGAGAGCCAATAATTATACGTACACACAAACATATATATGTGCATATATTTTTACATTTATTTGAAGGGTTCCATTATAAGGAATTGACCTACATAATTATGAGTGTTGAGAGGTCCCATAATCGTCCATCCACACACTGGAGACCCAAGAAAGCCATGATACCAGAAGTGGAAGGGCTTGTGGGACACCTGGATGGCTCAGTCGGTTAAACATCCAACTCTGGATTTCAGCTCATTTCATGATCTCAGGGTCAGGAAATCAAGGCCAGCATGGAACTCCATGCTCAGCATGGAGTCTGCTTGAGATTTTCTCTTTCCATCTGCCCCTCTCCCTCCACCCCCCTTTTCTCTCTAAAATAAGTAAATAAAATCTTAAAAAAAAAAAAAAGTACAAAGTCCTGAGAATCAACTGATCCAGTGATGTAGATTCCAGTCTAAAGAACCAGAAGTACCAAGGAGAGAAGACTGACACCCCTATCAAGTAGTCAGGCAGGAAGGACTAGAATGTACCTTCCTCTGCATGTTTGTTCTATTCAGGCCCACAAAATATTTGAG
Source organism: Mustela nivalis (assembly GCF_964662115.1). NCBI lineage: Eukaryota > Metazoa > Chordata > Mammalia > Carnivora > Mustelidae > Mustela > Mustela nivalis. Next base: position 85,992,014 of record NC_139020.1, read on the forward strand.
AATGCTTAATCACATTGGGAAGAGAAATTGCTTTACTGTCTACTAATTCAAATGCTGATTTCATCCAGAAACACTCTCATAGACACATGCAGATTTAATATTTAGCCAAATATCTGGGCACCTATGATCCATTAGATTTCATACTCAAAATTAACCATCATAGGTACAAACCCAATTATGAGGGCACCATGTCAACAAACTCATTCAAAACCAATTACATACCAAAGGCCCATCCTCGAGATATCATCATATGGGTGGTTAGGGCTTCAACATAATGTTTGGGGTAACCCAATCAATTTGAGTAACCCACTCAATTAATAGCAAACATCATCAGATAGACTTACTAGAAAGTCTGTTTGTGTTGCAAATCTGAACAGAACAAGGAGGAAATTATTTCCTAGGGTAGTGATAATGAAGATAATAAACAAACAGATATATTCACAGCAAGTACAGGAAGTAGAACTGACAATTATTGACAATTAACCTGATTTAGGAGAAGATGGAATTAAATATGACCCAGGTGTATGGTGCTGAGGGAGTATTGTGAGGCATCATGAATAATATATTACAGATTATTAAACTCCCTCTCATTTTCCCCATGTTTCTTCCTTAAAAGGTGTGAAAACCTGTGAGTGGATGGAATCTTTATTCTAAATGTTCCAGCTCTCCCCTAAAGATCTTGATTCTGTTTATTTTCTGAACTTTAATGGTGTTTTGCCTCTAGATGTTAACATACTAAACAATATTTTGAGATAACAAGCAACAAAAAAAGTCTATTTCCTCCCAGAAAAAACCATTCAGCAAGAAATAACAGATCAAAGGGAAACACAGTGAGACAGAAAAGTGTAATGAAAGTATCATAGTTTTCCTAATCTAATTATTTTTCAGTAGCTATCCCACAGAGAAAAATGTAGACTTAGTCACCAGGGATCATCTGTATTTGTAAAAGAAGTAATTAAGAAAAAATAAAATAAAATAAAATAAAATTACTGAGCACCTGCTTTGGGTCAGGAACCATCTCAGAGCAACATTGTCAACTTTGTCTCCATAAGACCCTGTAAGTTGTTTCTATTGTTTCTCTTTTAAAAAGAAACAAAAAAGGTTGGTAGATTTATGTAATGTATTCAAATCTATGGGACAGATGGTGTTAGAATTCAAATGTATGTTTGCCTCTACTTTAAACACCAGAGAGTAAAACTTTCAGAAGTATTATTTTAAAATGGAATTTTAAGTTCTAACACCTTCAGGTGTCAAAATCTAACCTCTAATTAAAGAAATTAAGTTTCTACATTTAAAAGTTTGGAGCATAAGCAATAATATCATTAAGACCAAAAAAAAAAAAAAATGATGACAAAGCCTTGGGAAAATTTTTCTAAGTACATAGCTGCAGGCTAATGCTAGTAATTATAATATGTAAGAAGTTGTCAAAAAAAGTATATTAAATAAGAAATTTAGTTTGAATATTATCAATAACCAGCCTATTTAGCTTAATTTGATAAATTAAGGTTATATTAAGTAATGTATTAAAATATCATTGTTCCTAGACTGAGGAAGATGGAAGAGTAAAAGGATTCTCAGTCCCCATTGTACCATGGACACACCAAAGTAACAGCTGCATCTGTACAAATAATTTTGAGAATGACACAAAGATTGGCATACCAGACCTTCTATAGTTAATCAAAAAGAGAAGGAGAGTCAGAGACAAGGATGGGAAACAAACCCCCAGAGATATTAACCACAATTGGGAGGAATATCATAATACAAATAAGCTAGAGGGCCAGATTCCATATTGGGAATCTTAGGCACTGGGAACACACTGAGAAGATGAGTCCCTGTAAGGTTGGCTTGAAAAACCAGGAGATCTTAACATCATGAGCTTTTAAAATCAATGGGCTCAATTCCTGGTACTTTAAAAATCAGTGAGATTAGCTCCAGGAGAGCCAGAGAAAACTAAGAAACAGTGCCTACCCTTAAAAACTAGCATAATAAATAACCTAGAAACACACACATAGAGGAAGCAGTTTGATAAAGCACCTGGGAGTATACCTGAAGGGGAATTATTATTCATCTCAGAACATGTACTAGAGGGGCGCCTGGGTAGCTCAGTGGGTTAAGCCTCTGCCTTTGGCTCGGGTCATGATCCCAGGGTCCTGGGATCAAGCCCCACATCGGGCTCTCTGCTCTGTGGGGAGCCTGCTTCCTCCTCTCTCTCTCTCTCTCTCTCTCTGCCTTCCTCTCTGCCTACTTGTGATCTCTCTGTCAAACAAGAAAAAGAAAAAACAAAAAAAAACATGTACTAGAGGTGCAGGGATCTTTACCAGACTTTTCCAAAAACAAAAGTTCTGGCAAGTGCCGTTTCTCTTTCCCTCCTCAAGCCTACATAGCTGGATACTTGCAGGAACCATCACTTAACTCTTCACCTGTCTTGACAGCATCATGTGCCCCATCCCCACCTAATCCTGTGGTCCAGCCCTACCCAATTTGACCATCTCACCAGTCATTTCTCCAAAGTGGCTCCTATTCCTACATACCGTAAAGAAGCTCTGGTATGGACCAGTGCCATTCCAAAATGACTCTTGTCTCAGAAATAGGGGGGATAATAGTTACCTATAGTTCCAACAGCTGAAACATTTAGCTAGCCATGCAAAGATAAGACTGACAGTAGGTGCACACAGAGTAACACCAGAAAGATTGGGTGCTGACATCTAATCTGACTCCTGGCCCTGCCACCAAAGAAAACGTCTCAGAGGGCAGTTCAGGGAGAGCATTCTGCCTTTCAAAATGCCCACAGCTACAGTAAAGTAAATGTAGACAGCTAGCCTGATTGCTGACACCACCCATCAATAAGGCTGTGGTGGCATCATATAAACCTTTCAATAGGACTGGGGCCAAATCCTGTCAGGCATAACCATGGCAGGAAAAGTGGGACTGTGCAGCTGACTGGATGAAAGGAAAACTCTACTTAGCCATAACAGTAGGCCATACACAACCCAATAGGAAATACCCCTGGAGCACCTGGTTCTGGTGAAAAGGGCATACTGCACTATGGGACACCCCGGGATCTTCTTTAAAAGGCCAATACCTTTAATATCAGGATATGTAGCTGACCTCCTTAATACACAGAAATAAACAGAGAGACAAATTGAAGGGACAGAAGAATATGTCTCAAATAAAATAACAGTACAAAATCACAGCAAGAGGGCTAAATAAAAAAAAGAAATACGCAATGTGGCTGATAAAAAATAAAATACTACTCATAAAGATATTCACAAGGCTTGAGAAAGAGTGAAGGATCTCAGTGAAATATTTAGCAACATTAGAAAATATAAAAATGAACCAGTCAGAGATAAGGAACTCATTAAGTAAAAAATACAGAATGAGAATAGGTTAAGGGACTTCATTAATAAGATCAAGATTAATAATACATGCATGTTAGGGATCCCAGAAGGAAAGGAGAGAGAGAGGCAGAAAACTGAAGAAATAATGGCTGAAAACTTCCTTCATTAATGGGAAGAAACAGACATCCAGATTCAGGAATTGCAGAAAGACCCTAACAAATTAAACCTAAGGAGGTTTGTACAAGACACATAATCATTAAAATGGCAAAAAGTAGTGATAAAGAGAAAATTGTAAGGGCAGCATGAGAAAGTAGGTTAATATAAGGGAAATCCCAAAAGGCCATCAGTTGATTTTTCAGCAGAAATTTTGCAGAAATGATATTTGCAAAGTGTTGAAAGGAAAAAGTGTGCAACTAAGAATATTCTACCCAGTTAGGTTACTATTCATAAAGGAGAGATAATGGACTTCCCAGATAAAAGTAAAAAAAGTTCATCACCACTAGATCAACATTACAAGAGAAGTTAAAGGGAATTCTTTCAGTGGGAAGAAAAGGTCCTTAATGAGAGAAAATTATGAAAGGGGAAAAGTTTACTGATGAGAGAAAATTATGAAAGGAGAAAAGTTTACTGATATAGGCATATCTATCATAATGGTAGATTAATCCCTTCTAAAACCAGTATAGAGGTTAAAATACAAAAGCAGTTAAATATATCTACAAAAATCAGTCAAGGGATTCATAAATAAAGGCAGGTATGATATCATATACATAAAATGTGGTGGGGGGAAAACTTAGTGCTTTCAGAACGGATTCAACCTTAAGAAATCATTAATTTAATATAGAATGCTACATATGAACATAATGGTAACCACAATCAAATACCTATCTCTCTCTCTCTCCCTCTCTCTCTCTCACACACACACACACACACACATAGGAATCTGAGTATAACCTTAAAGAAAGCCATCAAACCACAAGAGAAGAAAGGAATAGTTTAGAACTACAGAAAAACCAGAAAACCAATAACTAAATGGCAACAGTATCAATAATTACATTAAAGATAAGTTATCTAATACACCAAAAGACATGGGGCAACTGACTGGAAAAAAAATCAAGATCCAGCTGGTTGCTGTCAACAAGAGATTCACTTCAGATTTAAGACACATACAGATTAAAAGTGAAGAGATAGAAAAATATTTGCAATGCAATTAGAAGGGGAAAAAAAGCCAGTGTAGCAATACCTGTGTCAGACAAAATAGACTATAAGTCAAAAACTGTAGCAAGAGACAAATAGTACCACTACATAATGATAAAAGGAAGAAAAGATCAAGAAAATATAACAATTTTAAATATCTATGCACTCAACATGGGAGCACCTAAATACATAAAGCAATTACTAACAGACATAAAGGGAGAAATTAACAGTAATACCAAAATAGTAGGGGACTTTAAATTCCCACATACATAATGGATAGATTATCTAAACAGAATGGCAACTAGAAAACAATGGTTTTAATAAAACATTAGACCAGATGGACTTAATAGATGCATACAGAACATTCCATCTAAAACAGCAGAGTACACATTCTTTTCAAGCACCCATGAAACATTTTCCAGAATAGATCACATGTCAGGCCCCAAACAAGTCACAATAAATCCAAAAAGACTGAAATCCTATCAAGCATGTTTCCAACCATAACAGTATGAAACTAGAAATCAATTACAAGGAAAACACCTGGAACAAATGCATTACATGAAGGCTAACAACATGATATAAACGATGAATGGGGCAACCAAAATACCAAAGAGGAACTTAAAAAAAATACATGGAGGGGCGCCTGGGTGGCTCAGTGGGTTAAAGCCTCTGCCTTCAGCTCAGGTCGTGATCTCAGGCTCCTGGGATTGAGCCCTGCATCAGGCTCTCTGCTCCGCAGGGAGCCTGGTTCCTCCCCCCTCTCTCTCTCTGCCTGCCTCTCTGCCTACTTGTGATTTCTCTCTCTCTGTCAAATAAATAAAATCATAAAAAAAAAAATACATGGAGATAAAGGAAAACGAGAGTATAGTATCCCCAAATCTTTGAGATACAGCAAAAGCAGTTCTGGGAAAGATTGTAACATTAGACACATACCAGAACAAAAACAATTATAAATAAACAACCTAATTTTATACTGAAGAAGCTTGAAGAACAATAAAGACCAAAGCTAGTAGAAAGAAGGAAATAAGATTAGAGCAGAAATAAATGAAATAGAGAAAAAAAATAGAAAAGATCAATGAAAATAGCAGCTGGCTTTTTTAAAAAGATAAAATTGATAAATCTTTAGCCAGATTCATCAAGTACAAAACAAAGGACTTAAATATATAAAAAAATAGAAATGAGGGAAGCGAAATAATTGACACCACAGAAATATAAACACTATAAGAGAATATTATGAAAAAATTGTATGCCAACAATCTGGAAAATGTGGAAACAATGGACAAATGTTCCTAGAAACATTTGATTTTTCAAAACTGAATCAGGAAAAGTAGAAAATTTGAACAGACTCATTATAAGCAATGAAATTTAATCAGTAATCAAAGATCCTCCAACAAATAAAGTCCAGCATCAAATGACTTCACAGTTAAATTCTACCAAGTATTTATAAATTTGATACCTATTATTCTCAAAGTATTCTAAAAACTATAAGGAAAGCTTCAAAATTCATCTTATAAGGCCAACATTACTTTGATATCAAAACCAGACAAAGAAATTTTCAAAAAATAAAAATACTGGCCAAGATCTCTGATGAACATAGATTCAAAGCTCTCAACAAAATATTAGCAAACTGAATCCAACAGTTCTTTTAAAAAATCATTCACCATGATCAAGTGAAATTTATTAAGGGATACAAGTGTGTTTTAATATTTGTAATTGAATTCGTGTGATACATCACATGAAAAGAGAAAGGATAAAATAATATAGCTACCTCAACAGCTGCAGAGAAAGTATTTTACAGAATGTAACGCCTATTTATGCTAAAAACTCTCAACAAATTGGGTTTAGGGGAAATACACATGAACATAATATAGACCATATATGAAAACACACAATTAACATACTCAGTGGTGAAAAGCTAAGAGCTTTTCCTATAAGATCATCATTAGAACAGGATGTCCAGTCTCATCATTTCTCTTCAATATAGTAGTGGAAGTCCTAGCCACAGCCATCAGAAAGAAATAAAAGGCATCCAAATGGTAAGGAAAAATAAAACCATCCTTTTTGCAGATGATACAATGGTATGTATAGAAAACCTTTAAGAGTCTACAAAAAAAAGGGGGTGCCTGAATGGCTCTGTGGGTTAAAACCTCTGCCTTCGGCTCAGGTCATGATCTCAGGGTCCTGGGATCAAGCCCTGCATCAGGCTCTCTGCTCAACAGGGAGCCTGCTTCCTCCTCTCTTGTCTCTCTGCCTACTTATGATATCTCTCTCTCTCTCTGTGTCAAATAAATAAATAAATACATCTTTAAAAATAAAAGTCTACAAAAAAACTATTAAAACTAATAATGAATTCAGTACTCACAGGATACAAAATTAATATACAAAAAATGTGTTGCATTTCTATACACTAATCTTGAAGTAGCAGCAGAAGAAGTTAATAATTCTATTTACAATTTCACCAAAAAGTATGAAATAACTAGGAATAAACTTAACCAAGGAGGAAAAACACCAAAAAGTAGAAATAACTAGGAATGAACCTAACCAAGGAGAGTATAGTTGTACTCTGACAACTATAAGACATTGGTGAATTAAATTGGAGACATCACAAGCAAAGGTTAGAAGAACTAATACTGTTAAAATGTCTGTAATTACCCAAAGCAATCTACATTAAATCTACAGATTTAATGCTATGCCTGTCAAAATACTAAGAGCATTTTTCAAAATATTTATATGAAACTCTGAATACCCAAGCAACCTGAGAAAGAATAAGAAAGCTGGAGTTTTGACTATCCTAGATTTCAAGATATAGTACAAACCTGTAGTAACCAAAACAGTTTGATACTGGCACAAAGATGAATATATCAATAGAATAGAATAGAGAGCCCAGAAACAAACCCATGATTATGTGCCCAATTAATCTATTACAAAAGAGGCAAGAATACACAATGGGGAAAAAACATTTTCTTCAACAAATTGTGCTGGGAAACCTGGACAGCAACATTAAAAGAAGAAAACTGAACCACATTCTTGTAACATACACAAAAATAAACTCAAAATGGATTAAAGACCTAAATGTGAGACATTAAATTGTAAAACTCCTAGAAGAAAACACAGTAATTTCTTTGACATTCACTGTAGAAATATTTTTCTAGGTAAGTCTCCTTGGACAAAAGGGAAAAAAAAAGGAAAAATAAACTATCAGGACTACACCAAAATAAAAATCATTTGCACAGCAAAGAAAACCACCAACAAAACTGAAAGACAATTTACCTAATAGAACATATTTGCAAATAATGTATCAGATAAGAGGTTAATATCTAAAATATAGAAAAAATTACACAATTTGATACCAAAAAAACAAATAGTCCAATTAAAAATGGGCAGCACACCTGAACAGACATTTTCCAAAGAGGACGCACAGAATAGACATCATCATTAAACACAGAAATGCAAATGAAATTACAATGAGATATACCACATATATCTCATTGTAATTTCATTTGCATTTGGAATACTATGCAGCCATCAAAAGAAATGAAATCTTGCCATTTGCGACAACATGGATGGAACTAGAGCGTATCATGCTTAGTGAAATAAGTCAAGCAGAGAAAGACAACTATCATATGATCTCCCTGATATGAGGAAGTGGTGATGCAACATGGGGGCTTAAGTGGGTAGGAGAAAAATAAATGAAACAAGATGGGATTGGGAGGGAGACAAACCATAAGTGACTCTTATTCTCACAAAAAAAAACTGAGGGTTGCTGGGGGGAGGGGGTTTGGGAGAAGGGGGTGGGATTATGGACATTGGGGAGGGTATGTGCTTTGGTGAGTGCTGTGAAGTGTGTAAACCTGGTGATTCACAGACCTGTACCCCTGGGGATAAAAATATATGTTTATAAAAAATAAAAAAAAAAAAAGAAAGAAAAAAAAATTACAATGAGATACCACCTCACACTTAAATCAGAATGGCTAGAATCAGAAAGACAAGAAACACGTTTTGATGATATAAAGACAAAGGAAACTTCACACATTTTTGGTGGGAAGGTAGATTGGTGTAGTCACAATGGAAAACAGTATGGAGGCTCCTAAAATTATTAAAAAATAGAAATATAATAATTCCACTACTGGCTATTTACCTAAAGAAAACAAACAAACAAAAAAACCCCACTAATTTAAAAACATATATGTATCCTTATGTTTATTGGAACCTTAGTTACAATAACCAAAATACAGAAGCAACACAAGTGACCACTGATAAATGAACAGGCAAACAGAAGTGATGTGTCTGTGTGTATAGATACAAAAGAATACTACTCAGTCCTAAAAAAGAATGAGATCTTGCCATTTGCAACAACCTGGATGTGCCTAGAGGATATAATGCTAAGTGAAGTAAGTCAGAGAAAGACAAATACCATGATTTTACTTATATGTAAAATCTAAATAACAAAACCAATGAACAAGTAAATAAAACCAGACTCTCAAATACAGAAAATAAACTGATGGTTGCCAGAGAGGATGCAAGTGAGCGATAAAATAAAGGTTTTTAAAGAGTATAAATTTTCAGTTATAAATCACAGATATGAAAAGTTCAACATAGGAAATATAGTTAGTAATACTGTAGTTATATTGTTTGGTAAAAGATGGAGACTAATGTTGTCATGGTGAGCACTGAGTAATGCACAGAATTATTTTTCTATACCATACAGCTAAAACTAACATCGTAGGATTGTTAACATTACATTGTACATCTGAAACATAACACTATGTTAATTATCCATTCATTACAAAAAATAAAGAGCATAAATTATAAAAATATACATTTTTTCTAAAGTTATTTTAAGTAATAGAATACATATTTTTAACATTTTGCAATTTATACTTTTATTATAGCACATTCTGCTAAATAAAAACAATGATCTGATATTTCACAAACTGTTTTATAATTTAAATCTTATGAAATTTATAAAAATTAGGTATATGAAAAAATTAAGTATATGTTCATTTGGAAAAACTTAAAAATGTTATGCTTCATTTTTCGTCTAAAATATAAGACTTAGTTTCAGCCCTAAAAATTATCTTTTCTATGTTTTTGACATTTTCTTTTTATAGCAAAGTGTGGGTTTTTGTTTAGGGGGTTGTTTTTAAGTAAGCTCCATGTAATGTATAGCCCCAATACTGGCCAAACCCCCAACTCTGAGATCAAGACCCCAGCTGATGTCAAGAATTTGATGCTTAACTGACTGAGCCACCCAGGCACCTCAACAAAATCTCATGGGTTTTTTAAAAAAATATTTATTTATTTTTAGAGGGAAAGAGAGAGAGACAGAGACGGAACACATGCAAGAGCATCAAGTGGGGTAGGACAGAAGAATAGGGAGAGAGAAACTATAATAGATTCTACTCTGAGCCAAGCACAGAGCCTGAGTGGGGGTCCATCCACCCTGAGACAAGAACCCTGAGACCAGGACCTAAAACCAAGAGTCATTACTTGTACTACCCAGGTGCCCCACAGCATAATGTATTCTTTTTTTTTTTTTTTTTTTTTTAAGATTTCATTCATTTATTTGACAGACAGAGATCACAAGTTTGCAGAGAGGCAGGCAGAGAGAGGGGGAAGCAGGCTCCCCGCAGAGCAGAAAGCCCGATGCGGGGCTCCATCCCAGAACTCTAGGATCATGACCTGAGCTGAAGGCAGAGGCTTTAACCCACTGAGCCACCCAGGTGCCCCCTTAGTCATAAAAATCATAAAAATCCACAGACTAATTCAGCATATAAAAAGTAATCCTCTAAAAATCCAAGGCGATGCTTTCAAATCTGCTTTTCTTTTTTCCTTCTCATGTATAGAACTTCAAAATCTCTTGATGTTGGTCAAGTAGCATTTCATCCCTCAAATTTTATTGACCTCAAAATATGACAGTTAACCAGTATTAAGTCCTAAAATACTCACAGAGCAGAGCATATTAAGCTTTAGACAGTTGGCAATTAAACTGCATAAAAATAGGACACAATTGCCATTGTACATGTTGAGAATCAAGTGGTCACTATTCTTATCAGGTGATTGTACACTGGTTCAAAGTCAGCTGAGTCAAGAGTTAATTATTTTGCAGGACATTGAACACTATGATTTAGAAGCATATTATATTGTTATCACAGTGTCATGTACCACTCCACCTTTCTCCAAGGTGGTGTCATAATTCTAGAAAGGCGGGTCCCGTGGATTCAATATGAAGATTGACAACACACATTTACTCACACATACTCATACTATGCATGCTCTGTGATACAGAACACATCTTACTTCTTAAACCTTACCATCATCATCCTGGTTTTTCAGTATGGGCTGAAATCCATCAACCGTGCACTCAACTGTTATTTCTTTCTCCACACTGTTAGGATCAGAGACAACCTGGACAGAAACTAATGACTTGCAGGTACCTCACATGAGGTTTTCTACCTATAACATGGAAAATGTTTTAAGTCTGTAATTCCACTGGGAGGATAAGTTAATATAACTTCTGTGTTTTCATCCTGTGAAATACATGAAATATTTTATTCTCCTTGAGGCAGTAATCAAATTAGTTTTTCAACTTTACAAAAATGCAGGGGTTTCCCTTGGAATAGACAAAACCAGAGTCATTCACACCACTGTGTGCTTGAAGAAAATGCAAAACTTATAGGCAACATAAAATGGATCTTTCTGTTTAAAAAGTACTCTATCAGTACAGATTGTGATTCTTCTGTTCTAAATCATATGACTTTAGAAATGTAAGGTTCTCAAAGCACCCATTATAGGAATTTGGAGCAAGCATATGGAGGTATATTCCAACACAGTCACTGGTTTAAAAGCAAACAAACAAACAAACAAAACCAAACAAACAAACAAAAAAAACTTAAGTTTTGGAGTAGGAAACTGGTCACAGCATTTTGGAACTTCATTGTTCAGGGCCTGAAGCATAAACCCCATGAATAAAAACAGTGGGATGAAGAACCCTTAAAAAACTAGGTAGAAGATTAAGATCAAACCCCACCCCCTAATGCCAAAGGAACCCCCTCAAAGTCAGGTTGTAGATGAAGAGCATAAAACCTGACCTAATTGTGGTAAAGCAAAAATTTTCAGAAATACCCTTCAGGGGGTGCCTGGTGGCTCAGTGGTTTAGAGCTTCTGCCTTCGGCTCAGGTCATTATCTCAGGGTCCTGGGATAGAGCCCCTCATTCAGCTCTTTGCTCAGTGGGGAGCCTGCTTCCCCACCCCCTGCCCACCTCTCTGCCTACTTGTGATCTCTGTCAAATAAATAAATAAATAAATAAATAAATAAATAAATAAATAAAATCTTAATAATAAATAAGATCTTAAAATCTTAAAAAATTCTTAAAAAAAAAATACCCTTCAGGAAGTAGACACTAATGTCCCAAACACCTGAAACACTTCCACGGGATCTTTTGAAAAAACATTTACTTTGACCATTGCAGGTGTTGAACCAGAATCCTGGGTTCTCAGGAGGACAAAGCACTCCCAGGCAGAGTCCATTGAAAACTGCCACAGGTAGAATCCTGGGCGGGAGAACTTACTCTTTGCTTCACTTTCTAACCAAGTCAATCCATCAGATTTTACTGTCACTTGACATGGTATTTTGGCACGAAGAACCTGAGTGCCTTGATGGGAAGAGTGTTTCTGGCAGTTTAAAACAGAGAAGGCACATGCCTTCCTGCAACAAAGTGGCCATTTTCTCACACAGCAGATGGACAGACAGCCCAGCTATAAGGGGCCAAGACTTTGTCCCCATGATGATGCCAGCTGTGTGTGGGCAAGCTAAACCCTCAAACCCCAGCACTGGGACAAGTTGCGAGGGTAGTCAGTAAAGCACTGGGTGAGAGAGCTTTGGAAGCAGGAGCAGGGACCCTCCTGGTGGCCTAGTGGCAGGGGAGGGAGGAAGGAGGTGAGGAGGACCAGGTCTGGCAACATAAGTGTAATGGGCTCTCACAGAATGAAATAATTTCCATCAGGCCTCACTCTTTTGGGGACAATGACTCCTGCCCAACACCCACTCTGCCAGTCTGAGTGCAGGCAATGAAATAAAAAACTGTCTAGTGCTTGTCAGAAGTCCAGACTGCTGATGATGGGGCCAAGGACAACAGGTACTCAGGAGAACTAAATTTCCCTTTAAGTGGACCCACATGATAGTCAATTTGGGGAAAAAACAAACAAAACAAAACTTAAATGCAAAATATCAATTACCAAAGTCTTTCTAAAAACCATGATTACAATATATTAGCAAATTCTGTGGCATAAGTATTTTCAAAAGCATCAGGAGATATTTTAAATATAAAAGTAATATGTATACCACCCTCCCTACCCCAGAAACCTAATGAAAGGCAGGTATTGTACAGCATGAACCCTTTGATTTAAACCTCCCCTTCCAATTTCTGCCAACTCTCTTCTCCTCTCTATCTCCCCATGTCCTCCATGCTATTTGTTATGCTCCACAAATAAGTGAAACCATATGATAATTGACTCTCTCTGTTTGACTTATTTCACCTCAGCATAATCTCTGCCAGTCCTGTCCATGTTGCTACAAAAGTTGGGTATTCATCCTTTCTGATAGAGGCATAATACTCCATAGTGTATATGGACCACATCTTCCTTATCCATTCGTCCGTTGAAGGGCATCTGGATTCTTTCCACAGTTTGGCGACCGTGGCCATTGCTGCTATAAACATTGGGGTACAGATGGCCCTTCTTTTCACAACATCTGTATCTTTGGGGTAAATACCCAGGAGTGCAATTGCAGGGTCATAGGGAAGTTCTATTTTTAATTTCTTGAGGAATCTCCACACTGTTCTCCAAAGAGGCTGCACCAACTTGCATTCCCACCAACAGTGGAAGAGGGTTCCCCTTTCTCCACATCCCCTCCAACACATGTTGTTTCCCGTCTTGCTAATTTTGGCCATTCTAACTGGTGCAAGGTGGTATCCCAATGTGGTTTTAATTTGAATCTCCCTGACGGCTAGTGACGATGAACATTTTTTCATATACTTCTTCAACGAAGACATACAAATGGCTATCAGACACATGAAAAAATGTCCATAACAATTTTCTAATATTGTACATTGTCATTAGGAAAGATGCTTGATAGGATTCAATCCTCTTAAATTTATTAAGCCTTGTTTTGTGCCCTAACACATTATCTTGGGAAATATTTCATGTGCACTTAAGAATGTGTGTTTTGTTGCTTTTGGATAGAAAGTTCTATAAATATACACTAAATCCACCTGGCCTAAAATGTCATTTAAAATAGTGTTTCCTTATAGTTTTCTGCCTGGATAATCTATTCATTGGTGTAAATGGGATATTAAAGTCTTATATTGCTGTATATTTCTATCATAGATGTGTTAATATTTCTTTTATATATTTAGGTGCTCCTTTGTTGGGTATGTAAGTATATACAAATGTTTTATACTTTATTGTGTTGACCTCATGTACTTCTTGTAGGCAGTATATAGTTTGTTTTTGTCCCTTCAGCAATTCTTTTGATTAGAGAAATTAGTCCTTTCAAGTTTAAAGTAATTATTGATAAGTATGTGCTTATTGCCTTTTGTTATTTGTTTTCTAGCTTTTTTGAAGGTTTTTATTTATTTGAGAGAAAGAGAGTGAACAAGAGAGTACACAATCAGGAAGAGCAGAAAGCAGGAGAGGGAAAAGCAGACTTCCTATTGAGCAGGGACTCCAATGGGATCATGACCTGAGCTGAAGGCAGACACTTAAGCTGCCTTAAGTGGCTCACTGACTGAGCCACCCAGGCATCCCCTCTTTTCCAGGTTTGTTGTTGTTGTTGTCATTTTATAGTTTCTCTCTATTCCTTTCTTATTGTCTTGTTGTCTTTGTGATTTGATGACTTTCTTATAGTAACCTTATATTTCTTTATCTTTTTCATGTTTACTATGGGTTTTTGCTTTGAGGCTACCATGAAACCTATATATAACAACCTATATCTAAAATAGTCCATTTTATTAAGTAGATGAGTTTAGTTTGATCCCATTGTAATGCTCAACATTTTTATTCTTTCTACTTGTCGAAGAAGTAAGAACCTTGATTGATAACCATTTTTGCTCATATTATTTTTTAAGATTTTATTTATTTATTTATTTGACAGAGATCACAAGTAGGCAGAAAGGGAGGCAGAGAGCGGAGGAAGCAGGCTCAAGCTGAGCAGAGAGCCCTATGCGGGGCTCGATCCCAGGACCCTGAGATAATGACCTGAGCCAAAGGCAGAGACTTAACCCACGGAGCCACCCAGGTGCACTTTGCTCATATTTTTCACACACACACACACACACACACACACACACACACACACACACACACACCAAATACTGTTTTTCCATTATACTTAAAAAAAGGGCAATCAAACACCAAATAATTGTAGTGTCTTTTATTGCTTTGGTCTTAGTGTCACTGACAATAGCTGCTTTATAATGTGGATAAATATTTTGGACTTCAGACAAAAGGCTAGAAAAACATATCCCTTGTGTTGCTCTATTTGTTGGCTGCCTTTCTGATTATCTGCTATACTGAATACACTTCCTTAATAACTGATATTCCTATGAAGGATTTGCACTTGAGCAGCATCAGAAATGCAAATAGAACTGAAACTCAGAGACTTATACATCAACTTCTGTGGGTCTCAAACCCCAGTAGAATATTAGATAGTTAATGAAATCTGTATTTTTTGGATCTTTGAGTAGTGTATTCTTTAAAGTTTGTGAAGATATGCCCAGAGACAATTATACCTAACTTTTGGGAATGAAGGGAATAGGCTCAAATTACTACATAAATAGAACTTTTATAATATGCTCATAAGCCAAAACCTTAAAATGTTCATTTTAATTTTATAAGACAGGAAAATTTTATTAAGTATATAACATTTTGTGAAATTATAAAGATGTTAGCATACTAAAAACCGTTTAATATAGAATTATTAATATTAATCACTATGTAATAATGTAACCACTTTATTAAACATACTTGTCTTCATATGCTAGTCATAAGCAATGTTATTTTCCCAGTGCCTTCAAATTGACTCATTAGCCTGGTTCTCTGTGCTTCTGGGGTAACTTCATGTGCTAGTCTTCAGGTATTTCCAAACCCAAAATAATTCCATTTAATGAGTTGAAATCACAAGTTATTATAAAAATCAGAACTCTGAACCTCAATTATTTTAAAACTTTACTTCTCTCACTGAATGCTACTTCAGGGCTAGATGCCTGAACTTGAGAAGACAATATCAGCTTATCTCCTTTGCTCATTCTTCCCTCACTCTTTAGCTTTATTTTCTGGTACCATAGCTCCCATCAAAGTTTCAGTTCAGTCAGAAAAGAGGTGATTTGGGGTGAAAAGTGCAGCCAAATTCTATTTTGTTTCCTATTGGCAATCTCTCAACTAGGCATATATTCAATGCTGGATATATTCAAAATGGATTTCTCCATGTTATTCTAAGAATATCCCCTCTCACCCTGGCAAGTTCCAACTGTAGTGACCCTGTTACGGAGGTTTTCAGTAACAGCTACCCTTTTATTGAGGCTTTTATGCCACTCCCACCCTAACTCAGCTCTGGCCCTAACAGGATACTTTCAAAGTCTTCTCAGTTCTACTCTAGGTGGCGTAATCCTTTACAGAAGCCAACAAATACTTTTGTGGCCCACATCTGACCCCAAGGAAACAGGTACTTTTGCCCTGTCATCTGTTCTGCCACTTCCAGAAATGATATTCTTTACAATTCTGTTCCTTGGATGTGTTTCAGATTCTGTTCCTTCTCTGTGGCCCACCTTACCTGGGGATATACATAGGAAGCTTGGATAGTGGTTCTTGTGAAATTTTTCTTATTTAATTTAAAGGATGAGAAAGGCTACAATGTTCCTACAATGTTTACAAATGTATTTCTATTTGTCTCTTTAATTTCACCATCTATTTTTTTATCTACCCTTCACAAATCCTCAAAAGAGATGAACTAGTAGTACAAAACTATTTATTCATTCCTCTTTTGCAAGTGTTTTTATACAATTCCAGCAAATTCCTTTGGAATTTGAGCTCTTTCCCTGGAACCTCAACCAATAGGGGCCATTTTATTTGGACCAGTTATTGAGTCCCTCGCTATATGGTCACAATTACAGGAATGCCACTGCACTACAACCAAGATTACTGTGTACTAATCCTCACAAATCAAAGAAAGTTCTGTTTTATGCCATTTTCAGAAGACACTGTTACAAACTGATTGTAACCTCCAACCAACCAAACTCATACACTGCAGTCTAACCTGCAATATGACAGTATTTGGAGATGGGACCTTTCGGAAGGAATTAGGGTTAGATTAGGTAGGGTAGGAAGTTCATGATTGCTTTGGTGTTCTTACAAGAAGATGAAAAGGTCTCTTTCCCCCACATCCCCACATGAATGCATTGAGGTAGGGTAATGTGAGGACATAGAAAGATGACAACTATAAGCCAGGAAGAGAGTTATCAACAGCTCCAAATGACCTAGCGTCTTAATCCTAGACTTCCTAGACCCCAGTACTATGTGCAATTCATCTGTTATTTAATCCATGCACTCTATGGTATTTTTTTCTGGCAGCCCAAGCTAAGACAGATTCTAAGAAAATTGTCAAAAGTGCCCATTGAAATGACTGAGTCAGGATTCAAACCTACCGGTATTTGAATGAAACCTGGAACCTTCTAGGAGAGCCCACCATTATCTCCTGTGGTTTTGGATTCCTTAGACATGCTTTTCAGGCAGTATTTCACAATTCTTCTGTTTCTTCCATAATTGTATTCATTCCTTAACTAAATGCTTCCCAGCATTTCTCTAAATTAGACTGAGACATACTCCCATTGCAGCCACTATCAGTACCTTTGTTCATTCTTTTGCTTCATATTTATGTACTGTTTTGCTCAGTCAATGTGTATATACACACTGTGTATATATTATATATATGTATGTGTATATATTTTTACTTACAGTATGTAAGTAAAAATATGTACACATTTGCTCCATTTTGTTAACTGCTAATATGTAGAGACTTGAAATTAGTGTCTACACATTCCTTTGAAGGTAAAGTCCATATTTAGAATTCTCATGACAATATATATGAACCTGAAAATATGATTTAATTGTAGCCTACTTTGGCTTTTCAGAGGCTCCCAAAGTATCAAAATGTTGAATGATGTTTTAAAAACGGTCTGAAATTTACCTTTTTGATAAATTAAACATATAGAGAAAACAAAAACCATAAATATATTGTACCATAATTCTACATAAGTCCAGTAGTCCCTTTCTGCTATTTTTCATTGGGAGGTCCTTTCTTTCGAGGAGCAAAAGGAATGGTGTAGCACCAACCCATTATTATTATAGCTCAGCAAATGTTTATAGAAAATCTATTCAAACTCTGGATCAAATTGAATTGCTGCCATACTTATTTGATTGCAAACTATGAAATGATTTCAATATTTCACATATGACCTGAAATCAGTGACATTTTTCTATATTTTCTTTAAAGATGCTATTTACCTTGTGTTTATCCACAAGTATGAGACAGAACAACAGAAATGGTGAATGGTAAAGATATAATTATCACAAAATATATTATAATTAAAATATTCCTGTAAAGATCTTAGTCGGATGTTAAACTTTAGAATATGTAAAATATCCCAGTTGGCTTACTTACACATGTGTTTAACTGAAAAGAAAATACATTTTCTCATCCCATAAGGAGACTACAGAGGATCATTGCACTTTGAAAAGAAAACTGATATAGGTGTCTCCTCTATAAAAAGAGAGTGGAACTAAATCATTTAAATTTGTTTCCACCTCCCTGATGGTTGGACATATTGGCAAAGTTGGAGAATCCTAAACTTGCCCTGTCCCACAAATACAATTAGATGACTATCAAATCATCCTAAATACCCCATAAATTGACCTGAACATTGGCAGAACAAGATCCACAACTAAAGATATAGGAGAGGCCACATCAAAGAAGATAGGAAATGAGGACACATAGCTTGGGAGAGAAATGGATTATGGCCACTGCAGTGGGGAGGGAGTCACAGTCACAAAGAAGCAGAAGAGACAGACTAGAGTAGAAAGAAAATGAATCTCCATTGCAATTGGCATGAATTTCATGAATTTCATGAGAAGGCATGAATTTCATGAGTTCTTGAAAGCAGTAGGGCTTAAAGCCCAGAATTCCTTAAAGCCAGGAATTTGAAAGGTCAGCACATTTAGCTGTATCCCAGAGGGCATTGTGCTGCTCTTAGAAGGAAAGCAGGCCAGCAACTCACAGACATACAGCATAGAAACAGCAATCAGAAGAATACCTTAAGTACACAGTTGAGAGATTATTCACTCATCTCAGAGCACATGCCAGAGAGCATTCATGGAGAAACCCTCTGGGATTAAAGGAACTGGCCAGCACCATTTCCCTCCCACACCCCTTAGCACAAGTACAAGGCCACCTGTAGGAACCTGTGCAGTGCTGACACTTACTACCTAACTTGGTTACCAAACCAAACCACCACACTCCAGTGGAACTATCCTTCTCAGTCACATTTGCATGAAGCCCAGAGTTACAAGTCTCTCTGCTAGAAGACCAGGTCAAACCCCTGTTCACACCACATCTCCCAACACTGAAGTTTTACAGAGCCTCAGTTCAGGCAACAGTGGCCACAGGTCTCATTTTATAAGCAGCCCAGAGCACACTGAGTTAAAATTCACAACATTCATGCCAGGAAACCAACAATGACCACAACAGGCAAAAAGAACCTCTGGAGATGACTGGCCTGAAGGATAAAGTGGGCAAGACAGAACCATAGAGCATACAGCACACACTGGAGACACTCCCAGAAGCACGAGGCCCTGGGAAGCAAGGGACAATTCATGGCAGGGCACTACCAAACCTCTTCTTCATAAGGTCATTATCCTCAAGAACAGGAGAGGTAGTGGACTTTCCTAACATAAAGCCAAGCACAGAGACTTAGACAAAGTGAAAAGACAGAGAAATTTATCCCAAATGAAAGAATAGGACAAGGCCACAATCAGAGATCTAAGCAAAACTGATATATGTATATAAAACATGCCTGATATAGCTATCATAAGCATACTATTGGACTTGAGAAGAGTAGAAGACATGAGTGAGATACTTAACACAGAGATAAGGAATAACAGCAGAAATAAATGGCTTAATAAATGAAATGAGAAATACACTTGATGGAATGCAGAGCAGGATGGAAGAAACACAGTAATAGAAAGTAATCAAGATGAACAAACAAGAAACAATTATGCAAATAATAACAGACTTAGGGAAGTCAGTGACTCCTTCAAATATAATAACATCCATATTATAGGAGTCCCAGAAGAAGAAAGAGAAAAGGAAGCAGAAAATTTCTTTGAACATACAATGGTTGAATACACCTTAATCTGGGGAAGAAAACAGATAATCAGATCCAGAAAGTACAGAGAAGTCCCATCCAAAAAAAAAAAAAAAAAAGAAAGAAAAAAAAAAAAACAGATCTACACTAAAACATATTGTAATTGGCAAAATGATAAAAATTTTAAAAGCAACAGAACAAAAGGAGACAGAAACTTAAGGGAAATCTTATAAAGATAGCAGGAAATTTTTCAGCAGAAGTTTTCCAAGCCAGAAAAAAATAGCATGATATATTCAGAGTGTTGAATGGAAAAAATCTATAGCCAAGAATACTCTATACAGCAAGGCTAGCATTCAGAAAAGGAGAGAGAAAAAATTTACTGAACAAAAACAAAGGGAATTCATGACCACTAAACCAACCTTGTAAATATAATTAAAGGGGACTCAATGGAAAGGAGAGACCAAAAGAGGTAGTATAAAAGTAGGAAACAAACGCAGTAAAAATGAATATTTCTATAAAAAATAGTCAAAGAACTCACAAAATAACAGGATGTAAAATATAAAAACATATACCTAAAATGTGGGGAGAGGAGTTGACAAGAATGAGCTCAACCTAAAAGATGATAAACTTAATATAGATTTTTATATACTGAAGATGTTATATACAAACCTAATAGTAAAACACACACACACACACACAAACACACAATATGCAAATAAAGAGAAATAAATCAAAATATATCACCACAGAAAATCAGCAAATCATGAGCAAGACCAAAACAAGGATCAGAGAAAAATTTTAGAAACAACAAAGCAAATAATAAAATTACAATAAATAATTACTTTGAATATAAATGAATATTCCAATCAACAGAGATAGAGTAACAGAATGGATTTTAAAAAAAAAGAAAAAGAAAAAAGACTCATCGATATGCTGCCTACAAAAGACTAATTTTAGGCCTAAAATCACCAGTCGACTGAAAATGAGGGACTAGAGAAATATCATGCAAATGATGTCAGAAGAAAGCTGGGATAGCAATACTTATACCAGAAAAGGAAAAAATTAGACTTTAAAACAAAGATTGCAACAAGAGATAAAACAAGGGCACAATATGATAATAAAGGGGACAATCTAACAAGAAGGCATAATAATTATACATATTTATGTATCCAACATGGGAGCACCCAATTACATAAAACAGTTAATAACAAACAAAGGAACTAATCAGTAATAATACAATAATTGTAGGGAACATAAACATACCACTTATATCAACGGACAGATCACCTAAACAGAAAACTCAACAAGTGACAGTGGTTTTAGAATGGCACTCAGGACCAGTCGAACTTACAGATACATTCAAAACATTCCATCCAAAAATAACAGAATGCACCTTCTTCTCAGTGTACACAGAAGATTCTCCGGAATAGATTACATATCGTCCCACAAAATAAGTCAACTTTAAGAAGACCAAGGTCAGCTGGGGAGGAGTCGAGATGCCGGAGAAGTAGCAGGCTGAGACTACTTCAGCTACCAGGAGATCAGCTAGATAGCTTATCTAAAAATTGCAAACACCTGCAAATCCTTCAGCAGATCAAAGAGAAAAAGAACAGCAATTCTGGAAACAGAAAAACAACCACTTTCTGAAAGGTAGAACCCGCGGAGACGTGAATCCAAAGCAACGGAAGATAGACCCCGGGAGGAGGGGCCGGCTCCAAGCAAGCAGCGGAGCAACGGAGCACAAAATCATGACTTTTAAAATTATGTTTCGCTAAGGGACATCGCTCCAGAGGCTAAACCGGGCGAAGCCCACGAGGGGTCAGCGTGGCCTCAGGTCCAGCAGGGTCACAGAAGGATTGGGGGTGTCTGAGTGTCGCAGAGCTTGCGGGTATTGGAATAGGAAAGCCGGCTACAGAGACAGAGCCGACAGTAAGATCACAGCTCGGGATTACCTTGAACCGGTCGCAGGCTCGGTGAGCTCTGAGCGCGGCTGGAGGACAGGCAGACGGGAGTAACGGGGCGCTGTTCTCTGAGGGCACACTGAGGAGTGGGGCCCCAGGCTCTCGGCTCCCCCAGGCCGGAGACCAGGAGGCCGCCATTTGTATTCCCGTCCTCCAGAACTCTACGGAAAGCGCTCAGGGAACAAAAGCTCCTGAAAGCAAACCTGAGCGGATTACTCAGCACGGCCCACCTGGGGCAAAGACACTTGAGAATCACTACAACAGGCCCCTCCCCCAGAAGATCAACAAGAAATCCAGCCGAGACCAAGTTCACCTACCAAGGAGTGCTGTTTCAATACCAAGGAGAGCAGCAGAATTCCAGAGGAGGAGAAAGCCAAGCACGGAACTCGTGGCTTTCTCCCTGTGATTTTTTTTAGTCTTGCAGTTAATTTAATTTTTTTCTTTTTCATTTTTTGTTTTTTTTCTATACCTCTGGTAAAATTTTTTTTTTCTTTTACTTTTACCCTTTTCTTTTTTAACGTTTTTTAATTAGTTTATCTAATATATATATATATTTTCTTTTTTATTTTTTTCTTTATTTGTTTTATTTTTTTTAATTATTTTCTTTTTTTTTCTTTTTTCTTTTCTTTTTTTTTTTTTTTTTTTTCGTTGTTCCATTTTGAACCACTTTTTAATTCTTTCTCCCCCCTCATGATTTGGGATCTCTTCTGATTTGGTTAAAGCATATTTTCCTGGGGTTGTTGCCACCCTTTAAGTATTTTACTTGCTCCTTCATATACTCTTATCTGGACAAAATGACAAGGCGGAAAAATTCACCACAAAAAAAAAGAACAAGAGGCAATACCAAAGGCTTGGGACCTAATCAATACAGACATTGGTAATATGTCAGATCAAGAGTTCAGAATGACAATTCTCAAGGTTCTAGCCTGGCTCGAAAAAGGCATGGAAGATATGAGAGAAACCCTCTCGAGAGATATAAAAGCCCTTTCTGGAGAAATAAAAGAACTAAAAACTAACCAAGTTGAAATCAAAAAAGCTATTAATGAGGTGCAATCAAAAATGGAGGCTCTCACTGCTAGGATAAATGAGGCAGAAGAAAGAATTAGTGCTATAGAAGACCAAATGACAGAGAATAAAGAAGCTGAGCAAAAGAGGGACAAACAGCTACTGGACCACGAGGGGAGAATTCGAGAGATAAGTGACACCATAAGACGAAACAACATTAGAATAATTGGGATTCCAGAAGAAGAAGAAAGAGAGAGGGGAGCAGAAGGTATACTGGAGAGAATTATTGGGGAGAATTTCCCCAATATGGCAAAGGGAATGAGCATCAAAATTCAGGAGGTTCAGAGAACACCCCTCAAAATCAATAAGAATAGGCCCACACCCCGTCACCTAATAGTAAAATTTACAAGTCTCAGTGACAAAGAAAAAATCCTGAAAGCAACCCGGGAAAAGAAGTCTGTAACATACAATGGTAAAAATATTAGATTGGCAGCTGACTTATCCACAGAGACCTAGCAGGCCAGAAAGAGCTGGCATGATATTTTCAGAGCACTAAACAAGAAAAACATGCATCCAAGAATACTATATCCAGCTAGGCTATCATTGAAAATAGAAGGAGAGACTAAAAGCTTCTAGGACAAACAAAAACTGACAGAATTTGCAAACACCAAACCAGCTCTAAAGGAAATATTGAAAGGGGTCCTCTAAGCAAAGAGAGAGCCTACAAGTGGTAGATCAGAAAGGAACAGAGACCATGTACAGTAATAGCCACCTTACAGGCAATACAATGGCACTAAATTCATATCTCTCAATAGTTACCCTGAATGTTAATGGACTAAATGCCCCTGTCAAAAGACACAGGGTATCAGAATGGATACAAAAACAAAATACATCTATCTGTTGCCTCCAAGAAACTCATTTTAAGCCCGAAGACACCTCCAGATTTAAAGTGAGGGGGTGGAAATTAATTTCCTATGCTAATGGACATCAGAAGAAAGCAGGAGTGGCAATCCTTATATCAGATCAATTAGATTTTAAGCCAAAGACTATAATAAGAGATGAGGAGGGACACTATATCATACTCAAAGTGTCTGTCCAACAAGAATATCTAAGAATTTTAAATATCTATGCCCCCAACGTGGGAGCAGCCAACTATATAAACCAATTAATAACAAAATCAAAGAAACACATCAACAATAATACAATAATAGTAGGGGACTTTAACACTCCCCTCACTGAAATGGACAGATCATCCAAGCAAAAGATCAGCAAGGAAATAAAGGCCTTAAATGACACACTGGACCAGATGGACATCACAGATATATTCAGAACATTTCATCCCAAAGCAACAGAATACACATTCTTCTCTAGTGCACATGGAACATTCTCCAGAATAGATCACATCCTCAGTCATAAATCAGGACTCAACCAGTATCAAAAGATTGGGATAATTCCCTGCATATTTTCAGACCACAATGCTCTAAAGCTAGAACTCAACCACAAGAGGAAGTTTGGAAAGAACCCAAATACATGGAGACTTAACAGCATCCTTCTAAAGAATGAATTGGTCAACCAGGAAATTAAAGAAGAATTGAAAAACATCATGGAAACAAATGATAATGAAAATACAACGGTTCAAAATCTGTGGGACACAACAAAGGCAGTCCTGAGAGGAAAATATATATCGGTACAAGCCTTTCTCAAGAAACAACCTAACCCTACACTTAAAGGAGCTGGAGAAAGAACAAGAAAGAAACCCTAAGCCCAGCAGGAGAAGAGAAATCATTAAGATCAGAGCAGAAATCAATGAAATAGAAACCAAAAAAAAAAAAAAAAATAGAACAAATCAACGAAACTAGGAGCTGGTTCTTTGAAAGAATTAATAAAATTGATAAACCCCTGGCCAGACTTATCAAAAAGAAAAGAGAAAGGACCCAAATAAATAAAATCATGAATGAAAGAGGAGAGATCACAACTAACACCAAAGAAATACAAACTAGTATAAGAACATACTATGAGCAACTCTACGGCAATAAATTTGACAATCTGGAAGAAATGGATGCATTCCTAGAAACTAATAAACTACCCCAACTGAACCAGGAAGAAATAGAAAGCCTGAACAGACCCATAACCAGTAAGGAGATTGAAACAGTCATTAAAAATCTCCAAACAAACAAAAGCCCAGGGCCAGACGGCTTCCCGGGGGAAGAAGAACTTCATTTAAAGAAGAACTAATTCCTATTCTCCTGAAACTGTTCCAAAAAATAGAAATGGAAGGAAAACTTCCAAACTCATTTTATGAGGCCAGCATCACCTTGATCCCAAAACCAGACAAGGATCCCATCAAAAAAGAGAGCTATAGACCAATATCCTTGATGAACACAGATGCGAAAATACTCAACAAAATACTAGCCAATAGGATTCAACAGTTCATTAAAAGGATTATTCACCACAATGAAGTGGGATTTATTGCAGGGCTGCAAGGTTGGTTCAACATCTGCAAATCAGTCAATGTGATACAACACATCAATAAAAGAAAGAACAAGAACCATATGATACTCTCAATAGATGCTGAAAAAGCATTTGACAAAGTACAGCATCCCTTCCTGATCAAAACTCTTCAAAGTGCAGGGATATAGGGTACATACCTCAATATCATCAAAGCCATCTATGAAAAACCCACCGCAAATATCATTCTCAATGGAGAAAAACTGAAAGCTTTTCCGCTAAGGTCAGGAACACGGCAGGGATGTCCATTATCACCACTGCTATTCAACATAGTACTAGAGGTCCTAGCCTCAGCAATCAGGCAACAAAAGGAAATTAAAGGCATCCAAATTGGCAAAGAAGAAGTCAAATTATCACTCTTTGCAGATGATATGATACTATATGTGGAAAACCCAAAAGACTCCACTCCAAAACTGCTAGAACTTATACAGGAATTCAGTAAAGTGTCAGGATATAAAATCAATGCACAGAAATCAGTTGCATTTCTCTACACCAACAGCAAGACAGAAGAACGAGAAATTAAGGAGTCAATCCCATTTACAATTGCACCCAAAACCATAAGATACCTAGGAATAAACCTAACCAAAGAGACACAGAATCTATACTCAGAAAATATAAAGTACTCATTAAAGAAATTGAGGAAAACACAAAGAAATGGAAAAATTTCCATGCTCCTGGATTGGAATAATAAATATTGTGAAAATGTCTATGCGACCTAAAGCAATCTACATATTTAATGCAATTCCTATCAAAGTACCATCCATCCTTTTCAAAGAAAAATGAAACAAATAATTCTAAAATTTATATGGAACCAGAAAAGACCTCGAATAGCCAAAGGGATATTGAAAAAGAAAGCCAACATTGGTGGCATCACAATTCCGGACTTCAAGCTCTATTACAAAGCTGTCATCATCAAGACAGCATGGTACTGGCACAAAAACAGACCCATAGATCAATGGAACAGAATAGAGAGCCCAGAAATAGACCCTCAACTCTATGGTCAACTAATCTTCGACAAAGTAGGAAAGAATGTCCAATGGAAAAAAGATAGCCTCTTCAATAAATTGTGCTGGGAAAATTGGATAGCCACATGCAGAAAAATGAAATTGGACCATTTCCTTACACCACACACAAAAATAGACTCAAAATGGATGAAGGATCTCAATGTGCAAAAGGAATCCATCAAAATCCTTGAGGAGAACACGGGCAGCAACCTCTTCGACCTCAGCCGCAGCAACATCTTCCTAGGAATAACGCCAAAGGCAAGGGAAGCAAGGGCAAAAATGAACTATTGGGATTTCATCAAGATCAAAAGCTTTTGCACAGCAAAGGAAACAGTTAACAAAATCTAAAGACAACTGACAGAATGGGAGAAGATATTTGCAAACGACATATCAGATAAAGGACTAGTGTCCAGAATCTATAAAGAACTTAGCAAACTCAACACCCAAAGAACAAATAATCCAATCAAGAAATGGGCAGAGGACATGAACAGACATTTCTGCAAAAAAGACATCCAGATGGCGAACAGACACATGAAAAAGTGCTCCATATCACTCGGCATCAGGGAAATACAAATCAAAACCACAATGAGATATCACCTCACACCAGTCAGAATGGCTAAAATCAACAAGTCAGGAAAGGACAGATGCTGGCGAGGATGCAGAGAAAGGGGAACCCTCCTACACTGTTGGTGGGAATGCAAGCTGGTGCAGCCACTCTGGAAAACAGCATGGAGGTTCCTCAAAATGTTGAAAATAGAACTGCCCTATGACCCAGGAATTGCACTATTGGGTATTTACCCTAAAGATACAAACGTAGTGATCCAAAGGGACACGTGTACCCGAATGTTTATAGCAGCAATGTCCACAATAGCCAAACTATGGAAAGAACCTAGATGTCCATCAACAGATGAATGGATCAAGAAGATGTGGTATATATATACAATGGAATACTATGCAGCCATCAAAAGAAATGAAATCTTGCCATTTGCGACAACATGGATGGAACTAGAGCGTATCATGCTTAGCGAAATAAGTCAAGCAGAGAAAGACAACTATCATATGATCTCCCTGATATGAGGAAGTGGTGATGCAACATGGGGGCTTAAGTGGGTAGGAGAAAAATAAATGAAACAAGATGGGATTGGGAGGGAGACAAACCATAAGTGACTCTTAATCTCACAAAAAAACCTGAGGGTTGCTGGGGGGAGGGGGTTTGGAGAAGGGGGTGGGATTATGGACATTGGGGAGGGTATGTGCTTTGGTGAGTGCTGTGAAATGTGTAAACCTGGTGATTTACCGACCTGTACCCCTGGGGATAAAAATATATGTTTATAAAAAATAAAAAATTAATAAAAAAAGAAAGAAAAGAACCCAATAGAAATCACAAATGAGATAAGAGAAATAACAATACAATACCATAGATATATAAACAATTTTTGTATAATACTATAAAAAACTCCACGCCCATAAGTTGGACAACTGAGAAGAAATGGATAAATTTCTAGAAACATATGAACAGCTAAAAATGAAACACAAAGAAGTGAATATCTGAACAGACCAAAAATCAGCAAATAAATTGAATCAGTAATAAAATAACTTCCCAAAAAATGTAAGTCCTGTTCCAGATGACTTCACAGGGGAATTCTAGCAAACATTTTAAAAAGATTTAATACCTATTCTTCTCAAGCTATTCCAAAAATTAGAAAAGGAAAACTTCCAAAATCATTTTGAGTCCAACATTATCACTAAAAAGAGATTTACAGGCCATATCTCCGATGAACATGGATGCAAATTCCTCAACAATATACTAACAACCTAATCTTTATTAGGTTGTGATTGATTATAAAATTTGTGAATGATTATAAAAATAACTCATCACAATCAAGTCAGATTTATTCCTGGGTTGCAAGGATGGCCTGATATTCACAAATCAATTTTGTTACCCCATATCAATAAGAAAGAACAAGAACCATATGGTTGTTTCAATAGATACAGAAAAAGCATTTGACAAAGTACAAGATCCATTCATTAAAAAACCCTGCTCACAGTGGACTTAGAAGGAATGTACCTCAACATCATAAATGACTGTACAGAAAAACCCACAGCTCTCATCATTCTGTGAAAAACTCTGTTTGTCCCCTAAGGTCAGGCACAAGAACAGGATTCTAATCCTGGCATATTCTTTCAATATTGTTCAGGAATTCCAGCCACAGAAAACAGGCAACAGAAGAAATTTAAAAAGCATCCAAATTCACAAAGAAGAAGTAGAACTTTCACTCTTTGCAAATAACTTTATGCTATAAACAGAAAATACAAAGGACTCTACCAAAAAACTGCAAGAACTGATGAAGGAATTCAGTAAAGTCACAGGATATAAAATAAACATATAGAATTCTGTTGCATTTCTATACACCAATAATGAAACAACAGAAAGAGAAATTAAGGAATCAATCTCATTTATAATTTCACCCAAAATAGTAAGAAACCTAGGAATAAGCCTAATTAAGGAGGTGAAGGACCTGTACTCTGAAAACTATAAAATACTGATGAAATAAATTGAAGATGTCACAAAGAAATCAAGAGACAATCCATGATCACATATTGGAAGAATATTGTTAAAGTGTCTATACTACCCAAAGCAATGTACACATTTAATGCAATCCCTACCAAAATAGCACTAGCATTTTTTTAAGAGCTAGAACAATCCTAAAATTTGTATGGAACCACAGAAGACCACAAAGAGCAAAAGAAATCTTGAAAAGGAAAAGCAAAACTAGAGGCATCACAAATCTAGACTTCAAGTTTTGTTTTTTTGTTTTCTTTTGCCTAGAAATATGCTTTTTATTCTAGAAATCAGCTAAAATTGTAGGTTTCATTACTATAGAATAAAAACAGAATGGGTACTGGAAGATAACTATAGATTTCTGCGAATACAGTAAATATGGCACATTTTTTAAAAAAGGTTAATATAGCCTCTACTCCAAGGTAATCATTAACATTTTGGTACATTATATTACAAATATTACAAATCTGTAGCAATCAAAACATTATGGCACTGGCATGAAAATAGACTCATAAATCAATAGAACGGAATAGTATATCCAGAAATAAACCTACAATTATATGGTTATTTCATCTTTGACAAAGTGACAAAGACTTTCCAATGGGAAAAGGACAGTCTCTTTAACAAGTGGTGTTTGGAAAACTTGACAGCAACATGCCAAAGAATGAATCTGGGCTATTTTCTTACACCATACACAAAAATAAACTCAAATGGATTAAAGGCCTAACTGTGAAACCTGAAAACATAACAATTCTAGAAGTGAAAATGGGAAGTAACCTCTTTGATATCAGCCATAGCAATTTTTTTTCTACATAGGTCTCCTGATGCAATGGAAACAAAAGAAAAAATAAAGTATTGGGACTACATCAAAATAATAAAAGCTTCTGCATGGCAAACAAAACAATGAACAAAACAAAAAGGTAACCTACATAATAGGAGAAGATTGGCATCTGATGAAGAGTTAGTATCCAAAATATATAAAGAACTTATAAAAGTCAACACCCCCAAAATGAATAATCCAATTAAATAAATGGGCAGAAGACGTGAACAGAACTTTTTCCAAAGAAGACATCCAGATTGCCAATAGACTCATGAAAAGATGTTCACTCACCATCAGGGATATGCAAATAAAAACTACAATGACATAACACCTTGCACCTATCTTAAATGGCTAAAATCAAAGACACAAGAGCCAACAGGTGTTGGCAAGGAGGTGAAGAAAAAGGAACCCTCTCAAACTGCTGGTGGGAATATAAACTAATGGAGCCATTCTGGAAAACAGTATGAACGTTCCTCAAAAATGGATCTAGCTTATGACCCAGCAATTATGCTACTGTGTGTCTACCCTAAGAATACAAAAACACTAATTCAATACACTAATACATTTATAGAAGCATTATAGAAGTACCTCTATGTTTATAGAAGCCAAGACATGGAAGTGGCCCAAGTGTCCACTGAATTATGGATGAAAAATTTTTGAGGTATATATTTTAGTATGAATATTATTAAGCCATAAAATTTTTATGTGAATATGAATATTATTCAGCCCTTAAAGAAGAATGAAATTTTGCCATTTGCAGTAACACAGATGTATCTAGATAGTATAATGCTAAGCGAAATCAGTCAGAGAAAGACAAATAAAATATTTCATTCATGTGGAATTTAAGAAACAAAACCAACAAGAAGAGGGGGAAACAAAAGACAAATTAAGAAACAGATTCTTGGGGTGCCTGGGTGGCTCAGTGGGTTAAAGCCTCTGCCTTTGGCTCAGGTTGTGATCCCAGGGTCCTGGGATTGTGCCCCACGTTGAGCTCTCCGCTCCGTGGGGAGACTGCTTTCTCCTCTCACTCTCTGCCTGCCTCTCTGCCTACTTGTGATCTCCATCTGTCAAATAAATAAATAAAATCTTTTTAAAAAATTAAATTAAATTTAAAAAAAAAGAAGAAGAAATAGAGTCTTGATTTTTTACAACAAACTGTCCAGAGAGAGGAAGGGTAAGGAGATGGGTGAAATTGCTGATGGAGATTGAGGAGTACACTTGTGATGTTGAGCTGGGTGATGTATGGAATTGTTGTAGCACTATACTGTACACCTGAAACTAATTTAACACTGTATATTAACTGGAATTAAAATTAAAATGTAATGAAAATATTAAAAAATGAAGGAAAATATTTATAGTTCAAAAATTCTCTCCTAGATATGATTTTTTAAATTATTTATAGAAAAACCTACCTGTAAATCTAATGAATATTTGGATTTTTTTTTTGGAAAGGAGACTAAAAAGGCAAAATTTTATACAAATATAAGCTATAGTTGACACAATAATGTGAGTAAGGTCTCCTTAATTTTCTAAACAAGTATAATTCAAGAGAAACTAGAACTTGGATACACAAGTCAGTTGTTTTCAGCATTGTTATGAATTATATATTTTGTGTCCTATAGTGTAGACTGTACACACCTCAAC
Organism: Mustela nivalis; assembly: GCF_964662115.1. NCBI lineage: Eukaryota > Metazoa > Chordata > Mammalia > Carnivora > Mustelidae > Mustela > Mustela nivalis. Next base: position 86,023,467 of record NC_139020.1, read on the forward strand.
TGCTATAATTTAGGCAATTTATATTATGGGAAAATGCTGACTGGATAAAATGCAATTTGGACAGCAAGCTATCATTAGTAATAATAGAAAGAGCACAGCAGAAACCTGACCAATGCATATATGATATCCTCCTGTGTGTTAAAATTTTAAAGCTACATTTATTACCCTATCAGGGGTGAGGGATAGGGGAAGCTGATGGTGTTGTTCCACAGTATTTTTATTCCATTAGCAAGTATCATTATTCAAGCCTCATTATTGCTCCTAATGAAGCAACACACAAAGCTAAATTCAAGTCAGTGTAATTTATTTGAATGAGCTCCTGTAGTGCATTGAATTTGATGAGAAAACTTCTGAGAAAAGGGTAAGACCAGAGAACAATCTTTAAGTATCTTACCTTTCAGGATAAATGGTAATACTTATAGTTCAATATTTGTTCCAAACAGATACATAAATAACACAAGATCTATTTGGAGGATCATCTACTTTTCGTTATGCTTCTGCCAATAGCAATTTTATGATATGGTGTGTGTGCAAGGTAACACACAGCAAAAATGCATTCTTGAAATCTGCCAAGTACTAGGAAGGTATGCTTGTCAAGGAAAATAATGATTAAGACTTAGTTGGTAAACAGAAAAGTATAAAGTATAGAGTTTCTCTGGTTGGAATTCTTTATAAAGTTCATCAGAAAACCAAAGATGTAGAGCCCTAATTTTTTTATGCTTCCATGACATGTAGCTATTTATATTTTTACCCCTATAAATATTTCATTAAAATTATACCAGAATGTATTAGGACATCCTCCTGTCAATGTATGAGTTCATTAAAATATTTTGCAATTATAAACCTTTTAAAATTATCTATTCTTTAATACCTGTGCAAGAGTTTCCTTTTGCATATACCTGGTGGTAAAATTACTGGGTTTTAGGACATGTAAATGCTTAATTTTATGTGAAAATGCCAAGTGATTTTTTCCTAAAAGACTTAATCAATTTATATTCCCACCAGCAATGTATAAGAATTCACTTTCTCTCCAATATTTGGTGTAGAGCCTCTCTATTTGAGGAGTTATTCGGGGATTGGTGATTGAGCAGTTTTGTTCCTGGGAAATATTCAATGCAATGATAAATGTTAATGTGATCTTATTTATATTCAAAAGTTTATAGATCAGTTATTAAGGCAAAATAACTACCCCAGTCCTGGGCAAATAATTAGTTTGAGCCATGTGAAATTGCTTTGTTATTAGTTTTTAAAAAATCAAATAATTTCATGTGATTCAACCCAAGTTGCCTAAGATTTTCCATTGTTCTCTTTCCAAAATCCTGAGTGACTATCAATAATGACCTCATAATCCTTACCATGAAACTGAAACTATTGTTCACACTTAAATGAATAACCAGTAGAGTTTTTCCAGAGCTTTAACTTTTAGTAAAAAATAACTGATTCTATTTCAGTTAACACTGTCTTTTTTAAAAATATTTTATTTATTTATTTGACAGAGAGAGATCACAAGTAGGCAGAGAGGCAGGCAGAGAGAGAGAGGAGGAAGCAGGCTCCCTGCTGAGCAGAGAGCCCGATGTGGGACTCGATCCCAGGACCCTGAGATCATGACCTGAGCCGAAGGCAGCGGCTTAACCCACTGAGCCACCCAGGCGCCCAACAGTCTTTTTATTGTCTCTTTATATTCTTGAATTGTTAGGTTTGTGATTATAAATGTGAGTTTTTAAAAACTTTTCTTTTTAAAAAAAAAAAGTACATTATTTTAAAAAATTCTGTTCAACAATAGTATACCGAAGAGAGCACAGAGCTGCAAGAAAGGATAACATTCAATGTTAGTGGGAAAAATAAATGAAAATATAGGGACTGAATAAATTTCAGATTGAAATTATAGTCAAGTATGACTAAATCCTAAATCTCCAAATGCCATTTATGGTAGATTTTTTTTTGATAAAGGAGGAAATATGAAATAAAATTTAGAAATTTGATCCAAAAATTTATCCTAGATAGATGAGAAGATATTGAATTAAAAAAGGAACAACATATTTTTTTAATTAGTGACAGTTTATTTTAAGGAAACTAAAACTGTATTACTGCTCTATTGAATTTGATTTCCATTTATTTTTAAGTGTACAGAAACCATACTTGTTTGTGTGAGACCCTTAACATCATTCCTAGTGCCCTGAAAAAAAATCCAGGTTTGTTTTTTTTAAATCCGGAGGTTTATTTTTAGTAGAATCTTAATATTTGGACATTTGGATGTTTGGTTATACAGCCATGTGCTCCTCCACAACAGCATTGTGAAAAGTATGCCATTGCACAGATGTTCAGTATAGGCACAGCTTTCAGTTTAACTGTTGCCTTATGAACACATCCATCTAATTTCTGCACCAAGCTATCACTTGTAGGTATAAATCAATTTAACTTATGAATTATACTGAAAAATTTCAAGTGCTTTTCTCTGTGACCTATTGTTTTCTAATATATGTCAGTGCCTTAGGCTCTTGACGGAATGATGGCATTAATAGAAAGAAAAGTTATTGTCTCTAAATGCAAACAGTGTCCTTATAAAATAGAAAATAATGTTATTTGACATACACACTATAAAGTTCCATTTTTACCATGAAATGAGATCTTGATATAATAGAGCAAAACTGACAAATACTAGATTGCTGGTATCTAAGTATAACCAAATGTAGAATATCTTGAACATTTTGTTCAGGAGATCAACAATGTCTATAGTTTTTAATCCACCCATTCTTATAACATGCACTGATGGAAGATTCACTACTTTACAAGCACTGTCTAGTTTCAAACCTCAAAGAACCCAGATTCCGGTAAGTAGACCTGTCCAAAACTGTACTAAAATGTGACTGATGGTAAAATCTAAATATTCTGTAAGTGGTGAGTGGCTAATAATTCTTTCTCAGATAAAATATTTTCCATATCTTTGGAAAATTTTAACTATTTCTTAAAAAATATTATTCATCAAGTCATGAAATTGTATTTCAAGCAAAAGTAATTATTCAGTCATTCAATCACTCTATAATTCATTCATTCATTAAATATATGTCAGATACAGAGATATAAAAGACTTTTCCACATGGTACTTATATTACAAGGCCAGTATTTCTGTAGATAGGAACTAACACTCTTCATAAAACCATGGTGTAGTGTAATTGGGAAAAACTACTCAATTATTATTTATACTAATAATTTCTTCTAATGTAGGTATCTTATTTACTTTTTTATTATCTGTGGTCCCATCTCTGACTTTTACTATCTATAAGCTCTGAGAGGATAAGAGCCTATTCTGTCTCTGCATCTCCTGAGTATAAAATGGTGACAGATTTGCTGAGTAAATGAATATATTACTTTTCTTTGGCAAATAGTTTTAGTACTTAAAAATCATACATTAATATTGTACTTCATGTTGAAGACATCTCCCCAAGCCTGGCAACAACAAGTCAAGAATGTCTACTCTCACCACCCACATCTATTCAATGTTATGCCAAAGGCCATAATTTGTGCAAGAAGGCAGGCAAAATCAAAACAGGCATAAATATTAGAAACAAAGAAGAAAAACTCACTTTTTTCAGAGATAACTTGATTGTTCATATAGACTATCTTATGGAATTTGAGAAATAGAAAACTACACAAACTATTAAGTGAAGTTAGAAAGTCTGTAGATCAAGTTTAATAATCATACATATTTTTTGAAAGACTTACTTTAGAGTGAGAGAGAGAGAGAAAGAACATGTAAATAGGAGGAGGGGCAGAAGGAGAGAAGGAGAGAATCTCCAGCAGACTCCCCACTGAGCACTGAGTCCAATGCAGGGCTAGATCCCCTAACCCCAAAATCATAACCCTGAGATCATGACCTGAGCAGAAACCAAGATTTGGAATCTCAAGCAACAGAGGCATCCAGGGGCACATCATAAATGTTTTTACAAGTAATTTCAAACAATTGAAAAATAAAATAAATAGCATTTGAAATAGCATCAAATCCATCAAAACTATAAGAAATAAAATGTGATTTTAGACTTCTACAAAACATGGAGGAAAATAACTAAAGGAGACAGAGATATAGGTCATTATCATGAATGAAAAGAATCAACATATCAACATAAGTAGAAAAAAACCCTAATTTTTAGTTTGGAACATATTAGAGTTCTATATGTGAAACCCGTAATTAAATCTAAAACTCCTGGATGACATTTTATAGTATCTTTGAAACCTCTGGGGAGAAATTTCTTAGACAGGACCTTAAATCACCATGAAAACAAATTGACTTAATCAAAGTTATAAATTGTTGCTAATCAGGAGACACTGCATAAGAAATGAAAAGGCAAGCTACATTATAGGAAAAAAAAAAGCTTCAATGCTTATGTCTAAAAGAACCTATATCTAGAATGTATAAAGAAATTTATAATCTCATAGTAAGAAGACAAATACCCCAATCGAGAAAACAGGCAAACTAGTTGAATAAGCCCTACCCAAAAAAGATATAGGAATGCCCAGCAAAAAGTGCTCCCCATCTTGAGTAATCTGTGAAGTGCAAACTGATACTATCATGAGGATATATCACTTCACACCCACAGAATGACTATAAATGGTAATGCCAAATGTTGGTAAGGATGTGCAGAAATTAGAATTTTCATGTATTATTGGAAGAAATGTAAAATGATATAGCCACTTGGGAAAAGTGATTTCTTCTAACATTGATCACACACTTACTTATAACCTAGCAACTTCACAGTGCATATTTTACTAAAGAGAAATGAAGTCCTATATATACATAGAAAAAACATCTAACCTAACAAAAACATCTATATAGGTAACTTTTCATATGGGCTAAAAACTGGAAAGTATAAAAATTCCTATAAACCCAGAGAATGGAGGAGTTATAGTGATACAAAAGTATGCTATATAGCCATTAAAAAATGTATAAACTAATGATGATGCAATAGCAAGGTTTAATCATTAAACTCTTTTGAGCAAAGTAAAATAAAAAAAATATTTACTATATGATTCACTTTATGTAATATTCAAAAACAAGCAAAACTAATGCATGAAGGTAGAAATCTAAATTAACTATGGGAGTGAGAATTGATTAGAAGGAGCATGTGCAAATTTTCTGATAAGATGGAAAATATTTTGTGTGTGAATTTTCTTTGCCTGAAGGTATAGATATAGCAAAATTCATTAATTTGTACATTAAAAATGTATCATATACAAATATAACAGACATACCCTCACTGGAAAACTTTAACAGTAGATGTGACACACTGAAAGACATTAGTGAACATAAAGTAGGTTAGAGGAAAAACTCACATAAATACACAGACAAGTAACTGGGAAACAAAACAAAGAGACATAGAAAATACACAGAAAATCTAAAATACTTTCAACAGGATTCAGGGAAGGAAAAGAATGAGAGAATAGAACTCATATTTTAAAAGATAACAGCTGGGAATTCTCCAGAACTGATGAAAAAAAATCAATTGATAGATTCTAGGAACTCAAAAAACATCAAGCAGGATAAATAAAAAGAAATCCATGAAGAAAAATTTGAACAGTTGAAAAGCATTTGTACAAAAAAAAAAAAAATCTTCAAAGATGTCACAAAAAGTAAATGCAAGGTGGGCAAAAAGTTGAAAATCAATAAAACCAGCCACATAACAAAATAAAGGGGGAAATGCCTACATAAATAGATGCAAAATATATGTACTAAAACTATCTGTTCACATAGCAAGAATAACAATTAAATACTGGTAAGAGCACTGATGGGTATAAGATAGAGGGGCAAACCTAGTTTTACCATTAAATTAGTTATCCTGGACATTTTTTTTAATCAACTATTTCTACATTCTTAGAGACAAACAAAATCAATCATTTTAAATTTTTTTTTTCTTGAAAGGAAATCCTTTAACTCCTGACACACAAAACAGAAAATTAGGCAGTTACTCCATATTCCAAAAACATTTTTTTTCCTAACCATAACAATGAAGGATTGAAGACACTTCAAGCTCTAGTGTTTTATGAATTTTACATTAAGAATATCATAGATTTCTGTAGTAGGGAGAATTCTGAGATGTTTTCCAAGACTCTTTCTGATGTATAAGCCTTATGTAATCCCCTACCCTTCTGTGTGGGTACAGTAAGGAATAGAATGGATTTCACTTCCATAACTAAGGTAAGTTACAAGACAAAAATTAAAGGAAAAAAATCTGATGTAGTTAAGGTCCCAAACTAGTTGACTTTGAGGTTATGAGAAGGAAGTTACTGCGGTAAATAGCACATAATTAGGTGACTTCTTTAAGGGAGGGTGAATTAATTAGGTAAATGTTTTAAGAAACAGAGAGGACTGTCTTTCTGAAGGAAGAAATTTAAGTGTGAGAGAGGTTCTCCTGCTGGCCTTGAAGAAAGAAACTACCATGTTTTGAGAGGGCCAGTACCAGAGGGTGGCCTCTAGGAAATGAAAGTAACCTACTCTATAACCAGCAAGTAAACAGAATTTACTTTTAAGAGAAACTGAATTCTGCCAATAACCCGAATAGGCTGGAAAGAGGGCCCCAAGCTCTTGATGAGAACACAACACAGTGGCATCTGATTTTAGCCTTCTAAGACCCTGAGCTATGTTATGCCTAGACTGCTAACCTGATGAGAATGTGAGATAATAAATCAGTGTTGCTTTTTAACCTCTAAATTTTTGGTAATTTGTTATATGACAATAGGAAGAAAAAAAAAACCCTCATAGTCCATTAATTAACTGTAAACTGTAAGACTGGTTCATTTACAATTGCCAATTTACAACTTCAAAAATTTTAAATTCTATTATCATTGAAAAAAAAATTGAATTATAAAATAGTAAGTAATACTTTGTTTTTCAAATATACTTTGTTGTTTGACATTCTCTTTTTATATTTGGTTTATTTTTGTGTGCCACATATACTGGTTGCTCTTTCAGTGTGTTCTATATTCTTCATGAATTTGTTTGCTAGTAGTATATATTGTGATAATGACTTGAAAATAAATGTATATTAAACTCCTAAATCAAAAGTAGTTTCTTGTGGATATAAAACTGTCAGAAAGGGAGTCATCTTAATAATTGTTCTGCAAATTAAGCAATTAATAATTATGTACTGGGAAATTTCATTTAAAGGCATTCCCCACAGCTTTTAAATTCTCTTATCTGGATCTCAATTAGTTATATGTACTTTTTTCAAGTAGCTAAATTAACTCCAATTGCTTCACTTAAAAATGTGTCAGCTTGTTTTTTTATGTGTTTCTTTTTTTAAAATTTTTTAAAGTTTTATTTATTTATTTGACAGCACAAGAAGAGGGAGTATCAGAGGGAGAGGGAGATGCAAGACCCCTGATCAGCAGGGAGCCCAATGTAGGGCTTGATCCCAGGATCCTGGGATCATGACCTGAGCCAAAGGCAGGTGCTTAATGAACTGAGCCACCCAGGTGCCCCTGTTCATGTGATTCTTAAGAGTTCCACATCTTTTCAGACTGAGATAGTCAAATGAAATAGTCTCATCCTATAAGAAAGAAAAATAACTGAACTCAAACTATCTTTATTTGCTGATGTCCATTAAAAAAAAAAAGACACATTCTATAATTTTACTTCTAACAGCTGTTCTCAGATTAAAAATACTTGAAATGTCCATATATATTCTTTAGTACTAATTACAGTTATTCTATGAAATCAGTTTTCAGTTAAAGTGAGATAAACAGAAGATAAAGCTGGGATTATCTATAAGAGCCAAATTATGTAAGGAGCCCAAATGTCCATCAAATGATGAATGGATAAAGAAGATGTGAGATAGATTATAGATAGATAGTAGATAGAAAGATAGATAATGGAATATTATTCAACAATAAAAAAAAAAGAATGAATCTTGCCATTTGCAATGATATGGATAGAGGTAGAGTGCATCATGCTAAGCAAAATAAGTCAGTCAGGGAAAGAAATAGTATATGCTTTTACTTCTATGTGAAATTTAAGAAACAAAACTAATGATCATAGGGTGGTGGAAGAGGCAAAATAAGAAACAAACTCTTAACTAGAGAACAAACTACTGGTTGCTAGAGAGAGGTCGGTGGGGGATGGGCTAGATGGGTAATGGGGATTAAAGATAAAAATTACGATGAGCACTGCCTGTTGTATGTAATTGTTGAATCACTGAACTGAAAACCAATATTACAATGTAGATTAACGAACTGGAATTCAAATAAAAGCAAAAAAAATAAAAAAGATAAAGCTGGGTATACTACTGATGTGTAACTAAGGGACTAAAACCATGGTTCAGGGAAGAAGCTTTACACTACTCTGCTAATGCATTGCTGTGATATTGTATGACCTGCAACTCAAACTGTGCTAGGAATTTCTCTTCAAAAGGATTATAATGTGGCAACAAGGCAGGGGATAATTAATATTATTATCTTATTGTGACTCTATCAAAAATTCTCTTTAGTTTGAGATTTAATCTATTTCAATTTGAGTTTCAAAGGAAGTCAAATAGAATTGAAATTAATTGATAAAACTCATTGTGTCTTCTATTAAAGTTTTTGGCATAATTGCCTACACTTCAATCTGATCTCATTTAAGCTATATTTATTATTAACTATAAATTGTATAGTAATTAGGTTAATAGCATGGGTTAGAACAAATTAAGATATTTTCACTGCAGGTTTTGAACCTGCATCCTACTGTGTGTGACTCAGTTCATTAATCTTTTTGATTAAAGAGAATATATCAAGCTAGTGACCCATAGATTTTTAACTAAAATCTTAGCTGAAACTATGCCTCCTGATGTTTAAAATAAATATTTTATTAGATATTACATTAACCAGCATAATTTATTAACCAATGATAAATATTGAGAAAGGCTTAGCATATTTATAAACTTTGCAGAACATTGTCCTGCTGAGAGGATAGAAATTCTAAAGACTTGTAATGAGCTACACTTTCCTATATCTGCTCCTAGAGAGAAAAGCCATTATCACATCGTGATTGTTAAGTAATTTTATATATTTGGGGCCTTGGAGAAATTACCCATTGGATTCAGGAAAAAAAGAAAAAGAGCTCTGAAACAATCTGTAACTTGCACTGTTTTTAAATAGTACTAAATCTAGGGTTTAAATTCTAAGACAGAATATGATTGCTTCTTTATAATTAAGTGAATATTTGCTCCAAATACTCCTTTCCAAAGTTACTACTATATAAGTTCTTTAAGAATTAGAACCTCAGGGGTGCCTGGGTGACTCAGTGGTTAAGCCTCTGTCTTCAGCTCAGGTCATGATCTCAGGGTCCTGGGATCAAGTCCCACGTCGGGCTCTCTGCTCAGCGGAGAACCTGCTTCCTCCTCTCTCTTTCTCTCTCTCTGCTTAATTTTGATCTGTCAAATAAATAAATAAAATCTTCTTTAAAAAAAAAAAAAGAATTAGAACCTCAATTATTAAAACCTGGTACAATTGAGAAAGACCTCTAATGGCAAAGAAATAAATACTGGTCATTATTCTAATCAAGGATGTATTTAGTGAATTCTCATTTCTACTTAAAATATTTGTATGAAAATACAAATAAGTCATTTTAGTATTTTGGAATAGTAATGGATTCAGATTCTCTGGACTTGAGATATAATCCTGGCCCTGCATTTACAAATTTTACAACATGGAATGGAATAACTAAACCAAGGAATATGGCAATCAGAGATACTTTCCTAAACATGGTAAGAGCCAAAAATGGAGGTTAGCAAATTGGCCTGGGAACAGCTGAGTGAGGTTCTGAATAGTGTTAGGACAGACATTTTCTTTAATACCAGCTGGAAGTTAAAACTAAAACTATGTGACATTTGTAGCAATATTTTATTTACTTAACTTAATATGTAATTTTATTTTTATTTTTATTTATTTATTTGACATTTGACAGAGATCACAAGTACGCAGAGAGGCAGGCAGAAAGAAGAGGAGCAGGCTCCCTGCTGAGCAAAAAGCCCAATGCGGGGTTCAATCCCAGAACCCTGGGATCATGATCTGAGTCAAAGGCAGAGGCTTTAACCCACTGAGGCACCCAGGTGCCCCAATATGTAATTATTTTTAAAGAAAGGATTTGGGGAAATGTATAAGCTCTATCCTCATAGATAGGAGTTTCAATTTAAATGACTTTTTTAATAATTAACTGTTGTTTTTCTTACAAACTACAGAATAAGGAAAACCTATCAATGGTTAGATATTACCATATGTTGAGAATGGAAGGTAGGGGAGGAGTAGGAGGACCCTAGGCTTGCCTCATCCCACCAATACAACTAGATAACTATCAAGTCATCCTAAAAACCTCAGAAATTGACCTGCAGACTGGGTAAAACAAACAAACAGACAAAACAAACAAAGAAAAAACTCCACAACTAAAGGTAAAGAAGATGTCACAACTAAGAAGATAGGAAGTGTGGTGACAAGGCCTGGTAGAAATGGATAATAACTGCTGTAGTAAGGGGGAAGCCACGGTCACAAAGAAGAGAGACAGACAGACAAGAACACAAGGGAGCCCCTGAGGGAAAGCAAATTTCAATAGCAATTGCCATGGAAAGTGAGGAGGCCGAATTTCATGAGTACTTTTCGACCAGCAGGGCTTAAACTTGGAGTTTTAAAAGTCTGTAGGCTTGACTGGGATCAAGCCTAGAGTGTACTGTGCTGCTCTTGGACAGCAAGTAGGCCAACAACCCACAGACATACAGTATGGAAACAACAACCTGAAGAGCACCTGAAACACACAGTGGGGAGTTATTCAGTCATCTTATCCCAGACAGGCAGAATTCACAGACGCTTCTGGGAACAAAAAACCTGCCCAGTGCCATTTCCCTTCCCCATCCCTCAGCATAAGGGAACCAGTGCAGTGCTGGCACCCACTACCTAACTTACTTACTTGAAGCCCTGACCCTCCAGTGGAACACTTGCATGTCATACTTGCCTCAGTCTCAGAGCAGTGGACTACCTCTCCCTAAACCAGCCCAAACCCCTGCTCACACCACATTTCCCAACATGGGGGTTCTGCAGAGCCTCCATTCAGGAAACAGTAGCCACAAGGTCTCATTTCACAAGGAGACCAGAGCACACCTAGTTAAATCTCATCATATGCAGGCCAGGGACCAAAAACTGCCCATATCAGGCAAAAAGAACAGGTGACTGGTCTGACAGATAAAGTAGCCAGAACACAACAGAGCTCAGGAAGCATACACTGAAGACTCTCCCACAAACACCAGACACTGGGGAAGAAGGGATAGTACACAGCAGGACACTACAGAACCTCTTCTTCATAAAGCCATTACCCTCAAGAACAGGAGATGTAGTGAACTTTCCTAACATATAGAGAGGCACAGACACTAAGACAAAATGAAAATACAGAGAAATTTAATGAAAGAACAGAACAAGGCCACAAAGAAGGATAAAAACAAAATTGGTATATGTAACATGCCTGATAAAGAATTTAAAATAATTATCATAAGGGTACTCACTTGACTTAAGAGTGGAAGACATGAGTGAAACCCTTAACACAGAGGAATAACATAGTTGAGACAAAGGGCTCAATAAATGAAATGAGAAATACATTTGATGGAATGAACAGAAGACTAGAAGAAACAGAAGAATAAATGAATGACCTAGAAGACAGAAAAATGGAAGGTAATCAAGCTTAGGGAAGGAACTCAGTGACTCCTTCAAATGTAATACCATCCATAGAGTAGAAGTCCAGGAAGAAGAGAGAAAAGGGGGCAGATTTTTTTTTTCAAGATAATATTGGAACTTTGCTAATTTAGGGGAAAGAAACAGATACCCAGATCCAGGAGGCACAAAGAACTTCAATCAAAATTAACAAAAGCATATCCACACAAAGACATATTATAATTGGCAAAAGTATAAAGAAAAAAAAAATTAAAAGCAGCAAGACAAAAGAAGAGGTAACATCCTAAGGAAATCCCACAAAGATAGCAGAAAATTTTTCAGCAGAAATTTTCCAAGCCAGAAGAAAGTGGCATGATCTATTCAAAGTGTTGAATGGGAAAAAAATCTGCAGCTAATATTCGACTACTCTGTCCAGCAAGACTATCATTCACAATATAAGGTAGGTATACCTGATACTTGTATACTGTAGGTATACAGTATACTTGACTGGCTCAGTCAGTATAACATGTGACTCTTGATCTTGGGATCAAAATTTGAAGCCCCACATTGGGTATGGAATTTAAGTTAAAAAATTATGCCTCAAAATTCAGATGCATCTATTAACAAATTAAAAAAAAAAAACAGAGTGGAAGGAGAGATAGTTTCCTATGCAAACAAAAACTAAGGAAGTTCATGACCACTGAGCCAGTCCTGCAAGAAATATTAAAGGAGACTCTGAGTAGAAAGGAGAAGTCAAATTGACAGTATAGATGTAGGAAACAAAATCAGTAAAAACGAACATTTCTATAAAAAAAAAAAATCAAGGGGCGCCTGGGTGGCTCAGTGGGTTAAGCCGCTGCCTTCGGCTCAGGTCATGATCTCAGGGTCCTGGGATCGAGTCCCACATCGGGCTCTCTGCTCAGCAGGGAGCCTGCTTCCCGCTCTCTCTCTCTCTCTCTGCCAGTCTCTCTACCTACCTGTGATCTCTCTCTGTCAAATAAATAAATAAAATCTTTAAAAAAAAATCAAGGCAATCACAAAATATAAGGATGTAAAATATGACAACATATACGTAAAATGTGGGGAGGAGAGAAATAAAGAAATAAAGAATGGATTTAAACTTAAGTGACCATCAACCATTAAAGATTCCTATATGCAGAATAGGTTATACACAAATCTAATGGTAAACATATATCAAAAACACTAATAAATATGCAAAGAAAAGGGAAAAAGAAACCAAAATATATCACTAAAGAAAATCAGCAAATCATGAAAGAGATAGATAAAGGCAAGAAAGGATCAGAGAAAGTCTTTAGAAACAACCACAAAACAATTAAATGACAATAAATTCATATCTTTCAATAATTACTTTGAATGTATATAGACTGAACACTCTAATCAAAAGACAGAGTGGCAGAATGGGAAAAAAAGAAGACCCATCTATTAAGCTGCCTATAAGAGACTCATTTTAGATGTAAAGATACCTAGAGATTGAAAGTGAGGAAATGGAGAAACAATTGTCATGTGAATAGATGTCAAAAGAAAGCTGAAGTAGCAATATTCATATTAAAAAAAATAAACCTCAAAACCAAGACTGTAATATATAAGACCCAGATATATGAAACTGTTAGTAACAAAGATAAAGGAACTAATAGTAACACAAACAGTAGGGTACATTAATACCCTGCTTACATCATCTAAACAGAAAAAAATCAACAAGGAAAAATGGCTTTGAATGGCACACTGGAATAGATGGACCTAACAGATACATTCAGAACCCTCCATCTGAAAATAGCAGAATACACATTCTTTTCAAGTTCACACAGAACATTCTCCGGAATAAATTACATGTCATATCACAAAACAAGCTTCAACAAATTCAAGAAGATCAAAGTCATACCATGCATCTTTTTGGACAATAATGCCATGAAACTAGAAGTCAACCATAAGGAAAAGTCTGGAAAGACCACAAATACATGGAGGGTAAACATGCTACTAAACAATGAATGGGTCAACCAGGAATAACTAAAAAAAGTACATTGAAACAAGTGAAAATGAAAATGTAATGGTCCAAAACATTTGGGAGGCAGCAAAAGTTGATCTAAGAGGGACGTTTATAGTAATACACACCTACCTCAAAAAATAAGGAAAATCTCAACAACTTAACCTTATACCTAAAGGAACTAGAAAAAGAGCAGACAAAATCTAAAACCATCAGAGGGAAGGAAATAATAAAGACTAGAGCATAAAGAAAGGATACCAAACCTAAAAATAACAACAACCCAACAGAACAGATCAATGAAATAGAAGACAAGCAGGTGCCTCCAGTGAAAACTGGGATGGTGGCTAGGAGAGCACACCATCTATGGGAGGTTGCACTGTTCAGCGGATTTTGCAGAGGGGGAGTCTGTATTTTGGACCACTCTGAGTGAACCAGTCTGAGGCTTCTCTCTGAGGCAAAGGTCTGTGTGCAGAGTCTTTCCTCTGACCCTCTGAGAAGCCACAAAAATCTGCCAAGGAACAAAAGGCTCCAGAGAGCAAAAGCTACATTGGGGAGGGTATGTGCTATGGTGAGTGCTGTGAAGTGTGTAAACCTGGCGATTCACAGACCTGTACCCCTGGGGCTAATAACACATTATTTGTTTATTTAAAAACATATATTTAAAATAAAGGTTTCCACAGAGCCCAGCCCCTTGATAGGGGTTCAGGGCAACTTAATCCAAGCAATATTAGCTAGAAAACAACATGACAGGCTCCTCCCCCAGAAGACAAGCCAAAAGAATACAAGGACAGCCACCACGGGGTCCCTATAAAACTGTAAAACCCCAACATCAGAAGAAAACAATATACTAAGCTCCCAGTACTGCCCCAAAACCTGTATATTTCATAGATATAACTTTTCTTTCTTTCTTTCTTTCTTTTTTAAATTCATTCTCACAATTCTTGTTCTTTTAATTTATTTAACCTACTTACCATTACAACTAGAAATGTAATAAAACATTGCATAACTTTTTAATTTGAATTTCTTTCACCATATATATATATATATATATATATATATATATATATATATATATATATACCTGTGTTTCCTTTTCTTAATATACATATAAATATAAGCTTCAAGGTCATTCTTTTTCCCTATTCAATACTACCCCTATATATAAACCAATTTTGATTTCCTTGCATCTCTGGAAAGTTGAGTCCTTTAAAAAGGTAACAAGATACAAGAAAGAACAGAAATAACCTTCCTCACCCACACTGAGGATTTATAACCACCCTCTTCTCTTATTCTTCTGTCAGTGTTTCTGTGTATTTATTTTTGTTCTGGTATTATATAAATCAAATCTTTTTTGGTGGGGTTCATTTTGGCTAGTTTTTTCTTTTTTTTTTTTTTTTCTTGTCATTTATGTTTGTTGGTCCTTTTGTTTGTTTTTGTTTATGTGCTTTTGGAATCTTACTTTTGGGATCGTTTTGGCTGAGTTTTCTCATTTTGTTTATCTTTCTCTTTTTTCATTTTTCTTTCTTTTTGGTAGTGACTTCTGATTGCTCTGAAACTTTCCAGGGTGCACCTTGCCTGGATCATGGTTGATATATTGAGCTATACATCCTTTCAACCACCTCTCACCAAAATAACAAGAAGGAGGAACACCCAACAGAGGAAAAATTCAGAGACTGTGCCTTCTGCCACAAAACATTGAATATGGACATAAACAGTATGTTGGAAAGGGAACTCAGGGTAACAATTAACCAGGCAATGGCTAGATTGGAGAAGACTATTAGTTGCAACACAGAATCTCTAAAGGTGGAAATGAAAGCCTCCAGGGAAGAAGTTAAAAATACTATCAAGATCCAATCTAATCTAAATACTCTAACAGGTAGGGTAACTGAGGAAGAAGGTAGAATTATTTATCTAGAAGGCAAACTGATAGAAAAGAAGGATCAGGAAGAGGCCTGGAAGAAACAGCTCAGAAGCCATGAAAACAGAATTAGGGAAATAAATGACACCATGAAGGGTTCTAACATCAGAATTATTGGGATCCTTGAAAAGGTAGAGAAAGACAAAAGACTAGAAAATATAGCACAACAAATTCTGGATGAAAATTTCCCTAATCTGGGGAATGGAACAGGTGTTCGTATCCTAGAGGCAGGAAGGACAACCCCCCCTGCCATGATCAATGAGTCTAGAAAGACATTAAGACACTTAATTGTGAAATTCACAAATCATAATTTTAGACAAGAGGTTTTAAAGGCAGATAGGGGAAAGAGACTTCTTACATACAGAGGAAGGATGATCAGAGTAAAGTCAGACCTGTCCACAGAATCTGGCAAGCCAAAAAGGGTTGACAAGATATTCAGGACACTAAATGAGAAGAACATGCAGTCATTAATAATTTATCCAGAAAGGTTGACATTCAAAATGGATAGAGAGATAGAGCTTCCAAGACCGGCAAGGCTTAAAAGGGTATGTTATCACCAAGATAGTACTACAAGAAATATTAAGGGAAGTTCTATAAAACAAGAAAGAATCCAAGAGAGACATAGAACAGAAATTTATAGTGACAATCTATAGAAACAAGGATTCATAGGCAACATACCAATAAAAACTTATTTTTCAACAATCACTCTCAATGTGAAAGGCCTAAATACTCCCATAAAATGGCACAGGGTTGCAGGCTGGATAAAACAACAGGCCCATCCATATTCTGTCTACAAGAGACCAATTTGGAACCTAAAGATACATCCGAACTGAAAGTGAAGGGATGGAGAACCATCTTTCATGGCAATGGACCCCGAAAGAAAGCTGGAGTAGCGATTCTCATATCAGATAAATTAGATTTTAAGCCAAAGACTGTAGGCAGAGATACAGAGGGGTAGTACATCATTCTTAAAGGCCTATCCACCAAGAAGCTCTTACAATTGTAAATATTTATGCCCCCAATATGGTAGCAGCCAACTCCATAAGCCAACTGTTAATCAAAACAGAGTCATATTGACATGCATACATTAATTGTAGGGAATCTTAACACGCCTCTCTCAGTAATAGAGAGATCATCCATGCAGAAAATCAATAAAGAAACAAGAGTATTGAATGGCACATGGGACCAGATGGACCTCATAGATGTACACAGAACATTCCACCCTAAAACACCAGAATACTCATTCTTCTCAAGTTCAAATGGAACTTTCCCCAGAATAGACCACATACTGGGTCACAAGTCAGGGGTCAACCAATACCAAAAGACTGAGATTATTCCCTGCATATTCTCAGACTACAATGCTTTAAAACTGGAACTCAATGACAAGAAAATATTTGGAAGACATTCAAACTCTTGGAAACTAAAGACCATCCAGCTCAGGAATGTTCAGGTCAACCAGGAAATCAAAGAGGAACATAAACATTTGGAAACCAATGAGAATGAAGACACAATGGTCCAAAATCTATGGGGTATGGCAAGGAAGTCTTAAAGGCAAAATACATAGCCATCCAAACCTCACTCAAAAAAATTGAAAAATCGCAAATACAGAAACACTCAATACACCTTAAAGAACTGGAAAATCAACAACAAATTAAGCCAACCCCACACACAAGAAAGGAAATAATTAAGATTAGAGCAGAGATCAAGGAGTTGCAAACTAAAGACACAGTAGAACACATCAAAAAAACTAGAAGCTGGTTCTTTGAAAGAATCAATAAGATTGATAAACCGCTGGCCAAACTAATCCAAAAGAAAAGAGAGAGGACCCAAATTAATAAAGTTATGAAGGAAAAGGCAGATATCATGACTAACAACAGGGAAATAGAAACAATCATCAGAAATTATTATCAACTGCTATATGCCAATATCATAAGCAAACTAGAAGAAATGGATGCATTCCTAGAAATCTATAATCTCCCAAGACTGAAACAGAAAAAAATTGACGACCTGAATAGACCAATATCTAGTAACGAGATTGAAGCAGTGATCAAAATCCTCCCCCAAAACAAGAGTCCAGGACCTGACAGATTCCCGGGGGAATTCTACCAAACATTCAAATAAGAAATAATATTTCTTCTCCTGAAACTTTTCTAAAAATAGAAAGAGAAGGAAAACTTCCAGACTTTCTCTATGAAGCCAGCATTACCCTCATCCCCAAATCAAGCAAAGATACCATCAAAAAGGAGAATTTCAGACCTATATCCCTGATGAATATGGATGCCAAGATTCTCAACAAGATCCTAGCTAATAGGATCCAACAGTACATTAAAAAGATTATCCATCCCATGGACTTATCCATGGGATGAAAGTGTGGTTCAACATTCACAAATCAATTCGTATGAGAGAACAAGTTAATAACACCAGAATACTCATTCTTCTCAAGTTCAAATGGAACTTTCCCCAGAATAGGCCACATGCTGGGTCACAAGTCAGGGGTCAACCAATACCAAAAGACTGACATTATTCCCTGCATATTCTCAGACTACAATGCTTTAAAAGTTAATAAGAGAAGAGAGAAGAAGCACATGGCCCTCTTAATTAATGCAGAAAAAGCATTTGACAAGATAGAGCATCCATTCCTGATTAAAACAATTCAAAGTATAGGGATAGAGGGAACATTCCTCAACTACATAAAATCTATCTATGAAAACCCCACAATGAATATCATTCTCAATGGAGAAAAGCTGACAGCCTTCCCTTTGAGATCAGGAACACGACAAGGATGTTCACTCTTGTCACTGTTGTTCAACATAGTACTAAAGTCCTAGCTACAGCAATCAAACAACAAAATTAAATAAAAAATATTCAAATTGGCAAAGAAGTCAAACTCTCTTTGAGTTGACATGATACCTTATGTGGAAAACCCAAAAGACTCCACCCCCAAATTACTAGAATCATACAGTAATGTGGCAGGATACAAAGTCAATACACATAAATCAGTTTCTTTCTTATACACTAACAATGAAATTGTATAAAAGGGAAATTAGGGAATCAATTCCATTTACTATAGCACCAAGAACTATAAGTTATCTTGGAATAAACCTAACCAAAGAGATAAAGGATCTGTACTAAAGGAACTACAGAACACTCACAAAAGAAATTGAAGACACAAAAAGATGGAAAAGCATTTCATGCTCATGGATTAGAAAAATAAACACTGTTAAAATGTCTATACTGCCCAGAGGAATCTATATTTTCAAGGCCATCCTGATCAAAATTCCACCAGCATTTTTCAAAGTGCTGGAGCAAACAATCCTAAAATTTGTATGGAAACAGAAAACACCCGAATTCCTAAGAAAATGTTGAAAAAGAAAAACAAAACTGGGTGCATCACATTGCCTGATTTCAAGCTTTACTACAAAACTGTGATCACCAAGACATATGGTACTGGCACAAAAATAGATACATAGACCAGTGGAACAGAGTAGAGAATCCAGATACAGACCCACAACTTTATGGTCAAATAATCTTTGACAAAGCAGGAAAAAATATACAGTGAAAAAAAGACAGTCTCTTCAATAAATGGTGCTGAGAAAATTGAACAGCTCTGTATAAAAGAATGAAACTCGATAATTCTCTTATATCATATGCAAAGATAAACTTGAAATGGTTAAAGATCTCAACATGAGGCAGGAATCTATCAAAATCCTAGAGGAGAACATAGTCAGTAACCTTTTCGATATTGGCCACAGAAACTTCTTTCAAGACATGGCTCCAAAGGCAAAGAAAATAAAAGTGAAATTGAACTTTTGGGACTTCATCAAGATCAAAAGTTTCTGCACAGCAAAGGAAACAGACAACAAAACAAAGGGGAAATTCATGGAATGGGATAAGATATTTGCGAATGACACCACATACAAAGGGCTGATATCCAAGATCTGTAAGGAACTCCTCAAACTCAACACTCAAAAAACAGATAATCATGTCAAAAAATGAAGACATTTTTATGTCTTTTCCAAAGAAAACATACAAATGGCTAACAGACACATGAAAAAATTTTTCATGATCATTAGCCATCAGGGAGATTCAAATCAAAATGGCATTGAGATTCCACCTTGCACAAGTTAGAATGGCAAAAATCAATAAGACAGTAAACAACGAGTGTTGGAGAGGATGTGGAGAAAGAGGAACTCTCTTACACTGTTGGTGGGAATGCAAGTTGGTGCAGCCACTTTGGAAAATAGTGTGGAGATTCCTTAAGAAATAAAAAGTAGAGCTACCCTATGACCCTGGAATCGCACTACTGGATATTTACCCCAAAGATTCGGATGTAGTGAAAGAATGGCCATATGTACCCAATGTTCATAGTAGCAATGACCACAGCTACAAAACTGGAAAGAGCCAAGATGCCCTTCAATAGATAGATGGATAAAGAAGATATGGTCTGTATAAACAATGGAATATTACATCTCCATCAGAAAGGATGAATACTCAACTTTTGTATCAACATGGACAGGACTGGAAGAGATTATGCTGAGTGAAATAAGTCAAGCAGTGAACGTCAATTATCATATGGTTTCACTTACTTGTGGAGCATAAGGAATAACATGGAGTCCATTAGGAGAAGGAAAGGAAGAGGGAATCGGAGCAAATCAGAGGAGAAGAAGAATGATGAGACTGGACTCTGAGAAACCAACAGAGGGTTTTGGAAGGGAGAGGGATGGGGGAGTGGGTGAGCCTGATGGTGGTATTAAAGAGGGCACATATTGCATTGAGCACTGGGTGTGGTGCATAAACAATGAATCTTGGAACACAGAAAAAGAAAAAGAAAAGAATGTCAAAAAAAGTAAAAAAAAAATTAAATAAGAGTTAATATCTACTTTTATTAAACTATTTCAAAAAATAGAAAAAGAAAACATCCAAATCATTCTATAAGGTCAGCATTACCCTGATACCAAAACCAGATAAAGACAACACTAAAATAGAGAACTACTAAACACTAGAGAACAGGCCAATATCCCTGAAGAACACAGATGCAAAACTCTTGAACAGAATACTAGCAGAGAAAAATCATCAATACATGAAACCATTCACCATAATCAAGTGGGATTTATTCCTGGGTTGCAAGGGTGCTCAACATTCACACATTAGTCAGTGTGATATATCACATCAATAAGAGAAAGGATAAAAACCATATGTCCATTTTAATAGATGCAGGAAAAAAAATTGACAAAGCATAACATCTATTCATGAAAAAAAACCCTCCTCAAAGTACGTTTAGAAGAAACATACTTCAACATAATAAAGGCCATATATGAAAACCCCACAGCTATCATTATCTTTAATGAGGAAAGACAGAGCTCTTTCCTTAAGGTTAGGCACAAGAAAAAGATGTCCACTCCTGCCACTTTTATTCAATATAGTTCTGGAAGTCCCAGCCATAGCAATCATAAAATAAAATGAAAAGGCATCCAAATTGGTAAAGAAGATGTAAAACTTTCACTATTTGCTGATGACATTATGTTATATATAGAAAACCTGAAAACTGCTAGAACTATAAAGGACTTATGTAAAGACCCAGGATACAAAAATCAATGGACAGAAATCTGATACATTTCTCTATACTAATAATGAAGCAGCAGGAGAAATTAAGAAAACTATCCCATTTACAACTGGACCCAAGATAATAAGATACCGAGGAATAAACCTAAGAGATAAAAGAGACCTATACTCTGAAAACTATAAAACACTGATGAGACAAGTTGAAGGCAACACAAAGAAAAGGAAAATCATTGCATGCTCATGGATTGGAACAAAACGTGTTGTTAAAACATCTCTTCTACCCAAACCAATCCTTATCAAAATACCATCGGCATTTTTTTTAGAGATAGAATAAGCAATCCTGGAATTTGTATGGTACCACGAAAGGCCCCAAATAGTCAAAGCAACCTTGAAAAAGAAAAGCAAAGCTGGAGATATCACAATTCTAGACTTCAAGTTATATCACAAAACTGTAGTAATTGAAATAGTGTGGTGCTGGCACAAAAATAGACACATAGATTAGTAGAACAGAATAGGAAACCCAGAAGTAAACCCACAACTACATTGTCAATTAATCTGTGAAAAAGGAGACAAGAACATGAAATATGCAAAAAGTCCCTTCAACAATGGTGTTGGGAAAGCTAGGCAGACAGCTACATGCAAAGGAATAGAACTGGACCACTTTCTCATTCCATACACAAATATAAATTTAAAATGGGATAAGGACTTAAATGTGAGACTTAATATTATAAAAATCTTAGAAGAGAGCATGGACAGTAATTTTTATGACATGGGTTATAGCAACAGTTTTCTAGATAGGTCTTTTGAGACAAGAAAACAAAAGCAAAAATAAACTATTGAGAATGCATCAAAATAAAAAGCTTCTACACAGCAAAGGAAACATCAACAAAATAAAAGGCAAGCTATGGAATAGAGAAGGTATTTGCAAATGACATATCTGAGAAATGGTTAGTATCCAAAATATATAAAGAAATTGTAGAACACCCTCAAAACCCAGATAATCCATTTACAAAAGGACAGATGACATGAAAGACATTTTTCCAAAGAGGACATCCAGGTAGCCAACAGAGACATGAAAAGATGCTCAGTATCATTTCATGGGGAAATGCAAATCAAAACCACAATAAGCTATAACCCCAAACCTGTCAGAGTGGCTAAAATAAGAAACACAAGAAACAACAGATGTTTGCAGGAAATGGAGAAAAGGAACACTTATGGACCATTGCTGGGAATGTAAACTGGTGCAGCCACAGTGGAAAACAGTTTGGACATTCCTCAAAAAGTTAAAAAAAGATATACCCTATAATCCATCCATGGAACTTCTAGGTATTTACTCAAAGAATACAAAAACACTATTTCAAAGGGATATATGCACCTTGATGTTTATAGCAGCATTGTTTAAAATAGCCAAGCTATGGAAGTACCCAAATGTACACTGAATGTACATTTTCATGATGAATGGATAAAGATGTGGTATATATATACAATGGAATATTATTCAGCCATAAAACTGAAATACTATCATTTGCAATGAAATGTTTGGAGTTAGATAGTATAATGCTAAGCAAAATAAGGTAATTTGTTTTTCTCAAACTTATTATTTTACACATATGTGGAATTTAAGAAACAAAATAAAGAAAAAAGACAAAGTATGAAACAGACTCAACTATGGAGAACAAATTATTTGTTAGCAAACATGTGGTGAGTGGGGGGATAGGTAAAATAGGTGACAGGGATTAAGGAGTGCACTTGTGATGAGCACCAGGTGATATATAGAACTGTTGAATCACTACATTGTACTCTTGAAACTAACGTAGCACCATATTTTAACCAAACTGGTATTAACATAAAACCTTAAAAAGCCAAAATTAAAAATTAAAACTAAAAATAAATCATAAATAAACAAAATTATCCATATGAACCCAGAGACATAATAAGTCTGCAAACTCATTGTAGTTATATTGTGGTGCCTATATGCTGGGTAATTTAGTTGGCTTCATATCATTTCCACTTGTTTTACTACATTGACCATTTTACCAAGTAGGCTATTAAAAAATTTGAGAGTCTTTGTTAAATTTGTCACTGAAATTTTAAATATCTGTTTTGATATTAACTAGTTAATGTCTTCTATTTTAAAATTATAGAAATATATACTACAGAAATATAGTGAGCTGCAATAAACCAATGCATTATAAATTTTAACTGTGTGTTTTAGAATTCAAGTTGCATACTTAGTATTTGTTGTTCCCCATTGGGTTTGTGGGAATTTCCTAAATCAAATACCTTCACAAAAAATTGTAAAAAACATTATGCTGGTAGAATTTACTGTTAATAACTTTTAGAAATATATTATTTCTATAATGTTTTTGAAATATTTATCTCAGTCATTTAGATGTTAAAATTCAATGAATAAGATAAATAAAAGGATTAGAAACTTAATTTATTATGTCATACCTCTAATAAAAGTCTTCTGTCCAAGATAAAACTTAGTGGAAAATTTAGTTTTTGTTACACACTAAAATGTTCAATTAAGTTGAGTTGCATATTGAAGTTTGATATATGTACCTTCTGAACACTAGGAATAGCTGCAAGAATAAATTGAACTAAACTAAGGAATCTGTCAATATAAATACGAGATGTAAAAATCATCTGCATAGATGCAGACAGATGATAACAAGGGCTGCAAAAATTTAATGTCAATATTTTAGTCACTCAAGGTCTTTTCAACCATCTGTGGAATTTTAATCTCTTTTTCTATCTTATTTCAGCCTTCACCATAATTCTGGTATTCATTTCCAATCCATTCTTTTTTTTTTTTTTTAAAGATTTTATTTATTTATTTGACATAGAGAGAGATCACAAATAGGCAGAGAGACAGACAGAGAGGGAGATGAGGAGAAGCAGGCTCCCTGCTGAGCAGAGAGCCCTATGCGGGACTCAATCCCAGGCCCCTGGGATCATGACCTGAGCTGAAGGTAGAGGCTTAACCCACTGAGCCACCCAGGCGCCCCTCCAATCCATTCTTTCAATCATTACAGCTCATATCTTTGTCTTTGACATATGGGCATTTTCAATTCTCAGTTTTATTTCCAGGCTCTTCAGAGATTTTTTTTCTCTTTTGCAAGCCATCTTTAGATTTTTAATCTTCCTGCAGCTATCCTGTGTATTTCCATTAAACTGTATACTTGCTCTACTAAAGTTTAGCCATTTTCAATTTTGGAAAGCCTTTAAGGTGATGCTACAGGCATCCAGTGGCCTTTAGAAACATAGATATACAAAGCTTTTTCACATTTTCTTACTTTAACTCTCTGGTTAACCTAATGCTCAAGGCAAATGGTTCTTAATTCTGGTTGTATATCTGAATCATATGGAGGCTTATAAAAATTCAAGGACAGAGGACTCTCCAGGACCTCTAGTAGAGGGACACAGGCATTGGTAACATTAAAAAACCCTTTAGGTGATTGCAGTGTGTACCTGACTTTGAGAACCTTGGACTGGAATTTTCTTATTACTTAATCAGATTATATTTTATGGGTTTCTTTTCCTACAGTATATAAAACATTGAGGCAAGCAGTTAGGTGGTCTTTCCTCACCCTATAATTCAGCCCCTAGAAGAATTTCAGAAAAAAATATGTAGCAAAGAAATATCTTAAAAGAATAAAGAAATGAATGCTACCTCAGTTATTCCAGGTGTCTATAATCTTGTGACTTTTTCATGGTTAAGATTCATTTCCTCAGATCTGCCATTTTAGGAATTTTTTAAGTATCCCAGAGAGAGCCACACTCACATGTTAAATAGGTTTAAACTGATCCATTAAAACAAATATTATTAAATTAGAGTGATAGATCATATTCTAGTATTCTGAACATGAAACAGAGCATCATTTTCTGTTTCTGAACTACTTGGGAAACTACAACAATTCAGAAGGCTCTGTAATAAGTATGGGATCACCATATAAATACTTTGATAGTTATGTTGATGTTGTATTTATGCATTTTCTTTTTTTGATTTGCTATAGATTTCTAGGTTGTATTACAGCATTTTTAAATGGTATTTTTTCAAATTTTATTTTAACTTTCAAATTTAAAATAATTCATCTTATAAATACCAAAATACAAATATAGCTAATAATTTTATACATTAAAAAAATAAAAGGAGTTCTTGACTACAGCTCTCCTCAGAGATTGCAAGGTACTGGCTATATACCCAAGTCTGTTGTGGGGAGGGAAGCTCTCCCACATGAGGCTATCAGCTGCTATAGACTCTAGATGAAGAACCCCTGGGTTAAACACCCAAAGAATAAATAATCCAATCAAGAAAGGGGCAGAAGACATGAACAGATATTTCTCCAAAGAAGACATACTAATGGTCAACAGACACCATGAGAAAGTGTTCAACATCACTTAGCATCAGCAAAATACAAATCAAAACCACAATGTGATACCACCTCATGCCAGTCAGAATAGCTAAAATTAACCAGTCAGGAAATAACAGATGTTGGCAAGGACGCAGAGAAAGGGGAATCCTCCCGCACTGTTGGTGGGAATGTAAGCTGGTGCAGCCACACTGGAAAAGAATATGGAGGTTCCTCAAAAAGTTGAAAATAGAACTAACCTATGACCCAGCAATTGCACTACTGGGAATTTACCCTGAAGATATAAATTAGTGGTCCAAAGTGGAACCTGCACCCCAATGTTTATAGCAGCTATGTCCACAATAGCCAAATTATAGAAAGAACACAGATGTCCATTGATAAATGAATGGATAAAGATAGACACACACAATGGAATATTACATAGCCATCAAAAAATGGAATCTTGACATTTGCAACAACATGGATGGAACCAGAAAGTATTGTGCTAAGCAAAATAAGTCAATAAGAGAAAGACAATTATCATATGATCTCACTGATATGTGGAATTTAAGAAAACAAAATAACAGGGGAAGTGAGGAAAAAATAAAACAAGGCAAAAGCAGAGAGGCAGACAAACAGTAAGAGACTGAATCATAGGAAACAAGTTGAAGGTTGCTGGAGGGGGAAAGGGAGGAAGATGTGGTAACTGGATGATGGACATTAAGGACATGTAATAAGTACTGGGTATTATATAAGACTGATGAATCACAGGCCTATACTTCTGCAACCAATAATATATTATATGTATGTATATGAATTTTAAATTTAAAAATGTTATTTAAAAAAAAAAGAACTCCTGGATTACCATAATGGTTTTAGCAGAAGTCTTACTGCTGTGAACTGAGAAGTGAATTTGTTAGAGTGGACAGAGTGTAAAAAGAGACAAAAGGAAGGACACCAAAGGGTATTGTCCCGAGGGGTAGAAGTGTAGCTCCCAGTGGACTCTGTTAATACCAGGGAAGCATGGAGGAGAGACAATTTTTTGGAGGGAAAAATATTTGAAGTCCATTCACAAGGAAAGAAAAGGAATAAATGAAATAATGCCTAAATTTGGAGACAGTTAAACCAGCAAACATTGCTATCTTTGGAAAATAATTAAAATAATGAGAGCTAAGAAAGAAAGGCCATTCATCTTAGAAGGACCCAAAAGACTTTGAAATTTTAAAGAAAATCAAGAATAGTTGTTAAAACCACTTTTGTTATCATAATAAATGAAATATTTCACTTTTAAACAATAACTAGAATTATCCCCTATCATGTTGCATTTCCACAAAGAACTTTAAGGGATTTGAAAGAATTTTTTTTAAGTTTAAATATTTGTCTTATAGAATTGTTTTTTTGAAACCTGTTTAACTTTTATATACTTTATTATTACCAATCTTATTATTGTGCATATGAATATGTGTGTGAAAAGTAAACAATCTTGTTGAAACAGGCTGGAAGTCTGCAGTCAGTTTAAATCTATTCCTAATTACTAATAGTAAGCAGTTTAATACATTACCAAATTCACAATGGAGACAAAAGTTTTGCTCAAAATGTCAATTTTTGAATATTTTGGAGAATTTGTGATCAGGTATCTTACTTCATGGATTCACATGCCAGGGGGATTTTATTCAATTTTGAGGAAAAAATAAAGATAGTATGCACTGAACAGAAGGGAAAAGTGCTCCAATCTACCCTAATAAAACCTTTTATCATTTCTGCTTCCCTCAGGAGCAAGATATATAATGATGAATTTTTGAGAATACTTATGGCACACTTCTCACTGTTACTATGAGTTATGGCTTAAAACAGGGTTTGCAAACTCAAATGCCTGTAGGAGGTGGGAAAATAATATGAATGTTTGAAATATGCTGGGTTGAAAAATATTCTTCACTTACAGGAAAAAAGAATACTCCTCATCTTTTCTTGAAACATATACCCCTCTGGGCCAATTTTTATTTTCCCTACTTTGAAATAGATATGGGTACAAGTAGTGGTTTACTTTCCTCTTAACTCTGCTATGGGAAAATTAAAAGTGAAAGGGTGATGCTGAAACCCCCTGCTACTTGACCTAAGTGCTGCTATTACAACAGGGAGGGATGGAAATGTAACAAAGTGGCCTATTGAACACTTACACAAAAACACAATAGGAATCTGGATCCAGAAAATGTTGGCATGCCAACAGAGCCAATCTCCAAAGAGTCTAGAGGAGATGGCAACCTATATCTATGTATAGAAGCTACTTTCATGAAAATTGGTTTCTAAGTCTTTTGTTGTTAAATACTACCTAGTGTTCATATAGGGGGAAAGAAAGTAAAAGATGTTATCAGATCTTTTGATCCACCATTTTATTTTTATGTCCTTATTTGGTATTTATTTTTACTTATTATTTATTTGTTAGAGAGAGAATACATGGGAGCAGGGTTGGGGGAGAGCAGAGGGAAAGGGACAAGCCAAATCCCTACTGAACATGGAGAATGATGAAGGGCTTGATATCACAATCCTGAGGTCATGATCTGAGCCAAAATCAAGAGTCTGATGCTCAACTGACTGAGATACTCAGGTGCCCTATGTTTATTTCAGAGACTTAAATATCATAAGTACAATCAAGTACTTTAAAAAAAAATTAGTTATGTCCATATGCAAAAGAAAGCATTTGGACCCTTATGCTATACAATATACAAAAATTCATTCAAAGTAGATTAAAAACTAAAAGTCAGTAAGACCTAAAACTATTACACTCCTAGAAGAAAACATAGGAGAAAATCATTGTGACATAGGATTTGGCAATGAGTTCAGGACACCAGAAGCACAGCCAAAAAAAAAAAAAATAAGCAGGCAAATGAGACTACACAAAATGTAAAAACTTCTGCATGACAAAAGAAATGAACATAGTGAAAAGGCAACCTATAGAATTTGAAAAATAACTGCAAATTATGTATTTGATAGGAAGTTAGTATCCAGATTATATAAGGAACATCTATAATAATAAAAAAGACTGGATTTTAAAATAAGCAAAGTACTTAAATGTATATTTCTCCAAACAATATATAAAAGTCATGAAAATATATTGAACATCATTAGACTTAGAGAAATATCAAAACCACAAAGATATGTTCATTTGTACCCATTAAAATAGCAACTATCAAACATAAAATAACTGTTGGCAAGTGTCCTGTGAATCCCTCTCTATCTCTCTCTCAACCTCCCCCCTAAAAAAAAAATATGGTATAAGAAGGATAGTCTAAGATGATGGAATAGAAAAACCTTAAACTCATTTTCTCCTATTGACACACCAAATCTACACCTTCATATAAAACAATCTTTGTGAAGAAATGAGGGATGATTGAACAGCTTCTACACAACAAATGATAGAGGGTCAACGTAGATAAAGGTAGGAGAGATGGAGACACTGTAATGACATCAATCCCACCCCCAAAACAGGGACCTACAGAAGCGAAATAAATTACTGAGGGGCTATGAAAAGACTGACCCAGTTAGGGCATAGCAAAAACTATAGCAATGGTTTAAAGGGCAACTTGGTAAGTGAAGGAAATCCATTTATTAACCCAAGAGCATCCACTAAGTAAGCAGGAAACTGTTAGAATTCCTCTTGGAGTTGGAGGAACTGGCATGTATCATTCTTTACAGTACTGTTACATCTTGGTAGTGCAGTCAGGGGCAAGGTCCATGTGTTCTTTTCTCCCCTGCAGAGGCTGTCCTTGGCCCTTGACCCATACCATCTCCAGTCATGCCAAGGCAAGCTTAACATGATATGCCCCAGATTCCCCAACACAGCTCAAGTCATCCCACCAAGGCAGCTCTGAAGTCGCATGTTCCAGAACTTCCAAATCCAGCTCTACTGCTATGGAAGCCTCAGCACATCATGCCACAGGACACTTCTGGCCCACACCTGCTCCAGCCTCAGCAGTTTTATAAGGCAGCTCCAGCATAGCATGCCATGCCCCCCCACTACCATTGCATACTTGCTCCAGCTTCAACCACCCTGCCAACCACCCACCAAGTAGAATATCTTGATACCTCCTGGCCAATGTCCACTCCATCTCCAGCCATAACACCATGGTGACTCTGGTGAAGAGCACCTTGGAACCTCAAGATAACTCTAGGTCCAACCATCACACCAAGGCATCCCCAGAATACCACATGTTGTTCCAAGATATCATGGACTGCACCTTAACCAACTCTGGTTGAGTCACCAAGGCATCCCTGCAGAGGTAAATCTAGGGGACACCCCCCTGAACCCCTGTCCTCTACATATTTTAGCTCCAACTGTCCTGTCAAGGTGGCCCAGATGTAACACACCCTGGGGTCTCCCTGAGTCATGTCTTATCCAGTTATAGCCAACCTGCTAAAACTGCCAGGTACATACAGTCTACCCAGGGGATGCTCTCACACAATGCCACTCAATAAACAAGAAGTAGCATGTCTACAGAAAGTAGACATAAAGAAAGTTTAAAAAAAATGAAGAGACATAAAAATGTTTCAAATGAAAAGACCAAGAAAAATCCCAGGAGAAAATTTTTTTAAAACTCTAATAAAAATGAGAAAAGCAAGTTCCCTGAAAAATACTTCAATGTAATGGTCATAAAGATGCTCAATAAATTCAGGAGAATGGAAGAACACAGTGAGAACTTCAGCAAACAGAAAATATAAGAAAGAACAAAGCAGAGCTGAAGAATACAATAATGGAAATGAAAAATACACCTGTAGGAGTTAACAGCAGATTAAATGATAAAGAAGAATGGACCAGTAATCTGCAAAAAAAAAAAAAAAAAAAAAATAGTGGCAATCACCTGAACAAAAAAGGAAAAAGAAAAAAAAATGTTTTAATTAGTTTGAGGGACCACTGGAACAACATTAAGCTTACAAACTTTTGCATTATAGGGATCCCAGAAGGAGATGAGAGAAATGGGCAGAAACTTTACTTGAAATAATTTACAGAAGATTTCTCTAACTTGAGGAAGGAAACACATCCAGGTTCAGAAATGACGAATCCCAAGCACCCTGAACCCAAAGATATTGAAACCAAGAATTATAATTAAAATATTAAAATTATTGATTAAAAGGGAATCTTTAATGTAGTAGAAGAAAAACAAATAATCACATACAAGGGAAATTCATAGGGCTATGAGCTTATTTTTCAGCAGAATTTTCAGGCCAGAAGGAGGTGGTAGATTTTATATATATATATATATATATACACACATATATACATATATGTATATATATATTACAGACATACAAATATATAATACAGACATACAAATATATATATTACAGACATACATATACATATATATGTATATACATATACATACATATATGTACATATATTTATACATATACATATGTGTGTGTATATATATGTATAACAGACATACAAACACCAAAGGAGTTCATTATCACTAAACTAGCCTTACAAGAAACTTTAATGTCTTCTTTAAACACAAAAGGCCATAACTAGAAGGAAATATGAAAGAAAAACTTCACTGGTGAAGGTAAATATATAGTAAAGGCAGTGAGTTAACAACTTAAAAAGCAGCAAGAAGGTTAAAAGACAAAATATTAAAAATACAACTACAATAACTTGTTAAGGGATGCAAAAAATAAGTTGCAAGTTAGTACCTGAAAAACAAAACATGGAGGAGGTAAAAGTATAGTGCTTTATTTATTATTTTTTTTAAGATTTTATTTATTTATTTGACAGAGAGAAATCGCAAGTAGATGGAGAGGCAGGCAGAGAGAGAGAGAGGGAAGCAGGCTCCCCGCCAAGCAGAGAGCCCGATGCGGGACTCGATCCCAGGACCCTGAGATCACGACCTGAGCCAAAGGCTGTGGCTTAACCCACTGAGCCACCCAGGCGCCCTATTTATTATTTTTTTAAAAATTTTATTTATTTATTTGACACAGATGGAGAGAGAGAGAGAGAGAGAGAACAAGTGAGCCAGTGAGAGAGGGAACACAAGCAGGGGGGTTGGGAGAGGAAGAAGCAGGTTTCCTGCTGAGCAGGGAGCCTGATGGGGAGCTTAATCGGACCCCAGGATCATAAGGTGAGCTGAAGGCAGATGCTTAATGACTGAGCCACCCAGGTGCCCCAAGTGTAGTGTCTTAAAAATATATTTGGGGCACCTGGGTGGCTTGGTGGGTTAAAGCCTCTGCCTTCCGCTTGGGTCATGATCTCAGGGTACTGGGATCAAGCCCCACATCTGGCTCTCTGCTCAGCAGGGAGCCTTCTTCCTCCTCTCTCTCTCTCTCTGCCTGCCTCTCTACCTACTTGTGATCTCTGTCTGTCAAATAAATAATTAAAAAGAAAAAAATATATATATACATATATATATTTGACTTAGGTGATTATCAGGTTAAAATAGAATGCTGTATCTGTGTATGAAATGATATATGTCATATGAACCTTATGACAACCACAACCCAAAAAACCTATAATAGATACACAAAAAATAAAGAAACTCAAACATAACACCAAAAAAACAAACAGCAACAACAACAACAAAAATAAATAAATAAATAAACCAAAAAACATCAAATCACAAGAGAAGAGGAAAGGAACAAAGAACTACAAAAGAAATAGAAAACAATTAAAATGGCAATGAAAACATACCTGTCAATTATTACTTTATTTTCTTAGTAATTACTTTGAATATAAATGGCTAAATGCTCCAGCTAAAAATAAAAAAAATTAAGGTGGATAAATGGATAGAAAACAAGACCCATCTGTATGCTGCCTATAAGAGCCTCACTTCAATTCTAGACACATACAAATTGAAAGTGAAGGGTTGTAAAAAGTTATCTCATGCATATGGAAGCCAAAAGAAAGCAATACTCATACCAAAGAAAATAGATTTTAATTTTTTAATTTTTTTATTTTATTTTATATTTTTATTTTTTATTTTTTTGTGGGTAGGAGAAGAAAATAGATTTTAAAACAAAGACTGTAACAAAAGAAAAACAGATTACATAATTGTGAAGTTGTAAATGCAAGAACAGAATATAACATTTATGAATATTTATTAACCCAACATAGGAGCATCTACATACATAAAACAAATATTAATATTCATAAAGCAAGAAACTGACAAAATATCAGGGGACCTTAACAACCCATTTATATCAATGGATAGATCATGCAGGTAGAAAAATCAATTAAAACATTAGCCTTAAAAAAAATTAGCCTTGGGCGCCTGGGTGGCTCAGTGGGTTAAGCCGCTGCCTTCGGCTCAGGTCATGATCTCAGGGTCCTGGGATCGAGTCCCGCATCGGGCTCTCTGCTCAGCAGGGAGCCTGCTTCCCTCTTTCTCTCTCACTGCCTGCCTCTCCATATACTTGTGATTTCTCTCTGTCAAATAAATAAATAAAATCTTAAAAAAAAAAAAAAGCTTTAAAAAATTAGCCTTAAATGACACAATAAACCAAATGTATCGAATAGATATATACAGAGAATTTCACCTGAAATCTGTAGAACACATTCTTTTTAAGTGCATATGGAACATTGTCTAGGACAGATCATATATGTTGGGTCACAAAACAATTCTACAAATTCAAGAAGACTGAAATCTCTGTAAGTTCACGAAGACTGATAACATATCAAACATCTTTTCCAACAAGGGTGTGAAACAAAATCAGCTACAAGAAGATGGCTCAGCCAGTAGAACATGCAATTCTTGATCTCAGGGTCGTGAGTTCAAGCCCTATATCAAGCCTAGAGCTTACTTTAAAAACTTAAAAAATAATAATAAATTAAATCAAGTACAAGAAAAAAAAAACTGAAGGGGGAGAAAAGCACATGGAGACTAAAAACATGCCACTGAATAATCAATAGATCAATTAATTCAAAAAGGAAATTAAAAAAAATTCGAAGAGGAATTAAAAAAGATCAGTGAAACTAAAAGCTGTTTTTTTTTAAGATAAACAAAATTTAAAAACAGGAAAGAAAGGGCCCAATAGTGAAATTAAGAAAAAAAAAAAAAATGAAAGAAGTTACAACAGACACCAGAGAAATACAAAGGATCATAAGATACTACTGCAAAAATTGTATGCCAAAAAGTTGGAATATCTAGAAGAAATAGATAAATATCTAAAAACACAACCCTCTAAGACTGAATCATTAAGAAATAAAAATATCTGAATAAATTACAAATAATTAAATTAAATCAAGAATTAAAAAATATCCCAGGCCCCAAAACAAGTGTCCAGGACCAGAGCATTTTGCAGGTGAATTACACAGAGCATTTAAAGAGTTAGTACCTACTCTTGAAACACTGCAAAAATTGAAGA
Source organism: Mustela nivalis (assembly GCF_964662115.1). NCBI lineage: Eukaryota > Metazoa > Chordata > Mammalia > Carnivora > Mustelidae > Mustela > Mustela nivalis. The sequence continues at coordinate 86,057,317 of NC_139020.1, forward strand.
AGAGGGAATGCTACCAAGCTCATTTTACAAGACCAGAATTAACGTGATGCCAAAACCGGACAAAGTTACCAAATGAAAGGAAAGTATGGGTCAGTATTCCTGGTAAACATAGATATAAAAATCCTGAACAAAATTTTATCAAACCAATTCAACAATACAATTAAAGGATCATATGCCACAATCAAGGGGGATTGATTCAGAGCTACAAACTTTCAGTTATAAATAATCATGGGAATGTAATATACACCATAGGGAACATAATCAATCTTGTAATAACTTTTTTTTATAATTTTTTTATTTTTTATAAACATATATATTTATCCCCAGGGGTACAGGTCTGTGAAATCTTGTAATAACTTTTTTAAAAGATTTTATTTATTTATTTGACAGCTAGAGATCACAAGTAGGCAGAGAGGCAGGCAGAGAAGAAAGAGAGGAAGCAGGATCCTTGCTGAGCAGAGAGCCCAATGTGGGGTTCGATCCTAGGACCCTGGGATCATGATCAGAGCCGAAGGCAGAGGCTTTAACCCACTGAGCCACCCAGGCACCCCTTGTAATAACTTTTTATGGTGACAGACAAACCAGACATATCATGGGAATCATTTAGTAATTTGTAAAAATATTAAATCATATTATGTACACCTAAAAGTAGTAGGATATTCCATGTCAGTTATATTTCGATAAAAAAGGGCACAATTAAGGGAAATAAAATTTAAATTAATAAAATGGAATAAAAATGTTGAAGTAATAAATACTAAAGGTAGTTATTAATATATATATATACATGAAGGTCAAGCTCCCAGTAATCCTGTTAGAAAAAAGTAAGGGGAAAATATAATCATTAAGGTGGCAAATATGGGTTTTTATCACAATTTTAAAAATGCATTAACCATATTTTATAGTGGACTCATCTGCATGATCATTACAATTTAGAGGACATTTCAAGATTTAATAATACCTTGCCTTTCTTTAACTATTAAATGCAATATATATAAGAACTTATTTTAAACTGCAAAGAGAAATAGGCATGGATCAGGCACAGGAATTTACCACTGCTTCATTACTAAACCAACTTTAAATGTTTAATAACTTAACTAAATACTTCAGCCAGGAAAGCCATATAAATTAATGCTTTACAGACTTAAGCAGATACTTCTAAAGGGAATACTGTCTATAATTTTCCTAGAGATAAATGTCAATAGCATCAACAGAAAGTAAGACGTATGCTTACTATAATAGCTAAATATCAGTACTGGTATATGAAGTTCTGCTCTGAGTTTTGACACTCAATATGTGCCCACAGATTTACATATTTACATATTAAGGGAAGTGTCACTACGACAAATTTTACACTTGCAAATGTAGAGAAGTGAACTTCCATGAATGCTGTTTGAATAAAGTATGGTTTACTCACATACAGCATGTGCACATTTACATACACAGTTCAATAAAAATAACTCACTTTCTGATATCTGATTATATTACTTATTATATTGAAAAATCCAAAGTGCTTGCTTTCCCTCTAGGTAATGTTCTTTCTCTACCTCTACATATTTAATTATCTTATTACTTGGAAAGATATCCTTAGAAATGTCAAATGATTTTTTTTCATGTAATCTATATAATGCCAACATCTTAAAAAATATTTAAACTCAAAGGAAAAATCTAAAAAGCATATTACCGTTCATGATGTTGAACCATGTAAAACTGGGGAAAATTGCACTCTTTCCTGATTATAGACAAGCAGCTATCACAGTTTGGAATGAGCATTTTTGGAACACTTTCATAATTTCCATCTAGATACTACTTATGACCTACTTATGACCCTTCTCAAAACGTAGGAGAAAGGTATACTTGCTGTTAAAATCATTGAGTTAAATTACTCTTACTTTTAAGTATATATTTAGATATTGAATTTTAGAAGAAGAAAAGGTAAAGTGTTTTAGAAAAGGATGAAAGAAGCTTCCATGTTGTATCTGTTCATGCTAATAGCAGTGGAGTTCTTTAGCTTCCATGATATAATGCTAGAATTCTGTGGCCTTATATTTAGTATCTTTAAAAAAAAATGTATTATATTACTAACATCCAAAAACAGGACCAAAATCTTAACAAGCTATGGCTCCTTATAACATTTGAATAACTAGACTTAACTTTTTCTTATATTTACAAATGATCAGCTCAACTGTTTGGTTTATTCTTTTATCATAAAATAGGTATTAATTTTTTTTAGGTTTTTGGCTTTCTTTCTGCACTGATGCTAGCTATTTACAAATAATATTTATAAATTTGGTGTAGACATAGAAGAATCAATGTAAAACAGCAAGTTTTTCCAGCAACACATATAAATATTCAGCAAAGAAAAATAGATATTTTATGATAAACCAGATGGAAAAGGCTGCAGAAAAACCCAATCATTGTAATTGCACAAAGATAATGAGGTTACTTTTAGTTTCTCACTTTTCAATGGTATAAGCTATAAACTGAAAGAGATCCCAGAAATAGTCATAGTTCATTCCCCACATGTGGAAAAATGTCTACCTATCTAAAGTATGAAAAAGCTATAAGATATTTGGAAAGATAGTAATTACACAAATGTACATTTTAATACATACTCTACCAAACTAAAATGGGGGCCAAAGCTATATGTTGTTTTATCTTTCTCATTTACCAAAAAGCTCAGTTAATGTTACATTAACACATTTCTATGAATCTACAAACTAAGTAATTAACAAAAGACATTCAACAAACAACAACAACAAATCAATGGTGTTTAAAGCATTTTTATATCTAATTTGATCCTTCTTTATTCTGCATGTATATTATTTCAAAGGAATGTTATATCCTAAAGGTCAGAGAAGACTATTAAATAGATCCTTTTTGCGCTTTGTTTCAAGACAAGAGTATCAAGTTGTTATCTTTATCAGATTGGACTTTTCCATTTTAAAATAATAACATCAAACATCTTAAGCACATGCAGTGTTTCAGCATCATACTAAATTATAGATGTTATTATGCTTTAACCTCACCATAAAATGTGAGGAGATTAAGGCCTAAAAGTCAGTTAAGTTTTGTTTATACAGCTAGTAAGAAGCTGAAATACATTAAATCAAATATGATGATTACTCTTTTGGACAGAGTGTATCTCTCCAAATTCATATGATGAATCCTTACCCTCAATATGATAGGGTTGCAAAGTGGGGCTTTTGGTAGATAATTAATATTAAATGAGGTTATAAGATTGGAGCCCTCATGATAGGATTAGTGCCCTAATAACAGGACAACACTTGATCCTTCTATATTGTGGTGAAATACAATGACAAGATAGTCCTCTATAATCCAGGAAGCAGGCCCTTAACAGACGCCTGATCTTCCAGCCCGTTGATCTTGAAGTTCCCCAGACTTTATAACTGAGAGAAACATATGTTTGTTGTTTAAGCTACTCAGTATATGGTATTTTCTTACAGCAACATGAATTAAGATAATTACTAATGAATATTTCTCCAAACAGGAGACATAAAATTTATATATTCAGAGAAAATCTTAGTTTCCAAAGAAGAAAAAATTTTAAGAGAATTTTACCCTCATTCTTAAGTTGTGAAAACAGTTAGGTGCTAGCATAGAATTGTTCTTCTCCCATACACAAAGGTAGACACAAGAGAAAAATATAAAAAGACTCAATGATTCCTAATGATAATTACCTTATTCTGTGGGTTAGAGAGTTAAATTCATAGTATCCATGCAATAATTTAAAAACAAAAATAAGTGGTAAGTTTTTTAATGCCCATGATATCATGTGGTGAAAATCACAATTAACTACTGTGATCATCTTTTCCCAAACGCATTATCACAGTCTAATCATGAAGAAAACATCACCCAAACCTTAACTCACTGAAATTCTACAACATCTATGACCAGTAATCCTCAAAACTGTCAAGATCATCAAAATCAATGAAAGATGGAAAAACTGCTACAGAACAGAAAAGACGAAGGACACATGACAACTGAAGTGTTATGGTATCTTGAGAGGGATACTAGAAAAGAAAAAGGACTATAATGATAAGACTAGTGAAATATGAGTGCACTTAACATCCCAATGTTGTTTTTTCAGTTAGAACAAATTTATCATCGTAATATGATGTTAACAATGGGAACACAAAGTACAGGAATGCTCTGTGCTATATTTGCAGGTTTTTTTCTGTAAACCTAAAACTATCCTAATAGAAGACTTTATTAAAAAAAAAAAAAAAAAGATTTCAACTTGGTTAGATTTTAGGTCTTTTATTTCTCCAGAAAGGGCTTTTATATCTCTCAAGATGGTTTCTCTAATATCTTCCATGCTTTTTTCGAGCCTGGCTAGAACCTTGAGAATTGTCATTCTGAACTCTAGATCTGACATATTACCAATGTCTGTATTGATTAGGTCCCTAGCCTTCAGTACTGCCTCTTGTTCTTTTTTTTGTGTTGAATTTTTCTGTCTTGTCATTTTGTCCAGATAAGAGTATATGAAGGGGCAAGTAAAATACTAAAAGGGTGGCAACAACCCCAGGAAAATAGAAGAGATTTAACCAAATTAGAAGAGATCCAAAATCGTGAGGGGGAGAAAGGGGATAAAAAGAGGTTCAAAAAGGAAGTAAGAAAAAAAAAAAGAAAAAGGAAAAAAAAAGAAAAGAAAAGAATTAAAAAAAAAGAAAACACCTAAGAAAAATGGAAAAAAGAAAAAATATATATATTAGATAAACTACTAAAAAATCATTAAAAAAGAAAAAGGTAACAGTTAAAAAAAAAAATTTACCAGAAGGCGAGAAAAAAAAACAAAAAATGAAAAAGAAAAAAATTAAATTAACAGCAAGACTAAAAAAAATCACAGGGAAAAAGCCATGAGTTCCGTGCTTGGCTTTCTCCTCCTCTGGAATTCTGCTGCTCTCCTTGGTATTGAAACCGCACTCCTTGGTAGGTGAACTTGGTCTCCGCTGGATTTCTTGTTGATCATCTGGGGGAGGGGCCTGTTGTAGTGATTCTCAAGTGTCTTTGCCCCAGGCGGAATTACACCGCCCTTACCTGGAACCCGGGTAAGTAATCTGCTCGGGTTTGCTTTCAGGAGCTTTTGTTCCCTGAGCACTTTCCGTAGAGTTCCGGAGAACGGGAATACAAATGGCGGCCTCCTGGTCTCCAGCCTGGAGGAGCCGAGAGTCCAGGGCCCCACTCCTCAGTGCACCCTCAGAGAACAGCGCCCAGTTACTCCCGTCTGCCAGACCTCCGGCCGTGCTCTGAGCTCACTGAGCCTGCGACTGGTTCAAGGTCACCCCAAGCTGCGAGCTTGCTGTCGGCTCTGTCTCTGTAGCCGGCTTTGCCGTTCCAATACCCGCAGGCTCTGCGACACTCAGACACCCCCGATCCTTCTGTGACCCTGCGGGACCTGAGGCCACGCTGACCCCGCGTGGGCTTCGCCCTGGTTTAGCCTCTGGAGTGATGTCCCTCAGCGGAACTGACTTTTAAAAGTCCTGATTTTGTGCGCGGTTGCTCCGCCGCTTGCTGGGAGCCGGCCTTTCCCCCCGAGGTCTATCTTCCCTGTGCTTTGGATTCACTTCTCCACCGGTCCTACCTTTCAGAAAGTGGTTGTTTTTCTGTTTCCAGAATTGCTGTTCTTCTTCTCTTTGATCTGCCGATGGATTTTCAGGTGTTTGCAAACTTTAGATAAGCTATCTAGCTGATCTCCGGCTAGCTAAAGTAGTCTCAGCCTGCTACTTCTCCGCCATCTTGACTCCTCTGTCATAATTGTTTTTGATTTAGGATTTTCCTGGGTTGTTGCCACCCTTTCAGCATTTTACTTGCTCCTTCATATACTCTTATCTGGACAAAATGACAAGACAGAAAAATTCAACACAAAAAAAAGAACAAGAGGCAGTACCGAAGGCTAGGGACCTAATCAATACAGACATTAGTAATATGTCAGATCTAGAGTTGAGAATGACAATTCTCAAGGTTCTAGCCTGGCTCGAAAAAGGCATGGAAGATATTAGAGAAACCCTCTCAAGAGATATAAAAGCCCTTTCTGGAGAAATAAAAGAACTAAAATCTAACCAAGTTGAAATCAAAAAAGCTATTAATGAGGTGCAATCAAAAATGGAGGCTCTCACTGCTAGGATAAATGAGGCAGAAGAAAGAATTAGTGATATAGAAGACCAAATGACAGAGAATAAAGAAGCTGAGCAAAAGAGGGACAAACAGCTACTGGACCACGAGGGGAGAATTCGAGAGATAAGTGACACCATAAGATGAAACAACATTAGAATAATTGGGATTCCAGAGAATAAGAAAGAGAGAGGGGAGCAGAAGGTATACTGGAGAGAATTATTGGGGAGAATTTCCCCAATATGGCAAAGGGAACGAGCATCAAAATTCAGGAGGTTCAGAGAATGCCCCTCAACATCAATAAGAATAGGCCCACACCCCGTCACCTAATAGTAAAATTTACAAGTCTCAGTGACAAAGAAAAAATCCTGAAAGCAGCCCGGGAAAAGAAGTCTGTAACATACAATGGTAAAAATATTAGATTGGCAGCTGACTTATCCACAGAGACCTGGCAGGCCAGAAAGAGCTGGCATGATATTTTCAGAGCACTAAATGAGAAAAACATGCAGCCAAGAATAGTATATCCAGCTAGGCTATCATTGAAAATAGAAGGAGAGATTAAAAGCTTCCAGGACAAACAAAAACTGAAAGAATTTGCAAACACCAAACCAGCTCTACAGGAAATATTGAAAGGGGTCCTCTAAGCAAAGAGAGAGCCTACAGGTGGTAGATCACAAAGGAACAGACCATATACAGTAACAGTCACCTTACAGGCAATACAATGGCACTAAATTCATATCTCTCAATAGTTACCCTGAATGTTAATGGGCTAAATGCCCCTGTCAAAAGACACAGGGTATCAGAATGGATAAAAAAACAGAACCCGTCTATCTGTTGCCTCCAAGAAACTCATTTTAAGCCCGAAGACACCTCCAGATTTAAAGTGAAGGGGTGGAAAAGAATTTACCATGCTAATGGACATCAGAAGAAAGCAGGAGTGGCAATCCTTCTATCAGATCAATTAGATTTTAAGCCAAAGACTATAATAAGAGATGAGGAAGGACACTATATCATATTCAAAGGGTCTGTCCAACAAGAAGATTTAACCATTTTAAATATCTATGCCCTCAATGTGGGAGCAGCCAACTATATAAACCAATTAATAACAAAATCAAAGAAACACATCAACAACAATACAATAATAGTAGGGGACTTTAACACTCCCCTCACTGAAATGGACAGATCATCCAAGCAAAAGATGAGCAAGGAAATAAAGGCCTTATATGACACACTGGAACAGATGGACATCAAAGATATATTCAGAATATTTCATCCCAAAGCAACAGAATACACATTCTTCTCTAGTGCACATGGAACATTCTCCAGAATAGATCACATCCTCGGTCCTATATCAGGACTCAACCGGTATACAAAAGATTGGGATCATTCCCTGCATATTTTCAGACCACAATGCTCTAAAGATAGAACTGAACCACAAGAGGAAGTTTGGAAAGAACCCAAATACATGGAGACTAAACAGCATCCTTCTAAAGAATGAATGGGTCAACCGGGAAATTAAAGCAGAATTGAAAAAAATCATGGAAACAAATGATAATGAAAATACAACAGTTCAAATCTGTGGGACACAACAAAGGCAGTCCTGAGAGGAAAATATATAGTGGTACAAGCCTTTCTCAAGAAACAAGAAAGGTCTCAGGTACACAACCTAACCCTACACTTAAAGGAGCTGGAGAAAGAACAAGAAAGAAACCCTACGGCCAGCTGGAGAAGAGAAATCATTAAAATAAGGGCAGAAATAAATGAAATTGAAACCAAAAAAAAAAAAAAAAAACCAAACAAACAACAACAACAAAAAAACCAAACCAATAGAACAAAACAAAGAAACTAGGAACTGGTTCTATGAACAAATTAATAAAATTGGTAAACCCCTGGCCAGACTTATCAAAAAGAAAAGAGAAAGGACCCAAATAAATAAAATCATGAATAAAAGGGGAAAGATCACAACTAACACCAAAGAAATACAAACTATTATAAGAACATACTATGAGCAACTCTAGGCCAACAAATTTGACAATCTGGAAGAAATGGATGCATTCCTAGAAACATATAAACTACCACAACTGAACCAGGAAGAAATAGAAAGCATGAACAGACCCATAACCAGTAAGGAGATTAAAACAGTCATTAAAAATCCCCAAACAAACAAAAGCCCAGGGCCAGACGGCTTCCCGGGGGAATTCTACCAAACATTTAAAGAAGAACTAATTCCTATTCTCCTGAAACTGTTCCAAAAAATTGAAATGGAAGGAAAACTTCCAAACTCATTTTATGACACCAGCATTACCTTGATCCCAAAACCAGACAAGGATCCCACCAAAAAAGAGAGCTATAGACCGATATCCTTGATGAACACAGATGCAAAAATTCTCACCAAAATACTAGCCAATAGGATTCAACAGTACATTAAAAGGATTATTCACCACGACCAAGTGGGATTTATTCCAGAGCTGCCAGGTTGGCTCAACATCCGCAAATCAGTCAATGTGTTCCAACACATCGATAAAAGAAAGAACCAAAACCATATGATACTCTCAATAGATGCTGAAAAAGCATTTGACAAAGTACAGCATCCCTTCCTGATCAAAACTCTTCAAAGTGTAGGGATATAGGGCACATACCTCAATATCATCAAAGCCATTTATGAAAAACCCACTGTAAATATCATTCTCAATGGAGAAAAACTGAAAGCTTTTCCGCTAAGGTCAGGAACACGGCAGGGATGTCCATTATCACCACTGCTATTCAACATAGGACTAGAAGTCCTAGCCTCAGCAATGAGACATCAAAAGGAAATTAAAGGCATCCAAATCGGCAAAGAAGAAGTCAAATTATCACTCTTTGCAGATGATATGATACTATATGTGGAAAACCCAAAAGACTCCACTCCAAAACTGCTAGAACTTGAATAGGAATTCAGTAAAGTGTCATGATATGTAATCAATGCACAGAAATCAGTTGCATTTCTCTTCACCAACAACAAGATAGAAGAAAGAGAAATTAAGGAGTCCATCCCATTTACAATTGCACCCCAAACCATAAGATACCTAGGAATAAACCTAACCAAAGAGGCACAGAATCTATACTCAGAAAACTATAAAGTACTCATGAAAGAAATTGAGGAAGACACAAAGAAATGGAAAAATGTTCCATGCTCCTGGATTGGAATAATAAATATTGTGAAAATGTCTATGCGACCTAAAGCAATCTACACATTTAAGGCAATTCCTATCAAAGTACCATCCATCTTCTTCAAAGAAATGGAACAAATAATTCTAAAATTTATATGGAACCAGAAAAGACCTCAAATATCCAAAGGAATATTGAAAAAGAAAGCCAACGTTGGTGGCTTCACAATTCCAGACTTCAAGCTCTATTACAAAGCTGTCATCATCAAGACAGCATGGTACTGGCACAAAAACAGACACATAAATCAATGGAACAGAATAGAGAGCCCAGAAATAGACCCCCAACTCTATGGTCAACTAATCTTCGACAAAGCAGGAAAGAATGTCCAATCGAAAAAGATGGCCTCTTCAATAAATGGTGTTAGGAAAATTGGACAGCCACATGCAGAAAAATGAAATTGGACCATTTCCTTACACGACACACGAAAATAGACTCAAAATGGATGAAGGACCTCAATGTGCGAAAGGAATCCATCAAAATCCTTGAAAAGAACACAGGCAGCAACCTCCTCGACCTCAGCCGCAGCAACATCCTCCTAGGAACTTCACCAAAGGTAAGGGAAGCAAGGGCAAAAATGACCTATTGGGATTTCTTCAAGATCAAAATCTTTTGCACAGCAAAGGAAACAGTGAACAAAACCAAAAGACAATTAACAGAATGGGAGAAGATATTTGCAAACGACATATCAGATAAAGGACTAGTGTCCAAAATCTATAAAGAACTTAGCAAACTCAACACCCAAAGAACAAATAATCCAATCAAGAAATGGGCAGAGGACATGAACAGGCATTTCTGCAAAGAAGACATCCAGATGGCCAACAGGCACATGAAAAAGTACTCCATATCACTCGGTATCAGGGAAATACAAATCAAAACCACAATGAGATATCACCTCACACCAGTCAGAATCGCTAAAATCAACAAGTCAGGAAAGGACAGATGCCGGCGAAAATGCAGAGAATGGGGCACCCTCCTACACTGTTGGTTAGAGTGCAAGCTGGTGCAACCACTCTGGAAAACAGCATGGAGGTTCCTCAAAATGTTGAAAATAGAACTGCCCTATGACCCAGCAATTGCACTACTGGGTATTTACCCTAAAGATACAAATGTAGTGATCCGAAGGGGCACATGCACCCGAATGTTTATAGCAGCAATGTCGACAATAGCCAAACTATGGAAAGAACCTAGATGTCCATCAACAGATGAATGGATCAAGAAGATGTGGTATATATACACAATGGAATTCTATGCAGCCATCAAAAGAAATGAAATCTTGCCATTTGCGACAACATGGATAGAACTAGAGCATATCATGCTTAGCGAAATAAGTCAAGTGGAGAAAGACAAACTATCATATGATCTCCCTGATATGAGGAAGTGGTGATGCAACATGGAGGCTTAAGTGGGTAGGAGAAGAATCAATGAAACAAGATGGGATTGGGAGGGAGACAAACCATAAGTGACTCTTAATCTCACAAAACAAACTGAGCGTTGTTGGGGGGAGGGGGTTTGGGAGAAGGGGGTTGGGGTTATGGACATTGGGGAGGGTATGTACTTTGGTGAGTGCTGTGGGGTGTGTGGACCTGGTGATTCACGGACCTGTACCCCTGGGGATAAAAATATATGTTTATAAAAAATAAAAAATTTTAAAAAAAGGACAAAAAAAGTACTGCATGTTAACAACAGCAGTATATCAAAGCAATTTCATTGACAATGTTTTTCTCACATATTCTTCTTAACCACTTTTATTGTGAAACATATTAAAAATAAAGTTGAGTAACATTAACTTTTTGATTTAAAAAATAATAATTAAATTTAAAAAAATAAAAAAAAACTCTTAGATGGCATAAAAATAAAAAGCTTCTGGACACTGAAGGAAATGATCAACAAAACTAAAAGACATCCAATAAAGGGTTAGTAACAAAAATACATAATGAACTGCTATAATTCAACACCAAAAAACTCAATTAATACATTTAAAAAAAAAGGCAGAAGACATGTACAAATATTTCTCCAAAGACAACATCCAGATGGCCAACAGACATGAATAGATGTTCAACATCACTCATCAGGGAAATACAAATCAAAACTACAATGAGATATTACCTCACACCCGTCACAATGGCTGCAATCAAAATCACAAGAAATAATAGGTATTGGCAAAGATATGGAGAAAACGGAATGTTGATGTACTGTTGGGAATATATACTGGTGCATAGAATATAGAAAGCACTAAGGCTATTCCTCAGAAAGTTAAAAATAGAACTACACAAGGTTCCAGTAATCTCACTACTGGGTATTTACTGAAAAAATAAAACACTAATTCCAAAGGATATATGTACCCCTATGTTTATTGCAGCATTATTTATAATAGACAAACTATGGTAGGAACCCAAGTATCCATTGATCTATGAATGGATAAAAATGGATAAAAATTCCCACACATATACAGAGAGAATACTACTCAGTCATAAAAAAGAATGAAATCTTGTCATTTGTAAGAACATAGGTGGATCTAGAGAGTACATTGCTAAGCAAAATTAGTCCAAGAAAGATAAATGCTATGTGATCTCACTCATTTGTGGAAATTAATAAACAAAACAAACAAAAAAAGGAAAAAAAAGGAAACCAAGAAATATTCTCAACTCTACAGAACAAGCTGATGATTATTAGAGGGGAGCTGGTTGAGGGATAGGTGAAACAGGTGATGAGGATTAAAGAGTTCACTTATCATGATTAGTTGTATAGAACTATTGCATGTAATTGTTGATTCACCATATTGATTCCCAAAACTAATATAGCACTGCATATTAACCATACTGGAATTAAAATAAACTTTAAAAATTATAATATGTTTTGATTTCTAGAATGCATAAATATCTAATCTTCATTCTTTTCCTTGAAGAACCCCTATATTGTATAAACTTCAGTTTGTATAAAATCTGTTACTTTATTATAGTTACTAAACATTGAATATATACAGTTTGGGGTCATATACCTTAAAATCTCTGCAGCTGGGGGAAAATAATACATGTTCATTATTAAAAATATTAAAATATTAAAAACCTAGAAAACTATAAAAAATAAAACTTGCTCTAAACCTCATCATAAAAATAAACCTGTTAGTATTTCACGTCATTCCTTAAGTGATCTGGACATGTATTTTACTGGTTATCTTTATTATGAGTATAGATCTACTTGGAGATTTCTTATATATTTTTTAAAAGAATTATTTGTTTAAAAAAAGAGAACTATTTGTTTGAGCAAGAAGGAAAAAGAGCAAGCATGCATAGGGGTAGGGGCAGGATAAGGAAAAACAGACTCCCTACTTATCAGGGACCCAGATGCTCGCTCTATGCCAGGACCTTGAGATCATTACCTGAGCCAAACAAAGACAGACGCTTAACCTACTGAGTCATTCAGGTGCCCCTTACAGGTTTTCTTTTAATAATCATACCCATAATGCATCATATAAGAGTTCATGTTTTAATTTATTAGAGTGAGAACTTAAATACAATTATAAGCAAATAAAGGGCATATTTCCAGATTTTATAGGTTGTCTCTATGAAAGTACTTTTTTAGCAACCCAGCTTGTTGGGTTTCTTAAAATATTAACTTATGTGTTATGAAACATTTTTTTCACAGGAATATTTTTGCAGTGCAAATTCAAACATATCATATTCTTGGCTAACTAAGATGTAAACTTACTATCATAGATCATTTAGTATGAGTCTTTTTCTCTATATTTTGTAGGAAATTAAGAATATTAGTTGATAGAAGTAGAGGTGAGTTAAGAAAAAATTTACTATCATATTTTCACTTCATATATATTCAAGTACATACTTAAACATATTTAGGATTCTTTGATATATATTATTATGCAGTGCTTTTTACCTCTGGTAATATGGCATAGGTGTTTTTCTCTGTCATTAACTATGTTTCTACAACAACAATTTAAACTTGATTTTGACTTTACCATAGCTGATTTAAAGGTCTTTGAGGTGCTTTCTAGTAATTTGTTTTAATAATACTGGAATATTTTGCAAGTATTAAATAGCAGTATCTGTGCTAGTGCCCTGAATTATTTCCACTTTCTAATGCAACTTTATATAAATGAGAAAAAAGGGAAAAAAAAGAGAGGCAAACCAAGAAACATATTCAACTAAAGAGAACTTATGATTACCTGAGGGGCAGTGGATGGGGGATGGCTAAACAGGTGACAGTTGTTAAGGCGTGCACTTATGAGGAGTACCTGGTGTTATATGGAAGAGTTGAATCACTGAAACTAATATTCTACTATTTGTGGACTAACTGGAATTCAAATTAAAAAAAAAAAAAACACCAAGAATTTGAGAAGTTGAAGATTACCGTGTTACTTTAATTAGTCATTGAATTTTTTTCTAATTTCTAGAATATTTATTTCATCTTTATTTTTATAATACTTACTATTTTAAGGTTAACAATATGTCAAATAGAATGCCTAATTTTAATTTCAGACAAAACATGATGAAAGTACTTACACTGAAAAGATTATCTGAAATTCAAATTGAACATAGTATCCACTATTTCCTGACCATCCTATTCTATCCTTTTGCATTAGCTTTGGTATTAGCAGGTTTCTAGTAATTATTGTCTAACAATGAAATTTTATGCTCTGCACTTTCCTGCCACAAGTCTTTGGCCATAGTTTTCAGTGTTAGCACAGTTTTTATTTAAATTTAATATTCCATTTACTCTTTGACTACATTTTTTACTCTGTTGTTATGTAGAGCTTTAAATGTATATGTGTCTATACAGGAATATTTAGAGCTTTAAAGAATTATTTTTTTGTCATTTTATCCAATAATATATAATGTACAACTCAAGAGAGTTACAGAAATTTAGTGATTCTTTGTGCTTTATATGATTTGTAACAGCCATATGCCAGACACTGTTTTAAGTAACTTAAGAAGAAAATCTTGGTTTTGTAACCACACTGTGCAGAAAGCATTATTTCCACTTAATAGATAAGGAACTTGGATTCAGAGTTAACATAATTTGTTCAAGGTGTCACATTTCACAAGTAACATTGTTGGATTAAAACCTAGGACTTTCAGAGCACAAACGCTGAGCTTAACTGTAGGCCAAACAGAAACCCAGGAACTGAGCAGTACTCACTTTTCAATAACCACAGCTCAGAAACTCACACTGGCTCCTCAGTGCACAAGAAAGGATAATGCTTCCCTCAACATTTTGCTCAGCCAAAACTGGCAACATGCAGCTTTTAGACTCACCCGCTCTGCTACCCCACTGATATTTTAGCTGCACATCAAATTTGGGACAAAATTCTCAGTTTCAGTCAAACAGATTTCAGATCCCAAAATCTTTTTTGGCAAATGCTTATGGCGCAAGTGTTAACCCATGGGTTTTGTCTTTTCATTGATACTAACATTTTGGGTGCCCTGTTTTAATTATTCTGGGCTTTTTACATGAAGTTTTCCTTATCTTTGATTCCTGGATTGAAAGGTCTAGCAAATTTAACCCTAGTTTCTTATGCAAATCTCCCAGTTCTTTCCCCAGCATTATTAATAGCTTGTAAACATTTATTAAAATTCCATCTCGCAAAATAAATATTGTTCTTAATCATAGGATTAATAAGCTATTTTATAGAGTTTGTTAAAAACTTTCTCAACATATGCTTATGTTTGCATCAACTGTTCTTTCAAATACTAAGTTATTTTGTATTAAAAACAACAGTTTTTACATTTATCCTACTTGAAACCATAATACTTAAAAATAGGTTATGCTATATTAATTAAATTACTTTTGCCTTGAATTTCAATTTTCATAACTCTGATATTATGAAAGCTTATTTTTTATCATTGTGCTTGACACATATTTAAAGTTTTTATTTTATATTTAGGTAAATTTTGTGTGTCACTTTTCTAGTCACTTTTGTGACTAGCCCATATATTTAATAGGACAGTATTGGGGGTGGTTGTTTTTGGTTATTTTGAGAGGGAAAGGGTGGTGGGAACAGGTTGAGGGAGAGGGGGAGAGAGAATTTCAAGCAGGCTTCATACCCAGCTCTTAGCCCAAGGCAGGGCTTGTTCTCACAACCCTGAAATCATGACCTGAGCTGAAATCAAGAGTGGGACAAGCTGACACAGCCACCCAGGCACCCTGAGACTTTTGCTTTTTTAAAAGACAATTAAGTTACATTTTCAAAGCTAATATGTTAAATTAGTTACAATTTTTCCAGAGGTGTTATATTTATGTTGCAAAAAATTTCCATCTCTTATATTTAGCTATAGTAACAAGAATTTGTTTTTATAGACATTCTAGGAGGAGTCTGATTCTGCATGTTATTTTTTTTTAATTTTTTATTTTTGCATGCCTTGACTTCTAAGCATACATTGCTTTCTTAGAAATATAGCTGCTCTTGGAATCCTGTCACAAGAGAGGATGTTGACTACTTTAAATAAACTTGAATGGACTCTAAGTACAGTCTCCTTTCTATACACTGTTCCCACTTATTTCAGGTTATTCTCTTTAAAATGTTTTATGAAATG